>NC_056451.1:20409242-21038195 GCF_018296145.1 Oncorhynchus tshawytscha
TTGATTCTTAAAGAATAAAACATATAAATGCATCATGAGCTTAGTTCATACCCCATCAGAACCTACAATATAAGCTTGTTTTACTCCAGTGTTTGTAAACAACAAATGTAAACAAACAATGTATAGCCTCAAAACATGGTTAAAACTATACATGGGATATCACGGATGGTCAGTTCTCGCATCCATAGCAGTCTATGAATTTGAGTGGTTACATTTTTTCCATCCCTTAGCTTTTAGCTAAACTGTGGCGAGGAGAACACATTTGTTTCAATGAAGTATTCTAGCTCTAAGGAAAGTAGCCAGACAAGCTCATACATGTGTAACATGTTCTCTTCAGAGAACAGATCTTTTAGAATAGATTCTTTAAATGAATTTATCCTCTATAACACTGCCTTTATCTGTGTTCAGATCTTTGGGCCAGTGATGCAGATCCTGAAGTTTAAGACTCTGGAGGAGGTGGCTGAGAGAGCCAACGACACAGTACGGCCTGGCAGCTGCTGTCTTCACCAAAGACATCGACAAGGCCCACTACATCTCTAGTGGAATTCGCGCTGGCACTGTCTGGTATGCTGATTTTCTAGCTTAGTTTATTTTACATTATGTCTATCAAATTATCAATTTCTTCCGTTGTATAAAGGTCCAGAAGTTGGCCCATTATAATACGATAATTGTGTATGTGGTTTGTCCATTTCTTCTCCTAAGGATTAACTGCTATAATGTGTTTGGGAGCACAAGCCCCCTCTTCGGTGGCTACAAATATTCTGGTAACGGTCGTGAGCTAGAGAGTATGGCCTGGACAACTACACTGAAGTGAAAACGGTAAGGACCCCATCACTACCACAATACTGTAGGAGAAAATGTTCAGTATGTTCCATACGTAAATGTATGAACGCTGTTGCCACACGTTGCATACGTAATAAACAGCAACATCACATAGCTACAGCTACTTATGTTCACAAAATGTGTTCATGTCAAAGCTTCAAAACATATTTTATTCTTTACCTCAGGTAACGATCAAGGTCCCTCAGAAAACTCGTAAAGACGTCTGAACTCTGCCTCCAATCAAGGAAACTAACTGACCATAGGGATGCTCTATGAAACCAAATAAAGGCTCATTTAGTTCATCACAGAGTTCTGTTATTCAGTTGGACTTTAGTGTTACTTAGCCTCTGTACTCATCTCTAACTTCACGTAAAGAATTTCCAAACAAGATGAGAAAACAATTACAGGCATGGTGCTGTTAGTTTACACCCAGCTTGTTGTACAGCCGTGTCAACAGCTTATTTTAAGCACTTCATAGAGCGTGCCATAATATTTCTCAGTCATTATGTTCATCCTGTTTTAATATGGTGAATCCTCAAGCTACAATGCAGAGTAGTTTTGCACTCTTGTAGAGTGAGTGTGTGAACTTTGAAAAGGATTTTGAATAATAAATGCACTTGATACTCGCTATTACTTGTTTTTAACCTAGTCTCATCTGATTGGACACAAACAATAATTTAGAAAGTGTTTTATTAATGGGAAAACAATTAAAATGCTTTAATGAAGGAAAACAGTATGGGACTGAAAAGAAACATCACAGAACTAACTGGCAGTTCTAGTGCCACACAACAATGTCTCAACATATGTACATTATCTAGGTTGAAGTGTGTAACTCTGGATTGCGGTTTGAAAATAGGCTGCTGTATTACGCTCAGGTGTAATGATAATGATATAGCATTTAGGGAAGAAGTAACCAAAGAGTATACCATACAGACTGCACAGCACAGAGAAAGGATTGACAGAGAGTGTGTGCTTTCCTTTGGTAGACAGGTGCACCGTCAGAGAGATGACCCAAGAGATGAAGAAGATAAGCAAGCTGAAAGTGATAGATTTACCCTCGTTGTAGTTTTTGGGCAGGTCTGTTCCCATGTAGGCAAAACTAAAGCATGCAATACCCAGCAAAACGGGCAAACAGTACTATCACATAAAAGATGGGGATGACTCCATATGTGCAATCCAAAATTATCTCGCTATACAATGTTATCTGATTGGGCTTGGGTCCTTCAATGGTTATCCACAAAATGCACAGAAACAGCATTATGACAGTGGTTGTGATAATAGTGATCCACTGACCACCATGCTTGACCCAGAAATCATACGCTTTGGGCAGTTTGGCGGCCATTTTGAAGATACAGACAATCTGGAAGGAGCGAACAGCGAGACAGGACAGGCAGGCCACATAGAAGACTACAAACACAGAATTGCGTACGGTGCAGATGGCCTCTGTGGGTTTGCCGATGTGGAGGAAGACACTGATGGAGGACATGGACAAGCAACACAACATGAAGAAGCAGAGCCTCCCACCGGCTGACTTTTTACCACAGGGGTGTCCTTCTTACAAAGGAACAGAACCAAGATGGCCATTGAGATGAGGATGATGGAGCTGGCCTGGAACATCAGAAAAATGGCCAACGGCGCATCAGAATGCAGATACTCTATAGAGCGTTTAGTGCATGAGGTACTGCCATTCCTGGCCCACTCATCCTTTTGGCATGCTATGCAGCTGTAGGGATCGGCTGTTGGGAGAGGAAGGGAAGAGAGAACGTCTGGGTGACAGATTCTAATATGTGTACAGATAACAATCATTCTTGTCATATGATTCATAGGTGTTCTTTCTGACCTCTTGACCTGTCCAGAAAAACTCCAGGCAAAAACAGAAAGTCATGTTGCTCAGTACCTGTGTGGTTGATGTACTTTCCATCAGAGCAGATCTCACACTCAAAACAGCAGGTGTGGAAGCCAGTTTGAACTCTTCTGGAGCCAGATTTACACTCACTAGAACACTGCAGAACTGGAGCCTGCAAGAAGTAGGAACAGCTTAAAATATCACTGTGGAAAAGACCAGCATCAGTTATCAATCCTTTGAATACCACTCAGTGTTTTGATGGTGTATAATGTATACTTGCATGTTTTTGAAGAATGTAGTACAAACCTTTGTGCCCTCAAACCAATGTATGAGAGTTTCATTAATATGGAAGCTTGGTGTGGGGTTGGTAAGGTATGAGCCAATGTCCACATTAGAACATGTTTTATTTTTTGCAGTCCCAGTGTACAATGTCGTAATGAGCCGGTGGGTCCCCGTTCTCATCAAACTCTATACTTTGATTGTCCAATTTGAATTTGACATGTTTTAGTGCCTCAGTGACCTGGGAATGCAACACAAAATGGTCAAATAAAAGATCATGTCAATTAATAATCATATTTTTGGTGATGTGGTTGACCATAAGGCTTCATCTTGAAGGAGATGCAGCTCACTTACCATGTAAGGATAAGCAATGAATTCTGAGTTGGCACAGTTCCGTGTCCCACATCGCAAAACATTGTGGAGTGCATGAGCCACAGCATACACTGCAGAGTAGATGACAAAGCTGTATGTCGGGTCCTCTCAATAATTGTCTGGGCACTGGTGGAGTTGCAGTCCGAGCAAATCTGACCACATCTTTCCTTCAAGTCCATGTCAGTGCATGCATTCTCATGTCTGGATTTTACTGTGTTGTTAATGAACTCATCAAATCCTCTCAGGTCCTTGTGCCTCCGTACAGTGACACCTAAGACCGTCCCTATCCTCTCAATCTGACTCTTCTTGATCAACTCTTGGTTCATGGACCATGTCTCACTAGCGATCCATATCTTCTCCTTCACTCTGAGATCTATGGCCTTTTGAATGAAAGGAATGACAAACTCCACATTGGCAAAGACTACAATAACCTGGACATTGAACATGGCTATGTTGTTGAATAGACGCCCTATTAAGGATTGGTTTTGGGGAATGGTGTCTTGGTACGCCAAACAGATGTTAGCTGGTCTAATCTTATCCTGAAAAACTGTCAAGGCATCTCTGCTGTAGTCATTGTCACCACCGATGAAAGCCACCCAGTTCCAGTTAAACTGTTGGAGTATACGGACTATAGACTCCACCTGATATTTGTCGCTGGGAATGGTTCGGAAAAGGAGGGAAATCTGTTTTTTGAGCTCAGTTGGACACTTGTTGCCCCATGAGTCACCTGTTGAAGTAAAACACAAAACGATAATGCTTTTGTGAGAACAAGGATTGTCTTATTTGAACAAGCATTACAGTGCAGGTACATTTATATTGCAGTGTTCTACAGAACCATTCCTGAAGAGTACAAACACAAGACAGCTACTGTATAAATAGCACCATCATGAGGTTATATTGTGCCATAAAATACTACTTACCATTGGAATCATCTCAGACATGTACAGAGGGGCGACACTGATGGTTTGGCTGCTTCCAAACGGGCCAGTGACTGAGATTACTTTAGGTCTGTAGTTTGTACCGTTCCACACGGGGATGGCTCCTCTTCCCTTTTGGGTCAGAAATTCCAGAGCAGCCCCATAACTGAGCAAGTCAGAGCAGTAGTCAAAAATCTCATAGCCCAGGCTGACACCAGGCAACAGCAGTGTGGAGTTGTTGATCTCTTCAATAGCAAACCTCATGACTTGAATCTGCTGGTAGCTTGCTGAGGAAAATTTAAACCTGGGATGTAGAAGGTTGCATAGTTTTACTGTCCATGTGTGCAACAAAAAAAGTTTGACATTTACAGTATTGTTTTTTTCCCCCAGTGGTGAAAGACTTTGCCTTACCTGTGACATTGAAGCACCTCAGGTTTTCTGTTTTCAGTGTCAGTCGCTGGACCAGTCCCTCCATACTTCTCATGCAGCTGGAATAGTCCCCCCACAATGTAGTCTCCATCCAGGCTCAGTCGTGGTAAAGAGGAGCATGTGTCACTTTGTTTCACCAGGTGAAATGACACCATCACCACAAGAAACAACATTGTTGGTTTCTAAGTAAGAGAGAGTTGTTAGAGCAGAGGCTGAAATGCTCTCCATCTACTGAGGTGACTGATACCAATCATCTCACTCTGTTTTACATGTTGCATTACTTCCTTGTTCGTGTTCCATGCCCCAGATACCTGGATAACCACATCCATGGTTAGGCTATTATGGAAAAATGTCTTGAGGTTTATGAAAATATCTTTCACATATCCCTTTATACAAAATAATTAGACATTTCCACCAGAGGAGGCTGGTGGGAGGAGCTATAGGAGGACGGGCACATTAATGGATGGAATGGAATAAACAGTAGCGGTGCGTGGGTAAAAATCACTGGGAAGCCAAGCCAGAATAAAAAGCCATATTACAACCCGTGTTGTGATAATTGCATTGTGCTCTATAACCTGTCAGTTCATATGCCTTGCGACTGTGATATATATGCCTAAGGCCGAGACAACAAGACACAGTGGCAGAATAAATTCAACCACACCTTTGTTTCATCACAAAACCAGAAAGCAACCTCTGTCTCAACCTCTGTTTGGTGCAGTCCACATTGCATGTAACAATCCGTTACATGACCTACAGCATGGTCAAGCAAGTTACTGATTCTGACATTTTAGGACCACTAAACAACTATTGATTTAGAACCGTGTTGAGTTACCGCAAGTCGCAAAGGAAACATGAGCTGCCTCCACTATTCCAGCACCTTTTCACCTTCAACATTATCAAATCACCTCTGCTTTGTCTAATACAGTGACAGCTAAAAGATACCAAAACAATTTAGTCCAATCAACATAAGCTAAATGATGTGGCCATGCGCATTCGTGCAAATAGAAAAAACATGTTGACTCACCCTACTTGTAGAGAAACGCCAATGCCATCCTCCTCTCATGTTGATGAAACGGTCTATCACTCTGTCACACAGTACACACTTTCATGTTTTGATGTCCTAGGCTATCCTGGCTAAAATGCTTGCTCGCTAGCCTAATTTCCTTTCATGGGCAATGTTAGCTAGTTAACATTAGCCTTCTACAACTAGCTACACATTGAACTTCCATCCTCTCTGGCCAGGGGCACAATGTATGAATTTATGGTTGGATTAGAGTCGCCATTATAATCATTGGCCAGTACGGAGAATGAATTAAAACCACATGTCCAAATCCCTATCATCCATGGCTAATTTAGGAAAGGAACAATTTTAGCTAGCTAGCTAGCTAGCCACCAGAGGACAACAATACAATGAGATGCACAACAAGTTTCGGTCAATGTTTGCTCTCGATGCAATGTGATTGGAGTGAAGCCAAATCCAAACGGGCTTCCTTGATACTTTTTATGTCTGCGCCAGGACCACTCACAGTTGAGCTCTATACTGATTGGCTATTATTTTATACAAAAGGCTTGCCTTGCATTCAATGCTACTGGCACCATTAATTTCATACTCTTTTGGACCAGACAGCATCAGAAAAATGGCCTACACATACAGAGACAGACAGTGCTGTTTAGCTCACTCGGATGCGTTCTCCGGTGAGATTTGGGGAATCTGGTTTTCCTTTGCATCCATGAATACACACCACTGGGAATAAATGGAATGGTTTCAACATGGAAACAACCTTTGACTTTGTTCAATGTACTGTATTTCACAATGAGCCCGTCCCTCTATAGGTCCTCCCACCAGCCTCCTGATTTTCAATAAGTTTTTAAACCCAGAGGCACATCATTGTGAGACTTACGGGAATGCTTGCAAAACAGACAAAGCAGAACAGGATGGGGTTTGAGAAGTTAAAAAAAATTCTTCCTTAGTTAATTTTCTCAAAATCTAAAGACACAATCTAGATCTGAACCAATGTCTTAAGTAGTTGAACATGTTATTACGCCAACCTCATGAAAGTGACACGATATGTTGTTTTTTGACAACAAAAAAAGGATATCTAAGGAGTGCATTTGACTTGACGGCCTGCACATGTGCAGTTCAGCGCAAGAAGACAGTTACACCTCGATCACACCGACTGCGTCTTGCATTTTGGTCCACCAGAATTATATTAATTTCCAATGGAACGCTGCGTTTGCCTTGCAGCATTGCATTGCAAGAGGCATTTGCAGGGCGTTCTGTGGGTGCATATGTTGGATTTATCGAACGTATGAGTCAAACTGTATGCTTAGACGGCTTGACAGAAATGGTAGAAGGTGAATGTTGAGCTTTTGTTGCACAATTATCCAGATGATGCTGCGTACCATTTTAAGCTGTCGGCGTACATGAGCTTAGCTAGCACACTTCGCCATAACATTGCCTACAAGCGTCATCTCGGATTTCTATTGGAGAAGTAGGCCAACTATGCTGAAAGAGTAAAGTGTGTGTGTGTGAGAGAGCAAGTTCTCCCACACTGTACTATGCCATTTACATATGCTCGTCATCATTTGCATCTGAAAGGCACTGTTCATTCACCACTTGTTGCCATCCCACATTATAGCTTGAAACAGAGTTTTACGTCAGTCCTGCCTAGGGTTGCATGTAGTGACCAAGGTGGCTCCGATAGACATGGCAGCTCTGTTTCTAGCTCCAAATGCTAGATGGGACCAATACAATTTCAATGGGAGGGTATATTACTGGTAACCTTCAAAGTTTACCAGTAAACTACCAGAATTTTGGTAATTTCAAGTTTCTTTGGAATTTTATCACAGGACCTCTAGTGGCCTTTTTGGGTACTTCTGATTATCACAGGGGTCTATCTCTGGCCCCCTGTGTGGCCTTGTCACATGTAAATAGATAAAATTATTTAAAAATTAAAATAAATAGAATGACAAGCTGTAAAACATTTCTCAATATAAACCATTTAACTTAGTGAATACCATTGGTATTTAATGAGGATTTCAGTATTAAATATCCTTTATTTATTTTACAAACTTATCTCTGTTCATGTTGTTGCACCCAACTGGTGGCAGTTGTGAAAGACAATCAAGTTGGAAGAGTTGCAGAGTTTATTGAAAATAATGCCATTGCTTAGATTCTCATTCATTAGGCTATTTTCTCATTAACCACAAGGTGTATCCACCAGAAACTCATGGACAATATACACCCAAATATACACTTTTAAAAAAATACTATGAATGCTGTAACGGTTTTGACTTGAGGTTATTATTTATAGGGGTGCCAGGTAGGTTGTGCCTACCAGAGAAAACATTAGTTTCTCCTTTTAGTTTGGGTGGGAATGAGTCCCATCTGGTCCGTCAAGTCTACACCAATACAAAAGGACTTATGTAAAAGTCAGGATGGAAATAAACTTTTCATAAACCCTTAAAACATTGGAAAGAACTTCAAAAACTATATTCTTTTGCGTGGGTTGTATTAACAACATCAATGATTACACACATATAATAATATAACACAATGAGTTCTGGTTCCTCCAGAAATGTCCTGTACCTCGGGCCTAAAAAGAGTCCAGCCCGGTAAAGGAGTTCAGTGAACTCAAGTGACTTTTGTCACGCAATGTTTGTCCGTTCATTCAAGTGTAGCGTAAACCCAGTATTAAACATACCATCAATATAACAATTATTTTACCACAGAACTTAAAGCGTATCAACTCTTACTAAGTCCTCAACTACAACGAACTACATAAATCATCACAGTAGACCTCACATCAAAACAAATGAAATACCGTATACAAAAAGGTTGTAGTCAGACAATCCAATCCGCCAATAGATCTCCAGCGGAGAAAGGCCACGAAGAACGGAGAGGTGTAGTCCACGGACGCAAAGAGTGGATCCGGTCCTGGGTAAACTCTATTAGGCTACAAAACAAACAAAATAGAGAAGCTTCGGAACTGAGGGTTGAACACATCCTCATTTACGTCTCCATCACAACCCCACTTTTGCGCAGCTGATGCTGGCTATTTAATTGGGAATTAAAGGGAAAGCGCCCTATTGGAAGGAGCTGCACTGAGACGGTTCAGAATAATTCAGGGCCGTCACAATGCATTTAAAAAAGTTATTCAAGTATAAAATGACCAATGTTACCATAGATTACATGTTAATTACCAAAATTACAGAATGTTCCAGGAACTTTGGTAAATTACCAGTGGCTTTGCAACCCTAGTTCTGCAGTCCTGTGTGTAAAATAGTTATGGCATTCTGTTTAAATCTTTAATATACAGTGGCTTGCAAAAGTATTCATCCCCTTGGCATTTTTCCTATTTTGTTGCATTACAACCTGTAATTTAAATGATTTTTTTGGATTTCATGTAATGGACATACACAAAATAGTCCAAATTGGTAAAGTGAAATGAAAAAAAAAAAAATCACTTGTTTCAAAAAAAATTCAACAAAAAATACAGAAAAGTGGTGCGTGTATATGTATTTACACCTTTGCTATGAAGCCCCTAAATAAGATCTGGTGCAACCAATTACCTTCAGAAGTCAAATAATTATTTAATAAAGTCCACCTGTGTGCAATCTAAGTGTCACATGACCAGTCACGTGAGCTCTATACATACACACCTGTTCTGAAAGGCCCCAGAGTCTGCAACACCACCAAGCGGCACCATGAAGACCAAGGAGCTCTCCGAACAGGTCAGGGACAAAGTTGTGGAGAAGTACAGATCAGGGTTGGGTTATAAAAAAAAAAATCTGAACATCCTACAGAGCACCAGAAAGAATACAGAAAGAATATGGTACCACAACAAATCTGCCAAAACTCACAGACCAGGTAAGGAGGGCAATAATCTGAGAGGCAACAAAGAGACCAAAGATTACCCTGAAGGAGCTGCAGAGCTCCACAGCGGAGATTGGAGTATCTGTCCATAGGACCGCTTTAAGCCGTACACTCCACAGAGCTGGGCTTCACAGAAGAGTGGCCAACAAAAAAAAGCCATTGCTTAAAGAAAAAAAATAAGAACACATTGTGTTCACAAAAAGGCATGTGGGAGACTCCCCAAACATATGGAAGAAGGTACTCTGATGAGATTAAAATTGAGGTTTTACCATCAAGGAAAACGCTGTCTGGCGCAAACACAACACCTCATCACCCAGAGAACATAATCCCCATCACACTGTGGGGATGTTTTTCCATTGGCAGGGACTGGGAAACTGGTCAGAATTTAAGGAATGATGGATGGCGCTAAATAGATGGAAATTCTTGAGGGATACCTGTTTCAGTCTTCCAGAGATTTGAGACTAACGGAGTTCACCTTCCAGCAGGACAAGGACCTTAAGCATACTGCTAAAGCAACACTTGAGTGGTTTAAGGGGAAACATTTAAATGCCTCGGAATGGCCTAGTCACAGCCCAGACCAGACCTCAATCCAATTGAGAATCTGTGGTATGACTTAAATGGCTGTACTCCAGCAGAACCCCATCCAACTTGAAGGAGCTGGAGCAGTTTTGCCATGAAGAATAGGCAAAAGACCAGTGGCTAGGTGTGCCACGCTTATAGGGGGAATAGTTATGTAACCTCAAGTTTTCCTGTTTTGTCTTATTTGTTTCACAAATATTTTGCATCTTCAAAGTGGTAGGCATGTTGTGTAAATCAAATGATACAAACAACCCCCCAAAAGAAAATCAATTTTAATTCCAGGTTGTAAGGCAACAAAATAGAAAAATGGCAAGGGGGTGAATACTTTCGCAAGCCACTGTACACCCACACAAAAATAAATCCCTCAAATGTCCAGCTACCATAAAAACGTTCAGAGCTTATGACAAGAGTAATTTAATATTCAATCCTACAAGGACACTTAAGTGTAATTCTTATCAAATATTTAAGTTAATTTATGTCAATGTTCCAATAGGGACAGAAGTTTCCAGCACAGCAAGCTTGTCCTGAAAAGAAGAAATAGGTCCATTTTAAAATGGCTGGTATGACAAACACTTGAAATGATTGCAACTGAAACTGACATTGAAACTCAAGTAGGCGGCATTGAAACATTGACTAGACTATATGAAAACTGACCTTTGTGGATGGTTTCCAAAACCTCCCCAGCTCCTCGGTAATCTTCTCTCCACTCGGCAGGCTCCATTAACCCCTGCAGAAACGCTGCTGCGTCGTCCACCAAAGGCATCTGTCCAACCGCCACCCTCTCAACCTTTGATCCTTCTATCCCAGCAACCTGCTCCTTAACTTTCTTTGACACCTTAGCATTTGTGGTGACAACACTCAACATGTTCCACTGAGCTACCTCCTTAACCACAGTATTGTCCTCAATATATTGCCAATCTTTACCTCCACCTCTGTACCCTCAGGTACATGTTCCAAAGTTACACTTGCTGTCACTTGGCCTGTGCCGTTCTCTTCAGCCTCCACCACCTCCTTCTCAGCCCAGTTTGTCCCCAATCGGCTCTTCCACACCCCCTTCTTTTCTGGCTACCACCCCCTCTCTCACTTCTATCCCTTACTGCACACCCTCTACCTTATTCATAACAGCAACTGACATGTTTTTCTCCTCCTCCCAAGGAGTGACTGCCAAACTTTTAAACTTCACCTTCTCCTCCTCTTTATAAGTGACTACCAAGGTCTCCTCCACCCTTTCCTCGCTGTCTCTCCTCAGCCTGAATGGGTAAACTCTTCTCCCTTTCCTCCAACTCTCCAGGGTTCACTGGTGATCAGGCTTTTCACTGAAGGATACTTCAAGGCTGGCACTGGTTACATCAGGGAGAACCACAGGTTACAGATCAGCATACATTGTATTGACTAATTCATCTAAGATGAATTAAAGAGAAAAAAGGTGGTCCAGCATTAACTGTGTTGTATACTTACAAAACTCTGGCAAGTCACAGACATAATCACAGCAGGAGCACACAGAGGGAGGGCCATACAGCTCCTCCCACCTAACAACCAGGGGTGTAATCATTAGTCCAAAACGTTTTGCAACAAAACGTTATACCCACCACTAGAATAGATACAAATGCTATAGCTAGTGTGTGAGAACTTAAGTGTTTGATTACCCAAAGTTGTGAATTACTTCATGGCGGGGTTTGTTATGTGGGTCCTTGGATGTCGTAACAAAGCAGGAATCATCAAACACACCCATCTCTGGGGACAAAAGCTGCGTAGGCTTTGAAGTACATTGGCTCCCCAAGCATGTAGCTCTCTTCTGACGACAATTGTTCCCATCTCTCTAGATGTTGAGAAAAAGATTTTCCCCTCATTCTCTGCACCTTAAATCAACTTGCCAACTCTTGTAATGGGACAGGTTTACTTACCATTGCATGCAGTGAGCCTAAAGATGCGTTTGCCATTCATACTCTTCAAGAGAGTGCGGTCATGCACCTCAGGTACATAGCCAACTTTGTAGGAGTAGTGGAATCTTAAGGAAATAGATGGTTAATGGCAACAACAAAAAAAAACATCACACAGTAGTAAGACTGAAGTATAAATGTCTACTGTAGGCTAGTCTATTGGGCACTATACCGGTTATATATGCACTGAATGGGGAGGTTGAGATGTATGGCTCTTATCATTGGCCCTTGTGGTTCTGGAGAAAAGTGAAGTGAGCTGGAGTACACCAGCTGGCCATTCATGGTCTGGAAGTCATTAACAGAATAAAGAGTACATATTTTAGGGTCAGTTTAAGAGTGTGCTCCAAATGGATAGTGAGGGCAAAATGTATCCCAAAACATCTTACCGTTTGAGTACTGCCACCGTCATTCAGGTCATAATGGAAGTAAAAGAAAAGTGGGGTGACGGGGCAAGTGCCCAGGAATAGCATGGAGGCCAGACACCTAAACCTGAGCCGACCTCTGTTGATGCGCACGGAGATCTGGTTGTACCCGCACCACACCTCACTCCACGCGGATTACGCACGGGAGAGAAGTGGTTGCGCTCTGGACTATTTTGTGGCGGAAGCAAGAGGTTGGTCAAGATACTGGGGAAACGTATTTTCTCGGTGACTGGTCTGAACAAGTCCCTATCGACGACGGGAACCGCAGAGTGCTGGAACAAGGGAAGGAAGTAGTATGGTGGTTCTGACCGAGGGGCACCGATGGCATCGTCTTCCCCTATCCGAGGCCTGATCACCTCACGCACTGGTATATTGCCCGGGAGGTGCCGCTCCGCAAATTGGTAGACTTGATGCTCTTGACCACCCCATCTGTCAACGTTAAAATCAGCTTCCGCTGATACTTGTGTGAATGGAAAGGCAGAAAAAATCCATACAAATAGACAAAACATCCACGCAACTTGTGCCATGTTCAACGTGACCAAAGCCGCAGGGGAAAAAATCCGTTGTCCAGAGCGCCACGTGGACACACTATTGTTAGCAAACTAGTGACCATTCAAAGTTTAATGTTGTAGGCGCTTGATAATTGCGCTCACCTGGTTTTGGCGCAACAATTACGCACTTGGCACACACGGCGACGTTCGTTGCATGTACGCTACTGGGCGTAGGTGATCAATTAATGATTCACTTCATATTTGCAATGATATATGAAAACGTATTATGCATAGCCTACAATGTTGTTACAATGTAAACTTTGAGTATGTAATTCACTTATCTTTCCACCAGATGCCAGTATAAACTGTGCTCTCAATTTGACTCAGTGACTTGTGTGAATACAACACTCGGCCTTCACCTGTTATATTCATATTCAATAACTCTCAACTAGGAAGAGCACAAATGTGTTGATGAACATGAGTCAAACGGTCCTAAATTGGTTCTAATTGAATGTCGTTTTATGGTATAGGTGACCCCACAGACAACCTTTTGATCTAAACAGCATTTACTATTGACAATGGAATAGATAAACGGAGGATTGTGCTAATGTAAGCTGCGACCAAAGATACAGCTAGGGGCATAGAGTAGGCCTTCAGGGTAACAATAACCTGTCTTTAACACTTCCAGTAGCACGTGTTCATCAATCGTCACCTCTAGGAAGACACTGGTTCAAATACAGTGGAGACACTGTGTTCTCAGTGTACCCATTTGATTGTAAACCACCAATCAATGTATCTAGCTATAATGCTATGTTTACACTTTACTCAGAGCTGCCTGCTACTGTATATTGGCAACAATAAAATATTGTCACAAGAGTGCAAGACTATCCAATTGACGAGACTGATTCCTAATAAGTTAATTAGTAGCAACACCAACTTTGTGGTTCTTCATGGACATCATCCCCACCACACCCAACCAACACCAGTTACTCAGGTACAAAAAAAAAGAATGAAATAACTTGGTCAAACGCAAATCTCAGATTTATTATGCCATGTCAGTGATCACTTAGCTTGCCACATCAACAGTTTGTCTTTGTGGTAGGCCTGCTACTGTATGCACATTGCTCAGATGAGGGTCTGTCGACTGAAAGCTGAAAAAAGCAGAAAGCTGTGATTTGCATTTGACCTTTGTGTGCAAAAGTATACTCTTTATTCTTATATATCCAACTTTATTCTTACCCAGTTTCCCCCATTCAGGCCCCGCCCAGTGGCTGACAAACTAAGTCAGTGTTTTAATACCACCTTTAACTGTTACATTTAGTCAATGCCCAACTTTCACCAGCAGGAAGAAGGCAACCAAACAAAAAACAGAAAACAGGTTAATTTTTACCTTTTCTTTTTCTTGTTAAATAGTAATAAATACATGAGATGCAGTGGTTTATTTTTTCCATTTTTTCTGAAGCAGGAGGGTTAAAAAGTTTCATTTTTATTTATTTATCTGTCTGTCTGTTTGTTTTCTTTAGCAGCAATCCGAACATGGTTGAAAGTGGAGATAGCAGCCGAGAGAGAAGTAGTTCACTTTTTTTTTGACTTGATGGCAAACAGCACTCACAGAGTGTCGTGAAGGAGGGAGGGAAGGGGAGAACAAAAGACAGGAGTAAGAAAAGAGGCCAGAGAAGTCAGAGTCACGGGGGCTGTAGGGGTAAGGAGGGCATGAAAGTGTCCCCTCATATGTATGTACTCCTACCTCCTGCTATATATTGCCCCCCTCCCCCCTCCCTTCCAACAGAAAAATGGGGCAGAGGAGAAGAGAGCGAGACAGAGAGAGCGAGCAAGATTTGGCTTAGCATATCCAGTTACTCCAACCCAAAATGTGTTACATTTCTGTAGTTTATGGTCCAAAACAAAATTGAGTAAGAAAAGACAGAGAGAAAGACAGAGAAAGAGGGTGAAAGAGTCTGGTTAGATGTTGAAGTAGAAGGCAGACAATTATTTTTTTTTAAACAACAGGGAAGCATTTTGGTTTTCCTTGTGGCAAAATGTTTTGTTGTTTTTCATTCTTGAATCACTTCCTCCTTTTGTGTAGAAGTTCT
Source organism: Oncorhynchus tshawytscha (assembly GCF_018296145.1). NCBI lineage: Eukaryota > Metazoa > Chordata > Actinopteri > Salmoniformes > Salmonidae > Oncorhynchus > Oncorhynchus tshawytscha. Next base: position 20,424,309 of record NC_056451.1, read on the forward strand.
GTTCCCCCTCTCCTCTTGAAAGCGTCTCACTTCGTCAAATGTTTCAGCCTCCTCATCGTATAGTTTCTCACTGTGTGGTGACTACGGTTTTTGTCATTTGCTTCATTTCATTTCTATGATCTGTTTCGTAGTTTCAGATATATAAGCCAGTGTCAAGCGAGAGAAGATTGGAAAAATGTAACAAAAGAGTGTGTGTGTGTTTCGGGGTGAGATATACTGAACTGAAAAACAAACTAAAAAGACCCTAGTTTGTTTGTTTCTGTGTATGCACAAGTGTTTACTGTCCATCAGCGGAAAAAAACTGTATAAATTAAAATGAATAAATAAACCACCTCTCAATTTAGCGCTCTTCCGATCTCCCCGCTTACCCTCCTCCTCATGTAGTGATGTTTAATAAATAAAACATGTACAATTAAACCTAGACTTCAGAAAAACTAAACAAAAACAAAGAAAATAAAAAAGATTGAAAAAAATAGCATACGGGTACTCTCTCGTGCCTCCCTCTTCTTAACCAACAATTACCACTTTTCAAACCATTCATTTACTTTTGCGGTCTTCATTCCAAAAAACAACCCAAACAACAAAAATCTCGCTGCAAACCTGTCCTTAAATCACATAAAATCAAATAATATAATAATAATATTAATAACAAAAACAAACTTATCTGAAACTTTCCATTCCAACTACTGAGCCCCGTTTCTTTCCTTCAACAAAAGAAAAACAAAGAAACTGAAAAAGGATAAAAATGGTTTCAAAGCCTTCCCTCTCTTACTCTCACTCTCCCTCTCTCTCCTCTCCCTCTCTCACTCTCCCTCTCCCTCTCCCTCTCTCCCTCTCTCACTCTCTCCTCTCTCACTCTCCCTCTCTCACTCTCCCTCTCTCACTCTCCCTCTCTCTCACACTCTCCCTCTCTCACTCTCCTCTCTCACTCTCCCTCTCTCACTCTCCCTCTCTTACTCTCCCTCGACCTTCTCCCATGCAAAACAAAACAAAACTCCTTTGATATTTCACAAGTTTGTCTCTGTAACTCTGTATGTGTGGCCGTATTTGTTTCAAACTCAAGTGTGTATAATGAATATGTATGCGTGTTGAAATTGTAATGTTGTCATTGTTAAAATTGTATGGCTTTTGGAATTTGTTCAAGATTTATCAAGAGTTGGCCGCGTTCTGACCACCACCTCCTCCACTGCCGCACACACCCATCATGGTGGACTCCTCAGAGTCCGGCCTCCCCCACCGCCCCCTACTCCCTGGGTGGGGCCCCCGGTGAGCATCCCGCCCCGACCACGCTACCCTGGGGAGGGTTGTTATTGTTGTTACTTCCCGGGTAGCATGGGGGATGTATCCAAGCCCGGAGGCAGCGACCAAGCTGTCCTGAGAGGCTGGGGGCTGGGCCAACTGTTGCTGAGAGCCGGCGGGGGGCGGCTGGGGGGCCATGACCGTCCTAGTCCGAAAGGCAGAGAGGCCCAGGTGGAGGTTGGAGGAGCCGTACTGGCTGGAGTCCAAGCTGGATGGGGGCGGCATGATGGAAGACTGACCCAGATGGTGGTGGTGTGTGAGGCTGAGCTCGATGCTGTCCGGCATCTGTGGGGAGGAGATGGGCATCAGGGGCTGGCCCTGCTGGCCCTGTGAAGCCTGGCCCTGGGGCTGGTTCCCCTGCCCAGTCTGCCGCAGGCCCCGCCCGTTGCCGTGGTGACTGCCGTAGATGGGGTGTGGGTGGTGTGGTTCCATCATTCCCCCGACGCCACCGCCTCCCAGGAAGTGGCGTGAGTGCTGCGTGGCCGCCGGCTTGTGCAGCAGCAGCTGGGGGTATGGGGGGTCGCCAACGCTACTGCCGCTGTTGGACAGGGGACCCATGCCCCCCTCTCCACCCGGCCAGAGGCGCAACTGCTGCTGAGATGGAGCCTTGGCAGTGGGGGGGGTCATCGTTAGAAACAGAGAACGCAGCATCTACAGTACATCATGTATAGAGGAAGAACATGTTGTTCCATGTGATGAGATCTGAGACATCAGAGTGAGGTCAGATTTAAACCGCTCACCTGTGGACTCTGCATCTCATAGTCTGAGTGAGTAACTGCACTGTTGTAGTACCGGTTACTGTACCGGTAATTCCGGTTGTCATTGGAAGAACCGCTAGATCCACCTGGACAGAGGGGGTATGGGAGGAGAGACGGAGTATGGGAGGAGAGACGGAGTAGGGGAGGAGAGACGGAGTAGCGGAGGAGAAGGGGAAAAGACACTCGGTCAGTCAGAATACACAATAGTTGTGTTACGTCATCATACTGACAGTCCATCACTGCTGGGACCATAAACTGTTGCTGAGCTGCTGAACATGGTGCTGTAGCTAAGATGACTAGCTGTTGCCATGGTGAATGGGAGCTGTAGCTGTGGCAGAGGCCGCTGAGGCTGAGCTGTTGCTATGGTGACGGTGTGCTGCAAGCTGTAGGGACTGAGCTGCGGCTGAAGTGACTAGGAGCTTGTTTCTATGGAGACTGTGTAGCTGTTGCAGAGAGTGAGGGGCTGTAGGGGCTGGCTGAGATGTAACATTGAACCACCATCACTATGACGCAGTAGACTGCAGTGTTCCCCCGAAGACTATGTAGGTGGGAGGGATCTCCCAGACAAGATCCTTTACAGTACTGTACTAACCAACATGGCTTCAACGGACTTTGAATAGCTCTCAATCTAAGGAATCTTGGTGTTTTTCACAAACATAGGAGATAATTATCTGGGGGGAAACACTGCAGTAGGAATATGGGATCAAATAGGCTGCCAATGCTTAGTTTGCTCTATTGAGGTTTGACCTCTGCAGTGGTTTCTGCTAGATGTTTCCCCATGCAGTGGACTGTGACTGTGGCTTATGGTAAGGGTATACTGTATACTAACTGCTGTGTCCCGTGCCGGAGCTGGAGACGGAGCTGGTGGTGGAGGTGGAGTGGCTGTGGTCCATGGCCGGGCTGGTGGAGGTGGAACTGCTGGTGTTGGTGCCCTCGTCCGTCGTCTTCTTGAAGAAGTTGTGCTGCAGCGCATAGAAGGGCGTGATGCGTGTCTTGGGGTCGTAGTCCAGCATGCGCAGGATCAGGTCCTTGAACTTCAGGTAATCACAGGGAGCGTGCCCCTGCTCTCCGCCCCGCCTCCCACCAGGACCCCCGGTCTCCACCCCCAGGATCTCATGGAGCCGCCTAGTCGCAGGAGGCTTGTACTCCTGAAGAGGGGGATAGAGGGAGTGAGGGAAGGGGGAGAACAGAGAATATGGATGTGGGGAGGTGCAGAGAAACACTTGAGTTCATTTTCTTCGAGGCAGTTTTAGTGACTTTTAGTTATTATTATGGTTGAATTTCACACATGCAAGCATGCCTGTTGTTATGACGGTGAAATGGTGGATGGTCAGTAGAATGCATATTATGAATGGATAGACTCACTATTAGGCCTACGTTATTTACAAAACACAAAGCCAGTGATGAGAAGCTGGAATGAAGCTGGAATGTTGAAACCAACATGTATCCTTACATGGTCTCTGGTCTAAAGACCATCAGTTCCTAGTCCTACAACTAACAATAAGTTTTCTTATCCTGCACTATATCATTCACTTAACCCCTAATCATCTAGTGAAAATACATGCCAACACCCATAGGTGTAAACCCGTGCTCACACACCCACACAGGTGTGCCTGCCTCTGGGGTGAGATGGCTGATCCCCCACCATCCCCAATCCCTTTTGGACAAAGTTAATTAACCTCTGATCCAAACCTTTCTCCCCCTCTTTCTCTCACCTCCAACGTAACCCAGGCCTCTCCCTTTGTTCAACCTCCACCTTCCACCTGCCTGCGCTGCTCCTTCACCTCATCCCTCTATCTTATTAAGGGCTATGTAATGCTTCTGATACACACAATAATGGAACGATAAGGACCACCTTTTTAGACGATTAGGGAAAGTTTATGACGAGGGGTTTTACAGTTTAGATGTTGATGACTGGAGAGGAAGATGCTGAGGACTCAGATCTCCTTCCTAAGAGTGGGAGTTTAGGTTGGAAAGGAGAAAAGGGGGAAAAATACCGCTTCTGCACAAACTACTTTCCAAAATCAAGCTAACCCTCCTCCACCTCGGTTTTCTACCCATCTCTCTTTATCTACGGGTAAATGGTTAATACAAGTAGGAAGTTCGTAGAGATGTTACCTCTAAATTCTTTCCATCCCCTTAGTAGTTAAGTTTAGGTTTGGAGGTAAGAGCAAGGTAATCTGATCCAAGATTTATGGGGTGACAGGAGAACTTGAACCTACTGCGTTGTGAGTGACAGGAGAACTTGAACCTACTGCGTTGTGAGTGACAGGAGAGATGTGGTTCGGAGATGAGAAGATTAAGTAAGAGCAGAGTTTTACTCACGGAGGCCGAGGGTAAAGTACCTTCTTTATGTCCTTGTTCTTCTTGACGGTCCACAGACCGTCGGATAGCTTGTCAAAGTACTTCCGTGCTTTGGGAGCCTGATCCAGCATGTGGTTGGGAGGGACCCCCAGCACCTCCACTATCTTATTCATCTGATCCACCTGGAGAGAGAGAAACAACAGGACAGGTCAGGGACAGATTCGGCATCGACACCCAATGCTGTGTGTGTTCTCACAGCCTACCTCGTTGGAGCCGCTGAAGAGGGGTTCTCCCGTGTGCATCTCCACCAGGATGCAGCCCAGGGACCACATGTCAATGGCCAGGTCGTAGGGCATGCCCAGCAACACCTCCGGAGATCTGTAGAACCGACTCTGGATGTACTGGTAGATCTGTGGTGGAGGAGGATGGAGGAGAGGATGGAGGGACAGAATGAGGTGATGTAAGAAACAAAAAGAGGTGGAGAGGGAGAGAAGAAGGTAGGTAGAAGGGGCGAGAGGACAGAGGAGGGATGGACAGGTAGGGGTGAAGTAAAGAAATAAAATATATGACCAAAGAAGAGAGCGAGATAGAAAGACAAGGGGAGAAAATGTGATGACAAAAGATAGAGGTATTAGCTCCAGTATGTTGGTTACAGCAGAACAGAGCTGTGGCCCTTTAATAACATTTCTAATCTAAATTAGAGCACACTCACTGGTGGAGGGAGACAGGATGGTGGTGGAAGTGGTGCAGTGACACCGTTCGTCCACACGGGGCAGGCCAAGCTGAGTAGAAATATCTAAACTGGGTGCAGCAGAGCCGCTGGGATTCTATACTTGAGCACTGTAGTGAGGCCCATTTCCTCATCTTCCCAAGAGTCCTCAAAGACGTGCTGTGAATGCCAGTTCCTATTCAACCTGGCAACGGCCTCCTCCATAGCTTCCCTCTCCATGTCTATTTACCCTCTGCAGAAAACTGAGCTCATTCTCTTTTGAAAAGGAGAGACGGAATCATCATCTGTGGGCTATTCTCTCCCTCATCCATCCATCCGTCTACCCCACCCTTCTTCTCCCTCTTCCTGAGATATCCAGAGGCATTAGCAGACAAATAATACAATGTTTTAGAAAAGGTTAATATGCAATGAACATTTATCTGGTTTACAAAATGCTGTCTCTTATTAATTCTACCTCTACCATTTCCTCCCTTCCCGGCATCTCTCTCTGTATATCCCCCCAACAGCTCCCTCCTCTCTCCCTGCCCCAATTTTCTTCTCTACCCAACCTCCCCCCCAGCATCTAGAGGGGATATAGCGTGCATTAAGGTCCTACTATATAAACCACAGTTGACTGCTGATGTATGCAATGGTTTAAGTCTATCTTAAATATAACACACAGGAGCATGCAGATATAGCCAGAACAATTCAAAGGATCCATTGGGAGTGGTGAACTGCAATACACTGATTTCAGGAGTGGCCTGTGTATATTGATGTGCTTGGTAAGGTGTAGTCCTCCCTCCCCTTGCTTCGCCCTCTCTCCTAGCCCAATGTTGTTCTTTCCTCAACACCCTTCCCCTGACCCTCACCCAGCACATGCATTGGGTTCATTATGGTCTTCTATATCTTTGTGCTTGGTTAGTCAGCTAGTCTCCTCACCCTCTGGCCTAGTTGACAAGAGCTGCCGAAGTCAACGATCTTGATGGCGCTGCGCTTGGGGTTGCACAGCAAGATGTTCTCGGGCTTGAGGTCGCAGTGGATGATGCTGAGCTCGGGCGTGGCCAGGAACAGCAGCGCCGTGCACAGCTGCTGGGCAAACTTTCTGGTCAGGTTGAGAGAGACGCCGCGGAAGTTGGTGTTGCGCAGGAGGTCGTACAGGTTGTAGGAGAGAAGCTCGAACACCAGGCACAGGTGGTTCCGGAACATGAAGTGCCTCTTCAGGTGGACTAGAGGGGAGAGAGGAGGGAAGAGGGGGAGGTTAGTAGGGAAGCGGTATATTGCAGTAACCTATCTGGATGCTCTGCTCTACATGGGTAGTGGTTGAGGTGACTTCCAGAGTGACAGTGTGCCCTTGGAGTGGAGAGCAAGGTGCTTTGACCACATGGAAAACAGCTCGGCCATATAAATGCCATCTATTATTATATTATTGTGTGTCAATCACCTCGCTCAGCGCTATAGGAGCTTAGTGAGGTAGAGGTGATTCTGTGACAGGTTTATCATTGCGAAGGCTACTGGATTGATATATATGTAGCATGATACTTATACATAGGGATATATGAGAAGTAGGGCATTGGTCTATATTTCAATTGAGATGTTAAATGTGGAGCAGATTGCATGTGACGTCAAAGAGGCACAGTATGAACTCATTTTAGTAGATGGTATACAATGCAATAGTGTTAGATCATAAGTGGGGTCTTAAGGCAGAGTGTGTCCCCTCACCTATGTAGTACTTCATCTCGGTGTCGTGTTTGTTCATGAGCTCCAGCAGTCGCAGCTCTATCTGGGCCTGGTTCAGGAAGGCTTTCTTGTTCTTGATGATCTTGATGGCCACCCACTCCTGCTCGTGGTGGTCATAGGCTTTCACCACCTGCGGGATTCAAAAGGTCACAGATCAGACAGGCAGCCATGTTGTTTGTAGTATATGCAGGTGGTAGGGGCCAAGGGAAAGCTCCTTCACCAAACAAAATACAGTCATTATCCCTCTCCTCTTTCCCCTGGCCCACAAGAGCAATGCCCGTTTATTCTCTGTAGACATACTTCATTCACCCCATGCAACTCTTCACCTTAAACTTTGGAAGTGTTTCTCCTCTCTTTTCTTCCATCCTATTCTTTCTCACTCCTCCCCCTGACCTGTCCTCCCCTGACCTATCCTCCCCCTGACCTATCCTCCCCCTGACCTATCCTCCCCCTGACCTATCCTCCCCCCTGACCTATCCTCCCCTGACCTATCCTCCCCCTGACCTATCCTCCCCCTGACCTATCCTCCCCCTGACCTATCCTCCCCCTGACCTATCCTCCCCCTGACCTATCCTCCCCTGACCTATCCTTGACCTATCCTCCCCTGACCTATCCTCCCCTGACCTATCCTCCCCTGACCTATCCTTCCCCTGACCTATCCTTCCCCCTGACCTATCCTCCCCTGACCTATCCTTCCCCTGACCTATCCTCCCCTGACCTATCCTTCCCCTGACCTATCCTCCCCTAACTATCCTTCCCCCTCCTACCCCTTGACCTATCCTTCCCCTCCTACCCTTGACCTATCCCCCTTCCTACCCCTTGATCTATCCCCCTACCCTATCCTCCCACTACCCCTGACCTATTCTCCCCCTACCCCCTGATCTATCCACCCCTACCCTACCTCCTCCCCCTACCCCTGACCTATCCTCCCCTACCCCCTGACCTATCCTCCCCCCCGACCTATCCTCCCCCTACCCCCAACACATCCTTCCCCTACCTATCCTTCCCCCTACCCCCGACCTATCCTCCCCCTACCCCGACCTATCCGTCCCCCACCCTCTGACCTATCCTCCCCCCCCACCCTCTGACCTATACTCCCCCTATCTCGCCCGTACCCCATGACCTATCCTCCCCTATCCTCACCTATACCATCTCTCCACTGACCTGTCCTCCCCTATACCTTCTCTCCCCATGTCCACTGACCTGCCCGAAGGAGCCCTTGCCGATGAGCGAGTCAATCTCGTAGCGGTCCAGCCACTTCTCCCGTTCTTGACGATGTAGTCGTAGTTGTCGTCATCGTAGCCATCGTTGTACACCTTCCGCTCCTTCTTAGTGCTCGAGTCCTCTGGGGGCACCTGCTGGGCACGCCGCTTCTTCTTCGTGTAGTACACCTGGACACGGAGGAGAGAGAGATGGCGAGAGGAAGGGCCGGGCGGGAAAAGAGAAAGAGGGTAAATCACTGATATTTCTCATTTTTGCCACACTACCATTTAGATAGATCTCGGAGGACCAAACCAATGATGAAACTGATATCCTTCACTTGTACATCAGTTTATGATAATGTTACATATACCTAGGGTTGAAAAACTGGTAACTTTCCAACTGGGATTTCTGGAAAACCAGGGACATTTGGGAAAGCAACCAGAAACTAATGTTTATACCAGGGTGTAAAACTAATTTTGCCCTGGAGGCCTCATTCGGTCTTCATCGAGGTCCGGAGGGTGGCACTGAAAATTGGTTATACTTCCTCGCTGTCAATATTTGCATAAAAATGTCTTATGTTCCCTGACCTGCTAGCTTTCATTTTGGTGCTAAGTGAGCTGGACAGTCAAGAAACTGTATGAATGTAAGTCCATTATCAATTCTATACAGTTTTGATTATTTTGTTTTAGTTATTTAGTCATTTGAAAGTATATTGAAAGCCTCCCCCCAACATAAATAATAAAAAACAATAAAAAATACAAATAAAAACATTTTTATTTTACTCAAACCACCCGTGAGCCGGATTGGACCCTCGCGGACCGGATCCCAGCAGGTAAGCTGTGAGTGACGTTTCCTGGAGGTTATGACTCAGCAGCAGCAGAGTCCTGTAGGACCTGATGGCTGGCTGACACACACACTCCACTCACCTCATTGATGTGCTTGTAAGTCTTGATCAGATCGACAGAGAGTTTTCTCAGCGGGCGCTGGCGGGATCTCTAAAACTTGGGGGATCCTCCTCTGCAGTATGGTCGCATCAGACAGCACCTGGAGGGGACAGGTGGTAAGGGGAGCCCCAAAACTGTCCAAGACATCCCTGCAGTATTCTAACTAGCGGTTATAAGAACTAAAGTAAGTAAAGGTCACTATACAATATGAGTGGAAGGAGTAATTTCCAATGAAATAACTGGGCATGTTTGAGTTAACCTATGTATACAGGCAACACTGTTGCCTAGCCACAGAACAATCTATCAGTGATGGCGGTTGTAGTTGCTTGTCAATAGAGTACAGTACCAGTCAAAATTTTAGAATACCTACTCATTCAAGGGTTATTCTTTATTTTTTACTATTTTCTACATTGTAGAATAATGGTGAAGACATCAGCACTATGAAATAACACATACGGAATCATGTAACCAAAAAAAGTGTTCAGGAAATCAAAATATATTTTATATTTGAGATTCTTCAAAGTAACCACCCTTTGCCATGATGACAGCTTTGCACACTCTTGGCATTCTCTCAACCAGCTTCATGAGGTAGTCACATGGAATGCATTTTAATAAGGCACATCTGTTAATTAATTGAAAGTTAATTTGTGGTATTTCCTTCCTTCTTTAATGAGTTTGAGCCAATCAGTTGTGTTGTGACAAGGTAGGGGTGGTATACAGAAGATAGCCCTATTTGGCCAAAGACCAAGTCCATATCATGGCAAGAACAGCTCAAATAAGTAAAGAGAAACAACAGTTCACCATTACTTTAAGACATGAAGGTCAGTCAATGTGGAACATTTAAAGAACTTTGAAAGTTTCTTCAAGTGCAGTCGCAAAAACCATCAAACGCTATGATGGAACTGTCTCACATGAGGACCACCACAGGAAAGGAAGCCCCAGAGTTACCCCTGCTGCAGAGGATAAGTTCATTAGAGTTAACTGCACCTCAGATTGCAGCCCAAATAAATGCTACACAGAGTTCAAGTAACAGACACATCTCAACATCAACTGTTCAGAGTAGACTGCGTGAATCAGGCCTTCATGGTCGAATTGCTGCAAAGAAACCACTACTAAAGGACACCAATAAGAAGAACTTTGCTTGGGCCAAGAAACACGAGCAATGGACATTAGACCAGTGGAAATCTCTCTTTTGTCTGATGAGTCCAAATTTTTGAATTTTTGGTGCCAACTGCCGTGTCTTTGTGAGACTCAGAGTAGATGAACGGATGACCTCTGCATGTGTGGTTCCACCAGTGAAGCATGGAGGAGGTGGTGTGATGGTGCTTTGCTGGTGACACTGTTGGTGATTTATTTAGAATTCAAGGCACACTTAACCAGCATGTCTACCACAGCATTCTTCAGCGATACGCCATCCCATCTGGTTTGGGCTTAGTGGAACTATCATTTGTTTTTCTACAGGACAATGACCCAAAACTCACCTCCTGGCTGCGTAAGGGTTATTTGACCAAGGAGAGTGAGGGTGCTGCATCAGATGACCTGGCCTCCACAATCATCCGACCTCAACCCAATTGAGATGGTTTGGGATGAGTTGGACCGCAGAGTGAAGGAAAAGAAGCCAACAAGTGATCAGCATTCCTCATTAATCTGGTTGAGAGAATGGCAAGTGTGCAAAGCTGTCATTAAAGCAAAGGGTGGCTACTTTGAAGAATCTCAAATATATTTTGATTTGTTTAACACTTTTTGGTTATTACATGATTCCATATGTGTTATTTCATAGTTTTGATGTCTTCACTATTATTCTACAATGTTGAAAATAGTAAAAATAAAGAAAAACCCTTGAATGAGTAGGCGTGTCCAAAATTTTGACTGGTACTGTACGTGATACTGACGTGTTTGAGGATGTATAGTACAATCCAACAGGTTGGTCAGCGTATCATTATGTCCATTCAGTATGTGATGCTAATACCTACGTTCACGTGATGAGTTGTGGGTGTGTATAGCGTCAGTATAAGGGTGTGTGTGTATAGCGTCAGGTTGTGTGTGTATAGCATCAGGGTGTGTGGTGTGTGTATAGCATCAGGGTGTGTATATAGCGTCAGTATAAGGTCAGTTCCTAAACAGAGTATTATTCTAAACAGAGCATTAGAGGAGTGTCCTGTGAGGGCGTTAGCCGCTGGGTACCTGCTGCTGTTCAGCCATGGAGTGGATGTTGCTGAAGGAGGGTGGCTGTGCTGGCTCGACATGGTTGGCTCAGCGGGGAGAAGCCCAAGGCGGCAGGCTGGCAGAGGGTAGAGGAGGGGGGCTTGCATCCTGAGCTGCTTCCACCTTCACAAGATAGATGTTGAGATGGAGGGAAGGGGGAGAAATGAGAGAGGGGAGATGATTTTAGAAAAAATACATCGACATGAAGCTTCCTAACTCATCATACATACACTGGCACTGCCGTGGGTGTGGGCACGAGCACTGCACTGCAGAGGACAAGCACACATGTGCTCTCTCACACACCCTTCTTGGCTGTTCTTTGAAGTCACACACATACACCCTATCAAGAATGTAGAGCAAGAGGGTGGGATGGCTACTTAGTAGGGTACCACTCCACAGGGCCATTTAGCTCCCTGACAGAAAGACCACACAAATAATGGTGGAGTGAAATATCTCTATGCAAGAGGGTGTCCTGTTTCAGTAGAAAAAGCATTAGCGCAGGTCAACCTGACAAACCCGATGTGTCTGAGTGTGTGTGTCTGTGTGCATGTGCGCGCGTGCGTGCGTGACATAGAGAAAGATATGAGACCTTTGTGGAGGTCAGTAGTCCACATTGTCACACCTCAAAACCAGGAGGGTATTTCCAAGCAGAACTCTTTCGCTCCAACTCCTGCTTTTATATGAAAAGAAAGGAGAGGTGGCTTCTCACAAGATATAGAAGATGGAACTTAACCCAACCATTTTTGTTGCTGAATGTTGTGAGCATTACAATCTTCTGATTCTGTCAAGGTAGCTAGCAAAGATGGACAACGTGGGTTAGAGCTTCAATGGGACAAACCACTGTGTGACAAAACTGTTGCATCATCCTACAAAAAATGACGAGTCACTGTTTAATGTGCTGCTTTGCTTCGTCATTAAGTTCCACCAGACTGTTTTTTCTGTCAGAATCCCAGGTTCAACTTGACTGAGATTCTCTGCAGTCTTGAGACTTTGCTTTGCCTGCAGTTTGACTGCAGTCGAGCTAAAATCATGGCTGGAACACAGCAGGCTTGGTAAGAGCAGTCGAGGTTGTATTGACAGTGCCGCACGCTCAAGCCTGATTTCCACCAAAGCCAAGACACAGCAGTTTGGACCGCTGGCTCCTGGGTAAACCTTGGCCTCTGCAGAATTTTGAACTCACTCACTTAGCTAGAGGTGGGCTGGTCGCTTGTACAAAAACATCCACCAGTGGCTCAGCAAACCAGCCTGGAAGCTCATTCCACTGGCATTCAACATAAGAGGAGTCAGACCACGCTTTGACCTAGTTGTGGATGGTGGAAGGTTTACAACAAGATGCCCATCCTGGTTGTTCTAAGTTAAAGTTTGAATCAAATTTAAGTTCAGACCAGGGTTTCCGTTAGACTGCTTTTTAGCCAATAAAAAATAATAAAGAAAAGCTGGTGAATAAAATTGGTGCCGGCCAAAACATTGCAAAATAATGCTTTTTAGCCTATTCGTCGATGGACATACATTTGACTGGTCATGCTTATCGGTCTATTAGGTTAATTTGCATAATTCTGTGGAATTAAATTGGCGCATATACAGTACACATTCGTTATGTATCATATTTATCACACGTACAGCATACAAATACAGAGCGGAAAATGTGAAAACATATATACTTAATGGAAACATCAACGTTTTACGACCTATGAGGCATGTCTTACCTTGCCTCAAAGTAGCCTAGCCAAAATTAGACCATATTCCAGGGAATTCTTTTAAATCAACTTTTCTTACACTGTCCCGTAGCCAAAGGCACAATACTAGTCACATTTGCAACCTGTGCTAGTTGTTGCATATTAGATTTCCCCCTTTCTTAAATTTCAAAACAGATTTTTCCATCTCTGTCACATGAAACCACTCGTATGTGCTTTACGCTTTTGCTAACGGTCTTTCCTGCGAATTGCATTATGGAACGAACATTCGCGCGTAGCCTACTACCATGTGTGCTTTGCTGAGCTTATAATGTGAAATAATATTTTATCAACATTTTAAGCTAAATGTTCTGATCGGTTGCATCAGACTCATTTTCATGTAGCCTAGGTCTACTGGTTGTATGAATTTGGGATATATCGTTCCACAACTGTCCCAGAGTCTGTTTGGAATGGGCCATTCCTTTCTCGACAAGCTGAACGATAAACTTTTCCACCATGGGGATAGTAGATTGACAGGCTAGTGATGTTGCTGTTCGGTCCTCTTCTTGTTGGAAAAGTACACGTGCAGTTATTCTAACATCTTCAAAGTGCACGTCAGAATTCAGTAAGGAGGACGCACATCGTTGCATCCTCGACTTGTATGTTCTGTAAATATGAATGACCATCATGTAAAATGTGATTTCTGTCATTCTGAGGACTGTGGGTGGACTCCCTGATCAGGTTACGCACCCAATACATGTGGGTCAGGTAAATCTCTCAACTGTCTGGTCAATTAAAAATGCTGCCGGTCAAATGTCAAGACAGGGAAATGATGTCCCTTATCTTATACAGTCTGTCCGTCCCCAACTCTGTTCTTCCCTCCAGATGTGAGGAAGATTAAACAGAGTACATGGTGCTCCAATGACCTTACACTACTCAACAGCACCAACAGCATGTCCTGTTCAACGGTTTAGTTACTTTTAGTGCAAACCCTTTCGACACATCTTACGGTGCAATGTCCTAAGTTGCTGATGAAAATCTCAACCACTGTGCTAGAGTCCTGCAAAACCAACACATCAATTGCACGTCTCCAGTAAAGTGCAGAAGAAAATCATATGAAAAGGGGTTAATGAAATTGATGAGATATTTCACAGCCAATGCTTTTATCACTGGATTTTAAAGTGAGGAATAACGGGGGTGAAATTTAGCAACGACACATTACAACTTGAAATAGCCCGCCGGTCAATGGCCGTAGTTTAAACAAAGTGCAAAACAGCACGTCTGAGCACCATCAATCCTGAGGGGTGACTGCAGGAGGAAACATTACATACGTGACTCATCTCAAACTGCTTTCTGTCACGGCACAGATACAGAGAGAAAGAAAGAAACACAGACACAAATATTTAGAATATTTCTTACTGTTGTTGAATTGTCAAGAAGGAACCTGCACGTAAACACTTTGTTGAACAGTGTATACCATGTGTATCCTGAACATACGACTAATAAACCCTGAAACACACACAGTATGTTTATATTAAACTGATTATGTCCGTAGGCAGATCATTTACTGAGCAATCTTTTTCATTATTAGGACATGTGAACACCGACATTCCAGAGGTGTCTTTGATCTGCACATGTGCTAGCACCAGCAGGGCGAGCCTCCCTCTGTAGCCCGCGTGAAGTGTGTTTTAGAAGACGTTTTCACATACAAACTTTATCCGAATTCAGAATGAAAAATGCTCGCTGTGGTAGAACATTTATTTCCAGGAAGCCTGATCTCAGATGTGTCCATGTAAACAGGATTATTTGGGAAATTCTTCTTCTTGCAAAGCATGTAAACGTTTTAATCAAACTATTATATTAATCTGACGATCCACAATCATTTGCATTATTGTGAGCATGTAACCACACTCACACCAGACCTGTATCCAGAGCTTACAGTGTTACAGTTAATCAGCCTTTCAGATCAATGCGACCATGTTCTACAGCAAAGACTGTTTAATAAATCTCCATCAGCATTGGACATGCATTGTGAGAGGTTAACAATACAGCCTAGCTTTAAAATGGTCAACTAAAATGGTCAAAAGCTGCACCTGCAATGTTGTGGTTTTATGCTACAGTAATGACTGTAGATGCACTGGAATCAGAATTGCAAAGCAGTAGAAAACCGGTCAACAAAAAAAGAGAAATTTCAGAACGCACGGAAACTGCTGTTGTTATGAGAGGCCTTGTTCTGCCCTGGCCTCAGTTGGGAGGGATATGACGACAGTTATGAGGGCTATCTGCCGAGCACTGAGAAATGTCACACTGTGCCTTTAAATGCTGAAGTGAACACATTGAGAACTTCCTGAGTGTGACACCCCCTTCCTCTCTAGCTGCTCATTGGCTGCTAGTATCCAAGGGCTGGGCGGCGAGGTCTCTATAAATAAACCTGGTAGCTTGTGCTGTATCAGCAACCCTTCCCACAATGCCGCTCTCGCCCTCCCTCCCTCTATTTCGCTCTGCATGTTACCTCTCTCTCCCTCTGTCTCTCAGTCTCCCTCGCTCTCTCTCAGTCTCCCTCGCTCTCTCTCTCAGTCTCCCTCGCTCGCTCTCTGTCTCCCTCGCTCGCTCTCTCAGTCTCCCTCGCTCGCTCTCTCAGTCTCCCTCGCTCGCTCTCTCAGTCTCCCTCGCTCGCTCTCTCAGTCTCCCTCGCTCGCTCTCTGTCTCCCTCGCTCGCTCTCTCAGTCTCCCTCGCTCGCTCTCTCAGTCTCCCTCGCTCGCTCTCTCAGTCTCAGTCTCCCTCGCTCGCTCTCTGTCTCCCTCGCTCTCTGTCTCCCTCGCTCGCTCTCTATCTCCCTCGCTCGCTCTCTCAGTCTCCCTCGCTCTCTCTCAGTCTCCCTCGCTCTCTCTCTCAGTCTCCCTCAGTCTCGCTCTCTCAGTCTCTCAGTCTCCCTCGCTCGCTCTCTCAGTCTCCCTCGCTCGCTCTCTCAGTCTCCCTCGCTCGCTCTCTCAGTCTCCCTCGCTCGCTCTCTCAGTCTCCCTCGCTCGCTCTCTCAGTCTCCCTCGCTCGCTCTCTCAGTCTCCTCGCTCGCTCTCTCAGTCTCCCTCGCTCGCTCTCTCAGTCCCCTCGCTCGCTCTCTCAGTCCCCTCGCTCGCTCTCTCAGTCCCCTCGCTCGCTCTCTCAGTCCCCTCGCTCGCTCTCTCAGTCCCCTCGCTCGCTCTCTCAGTCCCCTCGCTCGCTCTCTCAGTCCCCTCCCTCGCTCTCTCAGTCCCCTCGCTCGCTCTCTCAGTCCCCTCCCTCGCTCTCAGTCCCCTCGCTCGCTCTCAGTCTCCCTCGCTCGCTCTCTGTCTCCCTCGCTCCCTCTCTCAGTCTCCCTCGCTCTCTCAGTCTCCCTCTCTCTCTGTCTCCCTCTCTCTCCCTCTCTCTGTCTCCCTCTCTCTCCCTCTCTCAGTCTCCCTCTCAGTCTCCCTCTCTCAGTCTCCCTCTCAGTCTCCCTCTCTCAGTCTCCCTCTCTCAGTCTCCCTCTCTCAGTCTCCCTCTCTCAGTCTCCCTCGCTCTCTCTCAGTCTCCCTCGCTCTCTCTCAGTCTCTCCCTCTCTCAGTCTCCCTCTCTCAGTCTCCCTCTCTCAGTCTCCTCTCTCTCAGTCTCCCTCTCTCAGTCTCCCTCTCTCTCAGTCTCCCTCTCTCTCAGTCTCCCTCTCTCAGTCTCCCTCGCTCTCAGTCTCCCTCTCTCAGTCTCCCTCGCTCTCAGTCTCTCAGTCTCCCTCTCTCAGTCTCTCTCTCAGTCTCCCTCTCTCAGTCTCCCTCTCTCAGTCTCCCTCTCTCAGTCTCTCTCAGTCTCCCTCTCTCAGTCTCCCTCTCTCAGTCTCCCTCGCTCTCTCTCAGTCTCCCTCGCTCTCTCTCAGTCTCCCTCGCTCTCTCTCAGTCTCCCTCGCTCTCTCTCAGTCTCCCTCGCTCTCTCTCAGTCTCCCTCGCTCTCTCTCTGTCTCCCTCGCTCTCTCTCTGTCTCCCTCGCTCTCTCTCTGTCTCCCTCGCTCTCTCTCAGTCTCCCTCGCTCTCTCTCAGTCTCCCTCGCTCTCTCTCTCAGTCTCCCTCGCTCTCTCTCTCAGTCTCCCTCGCTCTCTCTCTCAGTCTCCCTCCTCTCTCTCTCTCAGTCTCCCTCGCTCTCTCTCTCAGTCTCCCTCGCTCGCTCCTCGCTCTCTCAGTCTCCCTCGCAGTCTCCCAGTCTCTCTCGCTCTCTCAGTCCTCCAGTCTCTCTCGCTCTCTCAGTCTCTCTCGCTCTCCCAGTCTCTCTCAGTCTCTCTCGCTCTCTCAGTCTCTCTCGCTCTCTCAGTCTCTCTCGCTCTCTCAGTCTCTCTCGCTCTCTCTCTCACTCTCCCAGTCTCTCTCGCTCTCTCTCTGTCTCTCTCCTCTCAGTCTCTCCCAGTCTCTCTCTCTCTGTCTCCCAGTCTCTCTCGCTCTCTGTCTCCCAGTCTCTCTCGCTCTCTGTCTCCCAGTCTCTCTCGCTCTCTCAGTCTCCCAGTCTCTCTCGCTCTCTCTGTCTCTCTCGCTCTCCCAGTCTCTCTCGCTCTCTGTCTCTCTCGCTCTCAGTCTCTCCCAGTCTCTCTCGCTCTCTGTCTCTCTCGCTCTCCCAGTCTCCTCGCTCTCTGTCTCTCTCGCTCTCCCAGTCTCCCTCGCTCTCTGTCTCCTCGCTATCTGTCTCCTCTTCGCTCTCTGTCTCCCTCTCTCTGTCTCCCTCGCTCTGTCTCCCTCGCTCTCTGTCTCTCGCTCTCCAGTATGTCCTGTGCTCTCTGTCTCCCTCGCTCTCTCATCCTCGCTCTGTCTCTGTCTCCTCGCTCTCTGTCTCCTCGCTCTCTGTCTCCCTCGCTCTGTGATGTCTGTCTCCTCTCGCTCTCTGTCTCCCTCGCTCTCTGTCTCTCCCTCGCTCTCTGTCTCCCTCGCTCTCTGTCTCCCTCGCCCTCTGTCTCCCTCGCCCTCTGTCTCCCTCGCTCTCTGTCTCCCTCGCTCTCTGTCTCCCTCTCTGTCTCTCGCTCTCTGTCTCCCTCGCTCTCTGTCTCCCTCGCTCTCTGTCTCTCTCAGTCTCCGTCTCCCTCGCTCTCTCAGTCTCCCAGTCTCTCTCGCTCTCTCAGTCTCTCTCGCTCTCTCACTCTCTCTCGCTCTCTCACTCTCTCTCGCTCTCTCACTCTCTCTCGCTCTCTCAGTCTCTCTCGCTCTCTCAGTCTCTCAGTCTCTCTCGCTCTCTCAGTCTCTCTCGCTCTCTCAGTCTCCCAGTCTCTCTCGCTCGCTCAGTCTCCCAGTCTCTCTCGCTCTCTGTCTCCCAGTCTCTCTCGCTCTCTCAGTCTCCCAGTCTCTCTCAGTCTCCCAGTCTCTCTCGCTCTCTCTCCCAGTCTCCCAGTCTCTCTCCAGCTCTCTGTCTCCCAGACTCTCTCAGTCTCCCAGTCTCTCTCGCTCTCTCAGTCTCCCAGTCTCTCTCGCTCTCTCAGTCTCCCAGTCTCTCTCGCTCTCTCTCCCAGTCTCCCAGTCTCTCTCGCTCTCTCAGTCTCCCAGTCTCTCTCGCTCTCTCAGTCTCCCAGTCTCTCTCTCTCGCTCTCTCAGTCTCCCAGTCTCTCTCGCTCTCAGTCTCCCAGTCTCCCAGTCTCTCTCGCTCTCTCAGTCTCCCAGTCTCTCTCGCTCTCAGTCTCCCAGTCTCTCTCGCTCTCAGTCTCCCAGTCTCTCTCTCTCTCAGCTCCCAGTCTCTCTCTCCCAGTCTCTCTCGCTCTCTCAGTCTCTCTCTCTCGCTCTCCAGTCTCTCTCTCTCGCTCCCTCCCAGTCTCTCTCGCTCTCTGTCTCCCAGTCTCTCTCGCTCTCTGTCTCCCAGTCTCTCTCGCTCTCTGTCTCCCAGTCTCTCTCGCTCTCTCTCTCTCCCAGTCTCTCTCGCTCTCTGTCTCCCAGTCTCTCTCGCTCTCCAGTCTCTCTGTCTCCCTCCCAGTCTCTCTCGCTCTCTGTCTCCCAGTCTCTCTCGCTCTCTGTCTCCCAGTCTCTCTCGCTCTCTGTCTCCCAGTCTCTCTCGCTCTCTGTCTCCCAGTCTCTCTCGCTCTCTGTCTCCCAGTCTCTCTCGCTCTCTGTCTCCCAGTCTCTCTCGCTCTCTGTCTCCCAGTCTCTCTCTCCCAGCTCTCTGTCTCCCAGTCTCTCTCGCTCTCTGTCTCCCAGTCTCTCTCGCTCTCTGTCTCCCAGTCTCTCTCGCTCTCTGTCTCCCAGTCTCTCTCGCTCTCTGTCTCCCAGTCTCTCTCGCTCTCTGTCTCCCAGTCTCTCTTCTCTGTCTCCCAGTCTCTCTCGTCTCCAATCTCTCTCGCTCTTTCTCCCAGTCTCTCCAGTCTCTCTCAGTCTCTCTCGCTCTCTCTCCCAGTCTCTCTCGCTCTCTCTGTCTCTCTCAGCTCTCTCTGTCTCCCAGTCTCTCTCTGTCTCTCTCAGTCTCCCAGTCTCTCTCGCTCTCTCTCCCAGTCTCTCTCGTCTCTCTCTGTCTCTCTCTCAGCTCTCTCTCGCTCTCTCTCGCTCTCTCTGCTCTCTCTGTCTCTCTCGCTCTCCCAGTCTCTCTCGCTCTCTCTGTCTCTCTCGCTCTCTCTGTCTCTCTCGCTCTCTCTGTCTCTCTCTCTCTCTCTGTCTCTCGCTCTCCCTCTCAGTCTCCCAGTCTCTCTCGCTCTCCCAGTCTCTCTCTGTCTCCCAGTCTCCCTCGCTCTCCCAGTCTCTCTCACTCTCCCAGTCTCTCTCACTCTCCCAGTCTCCCAGTCTCTCTCGCTCCCAGTCTCCCTCGTCTCTCGCTCCGTCTCCCTCGCTCTCTCAGTCTCCCAGTCTCTCTCCTCTCTCTCAGTCGCTCTCAGTCTCCCTCGCTCTCTCAGTCTCCCTCGCTCTCTCAGTCTCCCTCGCTCTCTCAGTCTCCCTCGCTCTCTCAGTCTCCCTCGCTCTCTCTCAGTCTCCCAGTCTCTCTCTGTCTCCCTCAGTCTCCCTCAGTCTCTCTCAGTCTCCCAGTCTCTCTCAGTCTCCCAGTCTCTCTCAGTCTCCCAGTCTCTCTCAGTCTCCCAGTCTCTCTCAGTCTCCCTCAGTCTCTCTCAGTCTCCCAGTCTCTCTCTCCCAGTCTCTCTCAGTCTCCCAGTCTCTCTCAGTCTCCCAGTCTCTCTCAGTCTCCCAGTCTCTCTCAGTCTCCCAGTCTCTCTCAGTCTCCCAGTCTCTCTCAGTCTCCCAGTCTCTCTCGCTCTCTCTCTCTCAGTCTCTCTCTCTCTCAGTCTCCCAGTCTCTCTCTCTCTCCCAGTCTCCCAGTCTCTCTCGCTCTCTGTCTCCCAGTCTCTCTCGCTCTCTGTCTCCCAGTCTCTCTCAGTCTCCCAGCTCTCTGTCTCCCAGTCTCTCTCGCTCTCAGTCTCCCAGTCTCTCTGCTCCCAGTCTCTCTCGCTCTCTCAGTCTCTCTCCAGTCTCTCTCGCTCCCAGTCTCTCTCGCTCTCTCAGTCTCTCTCGCTCTCTCAGTCTCTCTCTCTGCTCTCTGTCTCCCAGTCTCTCTCGCTCTCTGTCTCCCAGTCTCTCTCGCTCTCTGTCTCCCAGTCTCTCTCGCTCTCTGTCTCCCAGTCTCTCTCGCTCTCTGTCTCCCAGTCTCTCTCGCTCTCTGTCTCCCAGTCTCTCTCGCTCTCTGTCTCCCAGTCTCTCTCGCTCTCTGTCTCCCAGTCTCTCTCTCCTCAGTCTCCTCGCTCTCCCAGTGTCTCTCGCTCTCCCAGTCTCTCTCTCTCTCCCAGTGTCTCTCGCTCTCCCAGTGTCTCTCGCTCTCCCAGTGTCTCTCGCTCTCCCAGTGTCTCTCGCTCTCCCAGTGTCTCTCGCTCTCCCTCCCAGTGTCTCTCGCTCTCCCTCCCAGTCTCTCTCGCTCTCCCAGTGTCTCTCTCGCTCTCCCAGTGTCTCTCTCGCTCTCCCAGTGTCTCTCGCTCTCCCAGTGTCTCTCGCTCTCTGTCTCCCAGTCTCTCTCTCGCTCTCTGTCTCCCAGTCTCTCTCGCTCTCTGTCTCCCAGTCTCTCTCGCTCTCTGTCTCCCAGTCTCTCTCGCTCTCTGTCTCCCAGTCTCTCTCGCTCTCTGTCTCCCAGTCTCTCTCAGCTCTCTGTCTCCCAGTCTCTCTCTCTCTCTGTCTCCCAGTCTCTCTCGCTCTCTGTCTCCCAGTCTCTCTCTCTGTCTCCCAGCTCTCTGTCTCCCAGTCTCTCTCGCTCTCTGTCTCCCAGTCTCTCTCGCTCTCTGTCTCCCAGTCTCTCTCGCTCTCTGTCTCCCAGTCTCTCTCGCTCTCTGTCTCCCAGTCTCTCTCGCTCTCTGTCTCCCAGTCTCTCTCGCTCTCTGTCTCCCAGTCTCTCTCGCTCTCTGTCTCCCAGTCTCTCTCGCTCTCTGTCTCCCAGTCTCTCTCGCTCTCTGTCTCCCAGTCTCTCTCGCTCTCTGTCTCCCAGTCTCTCTCGCTCTCTGTCTCCCAGTCTCTCTCGCTCTCTGTCTCCCAGTCTCTCGTCTCCCAGTCTCTCTCGCTCTCTCGTCTCCAGTCTCTCTCGCTCTCCCAGTGTCTCTCGCTCTCCCAGTGTCTCTCGCTCTCCCAGTGTCTCTCGCTCTCCCAGTCTCTCTCGCTCTCTGTCTCCCAGTCTCTCTCGCTCTCTGTCTCCCAGTCTCTCTTGCTCCCAGTCTCTCTCAGTCTCCAATCTCTCTCGCTCTTTCAGTCTCCCAGTCTCTCACTCTGTCTCTCTCGTTCTCTCAGTCTCCCAGTCTCTCTCAGTCTCTCTCGCTCTCTGTCTCTCTCGCTCTCTCTGTCTCTCTCGCTCTCTCTCCCAGTCTCTCTCTGTCTCTCTCTCTCGCTCTCTCTCTCCCAGTCTCTCGCTCTCTCTGTCTCTCTCTCTCTCTCCCAGTCTCTCTCTCTCTCTGTCTCTCTCTCTCTCTCTCTGTCTCTCTCTCTCTCTCAGTCTCTCTCTCTCTCTCAGTCTCTCTCTCTGTCTCTCTCTCTCTCTCTGTCTCTCTCTCTGTCTCTCGCTCTCAGTCTCCCAGTCTCTCTCGCTCTCCCAGTCTCTCTCTGTCTCCCAGTCTCCCTCGCTCTCCCAGTCTCTCTCACTCTCCCAGTCTCTCTCACTCTCCCAGTCTCCCAGTCTCTCTCGCTCCGTCTCCCAGTCTCTCTCGCTCCGTCTCCCAGTCTCCCTCGCTCTCTCAGTCTCCCAGTCTCCCTCGCTCTCAGTCTCCCTCGCTCTCAGTCTCCCTCGCTCTCAGTCTCCCTCGCTCTCAGTCTCCCTCGCTCTCAGTCTCCCTCGCTCTCAGTCTCCCTCGCTCTCAGTCTCCCTCGCTCTCTCAGTCTCCCTCGCTCTCTCAGTCTCCCTCGCTCTCTCAGTCTCCCAGTCTCTCTCAGTCTCCCAGTCTCTCTCAGTCTCCCAGTCTCTCTCAGTCTCCCAGTCTCTCTCAGTCTCCCAGTCTCTCTCAGTCTCCCAGTCTCTCTCAGTCTCCCAGTCTCTCTCAGTCTCCCAGTCTCTCTCAGTCTCCCAGTCTCTCTCAGTCTCCCAGTCTCTCTCGCTCTCTCAGTCTCTCTCGCTCTCTCAGTCTCTCTCGCTCTCTCAGTCTCTCTCTGCCTCCCAGTCTCCCTCGCTCTCCCAGTCTCTCTCTGTCTCCCAGTCTCTCTCGCTCTCCCAGTCTCTCTCGCTCTCCCAGTCTCCCAGTCTCTCTCCCTCTCTCGTCTCCCAGTCTCTCTCGCTCTCTCAGTCTCCCAGTCTCTCTCGCTCCCAGTCTCCTCAGCTCTCCTCCCTCGCTCTCAGTCTCCCTCGCTCTCCAGTCTCCCTCGCTCTCAGTCTCCCTCGCTCTCAGTCTCCCTCGCTCTCTCAGTCTCCCTCGCTCTCTCAGTCTCCCTCGCTCTCTCAGTCTCCCTCGCTCTCTCAGTCTCCCTCGCTCTCTCAGTCTCCCTCAGTCTCTCTGTCTCCCAGTCTCTCTCAGTCTCCCTCAGTCTCCCAGTCTCTCTCAGTCTCCCAGTCTCTCTCAGTCTCCCAGTCTCAGTCTCCCAGTCTCTCTCAGTCTCCCAGTCTCTCTCAGTCTCTCTCAGTCTCCCAGTCTCCCAGTCTCTCAGTCTCTCTCGCTCTCTCAGTCTCTCTCGCTCTCTCAGTCTCTCTCTGCCTCCCAGTCTCTCTCAGTCTCTCTCTGTCTCCCAGTCTCTCTCGCTCTCTGTCTCCCAGTCTCTCTCGCTCTCTGTCTCCCAGTCTCTCTCGCTCTCTGTCTCCCAGTCTCTCTCGCTCTCTGTCTCCCAGTCTCTCTCGCTCTCTGTCTCCCAGTCTCTCTCCCAGTCTCTCTGTCTCCCAGTCTCTCTCGCTCTCTGTCTCCCCAGTCTCTCTCCCTCTCTCTCGTCTCCCAGTCTCTCTCGCTCTCCAGTCTCTCTCGCTCTCTCAGTCTCTCTCGCTCTCTCTGTCTCCCAGTCTCTCTCGTCTCTCTGCTCCCAGTCTCTCTCGCTCTCTGTCTCCCAGTCTCTCTCGCTCTCTCTCCCAGTCTCTCTCGCTCTCTCTCTCTCCCAGTCTCTCTCGCTCTCTGTCTCCCAGTCTCTCTCGCTCTCTGTCTCCCAGTCTCTCTCGCTCTCTGTCTCCCAGTCTCTCTCGCTCTCTGTCTCCCAGTCTCTCTCGCTCTCTGTCTCCCAGTCTCTCTCGCTCTCTGTCTCCCAGTCTCTCTCGCTCTCTGTCTCCCAGTCTCTCTCGCTCTCTGTCTCCCAGTCTCTCTCGCTCTCTGTCTCCCAGTCTCTCTCGCTCTCTGTCTCCCAGTCTCCCTCGCTCTCCCAGTGTCTCTCGCTCTCCCAGTGTCTCTCGCTCTCCCAGTGTCTCTCGCTCTCCCAGTGTCTCAGTCTCCCAGTGTCTCTCGCTCTCCCAGTGTCTCTCGCTCTCCCAGTGTCTCTCGCTCTCCCAGTGTCTCTCGCTCTCCCAGTGTCTCTCTCTCTCCCAGTGTCTCTCTCGCTCTCCCAGTGTCTCTCTCGCTCTCCCAGTGTCTCTCTCGCTCTCCCAGTGTCTCTCTCGCTCTCCCAGTGTCTCTCTCGCTCTCCCAGTGTCTCTCTCGCTCTCCCAGTGTCTCTCTCGCTCTCTGTCTGTCTCTCGCTCTCCCAGTCTCTCTCGCTCTCCCAGTCTCTCTCTCTCTCTCCCAGTCTCCAGTCTCTCTCTCTCTCTCCCAGTCTCTCTTTCTCTCTCTCCCAGTCTCTCTCTCTCTCTCTCCTCCCAGTCTCTCTCTCTCTCTCTCTCTCTCCAGTCTCTCTCTCTCTCCCAGTCTCTCTCTCTCTCTCTCCCAGTCTCTCTCTCTCTCCCAGTCTCTCTCTCTCTCCCAGTCTCTCTCTCTCCCCAGTCTCTCCCAGTCTCTCTCTCTCTCCCAGTCTCTCCCTCTCTCCCAGTCTCTCTCGCTCTCCCAGTCTCTCTCGCTCTCCCAGTCTCTCTCGCTCTCCCAGTCTCTCTCGCTCTCCCAGTCTCTCTCGCTCTCCCAGTCTCTCTCACTCTCCCAGTTTCTCTCTCGCTCTCCCAGTTTCTCTCTCTCTCTCTCGCTCCCAGTCTCTCTCTCTCTCTCGCTCCCAGTCTCTCTCTCTCTCTCTCGCTCCCAGTCTCTCTCTCTCTCTCCCAGTCTCTCTCTCTCAGTCTCTCTCTCTCTCCCAGTCTCTCTCTCTCTCCCAGTCTCTCTCTCTCTCCCAGTCTCTCTCTCTCTCCCAGTCTCTCTCTCTTACCCAGTCTCTCTCTCTCTCCCAGTCTCTCTCTCTCTCCCAGTCTCTCTCTCTCTCCCAGTCTCTCTCGCTCCCAGTTTCTCTCGCTCCCAGTTTCTCTCGCTCCCAGTTTCTCTCTCTCTCTCGCTCCCAGTTTCTCTCTCTCTCTTGCTCCCAGTCTCTCTCTCTCTCCCAGTCTCTCCCAGTCTCTCTCTCTCGCTCCCAGTCTCTCTGTCTCCCAGTCTCTCTCTCTCTCTGTCTCCCAGTCTCTCTCTCGCTCCCAGTCTCTCTCTCTCTCTGTCTCCCAGTCTCTCTCTCCCAGTCTCTCTCGCTGTCTCCCAGTCTCTCGCACCCAGTCTCCCAGTCTCTCGCACCCAGTCTCCCAGTCTCTCGCACCCAGTCTCCCAGTCTCTCGCACCCAGTCTCCCAGTCTCTCGCACCCAGTCTCCCAGTCTCTCGCACCCAGTCTCCCAGTCTCTCGCACCCAGTCTCTCTCAGTCCCAGTCTCCGTCTCTCTCGCTCCCAGTCTCCCTCGCTCCCAGTCTCCCTTGCTCCCCAGTCTCTCTCGCTCTCCCAGTGTCTCTCGCTCTCCCAGTGTCTCTCGCTCTCCCAGTGTCTCTCGCTCTCCCAGTGTCTCTCGCTCTCCCAGTCTCTCTCGCTCTCCCAGTCTCTCTCGCTCTCCCAGTCTCTCTCGCTCTCCCAGTGTCTCTCGCTCTCCCAGTCTCTCTCGCTCTCCCAGTCTCTCTCGCTCTCCCAGTCTCTCTCGCTCTCCCAGTCTCTCTCTCTCTCCTCCCAGTCTCTCTCTCTCTCCCAGTTTCTCTCTCTCTCTCCCCAGTCTCTCTCTCTCTCCCAGTCTCTCTCTCTCTCCCAGTCTCTCTCTCTCTCCCAGTCTCTCTCGCTCCCAGTTTCTCTCGCTCCCAGTTTCTCTCTCTCTCTCTCGCTCCCAGTTTCTCCTCTCTCTCGCGCTCCCAGTCTCTCTCTCTCGCTCTCCCAGTCTCTCTCTCTCGCTCTCCCAGTCTCTCTCTCGCTCTCCCAGTCTCTCTCTCTCGCTCTCCCAGTCTCTCTCTCTCGCTCTCCCAGTCTCTCTCTCTCGCTCTCCCAGTCTCTCTCTCTCGCTCTCCCAGTCTCTCTCTCTCGCTCTCCCAGTCTCTCTCTCTCGCTCTCCCAGTCTCTCCCTCGTCTCCCAGTCTCTCTCTCTCGCTCTCCCAGTCTGTCTCTCTCTCGCTCTCCCAGTCTGTCTCTCTCTGTCTCCCAGTCTCTCTCGCTCTCTGTCTCCCAGTCTCTCGCACCCAGTCTCCCAGTCTCTCGCACCCAGTCTCCGTCTCTCGCTCCCAGTCTCCGTCTCTCGCTCCCAGTCTCCGTCTCTCGCTCCCAGTCTCCGTCTCTCGCTCCCAGTCTCCGTCTCTCTCGCTCCCAGTCTCCGTCTCTCTCGCTCCCAGTCTCCCAGTGTCTCTCGCTCTCAGTCTCCCAGTCTCTCTCGCCTTCCCAGTCTCTCTCGCTCCCAGTCTCTCTCTCTCTCCTCCCAGTCTCTCTCTCTCTCTCGCTCCCAGTCTCTCTCTCTCTCTCTCCCAGTCTCTCTCTCTCTCTCGCTCCCAGTCTCTCTCTCTCTCTCGCTCCCAGTCTCTCTCTCTCTCTCTCTCCCAGTCTCTCTCTCTCTCTCTCGCTCCCAGTCTCTCTCTCTCTCTCTCTCGCTCCCAGTCTCTCTCTCTCTCTCTCTCTCGCTCCCAGTCTCTCTCTCTCTCTCCCAGTCTCTCTCTCCCAGTCCCTCTCTCTCGCTCCCAGTCCCTCTCTCTCTCGCTCCCAGTCCCTCTCTCTCTCGCTCCCAGTCCTCTCTCTCTCGCTCCCAGTCTCTCTCTCTCGCTCCCAGTCTCTCTCTCTCGCTCCCAGTCTCTCTCTCTCTCGCTCCCAGTCTCTCTCTCTCTCGCTCCCAGTCTCTCTCTCTCGCTCCCAGTCTCTCTCTCTCTCGCTCCCAGTCTCTCTCTCTCTCGCTCCGTCTCTCGCTCCCAGTCTCTCTCTCTCTCGCTCCCAGTCTCTCTCTCTCTCGCTCCCAGTCTCTCTCTCTCTCGCTCCCAGTCTCTCTCTCTCTCGCTCCCAGTCTCTCTCTCTCTCGCTCCCAGTCTCTCTCTCTCTCTCGCTCCCAGTCTCTCTCTCTCTCTCGCTCCCAGTCCCTCTCTCTCTCTCGCTCCCAGTCCCTCTCTCTCGCTCCCAGTCCCTCTCTCTCTCGCTCCCAGTCCCTCTCTCTCTCGCTCCCAGTCTCTCTCTCTCTCGCTCCCAGTCTCTCTCTCTCGCTCCCAGTCTCTCACTCTCTCGCTCCCAGTCTCTCTCTCTCTCGCTCCCAGTCTCTCTCTCTCTCTCGCTCCCAGTCTCTCTCTCTCTCTCGCTCCCAGTCTCTCTCTCTCTCGCTCCCAGTCTCTCTCTCTCTCGCTCCCAGTCTCTCTCTCTCTCGCTCCCAGTCTCTCTCTCTCTCTCGCTCCCAGTCTCTCTCTCTCTCTCGCTCCCAGTCTCTCTCTCTCTCTCGCTCCCAGTCTCTCTCTCTCTCTCGCTCCCAGTCTCTCTCTCTCTCGCTCCCAGTCTCTCTCTCTCGCTCCCAGTCTCTCTCGCTCCCAGTCTCTCTCGCTCCCAGCCTCTCTCGCTCCCAGCCTCTCTCGCTCCCAGCCTCTCTCTCTCTCAGCCTCTCTCGCTCTCAGCCTCTCTCTCTCAGCCTCTCTCCTCTCAGCCTCTCTCGCTCTCAGCCTCTCTCGCTCTCAGCCTCTCTCGCTCCCAGCCTCTCAGTCTCTCTCGCTCCCAGTCTCTCTCGCTCCCAGTCTCTCTCGCTCCCAGTCTCTCTCAGTCTCTCTCGCCCCAGTCTCTCTCGCTCCCAGTCTCTCTCGCTCCCAGTCCTCTCTCGCTCCCAGTCTCTCTCTCCCAGTCTCTCTCGCTCCCAGTCTCTCTCGCTCCCAGTCTCTCTCGCTCTCAGTCTCTCTCGCTCCCAGTCTCTCTCGCTCCCAGTCTCTCTCGCTCCCAGTCTCTCTCGCTCCCAGTCTCTCTCGCTCCCAGTCTCTCTCGCTCCCAGTCTCTCTCGCTCCCAGTCTCTCTCGCTCCCAGTCTCTCTCGCTCTCAGCCTCTCTCGCTCTCAGCTCTCTCGCTCCCAGCCTCTCTCGCTCCCAGTCTCTCTCGCTCCCAGCTCTCTCGCTCCCAGCCTCTCTCGCTCCCAGCCTCTCTCGCTCCCAGCCTCTCTCGCTCCCAGCCTCTCTCGCTCTCAGCCTCTCTCGCTCTCAGCCTCTCTCGCTCCCAGCCTCTCTCGCTCCCAGCCTCTCTCGCTCCCAGTCTCTCTCGCTCCCAGTCTCCCACTCTCCCTCGCTCTCAGTCTCCCAGTCGCTCTCAGTCTCCCTCGCTCCCAGTCTCCCTCGCTCTCAGTCTCCCAGTCTCCCTCGCTCTCAGTCTCCCAGTCTCCCTCGCTCCCAGTCTCCCAGTCTCCCTCGCTCTCAGTCTCCCAGTCTCCCTCGCTCTCAGTCTCCCAGTCTCCCTCGCTCTCAGTCTCCCAGTCTCCCTCGCTCTCAGTCTCCCAGTCTCCCTCGCTCTCAGTCTCCCAGTCTCCTCGCTCCCAGTCTCCCTCGCTCCCAGTCTCCCTCGCTCTCAGTCTCCCTCGCTCTCAGTCTCCCAGTCTCCCTCGCTCTCAGTCTCCCAGTCTCCCTCGCTCTCAGTCTCCCAGTCTCCCTCGCTCTCAGTCTCCCAGTCTCCCTCGTTCTCAGTCTCCCAGTCTCCCTCGCTATCAGTCTCCCAGTCTCCCTCGCTATCAGTCTCCCAGTCTCCCTCGCTCTCAGTCTCCCTCGCTCTCAGTCTCCCAGTCTCCGTCGCTCTCAGTCTCCCAGTCTCCGTCGCTCTCAGTCTCCCAGTCTCCCTCGCTCTCAGTCTCCCAGTCTCCCTCGCTCTCAGTCTCCCAGTCTCTCTCGCTCCCAGTCTCTCTCGCTCCCAGTCTCTCTCGCTCCCAGTCTCTCTCTCTCTCCCAGTCTCTCTC
Organism: Oncorhynchus tshawytscha; assembly: GCF_018296145.1. Taxonomy (NCBI): domain Eukaryota; kingdom Metazoa; phylum Chordata; class Actinopteri; order Salmoniformes; family Salmonidae; genus Oncorhynchus; species Oncorhynchus tshawytscha. The sequence continues at coordinate 20,452,793 of NC_056451.1, forward strand.
TCTCTCCCAGTCTCTCTCTCTCTCCCAGTCTCTCTCTCTCTCCCAGTCTCTCTCTCTCTCCCAGTCTCTCTCTCTCTCCCAGTCTCTCTCTCTCTCCCAGTCTCTCCCTCGCTCTCAGTCTCCCTCGCTCTCAGTCTCCCAGTCTCTCTCGCTCTCAGTCTCCCAGTCTCTCTCGCTCTCAGTCTCCCAGTCTCTCTCGCTCCCAGTCTCCCAGTCTCTCTCGCTCCCAGTCTCCCAGTCTCTCTCGCTCCCAGTCTCTCTCAGTCTCTCTCGCTCCCAGTTTCTCTCGCTCCCAGTTTCTCTCTCTCGCTCCCAGTTTCTCTCTCTCGCTCCCAGTTTCTCTCTCTCGCTCCCAGTTTCTCTCTCTCGCTCCCAGTCTCTCTCTCTCTCCCAGTCTCTCTCGCTCTCCCAGTCTCTCTCGCTCTCCCAGTCTCTCTCGCTCTTCCAATGTCTCTCTCTCTCGCTCCCAGTCTCTCTCTCGCTCCCAGTCTCTCTCTCTCTCTCTCTCGCTCCCAGTCTCTCTCTCTCTCTCGCTCCCAGCCTCTCTCTCTCCCAGCCTCTCTCGCTCCCAGTCTCTCTCGCTCCCAGCCTCTCTCGCTCCCAGCCTCTCTCGCTCCCAGCCTCTCTCGCTCCCAGTCTCTCTCGCTCCCAGTCTCTCTCGCTCCCAGTCTGTCTCGCTCTCAGCCTCTCTCGCTCCCAGCCTCTCTCGCTCTCAGCCTCTCTCGCTCCCAGTCTGTCTCTCCCAGTCTGTCTCTCTCTCGCTCCCAGTCTGTCTCTCTCTCGCTCCCAGTCTGTCTCTCTCTCGCTCCCAGTCTGTCTCTCTCTCGCTCCCAGTCTGTCTCTCTCTCGCTCCCAGTCTGTCTCTCTCTCGCTCCCAGTCTGTCTCTCTCTCGCTCCCAGTCTGTCTCTCTCTCGCTCCCAGTCTGTCTCTCTCTCGCTCCCAGTCTGTCTCTCTCTCGCTCCCAGTCTGTCTCTCTCTCGCTCCCAGTCTGTCTCTCTCTCGCTCCCAGTCTGTCTCTCTCTCGCTCCCAGTCTCTCTCTCGCTCGCTCCCAGTCTCTCTCTCGCTCGCTCCCAGTCTCTCTCTCGCTCGCTCCCAGTCTCTCTCTCGCTCGCTCCCAGTCTCTCTCTCGCTCAGTCTCCCAGTCTCTCTCGCTCAATCTCCCAGTCTCTCTCGCTCCCAGTCTCTCAGTCTCTCTCGCTCCCAGTCTCTCTCGCTCTCTCTCGCTCCCAGCCTCTCTCGCTCTCTCTCGCTCCCAGCCTCTCTCGCTCCCAGCCTCTCTCGCTCCCAGCCTCTCTCGCTCCCAGCCTCTCTCGCTCCCAGCCTCTCTCGCTCCCATCCTCTCTCGCTCTCAGCCTCTCTCGCTCCCATCCTCTCTCGCTCTCAGTCTCTCTCGCTCCCAGTCTCTCTCGCTCCCAGTCTCCCAGTCTCTCTCGCTCCCAGTCTCTCTCGCTCCCAGTCTCTCTCGCTCCCAGTCTCTCTCGCTCCCAGTCTCCCAGTCTCTCTCGCTCCCAGTCTCCCAGTCTCTCTCGCTCCCAGTCTCTCTCGCTCCCAGTCTCTCTCGCTCCCAGTCTCCCAGTCTCTCTCGCTCCCAGTCTCCCAGTCTCTCTCGCTCCCAGTCTCCCAGTCTCTCCAGCTCTCAGTCTCCCAGTCTCTCTCGCTCTCAGTCTCCCAGTCTCTCTCGCTCCCAGTCTCCCTCGCTCTCAGTCTCCCAGTCTCCCAGTCTCTCTCGCTCCCAGTCTCTCCCAGTCTCTCCAGTCTCTCTCGCTCCCAGTCTCTCCCAGTCTCTCTCAGTCTCTCTCGCTCTCAGTCTCTCTCGCTCTCAGTCTCTCTCGCTCCCAGTCTCTCTCGCTCCCAGTCTCCCAGTCTCTCTCGCTCCCAGTCTCCCTCTCTCAGTCTCCCAGTCGCTCAGTCTCCCAGTCGCTCTCTCCCAGTCCCAGTCTCCCTCTCTCAGTCTCCCAGTCTCCTCGCTCTCTCTCCCAGTCTCCCTCGCTCTCAGTCTCCCAGTCTCCCAGTCTCCCTCGCTCTCAGTCTCCCAGTCTCCCTCAGTCTCCCAGTCTCCCTCGCTCTCAGTCTCCCTCGCTCTCAGTCTCCCTCGCTCTCAGTCTCCCAGTCTCCCTCGCTCCCAGTCTCCCTCGCTCTCAGTCTCCCAGTCTCCCTCGCTCTCAGTCTCCCAGTCTCCTCGCTCTCAGTCTCCCAGTCTCCCTCGCTCTCAGTCTCCCAGTCTCCCTCGCTCTCAGTCTCCCAGTCTCCCTCGCTCCCAGTCTCCCTCGCTCTCAGTCTCCCAGCTTCAGTCTCCTCGCTCTCAGTTTCTCCCAGTCTCCCTCGCTCCCAGTTTCTCCCTCTCGCTCCCAGTCTCCTCTCTCAGTCTCCCTCCTCTCAGTCTCCCTCTCTCTCTCCTCTCCCAGTCTCCCTCGCTCTCAGTCTCCCAGTCTCTCTCGCTCTCCAGTCTCCCTCGCTCTTCCAGTCTCCCTCTCTCTCTCCCTCGCTCCCAGTCTCTCTCTCGCTCCCAGTCTCTCTCTCTCTCTCCCAGTCTCTCTCCCTCGCTCCCAGTCTCTCTCTCTCTCGCTCCCAGTCCTCTCTCTCTCTCCCAGTGTCTCTCGCTCCTCCCAGTGTCTCTCTCGCTCCCAGCCTCTCTCGCTCTGTCTCCCAGTGTCTCTCTCGCTCCCAGCCTCTCTCTCTCGCTCCCAGCCTCTCTCGCTCCCAGCCTCTCTCGCTCCCAGTCTCTCTCTCTCTCGCTCCCAGTCTGTCTCTCTCTCAGCCTCTCTCTCTCGCTCCCAGTCTCTCTCTCTCTCTCAGTGTCTCTCGCTCGCTCCCAGTGTCTCTCTCGCTCCCAGTCTCTCCCAGTCTCTCTCAGTCTCTCTCGCTCCCAGTCTCTCTCTCTCTCCCAGTCTCTCTCTCTCGCTCCCAGTCTCTCTCTCTCTCGCTCCCAGCTCTCAGTCTCTCTCGCTCCCAGTCTCTCTCGCTCCCAGTCTCCCAGTCTCTCTCGCTCCCAGTCTCCTCGCTCCCAGTCTCCCAGTCGCTCCCAGTCTCCCAGTCGCTCCCAGTCTCCCAGTCGCTCCCAGTCTCCCTCCCAGTCTCCCTCGCTCCCAGTCTCCTCGCTCCCAGTCTCCCAGTCTCCTCGCTCCCAGTCTCCCAGTCTCCTCGCTCCCAGTCTCCCAGTCTCCCTCGCTCCCAGTCTCCCAGTCTCCCAGTCTCCCTCGCTCTCAGTCTCCCTCGCTCTCAGTCTCCCAGTCTCCCTCGCTCCCAGTCTCCCTCGCTCTCAGTCTCCCAGTCTCCCTCGCTCTCAGTCTCCCAGTCTCCCTCGCTCCCAGTCTCCCTCGCTCTCAGTCTCCCAGTCTCCCTCGCTCTCAGTCTCCCAGTCTCCCTCGCTCTCAGTCTCCCAGTCTCCCTCGCTCTCAGTCTCCCTCGCTCTCAGTCTCCCTCGCTCTCAGTCTCCCTCGCTCCCAGTCTCCCTCGCTCTCAGTCTCCCTCGCTCTCAGTCTCCCTCGCTCTCAGTCTCCCTCGCTCTCAGTCTCCCTCGCTCTCAGTCTCCCTCGCTCTCAGTCTCCCTCGCTCTCAGTCTCCCTCGCTCTCAGTCTCCCTCGCTCTCATCTCCCTCGCTCCCAGTCTCTCTCTCTCGCTCCCAGTCTCTCTCTCTCTCGCTCCCAGTCTCTCTCTCTCTCGCTCCCAGTCTCTCTCTCTCGCTCCCAGTCTCTCTCTCTCGCTCCCAGTCTCTCTCTCTCTCTCGCTCCCAGTCTCTCTCTCTCGCTCTCCCAGTCTCTCTCTCTCGCTCTCCCAGTGTCTCTCTCTCTGTCTCCCAGTGTCTCTCGCTCTGTCTCCCAGTCTCTCTCTCTCTCGCTCCCAGTCTCTCTCTCTCTCGCTCCCAGTCTCTCGCTCTCTCGCTCCCAGTCTCTCGCTCTCTCGCTCCCAGTCTCTCTCTCTCTCGCTCCCAGTCTCTCTCTCTCGCTCCCAGTCTCCCAGTCTCTCTCGCTCCCAGTCTCTCTCGCTCCCAGTCTCTCTCGCTCCCAGTCTCTCTCAGTCTCTCTCGCTCCCAGTCTCTCTCGCTCCCAGTCTCTCTCGCTCCCAGTCTCTCTCGCTCCCAGTCTCTCTCGCTCCCAGTCTCTCTCAGCTCCCAGTCTCTCTCTCCCAGTCTCTCTCGTCTCCCAGTCTCTCTGTCTCCCAGTCTCTCTCAGTCTCCCAGTCTCTCTCGCTCCCAGTCTCCCTCGCTCCCAGTCTCCCAGTCGCTCTCAGTCTCCCAGTCTCCTCCCTCGCTCTCAGTCTCCCAGTCTCCCTCGCTCTCAGTCTCCCTCGCTCTCAGTCTCCCAGTCGCTCTCAGTCTCCCAGTCTCCCTCGCTCTCAGTCTCCCTCGCTCTCAGTCTCCCAGTCTCCCTCGCTCTCAGTCTCCCTCGCTCTCAGTCTCCCAGTCTCCCTCGCTCTCAGTCTCCCAGTCTCCCTCGCTCTCAGTCTCCCAGTCTCCCTCGCTCTCAGTCTCCCAGTCTCCCTCGCTCTCAGTCTCCCAGTCTCCCTCGCTCTCAGTCTCCCTTTCTCCCTCGCTCTCAGTCTCCCAGTCTCCCTCGCTCTCAGTCTCCCTCGCTCTCAGTCTCCCAGTCTCCTCGCTCTCAGTCTCCCAGTCTCCCTCGCTCTCAGTCTCCCTCGCTCTCAGTCTCCCAGTCTCTCTCTCTCTCTCCCAGTCTCTCTCTCTCTCCCAGTCTCTCTCTCTCGCTCCCAGTCTCTCTCTCGCTCTCCCAGTGTCTCTCGCTCTCCCAATGTCTCTCGCTCTGTCTCCCAGTGTCTCTCTCGCTCTCTCAGTCTGTCTCTCTCAGCTCCCAGTCTCCCTCTGCTCTCCTCTCCCAGTCCCCCTCTCTCTCTCTCAGTCTCCCAGTCCCCCTCTGCTCCCAGTCCCCCTCTGCTCCCAGTCCCCCTCTGCTCCCAGTCCCCCTCTGCTCCCAGTCCCCCTCTGCTCCCAGTCCCCCTCTGCTCCCAGTCCCCCTCTGCTCCCAGTCCCCCTCTGCTCCCAGTCCCCCTCACCCAACCGGCCAAAGCACTCACACAAATGTTGTCTCTAATGGGGCTGGATATTAATAAAATATAGTAGGTAAGGGCACACAGACAAACACACAGGTGTACTGCACAGGGTAGAATTCATCCTCACTTATGCAAGTGTCATATCGGACTGGGTTAAATATTTACATACTGAAGTAATCATTTCCACCAATTAACCGTGCATGGACCATGAGGTATCCCACCACACCGCTCTACAGCTGACCAAATACAGCTGCCAATCAGGGTGTCACCATAGCAACAGACTAGCCCACTCCCTGTCTCCAAGGTACAGGAATTAAATGGGGTGGGGAGTGTAAGGCCAACAGCTGAACCCACCATCCCTTCCCCCTCCCTGGCCCTGTCGATCCCTCTTATACCCTGTTAGGGTAACGGGAGCAGTGGTGCCACCAAGCCAAAGTTGGACACAGGGCAAAAGGTGGGCAAGCTAGGGAATGATGGAAGGAAGGGATAGAGTGGAGGTAAAGAGTCAGGTCTATATGCTCCCACTCAGGCAATGACACTGTGGGGATGCCTGGCTGGTACACTGACACACTAACAACACACATTAACACACTCACCGCCACAACACGGGCAAGGAGGACCACCGTCATCTCTCCACTGCCCGGGTCAGGATCTCCACGCTCTCATACAGGCACACCTGTATGATCCAGGTAACAGGCAGGTAACAGGCAGGTAACCCAGTACCGTTAGAGCTCCCCATGTGATTGGTAAGATCACCTTGAACTTTGAAGACAGCAACTCATTCACAATGCTGCCAACAAGTTACTTCAATGAACAACAGTAAATAGAACACTTTCCCTTCTGTCATGCTGACAACAGCCAGACTACTTTCCTGACTGATCTTGTCCATTGTCAGTGGTCACAAGAGAAGGCACCACTGTCTATAGAAAGTTCCAAAAGCTAAATCTTCTTCTAGAAATGTCTCTGAGCTGACCTCGTGCAGGGCGAGGGAGAGTGGCAGGGGAAGCTAAGCCCATGCCCTCTTGGTGCCGACTGTGACTGGGCCAGGTCAGGTCACTGAGGACACTCAGTCTCCTCTCTCCCTCCATCTCTCCCGGCGTGGCCGGCTCGCTGGCACTGAGGGACAGGCACAGCTGAGACACAGATACTGCGCACTCTGACACTGCGCTTTTCAGGCCCAGACTGTGAAAGGGGGGGGGCAAGACTGGCTGCTTGCACATCATGAATATGACATTCCATCTGTCAAGTTCTATGTCATAACGTACCTGTGTGTCCCTCCACATGAAACCTCTCTAGTTGTCCAGAATCTCAGTATGTCCCTCAGTGTAAAGGCTCTGGACCCTCACTGTACTGACCCTGACCATTAGCTACTTCTCAAAAGGTCAAATGTCACACTCTTGCTTCCACATACCGGGCAACAATCCAATCAGGACACAGCGGTAATGTCTGCTTCCAGCCTGCACAGCCCGACATGATTGCTGCATCAGATCATTGTCATGACATGACTGGCTTGTACATCTGGTCATTGTCAATCACTGGACTGAAAATACAACCACCTTGGCTTCGGATACAATCCAACAGGATGAAGACAGGCCGGAGGGAAGTACCTATCATCATATGACCACAGTAGTTTGATAAAGGAGGAAGTTCTGGGCATTCACTGGAAGTGTGAGCCATCCTATGGAGTGAACTGACTGCCGATTAGGCTTATAAACTGAGTCCAAGTCAGGAAAACCTCCTTGTCCTCCTGGTAACAATCTCCACCTGCCAATGCCCAGACACCAGCTAAACCTCCTCATATCACTGGCCTGCTCACAGCGCCGGCCGGCGGGCAGCAACAGAGTGCTTTATTTATTTGAGAGCAGCTCAAATAATTCTCCTCTACCCCAGCACCTCGGCTATGCCCCCAATGAACTTCAGACAGTCAGCCCCCCAAAGCTGAGTCAGACTGAAAGCAATAAATAACACCCATCTGGGTCGACCTCTCATCAAATAGTGACACTGGTAAATTGAGCGCTCACACAGTCCATACAAATATAACTAAATCCTCTCCCAAATGCAATGGTAGAAGAGGGCCGACGACAGCCCTGGTACAGGACGATTTGTGGCCGTGGTACTTTCTGGGCTCTGGCTCGACAACTTCTACTACAGAGAGAGCTAATACGGATGAGGATGTGCTTAGTACCCCGGGTTTGATGTATTTTTTTTATTATGTTTCTCTTCCTGTTGGTCAATCCAAATGCCCATCTTGTAAGCAACGACTGCTGCCTGAAACCCCTGATGGCACACTGGGTGGCACAACAGTAGGTATCAAACACACACACACACAACGTCATGGAAGCTTTCCCATGCCTCTTGGGTCAGGTGGCCATGTTTGTTATTGTTTCCAAAAACTTCACAACCTACAGCCACTCACCTACACCACTCCCCCTTTCCCAATAAGTTTCAACTGTGACCCAAAGGACCTTAGGTTCTCACCCCCCTTTGAGAAGGGCATGTTCACATCTTAGGACTAGAGGTCAACCGATTATGATTTTTCAATACCGATACCGATTATTGGAGGACCAAAAAAAGCCGATACCGATTAATCAGGCGGTTTTTTTATATTTTTTATTTGTTGTTACGGATACAAGTGTTACGGATACAAGTATCCTGTGTGTGTATCCTGTGTGTGTATCCTGTGTGTGTTTCTTTTCTCTCCTTCTCCCCTCACAGGTGAAAATCATCACTCCCCAATCAGTCAACAATCAATCATCAATCAGAAGACACACCTCCTCCTGTTTCCTACCCTATGTTCCTTTCCCTTGGTTTAAAAACCCCATCAGTTGTTTGCTCTAGAGCTCAATCCCTCTGTAAATGCCATGTCTGTAGGTCTCTGTGTTTCACTCTCTCTTTGTGTCTTAACCTCTCTTTTGTTTGAGCACCTCCAAATCACTTTGTCATCTCCTGTGAGTATTGTTTTTGGTTATGGTGTTTGTGTTTGATTGCTGGTGGGAAAAGGGGAAACCAAGACAAGTCGCCCATGGGCATACACTACCCGTAGGTAGACTAGTTAGAACTGGGTGGACCACCCACTGTATTTTTGGTTAGTTAGTTAGCTGTTAAATTAGGCTAGTCTAGCTTAGGGGTGTTTTGGATGCTTATTGTTTCTTTCCTTGGGTCCAGCTCAGCCCCTTTTCCTGCTCCCCCCATTACCGTGTGTTTTACAATAAACCCTGAGTTTGACGGTATAATTTCTGTTGTCGTGGTTATTTCGTTCACACTTTTACTTTGTCACAATTATAATTTGCATGAGTTATGTTACGGGTCTCATTACCATCCCCCGGAGACTGTCGGGCCAAAAGGGATTCGTAACATTTGTAATATTGACAACTACAACAATACTGAATTAACACTTATTTGAACTTAATATAAAACATCAATAAAATCAATTTAGCCTCAAATAAATAATGAAACATGTTCAATTTGGTTTAAATAATGCAAAAACAACGTGTTGGAGAAGAAAGTAATATGTGCCATGTAAAAAAAGCTAACGTTTAAGTTCCTTGCTCAGAACATGAGAACATATGAAAGTTGGTGGTTCCTTTTAACATGAGACTTCAATATTCCAAGGTAAGAGGTTTTAGGTTGTAGTTAATATAGTATTTATAGGACTATTTCTCTCTATACCATTTGTATTTCATATACCTTTGACTATTGGAGGTTCTTATAGGCACTATAGTTTAGCCAGTGTAGCAGTATAGCTTCCATCCCCTCTCCTCGCCCCTACCTGGGCTCGAACCAGGAACACATCGACAACAGCCACACTCGAAGCATCATTACCCATAGCTCCACAAAAGCCAGCGCAGCGCAAGGGGAATAACTACTCCAAATCTAAAAGTGAGTGACGTTTGAAACAGTATTAGCGCACACCCAGCTAACTAGCTAGCCATTTCACATTGGTTAGACCAGCCATTCGGCTGAGAGGCTTGAAGTCATAAACAGCGCTGTGCTTGCGAAGAGCTGCTGGCAAAACACACGAAAGTGCTGTTTGAATGAATGATTACGGGCCTGCTGCTGCTCGGTCAGACTCCTCTATCAAATCAGACTTAATTATGGCTAACGGGTTCATAAGCGCGGAAATCAACTCTGCCGCACGAGCATGCTTTTGCGGCACAGTCGATAGCGCGCCGGACCTCGAACTAGAAGGTCGAGGGTTCGAGACCTGCTCCTTGCCAGTTTCATTACAATATGATCGAATCCGTAAACTATCATTTCGAAAACAAAACGTTTATTATTTCAGTGAAATACGGAACCGTTCTGTATTTTATCTAACGGGTGGCATCCCTAAGTCTAAATATTATTTTTACATTGCACAACCTTCAATGTATGTCATAATTACATAACATTCTGGTAAATTAGTTCGCAATGAGCCAGGTAGCCCAAACTGTTGCATATACCCTGACTCTGCGTGCAATGAACGCAAGAGAAATGACACAATTTCACCTGGTTAATATTGCCTGTTAAACTGGATTAGTAGTTATAACTAGTGATTATGATTGTTTTTTTATACGTTTAATGCTAGATAGCAATTTACCTTGGCTTCTACTGCGTTCGCGTAACAGGCAGGCTACTCGTGGAGTGCAATGGTTAGAGCGTTGGACTAGTTAACTGTGCGGTTGCAAGATTGGAATCCCTGAGCTGACAAGGTGAAAATCTGTTGTTCTGCCCCTGAACAAGGCAGTTAACCCACAGTTCCTAGGCAGTCATTGAAAATAAGAATGTGTTCTTAACTGACTTGCCTAGTTAAATAAAAGCTATAAAAAAATAAAAGATTTTTTTATTTTAAATAATCGGAAATCAGCGCCCAAAAATACAGATTTCCCGATTGTTATGAAAACTTGAACTCGGCCCTAATTAATCGGCCATTGAGATTAAATCGGTCGACCTTTACTTAAGACGGCTGCAGGTTCTCCTCAGCTCTGGACTAAGTCATTAGACTAACCAGCTCTAATCGATCTCAGAGTGATCAAGCTCCTTTGGTGGGCAGCCTGGGCATGTCTGCTCCTGTAGAGGCAGCCGCTATCTATCTAGTCCTGCCTACCAACAGGAGAGGTCAGTCTGATTCATCAGGTGGAGGAAGCAGAGAGAGAAGTCACAACTCACCACTGAGGTGTGAACTTACATACTGCCTATTTTACTTATGAAAGAACAAGAGAAAGACAGAGAGAGGAGGAGAGAGTCAGATAGAGAGTGAGAGAAGCAGGGGAGAGTTTGCTTGCTAAATGTTTTATGTGCTTTCCGTGATGGAAGTGGCTGTGTCAGCGTGGATACTGTGAGTTATGCGCAGCAGGGGGGAGGGGAGGGGGGGTTTGTTTGTCTGCCAGAAGATGTTGGATGGCTGGACCTCCACTTGGTCACGCAGATGCAGGCTACAAGCACACTGAGCTCTGCTTCTGCTGCACAATAAATGTTTTCCTTTCAAACTTGTGTCATCAAAGGGGGTGTTGGGGAGGGGAGGTTGAGAGGAGGTCGAAGGGGTGGTAAACTAACACAATGTATAACTTAAAATTAAACCAAATTGTTTGCACTCATGACTATTGGTTTCAATTACATTTTCAGCCAGCTTAAAAGCAAATACTTAATCAATTTATTGTACCAAATCAACCTGCAAGGTTGCTAGCCAACTAGCCTGCTAACATTAGCCCTACCAGACTGCTAATGTTACCTTAGCACTACGAGTCAGCCAGTTGCAATTAATAACAACTAGCTTATAGCTACATTAAAGTAAACCAAAGTTTTAGAAATACATAACGCCATCTAACCAGTTATCAAAGAATGTTAGCTATATGCAGTTATCTTAGCCAGCAAGCTAACTAGACAGCTAATGTTAGAGAACATGCCTAAAAAGTTGACAAAACAAAAAGGAGAACAGACAAGCCCACTGCACGAAGGCACTAGAGCCTGCCGTGTCCATGGCCGTACGTGCCATGGACACACTTCCTGTGATTGGTGGATTGTAGGTCACCACCGCCAACACATGGTCTGGAATTGAATTACATGCTAGCATGGCTAGTGGCTAATGTTAGCCAGCTTAAGATGGCTACTGAGCAAGCATACAAACTCAATAGCACAGCATATATCCTCCAAATGACTGAGAAATAGTGCATTGTGGGAACTTTAGAAGTTATCCAGGAATAAGGTAATAAATATGTAATAACCCAAAAACATAACTATGTTTGTACTTGTAAGTAATCAGATCATGACTCCAACTAAGTAAAACCTCATGCTTCCTACCCTTTAACTAGTGTGAAGCGAAACCACAACACAAACACTTAGCCTACGTACTCGCCTCGCTAACAATCTCTAGTCCACACATCCCTATTGCTTAATCACCACAGTCTAAAAGTTACAGCCACAGAAAAGGACAAACTTACTTTCCCCCTTAGCTAGTCTGAGGGAGATGGAGGGGTGAAGCCTGAAGGGCTATTTTGACAGACTTGGGAGCGTTGCAGAGGTCCCCCCTATCCCTGTATACCACCGCCTCCCAGCTAAGCTACAACAACAAGGATACTCAATCCAGACTGATTTATTGGACGGTGCATTTGTTTACTTCCACATGAATCACATTCCACAGAGTGGGAAAACCTCAAGGGACAGCAGTTTATAGAGCACCACTCCACCACCACATCCTCTACACCAGAGGAGAATGGTGGGAGGAGCTATAGGAGGACAGGCTCATTGTAACAGGCACCTGCCACTAACTGTAACCACACCAAACACAACACAGTCCAACAGGCAATACTGTCTGGGGATCTTGTTTAAAACAGCAATCAAGAGCATTGATTGCATCACTTCAGTCACATTCTTGGAGGGGGGAAATGAATGATAACTTCAGTATCTTGTTTACTGGAAAGTCAGAAAGATAAACATGACTCAACCACAGTAAGCAAGGGGACAAGACGTTTCACCTTTAGACCATAAATTAGCACAGGAAACAAACAAGATGAAGGGGGGGAAAGGAGCAAAGTGCAGCGGTGGGTATGTGGTGTTTGTGTGACTGCTTCAGATACCGCTGCTTTCAGTCTCACAGTCCAAACTCCACTAACGGAGGGCCTAACCTGAGATTTGTTTTCTTTCCCCAGCTCTGATATGGCCCTTGTCTTCGTCGTGTGTTCTTCTACTTCTGGAAAAGAAGCTCCCACCATGCCTTTACCTTTGGCCTTAGACTTAATTATTATCATATCTTCAACATTTCAAGACAGAAAATAAATGAACCAGACAGAAAGTCACTCTTTCTCAAGCATGTTACATTTCTCTCAGGCATCTTTCAGACAGTTAAATCAAATGTTATTTGTCACATGCTTCGTAAACAACAGGTGTAGACTAACAGTGAAATGCTTACCCAGTTACTAAAGTCAGTAACCTACACACGGCCGCTCAGCCTGCACCACACTGTGAGGACAGAAATAGGCAGCAGAGAAAGAGAGTTGGATACTCAGAAATAACTTAAATTAAAAAGGGGGAAATAGCTGAAAAGTCACCCAGATCTGTGGGCATAAAGACTGCACTTTCTATTCCTGTCTCACAGAGTCTGATACCTCTTAAAGTCCAGAGAGGAGCTTTGAGTTACAATTGACAACTACAGCCATGTGTTGATTTACAATTAGCCTATTCATCTCATATGCATACGTTGATACTGTACTCTATATCATCGACTGCATCCTTATGTAATACATGTATCACTAGCCACTTTAACTATGCCACTTGGTTTACATACTCATCTCATATGTATATACTGTACTCAATATCATCTACTGTATCTTGCCTATGCTGCTCTGTACCATCACTCATTCAGATATCCTTATGTACATATTCTTTATCCCCTTACACTGTGTATAAGACAGTAGTTTTTTTGGAATTGTTAGTTAGATTACTTGTTCGTTATTACTGCATTGTCGGAACTAGAAGCACAAGCATTTCGCTACACTCGCATTAACATCTGCTAACCATGTGTATGTGACAAATAAAATTTGATTTGATTTGATTTAAATTGCTGTTACTAGGAAGTGATAATGGCAGCATTGAAAAGTTATGCACTCAGCTGTAAACTTGGACTCGAAGTGTCACCATCTCCTTACCCCCTTCCAATATAGATAGCAATATTAGGAGTGAGCCCGAGGTCTGGCCAATGAGAAATACTTATGGCTGAGGGGAGCCTGGGCGGGGCAACTAGATAACTTTCCAACTGCCAAAACGTTCTGGCCACCAACTTAGGTAATTACCAAGTCAAGTTATTTCAGTGCAAGATCATTTTTGTTTCTGATCAAGCAGAGACCTTGTTTAATATCGACTAGACTTCTACCAACCATGCTATGACAGAGAACAGTAGGTGAGCTAAGTTTCAACGTAACCCCCAGACACCGTGCCCACTTCAGTGGCGGCTCACTGTCATGAGAGGGAGTCTCTCAGCAGGGGGATGGGACGACAGGCCAGCGAGGGACACAGACAGCCCTTTCCTGAGCCAAGCTGCAATCCAATTTAAGGCTTATGGGGAGAACCTGCATTAAACTACTGTACACGAAGCAGTCTAGAAGGTGAATCCCGTCAGCTATTCAACAAGTATCCTCCTCGTGCTTCACTTTTCAACCCAACTTTTCCCCTGGCCTCTCAGCCGCATGCCGTTAACTCGCTTAAGTTTTATGGGAAACTCCTGAGATAAACGGCACCTTGGAAAGCTGTGACCTTAAAATAAGTGCTACAATGTCAAGCGTCAAGGGCACAGCCATGGACAAAGTGCATGACTGACTGACGGACCAATGACGGTGTCAGAGGTGGCTCCCTGCTACCATGCAGGACCAGCTGGTCAGACTGGGATCAGTGGGGGTGGTGGCTGGGGTGGTCGTCCTCGTAGAAGCTTTAGATTGCTTGCTTGCTTGAAAACTTTCTTAAAAATGGGCCAATTAAGTAATTTACATCTAAAGAGCATTAAGTGGATAAATGATTGACGGATAATTGAATTCCCTTCTTGAGCCAATGCCGGAACTGGGCAAGAATGGGAGACCCCTATACAAATAAATAATCAAATGAAAGGATAAACCAATAAACTCCAAACTCAGTATTCATTCATGCCTTCATCTACCCCCATCCCCAACACTCCCTCCACTTCCATCTTTATTCTTCCATCCATTGAATCGGCATCACCATCTCCACAAGCTGCTTCCTGTACTAAACACAGACCTGGCTATTCACTGCCTGAATGTCACCACACTAAGGTATCTTTGTCATTAATAAAACAGGCTACATCCTCTGTAATAACACAGCAATAAGAATGGTGTTCAAAAGTAGTTCAAACCCCTGCACCTGTAGGTCCAGGTGTTGCTTTTGATTGACCTGTATTGATCCAGCAGGTCCAGACAGTGAGAATCTATCTACAACAGTCAGATACTGTGAAACGTGACAGAACATAAGATGTGCAATTCCCCAGGGGCAGGGATTCCATGAAGCATTTGACTTATACAGCAACAACATAATCTGTCATGATACTCATAAAATAAACTGTGAATTGCCCAAATGTCAAATATTATGTAACCCTATGGAACTTTAAGGGAATCTCCACAACAGAAGTGATAGAAACGTAATCTAAGAATTAAAAATATGCATCAGACCCCAATAAAAGGATAGGTGGAGAAGGGGCCCATCACAGGCTTTGAGGTTTAACACTCAGATCAATAAAGTTGTTTTGCAACCACACGCACGGACTGTGGAACTCCCAGCTTCGCTAGGATTTCCCAGCTGCCGGGCTGTCATGGTAAAACACGCTCTAGTGTGAACCACACGACTCGTACAAGTAGAGCACAGCTGTGCAGAACATAAAAGGCATGTGTCCATCCATGGAAACACTGGGACCAAAAGATCAATGGGCTGCAGTAGTAAAGCCTGGGCAACAGTAACCTTGAAAGGGAATGAATTTATTCCCACAATTGTTTGAACAAGTGGCTGGAGACAATTGTGGGAAAGGAGAAGGGGAGAGGGGGTTGGCAGGGGTCTCCTAGGTGGAACTGCTCTAGGTGGGGCTTGCTTGAGTTTTTGTGATGAGTATTCCTGGGAATCCCAGGCCCTACTAAAATAAACCTAAAACAACTTAAAATGATAGAGCATAAAAGTTTAACACAGCTATTGTTGAAGTAGTGGTTTTGTCCAACCCGAGGTCCAAAATGAAGTCAGAACAATATGAACAGGTTGAGTCTGTAATTACATCATTGTTATGCCAGTGACAAAACATTACAATATCTGTATTAGTTCCATTCTACTTGGTTACAACACGTGTACGCTATTCCACCGAAGTGCTCTACAACAATGATGAAAACTGTACTTGATGCATCCATGCGAACAGTAGTAGGACACCGACCAATGGAGCTCTGCAGCTTCAAGTTTAATCCTCCTACTCTTATGGAAATAATGGATAGGTCTTTCCCCCATTCTCTCACCCTCCTCTCATTACGTCATCACTATAATACCCGATTCTTTTTGGTTTTTACAGTTACGATGGCACGCAGTTTTGTGATTGTTCATGACTTTTGGAGGAGGATAAGCGCCACAGTGTAATCAACACCACAGATTGTAGAAACTGTGCATGAACGACGCTCAAGTCAAAACTGTGCATGAACGACGCTCAAGTCAAAACTGTGCATGAACGACGCTCAAGTCAAAACTGTGCATGAACGACGCACAAGTCAAAACTGTGCATGAACAACGCACAAGTCAAAACTGTGCATGAACAACGCACAAGTCAAAACTGTGCATGAACAACGCACAAGTCAAAGAGAACAAACTGCTTCAGCTCACAACACCGAACATTTACACGCATTGAACCAACCAAGAGAAACCAGGATGTTGTGCCATAGGCAGACACTTCTTGATTCAACTCATGCTATGATGAACATCGGTCTTATCAGTTTGTGTCATACAGGATGAACGTGTAAGGATACACAATACTCATATCTCAACTAAGAGCATTGAGGATATCACATGGTACAAAAGCTCCATGACAACATCCCACAGAGGTGGTGAACCTTTTGGAAGAGGAGGGGGTCACACAGAGAACTACACAGGTGAAGCAATAGTGACATACTTTACTACTTATAATTCCACACTCATCATTCAAGTATGACAAATAACTATTTTTGCTTAGATTGATCCACTAAAAGTTTACAACACATGTGATTAGTGAGAGCGAGAGTGTGAGTGAGTGTTTATGTGCATCTGTATGTTCAAGTAAGAGTGTGTATACTCATTCACAAACCAACAATATTGGTACTAACTTTTTGTTGGTTTCCGGAGTAGGTGTGACTGAGTTGGTAAGTAGCGACTTTGCTCTGGGTTGTTGATCCAGGATTCGGTCGGCAGATTTGCGACCATTCTGTTAGAAGGCTGTGGCTTCTCCTCCACTGACGAAGTGATCACCATCGGAAACTCTTGTGTGTTGGGCCGCTGTATCCCAGAAATCAAGTCAAAGTTTATAATTTGGGGGTTCCAAAATTACTTTGGAAAACTACGAAGATGCATCAAGTGTAGAGTGAAGGGGTAATCCTCGTCTCAGAAATCTTCAGAAATCTCTGCAATTCAGCAATATACATCCAACGACAATATAACTCAAGTTTGAACCGGAAAGGCAGGTATATATATATATATATATATATACATAGATATATATATATAGATATATAAGGGTTTCACACAAAAATATTTCTTTGTCAACAATTCAATCCTGAAGTGGTGGAGACATTAGGAACCAACGAAACTAAAAAGGCACCATTAACTTGTTTCCAAAAAGTTTCACGTCGTCTTTCCTCTGTATTCTTTATTACAATGTTTCTCTAAGGCAATGAACTGGGTTTCAGGCAACAATACTTATTTCTGACGTAAAAATATAATATAATTATTTAAACTACATATTCTTATATAATTCATAGCTATTTCTTATTTAATATATATATTATATATTATATATATATATATATATATATATATATATATATTATATATAAAAATATGCTTCTCTGTGTATATGGGGAAGAAAATATTTGGTTACTCAAGTTTGCTTCTTATAAGTGCAGAGTTTCATGCATTGTTCCTTGTTGAATTTATTTTTTAATTCCAGTCAAAGATGCAAAGAAGATACAGTCAGATAGTAGACATGGGTGAGATGTATATCTGGGAGCTTGACTGAGACGGGACCCCCACTCGGATTTCCAGTTTTGATAATTCAGCAGCTGACAATGGAACCAGAGCTAAAGCTGGAAGTGTTGTTGGGCTGAGGGTGGGGGTCTCAATTTCCAACTACCACCATTTACCCCATCACTCTCCCTAAAAATAGCCTTTGCCTCTTAGATTCTGTGTAAGTATCCTATTGTGAACTAATCACTCAAAAAATAAGCAGGTGAAAGCAATCCAAAAACATCTGTGCTGTTTTCTTTCCCGGACTTCAACCTGGTGGTTTAATCCAGTGACACAACAGGTACAGTTCAGAGAGATAAATCATCCACAGTAAAAGCTTTTTGTCTTTGTCTCCTCCACCAGATGCATAAACATGAAAATCTACCCTTCCCCCTTGAAGGAACTAGCGAAGTCCACAGTTAACTGGTGCCCTTTAAGCCTGCCAGGTCGAGAGGTGGGAGGAGAGGGACACGGAACTAAAAACACGAGTGACAACAACCTTTAGCTTGTGAAAAATGTTATCGTGTGCAGGAAGAAGAAATAAACACGTGCATGCAAAAAGAAATACGACAAAGCAAAGTGTTCATGTGCAAGTAAGTGTATTCCAAGGCACAACAAAAGTAAAACCGTTTTCGGTGTCCGTTTTATTGCGCTCTATTCCAAAGTCTCTGATCTAGGTAGAGTCAATGCGCCTCTCTTGATAATAAAAAAGAGAAGTGAATCTTCAATTTTGATTTGCTTTGATGTGCCCACATACGCAGCAAAAATCTATCCTTCTCTCTCGCCAGTTCACTTGGGTGGCAAAGGCTGTTTGTTAACTACAGAATGTCAAATACTTGAATATAATATTTTACATATATTCAATAAATCCGGTCCGCACTCTCCCATATATATTTTTTTATTTTAAATGGATGTATCTCGTCTGAAAAGACATTGGCGACAGTACAATATTCCGGTTTTGGAGTCTCTTCGTCAGTTTTGATACAAAAACTGTAGCGATTGCTCAACAAAAAATAAAGTGGGTTTCCGGAAGTGAGTCGTGATCCCCGCGAAAGTAAAATAAAAACGTGCCTTTAAAACAAAACCCAATACTCCGTAGTTCCAAATGAACAAAAGCAATATACTTTCAGCACTGTCACCTCCCTCTCACACCGTCTTCTACGCAGTCGTTCGCTGCCAGTCAGTTCGGAGCTTCCGTATGTGTCTCGATGCTCTCTCCTCACGCTACTGTTGCCTTTGATACCTCCAGGTCAAACAATGAACTATATTTTCATTCAATCCTCTGATTTTTCTCGCAGGATATTCACCTCCGAGGTGGTGTTCTTCCCGGGTAGCATGAACTCATATTCGCCCCTCTCCCGTTATTACTCCCTGTGCTGGCTACCCTTTCTGGACCGCTCCGGATCCACACCCTGCGATGCGGATTGTTCCAACAGCTATTCGAGCGCAGGGGGGCTGTGGAGATACAATCCGATAGCAGCTGGGTTGACGCAGCTCCACGCACATTAATGTTTAAAACGTTCAAATTAGCAGGGCTACCTAGTCACAGTACAGCAAGGAGACATTACGCATAGTTTTATTTCTCTGTTGATGTGAAATTACACGCGGGGTACTTGAAATATTGTAACACACACAACTACATGATGGCAACCCTGAGACTTTTCGCATACCCCCTTTTCGAGAGTAGTTGCGCCACAAAGTTGCTCCTCTCCATTTATAGTAACAGGCAGATATATATACATTACATACATACATACATATGACAAGGACTACATTAATGGGGCGACACTAGGTGCACGTGCCCAAATAAAAGCCCTTACCACTATTCACACAATATCTGAAACATTATGACAACCGCAACAATATTCCTTAACGATATACTAGTATACATGCTGTGGGACAAATCTGTCAACTCGTCTCAATCTATAACAAAAGTTCGAGTCCGATGGCGCATAAGGAAAATATACAAGTGAGTTATATCTAACTAATAACTAAGGTATTGGATAAAGTCAAACAAGTTACATTAGAACCAGTAATGTAATCAGTAAAGCAAGCATTTTGTGACACTATATTTGAGTCAACTTGAAGCTGTAGCCTATTTATGACTATATCTTTCAGAAATGTATTACAAGTCATGATAATGACAAAAGTTGCTTCCTGTTCCTCAGGTTGATTCAGAAAATAATTACTAAGACAGCTATTTGTTTGCTGTCCTTCACCATGTCTATTTATACAAGCTTCATTTAGTTCTACCAGTCCTTGAGAATGATTTCACAATTTTCTGTGCTAGAGCACGCACACTGGCAAAACCCTTCCCCTTCTCTTATTGCTTTCCACCGCCACTACTCTCCGCTTTCCCTGACGCGCCTTCCTCGATCGTGAGCTCAACACTCCCCACCCCCAGTGTGCGCGTTCGCAGGCTCTGTTGCTATCCGACGCCGCGGCAGCTCGAGCGTGATTGGTCAGACGACGTCCCTTCAGCTGCTTGAATTGGTCAAATTGGATATCTGGGCGGAGATAGAAAATGAGGCTGCCCTGTCCCCTTGCCTCCTCGTCGTCGCCAAATGCATCGCGGAGGCAGAAAGACGTGCCCGCGGAAACAGTTAAAAGACCTCAGGTAGACAGATAGGGGAAGGGGGAAAGACCACTAGAAATGCGACCAAAGGGGTAGCTCATGAAGTCATGCAAAAAAGATCGATATAGAAAAGTTCAAACAATACTTTAAACTTCCCATAAATAGCATGCATAACTTGATAGAGCACAAAAACACAGAAAACGAGAGGACATCTGCCAGGTGACCGTTCACATCTAGTTCAAATATTATGTCCAGTAAATTAAAAACAAAACTTGCCTGCAAGTCACACAAACTAGGCTAACGTAAGCAAAACAGGCAATTACATGATCCAGTATATCTGAAAACACTGACAATGTGATCAAACTGTGTTACTTTTTGGGAATATTAACAAAATATACTTTGTTTCTTCTTCAGATCAAATACAGGAAGAAAAACTATTTTACACCCTTATGACACCAATCAATGGCAATGGGGTAAATTGTTATCTATATGACATAACAGACGACTTCAAAAATGTATATGTATCTCAATCCACTAAAACACAAAGGGCAGGTTAAGTAATGTTGTGATAATTTAGCCTTGGTATTTTAAAAGCTCTGAAAATAATTCCCTGTGACATGTGGAACCGAAACAGCATTGTCTGTTCTCAAGGAGATTGAATGTTGTGAATCCCTGCATGTTCATGTTGGGTATTCGTTTCCATATTCTCCCCCAAAAGAACAGCAACTGAAGAGATGGGAGGGGATGTACAAAATGAGGTTAACCATGCCGTCATTCATCCTCCACGGTAGCCAGTGAATGTGCGTGTTCCCCCTTCAGAAAAACTTTAACTTCACTGCAGACAGCTACTGTCGTCATGCAAGGATTGGGATAGATATCAGCACACAATTTAATCAAACTGTGAGCTGAAGATATTTGCAATAGCTATGCAGCACTGTGTCACTTCCATAAGAGAGCACTGTTGATGCAAAAACTAAACCCCAATTACAGGTTATAGGTTAGGGATGTTACTGAGGTGGTGGGTGACATGGGAAGGGGGATGTGGGTGCTCACACCCAAAATAAATGTACAATTTGCATGCAGGACAAGAACTTTAGAATTACTTTTGCAATAGCACCTGGGGTTGCTCTGCTGTTGCACTGTGTATGCATTTGCTATGTTCTGGTAAAACAGGTAATTTAAAAGTAGCAGGGTATTGCTATATTTCTCAATTATGAATGTCCTCTAGACCACAAATTAGGATGTAAACTGTCACCAACAACAATGATTCAATGTTCTGAACATAACAACCTGTGTTACCAGAAACATACAAATGAGAAAAATAACAATAGGTAGCCTAAACAATACATTTCATATCTAATAGAGTAAATAACAATTATGTCCCCAAATGTATGTGTAAACTGCTTACATTTTAATTCCAAAATGCCAGGGACTTTGACAGTCTTTAATCGGATCTGGAGACTGACACCACAGCCTCTCTCCATCTTTGTTCCAAAATATGACAAACCAAATATGAATAGCAACATCATAACGTTATACTAAACTTGGTTGAGCAATTAGCCAGAAAATTCAGTCCCTCTTTCCCCTTAGCCCTGAACAGAGGCACAGCATGGCACATACAGTCCAAACCGAACTGGTGCAGCCTCCTTGTGTCATAACACTATTTTGATTGTATACGCACAAATGTATAGATAAATGTGTACGTGTATTATGTGAGCTGACTCTCCAAAGGGAGTGTGACTCGGTTCCAATAAATCACGTTTGCAAAGCTCCCAGACACCCGAGATTAAAAACGCAAGGCGAAGACTCCGGGACTCACGTGCCTTGCAGCAAAATTCCACCCGGCAACTACACACTGTACCATGGTAACAGCCCTGCCATTGGTCCCGGGTGCGTTTTGAAATGACCAATGGGAGGGCCGGCAGCGGGTGATGCGTGTTGCTAGGTAAACATGATGCAGTGGGAAGATACTGTAGTCGAACTCTACAGAAGAAGCTAGCGAGCGCCAGAGGAACGGAGGGGTAACACAGCAGCGAATTACAATTACACTGCGGGGAGGTTGCCGGGGTTGCGTTTCAGCTCAGCTAAAGCCTGGGAAGATGTTTTATAAGGTGTGTGTGTATGCTGTTGAACTAACTGTCATTTAATTTCTGCGATAAGTAGACCCAGAGACAAGCACTGATTTCACCCATCTTAATCATCACTCATTCCCACCCAGCGCAGGGATGATGGAATCCTTACCAACAACGAATCACATGCTTCTCTGCTGTATTTTCAACCTCCCTATCTACAGGCAGAATATCCAAATATATATCATGGCTCTCATTGCCGACCAGTGAAATCCTGACAACTAAATAAGGTTACATGGCTCCTTGTGACGCCAAGGTCTCTACATTTTTAAAATAGGCACTAACCTTTTTACTACCCTTTGACATCCCATGCCAGTCCCTTTGGAATATAATACAATTAGCCAATAATACTATTCACTTTGTAAAACATAGAAAAGTATGCAATAGAAAGTGATGTCAAATGCTTGATTTATTAAAGTTATCTGGAACTTGCAGTATGTTACATCAAGCTGCAACTGTTAAAAGTAACACACTGACAAGAAACTGATATTTGAATGTCTAACTTTGACTTGAGTGAAACAATGTAAAACAAAATATACATCTATGCCTCATCCTCTGTTACAACATGCCCCTCTGATCATCACAACAGCTTAAGGACCTCGGGGAGGAATGGGAAATGTGGCAGAATTCCTGGTCATGCCTAGAAGTGATCCAGCTTTTGTGAAATTAACATCAGAGTTGACTTTTCGTAGCATGTTAGGAGAATTAGGTTAAGGTTAGGAAAAGGTTTAGGGCTAGCTAAAATGTAAAAAAAAGTATACTTTTGACATTAATTTGACAAAAGCTGGATCCCTTCTAGCCATGACCCATAATTCCACCCGGCAACTACAGGCATTTACAAAACAGGCGCAAGGCATGTCATAGGTGATGAGCATGAGCATGTGTTATGTTTCCCAGTGGGCTATATAGTGTACAGGAAAGGTTGGAGTTACATGTGACAAAAATGGCCTAATGTTGCTACTGCCACCAGAGTTCTGCCAAGAAACGCAAGAGCAGGCAGAGTCAAGTTGAACACTGAAAGAAGTTTGAGGTGCTTCGTCCATAAATAGGACCCGGGAGGTCCCTGCAAGGACAGGTGTAGGAGTGTAGCAAAGGGGAGGCAAATACTCGGGCCGTGCCGGGAATACTGGACAAACAGATTGTTCAATCTAGATAATATTAGTGTCATAAAGTTATGACATTTCTTTTATAGCAGGGGTAAATTTAAAAAATGTTTGCTTCCTTGTGAATAACCATGCAGATTTACAAATGAAATTCAACACAAAGAATTTCATAAAGTCCCACAATCTCTTATGTTATGTTTTTGTTATGTGACGCTTAGAAATTATAACTGCTGAATAGAAAAGAGGAAATAACTTTTTTTGTATGATCACATAAAAAAAGGAAAATCTTTCAAGTCAAACATCTCCTTCAATGTCTGCTAATGACACCTAGAGGTCCCCATTTTCCTGTATGAAACCGCTGAACATAACTGAGGTATAAATGTGTTCTGCTTAGTTACCATCATTTCCATTTCAATTCTAATAAATTCAGGAAGCAGTCTACAACAAATGATAATTTTCATCACAATTTAATTCATTAATGATACTTCTCTATAATTTTCCAATATTTTAATTCCCAAATTTCTTTTGGCAGAAACTTGTAACCTGTTCTCAAGCAGGTGCAGGTCCACCCTCATTTGTGTGCATTACTGTGTCTGTATTAAAGGGGGAGGGATAATGGTACAGAGAAATGGCTTACACGGCATCACTATGCACGTGTCTTTGCGCTTATGCCTGACCCTTTTCTGGAGAGAGACAGAGAATCCCCACCCTTAATCCCTGATGAGGCTCCCCATCCCCCCTGCTCAACCTTTCACCTGAAAAAGGACAGACAGACAGGAGCTAGTCACACATACCACAAAACTGTGTCCCACAGAGACCCAAAAGCATTAGACAGGATCCTCATCTATTGTACATAACACAATGTTGTCTTGGCATGCATGTAGACATTTCCAATGTTGCACTATGTCATGGTTTACAATGCCAGGATTAAGGGTTATTTTTTCTTAAGGGGTCAGGGAGAGTTTATGTTGAGATCAGGTTTCTGTTTGGGATATACCCATAAGAGGCAATGGCACAGTTCTAGTTGTGACAGTCTGTCTGTGTGCAAAACAATACCCTCCTGCTCTTCCATTTAAATTAACAGCATACATTTCAGATACAAGTAAAGGCAGAAAATAACAAAATATTTTTTAATCATCTGATGGTAGTAAGAGGAATTGGAACTGAGGCTTTGTGACAGCACCGGGCTGACTTTAGGACCGGGATAAACATCCAGAGAAGTAGATTAACAGGTGTGATGCAGGCCAAACATTGTTACATTTGAGGAGGGTCTGGTGGTCCCTCCTTTGCTGCCCCCAGTGGCCAACCATAGTTATTACAACAAACCACTGGCTGGGCACTGCCAGAGGAAGAGTGATGTCTTTTCTGACTAGCACCAAGCAACTGCGTTCTAGGGGAGAAACTCACTCCAGTGCAAAGTGCAATTAAATACTACGTAGATGTGGCTAGGATCACATCACACAATGCTTTTTTAAATGTAGGCCAACATTTTCTAGATTCCGTGTCAAGTATAGAGAAACTCCTTTTTACCATCAGCTCCTGCTTCAACATGAACGTATAACTCCTAAAATAGCTGCAGTTTATACTGTCAGGATGGATTTGGAGAGGGATAGGCAGGCAGACACATTTCACAGTCACCATTAACATTATTAGAAATGGCTCCGGCAGTATGACTTGCCAAAAGACAAACCCATTACAAAATCTATTGGAAAACACATAGCACCACAGCCAGGACTAGACCTTGTACTGACTAGCTAACTGAAATAGCATCACAACAATAATTTGCAGATTTTCTGGAAACAGGCTGAAGTTATTTGTAGCCTACAGTTTGGAGAGTCAAATCTACCTGCTCTCCATCCTAGATTAATTACAATATCTATGCATAATGATGAAGAAACAGTGACATAACATTGACTGAAATTAATAAATTGTAGCCTAAGTACCGGTCAGTTGTAGACACTGACTCAATTCTGATAGGGGAGTGAGGACATTATATATTGTAGTCTGTGGTCTCCCAAAACCCCCAGCTGAACACCACACGGTTAGCTGTTATCAATGAACAACAGTGGCAGTTTTCTTTATATAAATCTAAACATCTGCCTTAAAGAGATACTGAGAGATTCTGGCATTTATCTGGAGTTCTAAAATGTTTGTCTCTACGTGCAGTATGAAGGAAGTTTCGCAAGCCAATGCTAACTAGCGTTAGCACAATTACCTTAAGTTTACAGGTACGGTAGCATTGCTACAAAATAAAGTACAGTAAGGAAGAACAGACAGACAAGGACAGCTGCAGTGACTATTCAAATGTCGAAACAGAGACATAAGACACTCAATTTACCATCCAGCAAGCAACCGATCCAGTTTAAAGCTGCAATATATAACTTTTTGGGCGACCTGACCAAATTGACATAGAAATTATGCTTGTTTAATTATTTGTTCCTTTTTTGTTTGTTTTTACCTATCAATTTATATTTTTCTTCTTAACTTCTTAATTAAAGCATTGCTGGTCAAGGGCTTGTAAGTAAGCATTTCACTGTAAGGTCTACCTACACTTGTTGTATTTTGCGAATGTGACAAATAACATTTGATTTTTTTATGTGAGTTATAGATCTGTCACTCATTGAAAGCAAGTCTAAGAAGCAGTAGATCTGTTCTATGTGGGCTATTTCTATGCTTACCGTTTTTAAGTTGAGTTTTTGCGTCTTTTACTTTTGGTTTTGTACACCAGCTTCAAACAGCTGAAAATACAATATTTTTGGTTATTAAAAATATATTTCACAGCGGTTTAGATGGTACAATGATTCTCTACACTTGGTCACAAACTGAAATTAGGCTAACTATTAGAATTTTAGCAACCAGGACATAGCAGAGCGATTTCTGCATATTGCACCTTTAAACTGATGACAAAAATGCACTGGAGGGCCTCCGCCCTCCAATCACCCCAAGGTCTCAAATGTGGTGGTCTTTTCCGCACGGGAGCCCAACACTCTGAAGCAGCATTTCATTAGAGTCTTCCTCTCATGTCCAGTGTTTCACACCAGGCACATCTGAGTATTGAATAATGTTTCATTAACTTTAGGTACACGGGTTAACAGGCCACTGTGGGTTAATTGACATGGATCTGTCACAGATGTGGCCTCTTCCTGCAGAGGGAGGGCTTGTGGAGGATGTAGTCAAATACAAATCCAATCAATACTACTTATCACATTCGTTGGGTAATAATTGCTTCACTTGGAAGGATCCAGCCAGTCCAGCGCTGCATCGGCACTAGGATTCAAGGTTGGCCTGTAACTGACACAGCACCGGACATAGGACTACTTACGCAGACAAAATGGGTAAAGATGGATCACGGTTTATTAATAGTTGCACAATTTAATTCCAACTGACACCTTAGGAGTAAAGGAAAGTCCCCAAGAGAAAATCTGACTGTAATTTAAAGGATCATGCTTGACAGTCCGTCGATAACAAGGACCGCGTTACTCGTGTGGTTTGCCTCACAAAAGCATGTTTGGCTCTGCGTTATGAGTTAAGATTGCTGTCATCGAGTTTATCTGAAGAGATCTGACTTCAGTGACTCGGCTAGCAGTGGTGAAAAAACTTTGCGAAATGTGTTACAGCACAAAGAGCACCGGAGTTGAAAACCCTAAAAACAGAAGGTAGCTGATGTTGGCTTCAGGGTAAAACAGGCTTTTATTAGGGGAACCTGCACCTACAATTCATTCTATTCAGATCCACAGTGGTAGAGCTGTAGCCTGCAAAGTACCTAAAATAACAATTTCCCATCTACTTTTAAAGTCCCCTCCCAGTCTTCACTGTAAAATATAAATATATATATATATATATATATATATATATTCCTCCCCCTCTTGGTCGCTGTGCCTTTCCTATTCACCCTATACTGCACATATGATGTGATTAAGCTTCTGTTAAGCCAGCCATAATCTCTAGAAGCTCTGGCTACTTAATTCTTGCTGTGCCAGTTTAGAGCTGGCATGGTGGCTGGCAAAGGGTATGTGCAGGCATACAGACAGTCACTTTGGCTGTCATTGTTGAAGCTGGGAACAGTCTCACACTCCCACAGAGACAACAGGGCCTTTCACTTACAAGCATACACACACACACAAACACACGTATGTGAGCACAAATGGCCTGTCCATGGGAGTACACGGTCTGCAGCACAAGCAAAGGTGTAGAAGGGCAAGATGTCAAAAGGGACTAAAGACGTAAATATTCACAATCATTAACACAGATGGACAGCCATTGCCTAGAGTCTACTGGGCAGACAGACAAGCTAGCTAATTAATTTATTTGAATGACACGTTTAATCCAAAGCCACTTACAATTTGTGGAACCCATTTCTGTAGTAGGGGTTTATCTCTAGGGCAATCCGGGTAAAGTGCTGGGTGTTACCTTGGGGCAGACCAACCGGAGGGGGCACATCCATCACCCCCTTTCCCCACCCATCACACCACGCACCTGGAAATTCCAAAACACTGCTTCCTGACACTCCCACACAACTCTACCTCTTAGGGCCCTGCTCCAATAGTTGGACAATGTTTCCTCATTCCTAGAGGTAATCACAGATCTATGTGTGATTGGATGAGAGAGCTTTGACCACTCCATACCATCTCAGATCTGTGGTTACTTCAAGGAAGGGATTAAGGAATGGTGCCCTTTGTCCGTAGTCCAACTGGGTCTGAGTGGTCTGGCTGATATACTGGTCACTCCTGTGTCCAAACAAGGGATCTTTGTGGCAGGTGGGTGGGCTGGGCAGCTCGGACTGGTGGCACGTTTTGGACCCTGCCACTGTTTGCCAGTGTCATTTGGATGCATTCGGGTATGTGGGCACATGGAGGTGTGTGCAGGGGGTGGACATATGTCAAGGCGGGTTGGCAAGTGTCTGCTTGTCATGGGCTCAGCGAATGCATGGATATGGGCTCAGTATGCTCAAGGGTAATGTGGCCCCTCAGGTGTCTGAACATCTTTATGGTATGGATAATTGTTTGTGTGGGTGGATCTCTATGGCGGTGTTCACACATCAAGCCCAATTCTGATATTTTTTTTCACGAATTGGTCTTTCGGCCAATCTAATCAGCTCTGAAAAAGAGCTGAGGTGTAAAGATTTGATGTGATTGGTCAAAAGACAATTAGTGGAAAAAATATAATAATTGGTCTGCCTGTATAAATGCAGCCTAAGTGTTTGAAGGGACGCAATTATGAATATGTGACTTGGTCTCTGCTCTCTACCCTAGTGTTGCACGAACAGTATACGAAACTTCTGTATACTGAAATGCTTTGCCCTCAGAACAGCCTCAACTCAAACGGGGCATGGACTCCACAAAAGTGTCAAAAGCCTTCCACAGGTTTGCTGGCCCATGTGGACTCCAATGCTTCCCACAGTTATGTCAAGTTGGCTGGATGTTGTTTGGGTGGTGGACCATTGTTGATACACATAGCAAACTGTTGAATGTGAAAAATCCATCAGGGTTGCAGTTCTTGACACAAACAGGTTCACCTGACACCATACTCTGTTCAAAGGCACTTATATATTTTGTCCTGCTCATTCACCCTCTGAATGGCACTAAAAAGCCCACTCTCAAGTCCTAAACATCCTTCTTTAACCCGTCTCCTCCCCTTCATCTACACTGACTGAAGTAGATTTAACAAGTGACGTCAATAAGAGATCATAGCTTCCAGCTGAATTCACATGGTCAGTTTGTCATGGAAAGAGCAGGTGTCCTTAATGTTTTGTACGCTCAGTGTAGAACAGCTTGTTGTGTTGTGGTCATAGATATAATCCAGAGGGATTTTGGAAGCTCTAACCCTGGCACTTTGTGCGTCGGACTGTGTGCACCTGACTTGAATGGGAACCTCAATCTATGAATAATATTTTTATGGTTGGTTGCAGCTGTCAGTTTGCCTTTCACAAATTTCAAAATACAATTGCGAGAAAAACGTAGGCCTACTGTTTGTAAGCAAATGCCTGCTGCTGAAAAGAGAAGACTAATCTGTCTGTAGAAGTAAACCATTTTTTCTCAACTTTTGAGCGAGTTGGAGCGAACAGCACTGTTTTTCAAAGTAGCTTACCTTGAGATATTGGCACGAGTGCATCGGCCATCTCTGGTGAGTAGTCTCTGCTTCATCTTCATCATTGGGTGTGTCAGTGTCACTGGAAAGTTTATTTTGTAGCCTAATGAATAATTCAATGCATGCATACACTACTATTGAATATGCATTCACCTGTATTGTGGATAGGCCTAGACTACAGCTTGATTTACCCAGTTTATCAATAGAGATTTACCATTCAAATAAGTGATTACCATTATGTAAAAAAATGCAAATGTACTGATATTGAACACACCCAACGATTGAATAAAGCAGTAGCTGAGTTTGTCTGGATCAAGTGCTATTCTGTGACTTTGGATAATATGCCTTTTTATGCTGTGGTATCATTTTGGTATTGAGTAATGTGATACTAAACCTGGTATCGAAGGTCAAAAACACTACTCTACCCCACATTGATGTTGTCAGATTTATGAATTGTAATTAGTGATGCACCAATATGACATTTGTCCGATACCAATATTTTCCTTGCCAAAAGAAAACCGATACCGAAATTTAACATTTTAGCACCCTTTTAAGCATTGTGCAGCATGATTTACAACTAGCCCGTTGACTGGACGCCAATCCCTATTAAGCATTCTAGTCCAGTTAAATAGTTACACACACACACGGACGCAGCGCTCTCAAGCACTGCATCTCAGTGCAAGAGGCATCACTACAGTCCTTGGTTCGAATCCAGGCTGTATCACATCCAGCCGTGATTGGGAGTCCCATAGGGCGGGGCACAATTGGCTCAGCATCGTCTGGACCGTCATTGTAAATAAGAATTTGCTCTTAACTGACTTGCTTAGTTAAATAAAAGGTTACACACATACTGAACAAAAAGTTATTTTGTTGGCATTTACGCATGTCCCCATTACCAGTAAAACATAATCAAAACCTATTTCTTTCACTTGCTGTGCTGTTTCGTTGTTCATTTGTTCAGTCATTTCATTCTCAACCAGGATTTCTATGGAACACCGTTTGGGTCTTTGCGTGTCAAAAAAGAGACATGTCAAGTAACACTATTTGATGTGTCAAATAACATGACAATCTGTTTTAGTAGCTATAGTTAGCTAACTATATAGCTAGCTAACTATATAGCTAGCTAACTATATAGCTAGGTGTCATCATCTAAAATAACCCTAACTTATAAGACAGTTCTTAATTGATTAATGGTGAACCTAGCCACAATGAGGATTAGCCACAATAGTGGACTTTGCAGGTTAGTCTTCAAAATAAAAGTATGGCATAATTATACTCTTTATTAATTTGCATCACTGTCAAAAACATACTTTTATTATGAAGGCAAACTGCAAATTCTACTATTGTGCCTAATCCTTATTGTGGCTAGCTTCACAACACATAACCTGGTCCGGTCGAGCCTCACTAGCCAGATGAAGCTAGCTGGCTGCTTATAACATTAGCTTTGTGTAACAGGGTTAAGTAGCTGGCTAGCTATGTATTTTCATGAACTGAAGTTCAATTTCAAGAGATGAACAAGTGGCAACATAGCTAATACTTACTCAAAAGGATTCAGAAAAACATTGCTAAGAATAATGAAAATGACTGCAGTTTCTACTGATCATTGTTTTCAGGCTGGTTGTATTGGGGCTAGCTAGGTAACAAGCTAAAGCTAGCTACCCCAGAAGTTCCGGTTGAACAAATGATGCATTATTACCAACACGGTATTGTAAACACATCAGTCGTGGCCAGTGTTTGCTTGTTTGCAGACTTTTTTGTACAGATTTGACAGTGCTACTGTTTCTTTTTTGACAGACAGATATATTTCTAGCTAATAATCTTCCGATTCCGATATGTTCACCGATATATCGTGCATCCCTAATTGTAATAGGGTCGTTCCACCTCAAAAAGCACAAGAAAGAGGGTTTTGACACCCACCATCTCAGATTGTGTTGAAATTGTGTCTGTAATTAGGAAACCGATAAGATTAGCATTCCTGAAACATTTAGTTGAACTATCATTTGATTTGAGAAATTAAGTTTATTGATTTCACCCAAATTGGCCATTTTAATTCATAGGATTCATATCTTCAATAAATATAGTACCGAACATTTGATTTGGACCATAATATTCCTAATAATGAGTAAGACATGAGGAATCCAATAAAATGAACAAAAGCCACCAGCGGACCCCTCCACACCAATTCCAACCTAACAACCAGTTCTCTACAATTCCAGAACAATCTGGGAAGGTGGGTGTCATGGCTTGCTGAAATGACATGGGAAAAAGACATGTCTTTACTGCTATTTTTTATTTTTTTTGTCATACGTATGCAATGATATACAGTACCAGTCAAAAGTTTGGACACACCTACTCATTCAAGTTTTTTTTATTATTATTATTTTTTAAACTATTTTCTACATTGTAGAATAATAGAATAATGGACATCAGAACTATGAAATAACACATATGGAATCATTGGGGCGGCAGGTAGCTTAGTGGTTAGAGCATTGGATTTGTACCTGAAAGGTTGCTAGATCAAATCCCCGAGCTGACAAGGTAAAAAAAAATATATATATATATATATATATACACACACACACGTCATTCTGCCCCTGAACAAGGAAGTTAACCCACTGTTCCATTACAGGTGAAGCTGGTTGAGAGAATGCCAAGAGTGTGCAAAGCTGTCATCAAGGCAAAGGGTGGCTACTTTGAAAAATCTTAATTATATTTTGATTTGTTTAACACTTTTTTGGTTACTACATGATTCCGTATGTGTTATTTCATAGTTCTACAACGTAGAAAATAGTAGAAATTAAGAAAAACCCTTGAATGAATCGGTGTGTCCAAACCTTTGACTGGTACTCTATATGTATTCACTAGATGACTGACAGAGGTTGTTCTGAAGTCACCATCCGCCATATTGATACTACTCATTAGGAACAGACTCCGTAGGAATTAATGGGAATTTACACTATTTCAATGAAATATTTCAAGGACAAAAATACATGCATTGAAGTATTTATTTGTTGTAGTGGGGACTTATGTTCAGTTCATACAATATTATGTATTGTTTAAAAAAGTATGCATTACAGTGTTTGTAATGGGGGAAAAAGTTGATTGAAATGAATACATTTAGCTCACTCCTCTACCCTACAAAGCAGCACAATGTTAATTTCTAGAATGTAAAGCTGGAGAAGTTAACACAGGATCCAATAATATTTTAAATATTGTTGACCAATTTAAGATCAATCTGATGTAAATTTACTCCCCCCATGAAGCCAGTAAAAATAAATTGCAAGAAAGTCAGGATCAATAAATGACTCTTAGTATAATAAACCAAGGAACTGGTTCACTGTTGGCCTTCTTACTAGGCAGGCTGCTAACGTTAACTACATCCATTGTCACAACAGTGAAAGGACTATATATAATTCCGTAAGAACAGCAGTTAAATGGTACACATTTATCACCACCTTATCAATGCTTAATAACATCAACAATAGGTTATTGCTTTGTAAGCTAGCTAGCATACCATTAGCCGTTAACTAGCTAGCTAATGTAATTTAGTTCAACCACGAACACTTGATTACATGCTTTACTATGGTTACACAGGACCACAAGCTGTCAGGAGTAGTCTCTCAAAATAGACCTACAATTACATTTTCTACACAAATAATTTCAATACTTACATTTGAAAGGTCTTCCCATATCCCTTGAATTGGGGCTGGCTGCATCCATATGCCGTACATCGTGGTATTTTTCAAAAGTTGGGTATTTTAATGTGGAGATATCGTTTTTCCTCGATTCACTCCCATTACTCAAAGCCTCAAAAGGAGCAGTATGAATATGGCGGCTGGGTGGCTTCAAAGGCTCTTATTGGCCAAGACATAGCGTCTGCTATCCAGGGTTTATATACGTCATTGGTCAAATGTTTGACTAGGCCATATGTCACACAGGTTCACACACGTCATAGGCTCTTCAACCCTCTCCTAAGCCCCTGTTACTTTGTCCCTGAAAAAAATTGGTATCCTCTCCTCGTATCCATTCCATCGAAAACCTTTTCTGAAGGATGAGGTGAAACCAATGACTCATTAAAGCCCATTACTGTAGCCTGATGCTTTTATTTCAGGGATCACAAAGGCTGTGCTGCAAGCAGGCTACTTACCAGTTAGGGGACAAAGGCCCTGGGTTGGCCTGAAAGGGATCAGGGTAATGTTCTGTTCCTTGACTGGGTCTTCTAAGAACCCACAGAAAGACGCAGATACATGTGTCAACCTGGGTGTGGAAAGGTGGCCACCATGATCACGTCTGTGTTTGAGAGCATCATGATGAAATAATAGAGGCCCGCTCCATCCGTGGTTGTCTCTGTGTGGCATGTTTTCAGTGTAAAGCTTCTCTTCTCTTCCCCCAGTGCTGACCCACTTTCTGCTCCCTGTGAGGAGAGTGACCCAGCCAGCATCGTTCCTGATACAGATCCTATACGCGCTCCGCACTGCTCACAGTGTACATCCTATCCTATAGCCATCATACGCCACAGCAAACAGCCCTTATAGACAGCACACACATAGCCACCCTGTTCCATAAGTCAAATTACATCAGTGATGCCTTCAGCGCCTGAAGAGCCAGGCTGTGAGAGGGAGAAACAGAGACAGAGAGGGCGAGGCAGAGAGAAAGAGAAAGACAGAGCGAGACAGAGAGAAACTGCAGACTTGTCAATGGTCACTGACACAACCCCACCACCACCCACTAGATCTAAAGTGAAGCGCCAGGAACAGCACAGTCACCATCAGCGACAGCCCATTTAGAGCTATTGAGGAATAAGCAGGTGTCACACTAAATAGCTTCCCCCACTATTACAACTAGAATGTGAAACACCATCTTTACTATGTAGATTACGACACTTCTGCTAACAATACAGTCCTCTTTTGGGGGGAAATGAGCAACGCTACTTTACATGCAAGGGGATGGCCTCAATGATTTACCTTTACAGTGATGTAAGACCCCTCAGTTCAGGAATCCGTTCACCTCAGAAAAGTCACAATACCACACCGGTCAGTGGCACCACGCACAACGGCACTGTAAACGTCCTGCTAAGAGAAGTCACATAACATATACTGGTAGACCATTCAATGCTTTCAAAATCCCTCATGCCAAGATAAATGGGATGCGAAATTTTCCTGAGTCCTGACACTGACATTTTTCCAGTGTCAAGACTCAGAAATTAATCCATTCTACTTCTCTCCATAAGAGGGCTGGGAGGCAGCCCTCGCAACAGCACTACCCCCCTGCTGTCCACCACCGTAGCATTAGTGTCCCAACATCATTGCAGGCAGGGAGCTGCAGACTGGAGCGAGAGAGATGAGTTGCATAAGTCAAACATGAGGAAGGGTGAGTAGGGATGATAGGGGGATGGGTAAAAGACAAAGTGAGGGGTATAGAGAGTAGAGCCCGGTCTTACCCCAGCCTGGTGAACTGAAGCCTGAACCCAGGCTCGGTCCTACATCACAGAAATGTATTAAGCCCGAACCCGGGGAAAAAGCCTGATTTGTAGAACTGCATATTAATTTAAAACTGGTGTTGAAAACAATGCAGCGGAGGCGGGAGGCAGTTGAGTGAGGAGAGGAAACAGCCCTCATCTCAGAAAAGCGAGAGAGGAAAACTCACCGTAGTTATGAGCAACTGAATGACGGAAAATATTGGAATCAAGTCGGCTAATGCAATTGAAGGCAATGCATGTATCAACTGTTGCCTATAGTGAAACTCCCAAAAGTCATATCCAACCATTACACAAAATGTAAAGTAATAGCAGTGTGTGGTCAACAAGATGATCATTTCAGCACCGTTTTGATTGGGACAGTGCCATCACGCTGCTTTGAGACAAGCGTGGGGACTTGGTCTTGACAAATCAATATCAGACTTTTCTTTTCACTGAATCTTTGGATATCTGGGAAAATGTTAGCTAAATTGAGGTGTGCTCATGATCATCTTTATTCTAGTTGGCTCATGTTGGCCTATCACTGATCAGAACATTTTGATTGCATTTTATGTAGGGATGCACCGATATGACATTTTTTTGCGATCTGCGATCTTGACATAAGGTGCTGCATGATTTATAACTAGCCCACAACTGCTCAACTTGAACTTGTTTAGTAGTTGGAAGTGAGCGCTTCATATTTTTCTGTGTTTGTTCTGTGTAGCGCTGTATTTTTTTGTGGCGTCATTACATCATCTACCTACGTTGATTAGGTATGCACGTCAGCTTTGACATCAGTTTTGCACATCAGCATTAAACTAGACATCGGGCCGATGTTGGCATTTTTAGCTAATATCTATCGGCTGATTCCGATATGCTCACCGATATATCGTGCAGCCCTAATTGTACGTAGCTTAACAAGTAGATTTTGTTCTTCACTCACGTAGTAGCAGCCTGTCCAACTCCCAACCAAAAGCCTGTGCCTGATAATCACCCAAATGTGATTTGGTTGAACTAATTGATCTCTACATGGCTGGGCAAACAAGTGGAGGTGGTAGCTCATTTATTAATTTGGCCATCTATCACTGATCAGAAACATTTAGTATTCAATTATATAGCATAAATCAAGTGTATTAACCATTTTCTTTTGAAAAGGAAATAAAAAAAGAGCTTTTAATAATTAAACAATAAATAAATAGATTTTCTGCCAAACATGAATGCATGTTTTATTACAAAATAACTGCATGAAACCTATGCCTGATTAGGAAAACATTTTGATCCGTTTTGGGTCCAATTTCAATAGTTTACCAGGTCCAGCAAGGCAGAGTAGCAGGGCAGTCATAGGGTGTCATTTCTTAGGATGTATCGGTGTTAACACATGCCATTGGAATATGGGTTTCTCCTAATTCTGGGATGCATGCCAGTCGTGGTCTTGTGGATCATCATTCTCCCGAGTACACTCCAGCATATTCGTAATGCAATTTGAAACATTGAAATCCCCAGAAAAATGTGCTTCATCATGGCCACAAATTTCTCTAGTCCAGACAATATTGGAATCCTGGAGCCGCTAGTGGCTGCAGCTGCTGAGTGAGCGCAGTAGTAAAAGGTATGCAGACACAGAGTTATTATTGAAATGTTTTATTTTCCACAGCACGGCAAGCACGAAACCCGGCGGGCCGAATAAATTCTCAAAATTTGAGGCTGAATGAAAACTAAGAGAGAGGGGTGGAGAAACAGAGCTGAGGGTGGAATAAGAAAGGAAGAGGTAGAAAGGTAGAGGGAGGTGGAAGCGAGAGCAAGCTGAAGAAGGTAGGGGAGAAAGGAAAAGAGGGTGAGTGAGATGAGGTAGATATAGAGAATGGGATAGAAGGGCACAAGTGGAGACGTTAAGAGAGAATAAGAGGTAAGGTAACATCCTTGGAATGAAGAGGGTTCACTCTTGTGGAGTTTGCCCTTAAACCTGACCTGTGTCAGTGAAACACCCTGCTGTGGGAGATGTGAATGGACAATATTCACAACAAGCAAGCTACTGTGTGGATGGATACTAAGTAACAGCTTTAAAGTGATAGTAACAAACAAATAGGCCTACTACCTATAGTCAAACGGACCACCAGATACCCCTTCCTCTCTCGTAAACTTTCCCCATAGACACTGTGATAGCAGTACACAGACGGTGCCTCGAGGGTCATCTCTGATGAAAGATGGGTTTGTTGTAGAGCTTTAACTTATGGTCTCATTATTCAGACGTCTGGTCAAAAGAGATAATGGATTTTCTGTAATATTCAACATCTGGATTGCAAGGACCTTGGCATTTACACACAGTGCATTAGGAAGGTATTCAGACACCTTCACTTTTCCACAATTTGTTACGTTACAGCCTTATTCAAAAAGTTATTAAATTAATTATTTTCCTCACCAATACACACACACACACACACACACACCCCAATGACAAAGAAAAGAAATTGTTATTTTAATTTGGAAATATATATAAAACAAAATATGACGGAAATATTCTATATACATAAGTAATCAGACTCCCTTTACTCAGTACTTTGTTGAAGCACCTTTGGCAGCGATTATAGCCTCAAGTCTTCTTGGGTATGACGCTACAAGCTTGGCACACCTGTATTTGGGGAGTTTCTCTGCAGATCCTCTCAAGCTCTGTAAGGTTGGATGGGGAGAGTCACTACACAGCTATTTTAAGGTGAGCTTAGGGTCATTGTCATGTTAGAAGGTGAACCTTCGCTCCAGTCTGAGGTCCAGAGCGCTCTGGAGCAGGTTTTCACCAAGGATCTCTCTGTACTTAGCTCTGTTCATTTTTCTCCTCAACCCTGACTAGTCTCCCTGCAACTGAAAAAAACATCCCCAAAGTATGGTGCTGTCACCACCATGCTTCACCGTAAGGATGGTATTGGCCAGGTGATGAGCAATGCCTGGTTTCCTCCAGAAGTGACGCTTGGCATTCAGGCCAAAGAGTTCAACCTTGGTTTCATCAGACCAGAGAATCTTGTTTCTCATTGTTTGAGAGTCCTTTAGGTGCCTTTTGGCATCCGTCTGGCCACTCTACGATAAAGGCCTGATTGGTGGAGTGCTGCAGAGATGGTTGTCCTTCTGGAAGGTTCTTCCACCTCCACAGAGAAACTCTGGGGTTCTGTCAGAATGACCATCAGGTTCTTGGTCACCTCCCTGACCAAGGCCCTTCTCCCCCGATTGCTCAGTGTGGTCGGGTGGCCAGCTCTAGGAAGAGTCTTGGTTGTTCCAAACTTCTTCTATTTAAGAATGATGGAGGCCACTGTGTTCTTGGGGACGTACAATGCTACAGAAAGCTTTTGGTACCCTTCCCCAGATCTGTGCCTCAACACAAGCCGTTACAGACAATTCCATCAACCTCATGGCTTGGTGTTTGCTCTGACATGGCTTGGTTTTTGCACTGTCAACTGCGGGATCTTATATAGACAGATGTGTGACTTTCCATCATGTCCAATCAATTAAATTTACCACAGGTGGACTCCAATCAAGTTGAAGAAACATCAAGGATGATCAAGGGAAATGGGATGCACATGAGCTCAATTTCGAGTCTCATAGCAAAGGGTCTGAATACTTATGTAAATAAAATATTTCTGTTTTTAATTGTTCATAAATTTGCAAACATTTCTAAATACCTGTTTTCGCTTTGTCATTTTGGGATATTGTATGTAGATTGATGAGGAACATTTGAATACTTTCCGAATGGACTGTAAGAGTACAAGAGCAATATGTGAACCTGCGGGGATAAGAGGTCACAATCCTGTCATTCATACACCAACCTATCATTAAAAAAATACAGTACAGTGTTTTCCACAAGTGCAAAGTCATCCACAGCAGCAATACATTCCAGGTTAACCTTCAAAGTAAAGAAGTTATGGCTCTGCAATGCAATAGTGAATTTAGTCTACACATTAGCTTTTTTGTAGATAGGAATTACCATGGTAAAGGAAGTACGCTTTGACTCAGATTTCTCATTTTAAATTGTATGCTAAACAAAACAAAATTACACTGCAAAGTTTAACACACCATGCAACTATGCACAAGGACTACTTTGAACAATTTAAAATAGAATCTCAAAAACACATTTACTATATTTTTTAATGTTTCTTATTTTTGTGTGACCGTGTTTTCCAAAATCTCAGAATTAAGAACCAATAATATCTGCAGAAAGAATGGGTGTCAGCTATGACATCTTGAGTTTGAAAAATATATATTTTGGTTACTGAACGACATTAGGTAAAATGGATTTACATCATGGGTCCCTGACCTGTAATATTCAGAACTGCATAATTATGGATATGAATATCATTCTATTCGTGGCAGGAGTTGCATTAGAGTTCAGAAATAAGCATTTTCAAAATGCAGACCATAAAAACTATCTATGTTTATATTGAAAGACAGTGTTTTTGTTTTTTGTTGCTTCAACAGAGTGATCAGGGGCGTGTTTTCCTATAATTTTCCTTAATAGAAATACATTAGTTACATTCCATAGAAAATGGCTTCATTTTCATCAGATGACAACAGAAGTGCAACACTATTAGGCTAGCAGCCACACAAGTAAATGAGCTTACAATGAAAAAGCAAGGTTTCTTTTGCAAAAACTATCCATTGTCATAATATTTCTAATGTTTATCATGGAAAGAATGTAGCCAGCAACATTTCCTAATGTTTTGTTTGAAGTTAATCTAGCATTTTACTGGAGAAAAGATGCTACACACCAGCTAGAGCGTTGTCTGCTGATTGAATGCCGTGAATTCTCATCCAGGCGGAGAAGTGCAACTGAAGCACAAAATTAGCCTGATGCAGAGCAAAAAAATTACAATAAGAAGCATTTTAGATCTGCGTTTACAAAATGCAACAAGATATTTCTTATGCGTTTAAAAATATATATATATTCTGCGTGAAAAAACAGAATTCTGTGTTAACGCGACCCCTGCATGGTGATGTATCCTGAACAGGTACACAAAAAGGTAGAAATAAGCAATATCCTTCTTTTGCATATTATTGTAATGAGCTCCACCCCTAAAGAAGGCCACATACGTTTTGTCCGGACCAGACCAAATCTGAAACAATCATAGACATGCTTCCCAAGTTTGGTCATTACAGTACAGCAAAGTAGAGCACACTAGAGTACAGTACAGTACCGTAGAGTTTATAGTAGTGTGCGTGTAGTGTGTAGTATAGTAGTGTGTGTTTGAACTGACCAAATTTCAACTACTTTTCAACATCCATGGACTTCCGGTATTTGTCGGTGATGAGTGGGTGAGGATGCTTGTTACAGTAGATGGAAACAGGGTAGGTGGTAGGTGTCAGTGAGGGCTAGGAGAAGTGACAACTGGAGAGACCGAGAGAGAGACAAGAGACAGAGAGTGAGGGAAGGATTGTCCAGACTGTTTTCACAGTCTTGCTTTGACCACCAGACAACAGAAAGACAAAATAACTGTTCTTAGCTGAATAACAGTATGCCAGTGGAAGGGAGAACAGTAGCAGGTGACCCAACTGGGGTTTATGACTATAATTTCATAACAGAGTTAAGAGTTTTAGTCACATAATTCAAAAACAAACTTGATATCAGTAAAAACACTAACTAATCTAGCATTACTTGTTACTTTGTGAACTTTCATTATCCTCCCTCACGAGGGAGAGGAATTAGAAAATATCTTACACAGATGTGTGTTTTTGGTAACGGAATTACAAGGCACAAGGCAATGTTTCTTAAATTTACAGAAGGTAAATAATTTCTCCAAAACGAAATATAAGTGTTGATATTAATTAGTTAAATAATGGTTAACCAGGTGAAATTGTAATTTCTCTTGCGTTCATTGCACGCAAAGTCAGGGTATAT
This sequence comes from Oncorhynchus tshawytscha, assembly GCF_018296145.1. Classification (NCBI taxonomy): domain Eukaryota; kingdom Metazoa; phylum Chordata; class Actinopteri; order Salmoniformes; family Salmonidae; genus Oncorhynchus; species Oncorhynchus tshawytscha. Next base: position 20,493,221 of record NC_056451.1, read on the forward strand.
GCAACAGTTTGGGCCACCTGGCTCATTGCGAACTAATTTGCCAGAATTAAACGATTAAATTAAATTATGACATACATTGAAGGTTGTGCAATGAAACAAGAATATTTAGACTTAGGGATGCCACCCATTAGATAAAATACCGAACGGTTCCGTATTTCACTGAAATAATAAACGTTTTGTTTTTGAAATGATAGTTTCCGGATTCGATCATATTAATGACCAAAGGCTCGTATTTCTGTTTGTTATTATTTTATAATTGAGTCTGATTTGATAGAGGAGTCTGACTGAGCAGCAGCAGGCCCGTAATCATTCATTCAAACAGCACTTTTGTGTGTTTTGCCAGCAGCTCTTCGCAAGCACAGCGCTGTTTATGACTTCAAGCCTCTCAGCCGAATGGCTGGTCTAACCAATGTGAAATGGCTAGCTAGTTAGCTGGGTGTGCGCTAATACTGTTTCAAACGTCACTCACTTTTAGATTTGGAGTAGTTATTCCCCTTGCGCTGCGCTGGCTTTTGTGGAGCTATGGGTAATGATGCTTCGAGTGTGGCTGTTGTCGATGTGTTCCTGGTTCGAGCCCAGGTAGGGGCGAGGAGAGGGGATGGAAGCTATACTGCTACACTGGCTAAACTATAGTGCCTATAAGAACCTCCAATAGTCAAAGGTATATGAAATACAAATGGTATAGAGAGAAATAGTCCTATAAATACTATATTAACTACAACCTAAAACCTCTTACCTTGGAATATTGAAGTCTCATGTTAAAAGGAACCACCAACTTTCATATGTTCTCATGTTCTGAGCAAGGAACTTAAACGTTAGCTTTTTTACATGGCACATATTACTTTCTTCTCCAACACGTTGTTTTTGCATTATTTAAACCAAATTGAACACGTTTCATTATTTATTTGAGGCTAAATTGATTTTATTGATGTTTTATATTAAGTTCAAATAAGTGTTAATTCATTATTGTTGTAATAGTCATTATTACAAATATTAATCGGTATCGGCTTTTTGGGCCCTCCAATAATCGGTATCGGCGTTGAAAAATCATAATCGGTCGACCTCTAGTGCAGGGATAGTAGTTTGTTAACAAACAATGTAAACATTGCTATGGGTGGTTTGATTGAATTCCAAGCCTTGGTCACATGGAAATTTATGAAAGCTACAGTAGAACAGTCATGAACCAATCCATCAGTCAGGTTTTGTGTCTCTGTACGCTCCACCATCCATAAAAGCTCATCATATATAAAATACGCTTAATGAAGAGATGTATTTATTCATAGGTTGATCATCTAGTACAGTACAGGCATGGATCAAGGCTTGCTGAAGTAATGAAGTAGTAAGGTCTATTTAAGAGCTGCTGTCCCTCTTCCCTCCCCCACACTAACAAACAGTGGCTACCTACACTTTCTTATCTTGAGATGTATTGTTGTCGTCTTTCTCCCTCTTTCTTTCTCCTTGTAAACACGATTCCACTTAACTTGATTAATCTCCTTATTTATTTTCTTCCTCTGTTACCTTGCTTTTCAGTGTCTCTGTCTCCTTCTCCATCAGCTCCCTCTCAGCTGAGTTAAGCAGGTCAGCAGGCTGCCGAGGAAAAAAGCAGCACCAAGGAGAGCAGCCGCTCACTGCAAACACACTCACACAGAAACATGCATTTTTCTCACACACACAGACACACCCACCCCTCTCACACCATTCTGCATCTTCCTGGTCCATCAATAACATATTCACTAGGCTTGGGCGGTATCCAGATTGTCATACACTACATTACCAAAAGTATGTGGACACCTGCTTGTTGAACATCTCATTCCAAAATCATGGGAATTAATATGGAGTTGGTCCCCCCCTTTGCTGCTAAAACAGCCTCCACTCTTCTAGGAAGGCTTTCCACTAGATGTTGGAACATTGCTGCAGGGACTTGCTTCCATTCAGCCACAAGAGAATTTGGGTGATTAGGCCTGGTTCGCAGTCGGCGTTCCAATTCATCCCAGGGTGGTAGTTAGCCTAGTGGTTAGAGCATTGGGCCAGTAACTGAAAGGTTCAAATCCCAGACCAAACAAGGTGCAGGGGGGGGGGAACTATGTTTATGTGCCTTTGAGAAAGGCACTTAACTCTAATTTCTCCTGTAAGTTGCTGTGGATAACACCGTCAGCTAAAAATAAAAATTCCTAACTGTGGGGTTGAGGCTAGGCTCTGAGCAAGCCAGTCAAGTTCTTCCACACTGATCTCTACAAACCATTTCTGTATGGACCTCGCTTTGTGCACAGGGGCATTGTCATGCTGAAACAGGAAAGGGCCTTCCCCAAATTGTTGCTGGAAGCACAGAATCATCTAGAATGGTCATTGCATGCTATAGCATTAAGATTTCCCTTCACTGGAACTAAGGGGCCTAGCCCGGACCATGAAAAAAACAGCCCCAGGCCCTTAATCCTCCTACACCATCTCTACATATGGCACTATGCATTGGGGCAGGTAGCGTTCTCCTGGCATCCACCAAACTCGGATTCTTCCGTCGGACTGCCAGATGGTGAAGCGTGATTCACCCCTCCAGAGAACACGTTTCCACTGCTCCAGAGTCCAATGGCGGCTAGCTTTACACCACTCTAGCCGACACTTGGTATTGCGCATTGTGATTTTAGGCTTCTGTGCGGCTGCACAGCCATGGAAAACCATTTCATGAAGATCCCGACGAACAGTTATTATGCTGACGTTGCATCCAGAGGCAGTTTGAAACTCTATATTCAGTGTTGCAACTGAGGACAGACAATTTTTTACAAACTATGCGCTTAAGAACTCGGTCCCGTTCTGTGTGCTTTTGTGGTCTACCACTTCGCGGCTGAGCCGCTGTTGCTCCGAGACATTTCCACTTCACAATAACAGCACTTACAGTTGACCTGGGCAGCTCTAGCAGGGCAGAAATTTGACCAACTGAACTTTTGGAAATGTGGCATCCTTTGATGGTGCCACATTGAAAGTCACTAAGCTCTTCAGTACAGGCCATTCTACTGCCAATGTTTGTCTATGGAGATTGCATGGTTGTGTGCTCTATTTTATACACCGGTCAGTAATGGGTGCGGCTGAAATAGCCAAATCCACTCATTTGAAGGGGTGTCCACATACTTCTGTATATATAGTGTACCTTCATACTGACCTTTTGCCATATTCAGTAATACCGGCACTGAACCCAAAGGACGCTGTTTTCAAACCCCACTGATAGCATTGCTAACCTTCAGATTACAGACTAACAAGTACAGTTGAAGTCGGAAGTTTACATACACCTTAGCCAAATACATTTAAACTAAATTTTTCACAATTCAATTCATCCTATTAAAAATGTCCTGTCTTAGGTCAGTTAGGATCACCACTTTATTTTAAGAATGTGAAATGTCCGAATAATAGTAGAGAGAATGATTTATTTCAGCTTTTATTTCTTTCATCACATTCCCAGTGGGTCAGAAGTTTATTTACACTCAATTAGTATTTGGTAGCATTGCCTTTAAATTGTTTAACTTCTTGGATATAGGGGGCGCTCTTTTAATTTATGGATAAAAAACGTGCCCGTTTTAAGCACAATATTTTGTCACGAAAAGAAGCTTGACTATGCATATAATTGACAGCTTTGGAAAGAAAACACTCTGACGTTTCCAAAACTGCAAAGATATCATCTGTGAGTGCCACAGAACTCATGCTACAGACGAAACCAAGATGAAACTTCAAACAGGAAATGAGCAGCATTTTTTAGGCTGTTTTCCATCGTCTCCTTATATGGCTGTGAATGTGCCATGAACGAGCCTACACTTTCTGCCGTTTCTTCAAGGTGTCTGCAGCATTGTGACGTATTTGTAGGCATATCATTGGAAGATTGGCCATAAGAGACTATATTTACCAGGGGTCCGCCCGGTGTCCTTTGTCTAAATTGGTGCGTAATCTCCAAGCTGCACGCATTGATCCATTTGATTGAGGGGAGAGAGGAGACTTCCACGAACTATATATCATCGAAGAGATATGTGAAAAACACCTTGAGGATTGATTCTAAACAACGTTTACCATGTTTCAGTCGATATTATGGAGTTAATTTGGAAAAAAGTTCTGCGTTTTGATGTCTGAATTTTCGGGTTTTTTGGGTAGCCAAACGTGATGTCCAAAATGGAGCGATTTCTCCTACACAAAGAATCTTTTTGGACAAACTGAACATTTGCTATCTAACTGAGAGTCTCCTCATTGAAAACATCTGAAGTTCTTCAAAGGTAAAAGATTTTATTTGAATGCTTTTCTGGTTTTTGTGAAAATGTTGCCTGCTGAATGCTAACGCTAAATGCTACGCTAGCTATCAATACTGTTACACAAATGCTTGTTTTGCTATGGTTGAAAAGCATATTTTGAAAATGTGAGATGACAGTGTTGTTAACAAAAGGCTAAGCTTGAGAGCTAGCATATTTATTTCATTTCATTTGCGATTTTCATGAATAGTTAACGTTGTGTTATGCTAATGAGCTGCGGGGATAATTACATTCCTGGATACAGGTTTTTTTCGTAGCTAAACGTGATGAACAAAACGGAGCGATTTGTCCTAAACAAATAATCTTTTTAGAAAAACTGAACATTTGCTATCTAACTGAGAGTCTCCTCATTGAAAACATCTGAAGTTCTTCAAAGGTAAATGATTTTATTTGAATGATTTTCTGGTTTTTGTGAAAATGTTGCCTGCTGAATGCTAACGCTAAATGCTACGCTAGCTATCAATAATCTTACACAAATGCTTGTTTTGCTATGGTTGAAAAGCATATTTTGAAAATCTGAGATGACAGTGTTGTTAACAAACGGCTAAGCTTGAGCTAGCATATTTATTTCATTTCATTTGCGATTTTCATGAATAGTTAACGTTGCGTTATGGTAATGAGCTTGAGGCTGTATTCACGATCCCAGATCCGGGATGGCTAGAATCAAGAGTAACTTGGGTCAAATATACCGTTTAGCCTTCCACAAGCTTCCCACAATAAGGTAGGTGAATTTTCACCCATTCCTCCTGACAGAACTGGTGTAACTGAGTCAGGTTTGTAGGCCTCCTTGCTCACACACGCTTTTTCAGTTCTGCCCACAAATTTTCTATGGGATTGAGGTCAGGGCGTTGTGATGGCCACTCCAATACCTTGACTTTGTTGTCCTTAAGCCATTTTACCACAACTTTGGAAGTATGCTTGGGGTCATTGTCCATTTGGAAGACACATTTGCAACCAAGCTTTAACTTCCTGACTTATGTCTTGAGATGCTGCTTCAATATATCCAACCAATTTTCCTTCCCAATGATGCCATCTATTTTGTTAAGTGCACCAGTCCCTCCTGCAGCAAAGCACCCCCACACCATGATGCTGCCACCCCCGTGCTTCATGGTTGGCATGGTGTTCTTCGGCTTGCAAGCCTCCCCCTTTTTCCTCCAAACATAACGATGGTAATTTCAGTTCTATTTTTGTTTCATCAGACCAGAGGACATTTCTCCAAAAAGTAAAATGTTTTTCCCCATGTGCAGTTGCAAACCGTAGTCTGGCTTTTTAATGCCGGTTTCGGAACAGTGGCTTCTTCCTTGCTGAGCAGCCTTTCAGGTTATGTCGATATAGGACTCGTGGATATAGATACTTTTGTACCCGTTTTCTCCAGCATCTTCACAAGGTCCTTTGCTGTTGTTCTGGGATTGATTTGCACTTTTCGCACCAAAGTACATTCATCTCTAGGAAACAGAACGCGTCTCCTTCCTGGGCAGTATAACGTCTGTGTGGTCCCTTGGTGTTTGTACTTGTGTACTGATGAATGTGGTACCATCAGGCATTTGGAAATTGTGCCCAAGGATGAACCAGACTTGTGGAGGTATACAATTTGTTTTCGGAGGTCTTGGCTGATTTCTTTTGATTTTCCCATGATGTCAAGCAAAGAGGCACTGAGTTTGAAGATAGGCTAATTGACATATTTTGAGTCAATTGGAGATGTACCTGTGGATGTATTTCAAGGCCTATCAGAAGCTTCTAAAGCCATGACATCATTTTCTGGAATTTTCCAAGCTGTTTAAAGGCATAGTCAACATAGTGCATGTAATCTTCTGATCCACTGGAATTGTGATACAATGAATTTTATGTGAAATAATCTGTCTGTAAACAATTGTTGGGAAAATTACTTGTGTCATGCACAAAGTAGATATCCTAACCGACTTTCCAAAACCACAGCATTAGCTAGCATTAAACTTGTCTTAAAATAATCAATCAATCATAATCACTAGTTAACTACACATAGTTGATGATATTACTAGTTTATCTAGCATGTCCTTCGTTGCATATAATCGATGCGGTGCGTATCGTTGCTCCAATGTGTACCTAACCATAAACATCAATGCCTTTCTTAAAATCAATACACAGAAGTATATATTTTTAAACCTGCATATTTGGCTAAAAGAAATCCAGGTTAGTAGGCAATATTAACCAGGTGAAATTGTGTCACTTCTCTTGCGTTCATTGCACGCAGAGTCAGTGTATATGCAACAGTTTGGGCCGCCTAATTTGCCAGAATTTTATGCAATTATGACATAACATTGAAGGTTGTGCAATGTAACAGGAATATTTAGACTTATGGATGCCACCCGTTATATAAAATATGTAACGGTTCCGTATTTCACTGAAAGAATAAACGTCTTGTTTTCGAGCTGATAGGTCATTAATATTGTCGAATCCGGAAACTAAGGCTCGTATTTCTGTGTGTTATTATGTTATAATTAAGTCTATAATTTGATAGAGCAGTCTGACTGAGCGATGGTAGGCGGCAGCAGGCTCGTAAGCATGCATTCAAACAGCACTTTCCTGTGTTTTGCCAGCAGCTGTTTATGACTTCAAGCCTATCAACTCCTGAGATTAGGCTGGTGTAACTGATGTGAAATGGCTAGCTAGTTAGCGGGGTGCGCGCTAATAGCGTTTCAAACGTCACTCGCTCTGAGACTTCGAGTGGTTGTTCCCCTTGCTCTGCATGGGTAACGCTGCTTCAAGGGTGGCTGTTGTCGTTGTGTTCCTGGTTCAAGCCCAGGTAGGAGCGAGGAAGCTATACTATTACACTGGCAATACTAAAGTGCCTATAAAACATCCAATAGACAAAGGTTAATGAAATACAAATGGTATAGAGGGAAATAGTCCTATAATAACTACAACCTAAAACTTCTTACCTGGGAATATTGAAGACTCATGTTAAAAGGAACCACCAGCTTTCATATGTTCTCATGTTCTGAGCAAGGAATTTAAACGTTAGCTTTCTTACATGGCACATATTGCACTTTTACTTTCTTCTTCAACACTTTATTTTTGCATTATTTAAACCAAATTGAACATGTTTCATTATTTATTTGAGGCTAAATTGATTTTATTGATGTATTATATTAAGTTAAAATAAGCGATCATTCAGTATTGTTGTAAAAGTCGTCCGATTAATCGGTATAGGCATGGAAAAATCATAATCGGTCGACCTCTAGTTGAAAAACTAGTTTTCATGACTCCAACTTAAGTGTATGTAAACTTCCGACTTCAACTGTACATGTAAAATCCCATAGAGAATACTAGTGAGCGCATTGTGACCTAAACCCTACAAGTATACAAGTAACAAAAAATTGATAGTCACAGTTTGCTGAAGGCACAATTCAAATATTAGCCAGCAAGGCTCTTGATCCAGAAGGGGATTCTCTGCTGTTACCAAGTGAATGCTTGATTTTGGAAGAAGCTAACTAGCTACTAAATAGCAAACTAAATGCACAACTGCAGAGCATTTAGCACATTTTAGACAGTTAGCTAAGTCGTTTCAAGATACCTGGCTGGTAAACATTTAGTTGTGAATTTCATACTGTAATTAGATCACCTGGTGCATGCTGCACAACAGTGAGTGACTCACAAGGCTTCAGTCTCTAGTTGTTGTGTGCTTGTAAACAAACACCAGGTGAAACGTGACTGGGGACTACCATATTCTTCATAATAACGTGACAGGTGAAATGAAGAACGCAATGTTCTTTATCTTCTAATGTATTGCACAAGTTGACTACAGGTATTCATAAAAATTTAAAAACGAATAAAATAGTTAACAGTATTGATGGTAATGAAAAACCATCCCGTGGCTTTTTCAGCAACATGGAAGTAGACCACAGAGCCACTGACAAAGATGGTTACAATATAACTAAACAAGCACTCTTTACAGACTGAAAGGTGTCATGCTTAGGGCCCTAGCCAGGAGGTCACATTCATTTTTCTTAGCCAGGAGGACACATGTACTGGCCCTAGTTATAGTGATGTTACAAGTTTTCTACCCATAAACTGATCAACATTCAAAGTTAATACTAACCTAACAACTAACCAGCCAGTTGGGAGGGGCTGTGCTACAGAACAACTAGCATCTGTGGTTGTCCACAAGATCCAATGATTACAGAGTCCACCTTACACTTAGTGTGATTATGGACTACTCTGGCAACAACATAAAAGTCTGGCCCCCTCAGAGTGACAGTGAGATGTTGACTGTGATGAGTGGAGTTGCTCTCTCAAGTCTTCCATCCTGGTTAGTAGGAACCAAATGTGTGCAGGCTTTTGTTCCAGACGAGTACTAAGACATTAAAATAAAAAAAGGTTATGGTGATAGAGTCAGGTGTGTTAGTGCTGGGCTTAAGCAAAAGCCTGCCCTTCACATTCTGTGAGTCTTCAGACCCAGGATTGAACAACATTTAATTTCTCCAGTCCACTACCTATTTCCAGTAAAGATAAATGGACAGACTGGAGCCCCAGACCAGCCAGGCTCAGCCCAGCAGTGACTCACCCCAAGGAGGGCACACACCCAGGGCCCTGTCCACCACACCGTCAGCTCTCCAACAGGCCCAGCACTGTTCAGAAAAGCCACTGTGCCTACCACTACACAAACAAGGGCAGGGGAACATGGCGTCATGCTTAATAAACCACTCATAACACACACTTAATCAACCACCCCAATGACCCCATGTACGCCCATATATAGTGTAAATACACCTACATACTGGAAATGACCCAGGGCCTCCTCAAGAGACAACTTTATGATATTGTGGAGGGAAGCAGTGACCTGTGGGAGGGTAGTAAGCTTTTTGGAATTTATTCAGGATTCATGAAGACAATCAACAGATCTACAACAATCCACAGTAGAGGGACTACATACAGTTCTCACAGAGCTATAATATAAATCAAAACTGTTCATTACGGGACAAGTTTAGGATAACAAACACTAACCATTTCACCTTATATCCCTGGCTGGCAGGTCACCTGTATGATGATGGCTGATCATCATACAAGTGATGATCTCCATCCCCCAATCAAGAGCCAGGCTGAGCACTCCTCCACCTGTCAGCCAGTGGTGAAGGAGCCAGTGTTGCCTTTCATTAGTCATTTATGAGCCATTCGAAGAACTGAGAGAAAAGTGCATTAAAGGGGACAGGAAACTAACAGGGACAGGGCAAGAAAGTGAGAATTAGCCTGGCAAGGTCCTTTCTGGAAGTTACTAATTAAAAACACTGATCTGGGGTCAGGTGTCCTATTCCTCGAACTGCACAAACACCAAACTGATCAGTAAACAGTTTGTCACCATCGAAACCCAGGACCTACACCTTCGGTACAGATGAATGATAGAGGCTGGCGGACAGACAGGAAGGGAGATATGTGAATGAATGACATACAAAAGCAGCTCTGCATTTTAAGGTTAAGCTGATCCTAGATCTGTGCCTAAAGTAGGGCCCTATAAAAGCTGTTATATTTTTTGCTTAAATCACACCAGGAAACATCTTTTGAGGTCTGGGAAAAGTTTGAGAAATGTTAATTTAATTCCAGTGCACACCTAGATTGAGGCTGTTTAGCGTGTTTTTGTAGCGCACATGTGAAAAACAAATACCCACTCAATTGATGCAAATAATCATGATCTTATTATGCCAGGTATGCATAGGCTACTTTTTAATTGAGTGGGAAAACCTTTCTATCTACGAGAAGACTTTTCATGAGCATCGTCGTTAACGGCTACACAACGTGGCACGTACCGCACATACTAGAGGTCGACCGAATAATCGGCATGGCCGATTAATTAGGGACGATTTTGAGTTTCCATAACAATCGGTAATCAGCATTTTTGGATGCCGATTATGGACAATTACATTGCACTCCACGAGTAGACTGCGTGGCAGGCTGACCACCTGTTACGCGAGTGCAGTAAGGAGCCAAGGTAAGTTGCTAACTAGCATTAAACTTATAAAAAACAATCAATCAATCTTAACATAATTACTAGTTAACTACACATGGTTGTTGATATTACTAGTTTAACTAGCTTGTCCTGCGTTGCAAATAATCAATGCGGTGCCTGTTAATTTATCATCAAATCACAGCTTACTTTGCAAAACGGGTGATGATTTAATAAGCGCATTCGCGAAAAAAGCACTTTCGTTGCACCAATGTACCAAACCATGAACATCAATGCCTTTCTTAAAATCAAGACACAAGTATATATTTTTAAACTTACATTTTAGTTAAAAGAAATTCATGTTATCAGGCAATATAAACTAGGGAAATTGTGTCACTTCTCTTGCGTTCTGTGAAAGCAGAGTCAGGGTATATGCAGCAGTTTGGGCCGCCTGGCTCGTTGCGAGCTGTGTGAAGACCATTTCTTCCTAACAAAGACAGTAATGAATTTGCCAGAATTTTACATAATTATGACATAACATTGTAGCAATGTAGCAAAAATATTTAGACTCATGGATGCCACCTGTTCGATAAAATACGGAACGGTTCCGTATTTCACTGAAAGAATAAATGTTTTGTTTTAGAAATTATAGTTTCCGGATTTGACCATATTAATCAAATCAAATGTATTATTAATGCCTATGGTAGAGAGAGAAATAGTCCTATAATTTCTATAATAACTACAACCTAAAACTTCTTAACTGGGAACAATGAAGATTCATGTTAAAAGGAACCACCAGCTTTCATTTGTTCTCATGGCTTGTTTTCGAGTTGCTGTGCGTTTTGTTGCCAACCTGTTTTGCTACCTGACAACTTTACGGTTTTCACTTTTTAATTACCGCTCATGTATTTATTTATTTTTTCCTCAACTTTTTCAACTTTTTCACTCCGGACGCTTTATCTGGACACGATTCGTCAGGACCTCCAACAGCCGAAGCTAAGTAGTAACATTAACATGATGCCTTCTAATTGCAGCCGCTGTACTCGCCTTACGGCGAGGATAGCTGTGCTGCAAGCCCAGCTTCAGACGCAATCGTTAGGCAAGGGTAATTTCAGTGTAGGAAAGGATGAAACAGCGTCTGTGCCACCAGTAAGTACAGATAGTAGTATAAATCCCCTGACACAGTCCCCGCAGCCGGACAACTTTCTCACGGTTTCTGGAAGGAAATGCTGTAGGAACGCTCAACCGGTGTCGCTCATTCAGCCGACAGAAACTTTCAACCGGTTTTCCCCATTAAGCAGCGGGTCGGAGTCAGAGGCCGATTCTTCTCTGGTCTCTACTCCTCCCGTTACGGGGTCTGAGACGCCGAAGCTTCCCACCATTTGCTCTGACAAATTGAAAACTCTAGTCATTGGCGACTCCATTACCCGCAGCATTAGACTTAAAGCGAATCATCCAGCGATCATACACTGTTTACCCGGGGCAGGGCTACCGACGTTAAGGCTAATCTGAAGATGGTGCTGGCTAAAGCTAAAACTGGCGAGTGTAGAGAGTATAGAGATATTGTTATCCACGTCGGCACCAACGATGTTAGGATGAAACAGTCAGAGATCACCAAGCGCAACATAGCTTCTGCGTGCATATCAGCTAGAAAGATGTGTCGGCATCGAGTAATTGTCTCTGGCCCCCTCCCAGTTAGGGGAGTGATGAGCTCTACAGCAGAGTCTCACAACTCAATCGCTGGTTGAAAACTGTTTTCTGCCCCTCCCAAAAGATAGAATTTGTAGATAATTGGCCCTCTTTCTGGGACTCACCCACAAACAGGACCAAGCCTGACCTGCTGAGGAGTGACGGACTCCATCCTAGCTGGAGGGGTGCTCTCATCTTATCTACCAACATAGACAGGGCTCTAACTCCTCTAGCTCCACAATGAAATAGGGTGCAGGCCAGGCAGCAGGCTGTTAGCCAGCCTGCCAGCATAGTGGAGTCTGCCACTAGCACAGTCAGTGTAGTCAGCTCAGCTATCACCATTGAGACCGTGTCTGTGCCTCGACCTAGGTTGGGCAAAACTAAACATGGCGGTGTTCGCCTTAGCAATCTCACTAGGATAAAGACCACCTCCATTCCTGTCATTACTGAAAGAGATCATGATACCTCACATCTCAAAATAGGGCTACTTAATGTTAGATCCCTTACTTCAAAGGCAATTATAGTCAATGAACTAATCACTGATCATAATCTTGATGTGATTGGCCTGACTGAAACATGGCTTAAGCCTGATGAATTTACTGTTTTAAATGAGGCCTCACCTCCTGGCTACACTAGTGACCATATCCCCGTGCATCCCGCAAAGGCGGAGGGGTTGCTAACATTTACGATAGCAAATTTCAATTTACAAAAAAAAAAAATGACGTTTTCGTCTTTTGAGCTTCTAGTCATGAAATCTATGCAGCCTACTCAATCACTTTTTATAGCTACTGTTTACAGGCCTCCTGGGCCATATACAGCGTTTCTCACTGAGTTCCCTGAATTCCTATCGGACCTTGTAGTCATAGCAGATAATATTCTAATCTTTGGTGACTTTAATATTCACATGGAAAAGTCCACAGACCCACTCCAAAAGGCTTTCGGAGCCATCATCGACTCAGTGGGTTTTGTCCAACATGTCTCTGGACCCACTCACTGTCACAGTCATACGCTGGACCTAGTTTTGTCCCATGGAATAAATGTGGTGGATCTTAATGTTTTTCCTCATAATCCTGGACTATCGGACCACCATTTTATTACGTTTGCAATTGCAACAAATAATCTGCTCAGACCCCAACCAAGGAACATCAAAAGTCGTGCTATAAATTCACAGACAACACAAAGATTCCTTGATGCCCTTCCAGACTCCCTCTGCCTACCCAAGGACGCCAGAGGACAAAAATCAGTTAACCACCTAACTGAGGATCTCAATTTAACCTTGCGCAATACCCTAGATGCAGTTGCACCCCTAAAAACTAAAAAAATTCTCATAAGAAACTAGCTCCCTGGTACACAGAAAATACCTGAGCTCTGAAGCAAGCTTCCAGAAAATTGGAACGGAAATGGCGCCACACCAAACTGGAAGTCTTCCGACTAGCTTGGAAAGACAGTACCGTGCAGTACCGAAAAGCCCTTACTGCTGCTCGACCATCCTATTTTTCTAACTTAATTGAGGAAAATAAGAACAATCCGAAATTCCTTTTTGATACTGTCGCAAAGCTAACTAAAAAGCAGCATTCCCCAAGAGAGGATGACTTTCACTTTAGCAGTGATAAATTCATGAACTTCTTTGAGGAAAAGATTATGATTATTAGAAAGCAAATTACGGACTCTTCTTTAAACCTGCGTATTCCTCCAAACCTCAGTTGTCCTGAGTCTGCACAACTCTGCCAGGACCTAGGATCAAGAGAGACGCTCAAGTGTTTTAGTACTATATCTCTTGACACAATGATGAAAATAATCATGGCCTCTAAACCTTCAAGCTGCATACTGGACCCTATTCCAACTAAACTACTGAAAGAGCTGCTTCCTGTGCTTGGCCCTCCTATGTTGAACATAATAAACGGCTCTCTATCCACTGGATGTGTACCAAACTCACTAAAAGTGGCAGTAATAAAGCCTCTCTTGAAAAAGCCAAACCTTGACCCAGAAAATATAAAAACTATCGGCCTATATCGAATCTTCCATTCCTCTCAAATTTTAGAGAAGGCTGTTGCTCAGCAACTCACTGCCTTCCTGAAGACAAACAATGTATACGAAATGCTTCAGTCTGGTTTTAGACCCCATCATAGCACTGAGACGGCACTTGTGAAGGTGGTAAATGACATTTTAATGGCATCGGACCGAGGCTCTGCATCTGTCCTCGTGCTCCTAGACCTTAGTGCCGCTTTTGATACCATCGATCACCACATTCTTTTGGAGAGATTGGAAACCCAAATTGGTCTACACGGACAAGTTCTGGCCTGGTTTAGATCTTATCTGTCGGAAAGATATCAGTTTGTCTCTGTGAATGGTTTGTCCTCTGACAAATCAACTGTAAATTTCGGTGTTCCTCAAGGTTCCGTTTTAGGACCACTATTGTTCTCACTATATATTTTACCTCTTGGGGATGTTATTCGAAAACATAATGTAAACTTTCACTGCTATGCGGATGACACACAGCTGTACATTTCAATGAAACATGGTGAAGCCCCAAAATTGCCCTCGCTAGAAGCATGTGTTTCAGACATAAGGAAGTGGATGGCTGCAAACTTTCTACTATTAAACTCGGACAAAACAGAGATGCTTGTTCTAGGTCCCAAGAAACAAAGAGATATTCTGTTGAATCTGACAATTAATCTTAATGGTTGTACAGTCGTCTCAAATAAAACTGTGAAGGACCTCGGCGTTACTCTGGACCCTGATCTCTCTTTTGAAGAACATATCAAGACCATTTCAAGGACATCTTTTTTCCATCTACGTAACAATGCAAAAATCAGAAACTTTCTGTCCAAAAATGATGCAGAAAAATTAATCCATGCTTTTGTCACTTCTAGGTTAGACTACTGCAATGCTCTATTTTCCGGCTACCCGGATAAAGCACTAAATAAACTTCAGTTAGTGCTAAATACGGCTGCTAGAATCCTGACTAGAACCAAAAATTTGATCATATTACTCCAGTGCTAGCCTCTCTACACTGGCTTCCTGTCAAAGCAAGGGCTGATTTCAAGGTTTTACTGCTAACCTACAAAGCATTACATGGGCTTGCTCCTACCTATCTCTCTGATTTGGTCCTGCCGTACATACCTACACGTACGCTACGGTCACAAGACGCAGGCCTCCTAATTGTCCCTAGAATTTCTAAGCAAACAGCTGGAGGCAGGGCTTTCTCCTATAGAGCTCCATTTTTATGGAACGGTCTGCCTACCCATGTCAGAGACGCAAACTCGGTCTCAACCTTTAAGTCTTTACTGAAGACTCATCTCTTCAGTGGGTCATATGATTGAGTGTAGTCTGGCCCAGGAGTGGGAAGGTGAACGGAAAGGCTCTGGAGCAACGAACCGCCCTTGCTGTCTCTGCCTGGCCGGTTCCCCTCTTTCCACTGGGATTCTCTGCCTCTAACCCTATTACAGGGGCTGGGTCACTGGCTTACTGGGGCTCTCTCATGCCGTCCCTGGAGGGGGTGCGTCACCTGAGTGGGTTGATTCACTGTTGTGGTCATCCTGTCTGGGTTGGCGCCCCCCTTGGGTTGTGCCGTGGCGGAGATCTTTGTGGGCTATACTCAGCCTTGTCTCAGGATGGTAAGTTGGTGGTTGAAGATATCCCTCTAGTGGTGTGGGGGCTGTGCTTTGGCAAAGTGGGTGGGGTTATATCCTTCCTGTTTGGCCCTGTCCGGGGTGACCTCGGATGGGGCCACAGTGTCTCCTGACCCCTCCTGTCTCAGCCTCCAGTATTTATGCTGCAGTAGTTTATGTGTCGGGGGGCTGGGGTCAGTTTGTTATATCTGGAGTACTTCTCCTGTCCTATTCGGTGTCCTGTGTGAATCTAAGTGTGCGTTCTCTAATTCTCTCCTTCTCTCTTTCTTTCTCTCTCTCGGAGGACCCGAGCCCTAGGACCTGAGCTCCAGGACTACCTGACATGATGACTCCTTGCTGTCCCCAGTCCACCTGGCCATGCTGCTGCTCCAGTTTCAACTTCCACCTGACTGTGCTGCTGCTCCAGTTTCAACTGTTCTGCCTTATTATTATTCGACCATGCTGGTCATTTATGAACATTTGAACATCTTGGCCATGTTCTGTTATAATCTCCACCCGGCACAGCCAGAAGAGGACTGGCCACCCCACATAGCCTGGTTCCTCTCTAGGTTTCTTCCTAGGTTTTGGCCTTTCTAGGGAGTTTTTCCTAGCCACCGTGCTTCTACACCTGCATTGCTTGCTGTTTGGGGTTTTAGGCTGGGTTTCTGTACAGCACTTTGAGATATCAGCTGATGTACGAAGGGCTATATAAATAAATTTGATTTGATTGATTTGATTTGATGTTCTCAGCAAGGAACTTAAACATTAGCTTTTTTACATGGCACATATTGCACTTTTACTTACTTCTCCAAAACTGTGTTTTTGCATTATTTCAACCAAATTGAACATGTTTCATTATTTGAGACTAAATACATTTGCATTTATGTATTATATTAAATTAAAATAAGTGTTCATTCAGTATTGTTGTAATTGTCATTATTACAAATATAAAAAATATATTATTATTATTTTAAAAATCGGCCGATTAATCAGTATCGGCTATTTTTGTTCCTTCAATAATTGGTATCGGTATCAGCATTGAAAAATCATAATCGGTCGACCTCTAGCACATACACAGACGGGGAATTCTTGTTGCCTCTTCAGAAAGTTGCAGGAAATATGAATCACTATTGCATTCTGTTTATGTCTTACGATAAACTTGGGCTAATTAATTCATTTAATACATTTAGTGACTCCCTACTAAGTTCAATAAATGTTTTACAATTGTTGGATTCAGTTTTAAAAGGGTAGGTAGCATAAACACATGTAACATATGGATTTGCAATAGTTATTTATTCTATAAACCAATCAGAATTCCAAATAATGCCAAAGTTATGTCAGAAAAATATTTTTCCTGGGGGGGTGATGTAATATTGAGAACCCGGAAAGCCAGCCTATTCCCTATAATTTAAACTCCAACAGAAATACAGAAATTTCAAATTAAACCAATGACTTTTGGTTTTAATTACATTTTCAACAAATTTACAAGCAAATACTGTATGAGTTTGTTACAAATCAACTTGTAAGGTTGCTAGTAGAGGTCGACCGATTAATCGGAATGGCCGATTAATTAGGGCCGATTTCAAGTTTTCATAACAATCGAAAATCTGTATTTTGGGCGCCGATTTTTTATTTATTTATATATATTTTTATACCTTTATTTAACTAGGCAAGTCAGTTAAGAACACATTCTTATTTTCAATGACGGCCTAGGAACGGTGGGTTAACTGCCTTGTTCAGGGGCAGAACAACAGATTTTCACCTTCTCAGCTCGGGGGATCCAATCTTGCAACCTTACAGTTAACTAGTCCAACGCAATAACGACCTGCCTCTCTCTCGTTGCACTCCACAAGGAGACTGCCTGTTACGCAAATGCAGTAAGCCAAGGTAAGTTGCTAGCTAGCATTAAACTTATCTTATAAAAACAATCCATCATAATCACTAGTTAACTACACATGGTTGCTGATATTACTAGATATTATCTAGCGTGTCCTGCGCTGCATATAATCTGACTGAGCATACAAGCATCTAAGTATCTGACTGAGCAGTGGTAGGCAGAAGCGTAAACATTCATTCAAACAGCACTTTTGCGTGTTTTGCCAGCAGCTCTTTGTTGTGCGTCAAGCATTGCGCTGTTTATGACTTCAAGCCTATCAACTCCCGAGATGAGGCTGGTGTGACCTAAGTGAAATGGCTAGCTAGTTAGCGTGCGCTAATAGCGTTTCAAACGTCACTCGCTCTGAGCCTTCTAGTAGTTGTTCCCCTTGCTCTGCATGGGTAACGCTGCTTCGATGGTGGCTGTTGTTGTTGTGTTGTTGGTTCGAGTTCAGGGAGGAGCGAGGAGAGGGACGGAAGCTATACTGTTACACTATACTGCTATACTGTTGCAATACTAAAGTGCCTATAGGAACATCCAATAGTCAAAGGTTAATGAAATGCAAACGGTAGAGGGAAATAGTCCTGTAATTCCTATAATGACTACTACCTAAAACTTCTTACCTGGGAATATTGAAGACTCATGTTAAAAGGAACCACCAGCTTTCATATGTTCTCATGTTCTGAGCAAGGAACTGAAACGTTAGCTTTCTGACATAGCACATATTGCACTTTGTTTTTGCATTATTTTAACCAAATTGAACAGCACCAATGTGTAGGAGGAAACACCGTACACCTAGCGACCTGGTCAGTGGCCCACCACAGGAGTCGCTAGTGCGCGATGAAACAAGACTATCCCTGCCGGCCAAACCCTCCCTAACCCCGGACGACGCTGGGCAAATTGTGTGTCGCCCCATGAGCCTCCAGATCGCGGCCGGCTGCGGCAGAGCCTGGGCTCGAACCCAGAATCTCTGGTAGCACAGCCTCAGACCACTGCGCCACCCGGGTGGCCCCGCTGGGATTTAATTCTGACTTGGTGGGTATCATCCACAACCCTCACCTCACCAACCCTCACCTCAGTTCTTTAAATATACCTTGATTCACATCTGTTCAAGAAAAAAGGTGTCCTGAAAAGGAGGATATGGGTTAAATGGAAGGAGAGAAGGGGGGAGAGCGAAGAAATGTTGTGGGTTTCTTGTAGCTTGCCTGGTTGCTCCTGGCAACAGCAGGGGGAGAAATTGGAACTGTGGGATTACAGTAGTGTCCTTCAGTTTTTAATATGCTGGGCTTTCTCCAATAGTTATCATTCAAAACTAGATGAAAAAAATTAAATAGTTATGGTCATGCTAATCACTGTAGTTAATACATATAATGAATCAAAGAGGAATCAACTTACGTAATTATGGTCGCTACGCTCACTTACTTAAATGACTGATGACAAATGTACATGCGATGCCATTGACGAATCCATTCCAAGTGTTCCTGCATTGTAAATTGATCTAACCATGCAGATTTTACTGACTGACCTAGCATACGGAATGTCCTTTGCCTTCTCTCACATTCAACATTTTCCAGTTTCCATAACATTACGTTAGACAATCTGACAGTTATAAACACAATTCTAAGAACACAAAGCTGATCAGATGTTGAATTGGCTGAAGAAGTAGAAGTTTAGTAGCCAACTCTGTGGTTACACTGTGCAGGTAGCCCAGTCTTGAAACTCAAACTTCACTGAGACACGCCAGTCAAGGTGGGGTGGTAATGAGCCAAAGGTGCAAGCAGAGACCTCATATAGTCTGTGACCAAGAGAGCATCGGTGAACGTACTGGTACACTCACCAGTGTGTCCCTCAGATTTTATCTTCAGAGGGACACTGAAGGCCCCATAATCAGTATCCAGTGGCACCTAAAAACAACATTTTCTATAAAAACTAATCTAAGACAAGATACAGGGCAACATATCTAGGCTGAGATGAGGGTGATGTTAAGGGAAACACTGCAGGTGGGAAACTTGAGTACTGATGAAGTAGTGAAGTTGCTGTGCATCAGGAAATGGGTTCATTCAGAGCCAGATCAAAATCAAATGTACTTTTAGAGGACTGGAGAAGTGGGTGGGGTTGTCCTCTCAGAGAGAGATGGAGACACTGAGGGCAAAGTCACATTGGGACTGCTGGACAGGAATAGAATAGGGAGGGGAAGGGGCGTATTGGGCAGGTTTAATAGGGGACCGACAGGCTGCAGTTCAATCAATCCCAGTCCGAGTAGCGTTCCAGGCCCTACCCACTTGAAAACTTTCATTCTACTATAAACTCCCTGCGCCCGCTTCCTTCCAGTCCCTCTCTAACACACTTTAAGGGCTTGTGCTCAAAGGGGACTGCCTCGAAAAGCGTGGGCTATGGACTGTGCCTTCTCAGTAACAGGCAAGACACTGCTTGCGCTGTATATCAAGTTTGCCATAGTGTAAACGCTAGGCGCGGGAGGTGGGGGCGGGGGACTGTGAACTTGGGTGCGAGTGGGTGTCCCCTGCAACCCCTCCCTAAGCTATCAAACTCAGGAGTAAATCAATAGATGAATGGGGAAGGCCCCCTCAAAAGGTCTCTCCAAAGACAAACAAGCGATCTGTTGCCTCAACAGTGCCAGGTTCACCAGAAAAGGAGCATGGGAAGGGTGTGGGGGTGACAAGCTGGTACCTGGGTTGAAGTTACTAGATTCAAGTAAGAGTCCAAATTACGGACAGCCACCCCCATCAACATCATGATCGCTACTAGGCTTCATGACACACACACACACTGACTTTCACCTGCAAACACCAGCACAAACTTTTCACACATGCTCACCAGTAAAACAGTGGTATGCCCTTTGACTGGACCAAGTGCTCATGAGCTCTAATACATATTTGCAACATGACCGGAAAGTCATCCTTCCAGGTGAGCATCTCATCATCCCGGAATCACACTCCCACAAACACCCAGCTTGACTGACACAAAACAGCACCTCTTCACACAGTCAGTATTTTGGTGACCAGTCAACACCAACTTGCTGCACTTCACAGTCGTGTCAAGGTTCGGTACAATGAAGTTAGTCAGTCAGCCCATTCACAGCAGCGTGTCACTCTGCTATCGGTACCAAAAGAAACCTCGAACAGAGCTTTTCTCTCACCCCAAATTGAGAGGGAAAGAGAACTAGAGAGGGGGGTGTACAGGCCTACAACATGAAGCTATGTTATGGAGGGATGTAATGCACACTCAAGTTGGTCTTTCAATATATTGGCAAGAGAATGTATCACAACTGTGTATTCAGCAAAGCTGTTGACAAAATAAATGGGTCCTTGTCACATGCAGTCAAATGTTCATAACATGGTTCAGAATGCTAAACCACAATAAATTACAAAATGACCAATTCCATGGAAATCATCTGTGCAACTTGGGAATACAACATTTACTGAGAATCATCCATTTTAATGCTCCAAATGTATGAGGACATGCAACACTTCAATAAAGAATCATGACTCGGTAGCTTAGAGACAATGTCAAATGGCACCCAACCTTTCACCTAAAAACCAACGAGGGAATGATTTTTCTGGTTAGGGTTAACAAACATATGATGGACGTGGATAATTCATTAAGATCAAAATACATCAAATTCTGATGTGTACAAATCATAACGACATATGCATTAACGTGTAATAATGGTTTCACTTCGGTGCAGTGGTAACAGTAAGAGAATGAAGCCAACATGGTAAGGACAGAGGAAAGTGAATCCATTTTGAACCGGCATTTCTACTTCAGCACCACAGCAAGGGGCTTGCTCATAATGCTACATGGAAATCAAGGGTGTCGGCACCGAGATTTATCCAGGGTATGACTTTGCGACAAAGGTTATTCAAAATATTCACCAACAAATACACAATAACAGACTGCTTTTCACAGTCTTAGGTGGCAATTTCATCAGAAACTGCATGTCCCTCCCAATTCACACGCGTGTGAACATATGAAGATCCTAGGGTTGTAATGTCATCCTTCATACCGAAATCAAAATATATATATAATTATGACATTCTTTAATGTATCAGTTTTTTCTGAATCACCAACCACAGCCTTCATCAGAGATTACAATAATACCCTTCCACGCTGTCTTGCTGTGAATTCTAAAATGCAGTTTGCAGCAATGCAGTGGCTTTTGGACATTCTCTTTAAAATATTTGCATTAGCTAGTTAAAGGAAACACTGCAGATAAAATTAGGCAGGAGTGATTTAGAATACGGCATCCATAATTTCTCAATTTTACCACAAGTAGGAACAGTGGCTGTGATGCATTGAAAAGGGAGGATATCCCAGTCATACATCAAATCGTAATAAGTCCATGATGAGGCATGCTCATGGACAGCTTACATGGCCAACACTGCCCATACAAAATATTGAGACTACTGGGCAGGGTGACTTTTGATAATCCTACTTCATTCCTACTGAGAATGTGATTTCTAAAAGATGGAAAAGGATAGTCTGAACTAGCCTCGGATACATTGTAGCTGTCTATGGCAGTTTTCCATCATGGCGAATCACAACCAACTACATTGCAAGGCATCACTACGGGGGAAAATGTAGCTACTTGCTCAATTGTCCACAAAGTGTACGAATCGATAAATAATGTTACAAGCCAAAAGAATGTCCTGTACAATTAACTAGAACCATAGTGATTGAAATGGCATATTGATGCTGAAGGTTGGAGGACATGGGAGGGTACGGAAGGTGCTGTTTGTATGGATGTCAGTTTATCATCATGGTCTTCTTCAAACACATGACGACTGATGACAAAAAACGGCATCTTCACAACAAATGAGTTAAAACCCAGTGAGTGAATATACCAAGCTTCTCTTACCTCAGGTGGTGGTTCGTTTCCAGCTTCCCGGAGCAGCCATTATCAGTATTCCTCTCTCCCTCCGTCCTAGCCTCCACCACAGGTACCGGGCAGAATAAAAAACCGGTAAACCAATCCCCCCCACCCCCAAACTGTCACCCCTCTGATGGGTGAGATATCCTAATAACGAGAGGGTAGTGTCGTTTTTTGCAATAAATCCCCGTCAAAAACTCGGGTCTTCAGTGAGTTTAGTCTCCAAAACGCAGTCCAGCAAGAGCGCAGGATGAAACCGGAGGTTCGGCGCGGTCCGCCCAGCGCAAACTAGCTAGTTAATTGAGCAGTTCACAGGTAACAGATGTGGTACCGCTTGGGTAGCATGGCGATGGCTAGGTTGTCGTCCAAAATAGACATTATCTCTCCGTTGATTCTTTCGTGGCCGCTGTTTCACTTAAGAAACCATGTAACGTTAGCAAACGGATAACGTTCGGTTTATCGTAGCTGCTGAGTCTGGGAGGCTAGCTAACGTTAGCTGGCTAACTAACTAGCTAGCTTTCACTGTAACTGTTAGTACTAATATCCAACTACGTGTTGCATGTTGTGGTGAACGGGAGGGTGAGTAAGTGTTTAAATAAAAAATAAACGATTAAAATAAAATTGGGGTATTTATTGCACCGCTATAACTAGCGATGTGCATTCGCAAGGGACCCCCCCTCTCTGGCCGTTAATCTCGATCACACCACAGACTGCACTAGCTATCGCTTAGACAAGGGTCTGCACGAAAAGCGCGCCCTCGACACGAAGCTCGTTCCCGCCTGTCTGAGTTGCATTCCCCCTACAAAATGGCCGCCAAAATAAACCTGTAACAGCCAAACTATCTACTACCTGTGGTGTGAAATTAAATAGCACATGGATAGCCTGTTCATAATCTAACGCAGCGGTAATACATTTTTATGTAAACTGCCTCGGTATTTAAAAGGGCAACATTAGGTTTTAGGGTGAGGTAGCCACGGCAGGTACCAAGCCAACGTTGCTAGCTACCCTAACATAGCTAGCAAGCTCGTGCGTGTTTCCTGAACAGCAGCAAACCTTGACGTAATCACCAATACGGTAAGCACCTTAGCGAACAAACTAGCTAAATGAGTACATTTAGAGTCATGGACATGCTGATATGTTTAGCTATTATAAATGATCGTAATACCGGTAAATTATAAATAGCGATTAATTGAAACATTCTGTGCTTGAAACTTGAATGACTGTTTAATGTTAGTCCCTCAAGAAGATTTGCTATCATACTACCAGCACCCAACTAGCTATCAGTGAATCATAATATCCCATCAACTAAACACCAATCATGTTCAAATTACCCGCCTCATTCGCACGTTGACGAAAACCACTGACCAATCTGTATGGTCGTTCACTTAAAATGGCGGCGGTCACTACTGATAAATTGTCGCACGAGCTGACACAATCAGTGTGTAGGTTGTTTTAGTACAACAGCAGCTAGTCACCACTTTTAGAAACCGTCATTTGGTAACGGTGAATACAACTGTCATTACTCAAAAGCGCGTTCATATTAAGTTAACCCATAGCAAACCACACAGAAAAATAAACGCTACATGCAACAATTTTACTGAGTACATAAAATTATTTCAGACCTCATCTATGGATTTCACATGACTGTGCAGCCCATAGGCAACGGGAGCCAGGCCCAGCTAATCAGAACGTGCTTCCCCAACAAAAGGGCTTTATTGCAGACAAATGCTCCTCCCCTCAGCCAATCCCGAAGAAGCCAGGTGTGGAGATCATGGGTACACGTGGTCGGAGGTTGTGAGGCTAGACATACTGTTAAATTGGTGGCTTATGATTGAGAAATGACCATTCAATAACCTGGCAACAGCTCTGGAGGACATTCCTGCAGTCAGCATTCGGTATAGTTCTGAGTGACCATAATTTATGTCATGATTACACATTGTTCCTCTGACCAGGTCTTAAAGTGCAGAACTAAATCAAATATACAATCACATACAGTTTCAATAAAAAAGTCAAGGTACACACAGGTAGGGATAGGCCATAGTCTTGTTAACATCAAGGAAAAACAATTGTCTTTGACTTCAACGATAAACGGAAAATGTTGCTCTTTATAAGCATAAGATTACAAATGTGAATATTAAACAAAACCCTAAAAAAGTTAAATCAACATATCAAGCTTTGCCTCTGTACAGTACTTTACATGGCACTACAGAGTTAATTAGCGAAGCTATTTCCACCCCAACACCCTCTCCCCAGACACAAAAACACAGTTATGTACTTCCAAAGCGACAGACAAGCAACTGTCCAAGCTCTGGAGACAGCAATACTAAAATGGTCAGTTCGGATATGGGTGTAAGCATGTGGGGGTCCAATCAGTGCCCCGGTGCTGGGCATCCCCCCACATGGCAGAGGTGGGCCCACAGAAAAAGTCACTATGCCACAGCTGCTAAGGGCCAGTTCACTTCTTATTCTTGGGGGCAGGTCTGTAAGGAGGAAGATTTGATCAATTGTCATTAAAGATGAAATACATTCTGCAGGGTAAAAGCTTTTAAATGAATTTGATGCCAAAACTCAGATTTATAGAAATGAATTTATGCAACAAATCCAGGCAAAATAGTTAAATATACATCAGGGGTCATGTTAAAATTCAGAAACCTGAATTTACAAAATGTAGACCATAAACAAATCTGCATTTTAAACCATTTCACCTGCATTTTATATTTAAAGCAAGTTGATTTGCTTCAATAGTGACCAGGGGCGTGCAACAAGTTTTCCATCACAGAAAATACATTAGTGCAACACATTCAGCACAAAATCACTTCATTCATCAGACAGAAGTGCAATGCTAATAGCAACAAGTAAATGTGCTTATAATGAAAAAGCAAGCTACATTTCCTAAGGTTTTGCTTGAAGTGTAGAACACCGTCTGAATATGTACCGTTCGTCATCCGAGTGGAAAAGTGCAACAGAAGCTAAATGAGCTACAAAACGCAGCCAGATACTCATTATGCATATTGTTTTTTCCATTAACGTGACCCATGTACATTTATAAACAAGCATTTCCTCACCTGTAGATTCCTACTACGATGGCGTGATCTCTCTCATAAGGCTCCAGTGTTAGCTGCTCCTGGGGCTTCATGTTTTCTGAGCCCATCTTCTTCACCTCTGCAGCAAACACAGCCTCCGGTGCTGCCGTTGAGTCAATGCAGTTTGCCTGGAGGGAGACAAGACAAACGTACTTTAATCCCACTGTACCTGAAGCACTGGCCCTCAGTAACAGTAATCTAGGTTGCTCCTAAACCCAAAAGCATTGCAGCTCAATGCAAATGTTCAATGTCTAATGTCTTAGATTGCATGCTTAATTAAGAAGAGTATTCCAAAAGATGGCACCACTAACTACGAATAACAGCTTTTTGCACAGTCTCAATGTTTTACCTTGATTGAGATGACAAAGTGCCCTCCGTTCTTGAGGAAGTTGTGGGCGTTGAGTGCAACAATTCTGGTCTGATCAGGCTGGGCCACATCAGCGAAGATGACATCTACCATGCCTGCACAAAGCGGGTACAGCCAGAGTTGGTAAAACATACATAAACCACCAGAGTATTTTGGCATCAGTGAATGATTTTGATGACTTACCAACAAGCATGCGGTATTTGTGTGGATGCCGGGCGTCCTCAATGATGGGAATGATATTGGTTCTCTTTTTGGCAACGTTGAGCAGATCACGCCCTGACCTGTGAGAGAACTCTACAGCATACACAAGACCCTCCTACAAAACAGAGGCCAAGTCATTACATGTACAGGGGTCAAAGGAATGAAGGTCCACACTTCATTGTGATAGTTAATTGTTCTAAACAAGACCATTATCGAGTAGCCCAACTAAACCAGTGAGTTCTGATTATGTGGAAATATACTCACAGGTCCAACGATGTCTGACACGTGGGACACTGTCGTCCCTGATGCAGCTCCCAGGTACATGACCTTCGAGCCGGGTTTGATGTGGATCTGGTCAACGCCCCCCAAGATGGCTGCTGCCAGCTTTGACCGGAAAGGGTTCCACGCTCTGTACTCAATCTTCGTTTCTCCTTCCTCGACATTCATCCTTTTTTCTCCGTACACAGACTCTCCAATTACCATGTTCTTTGTCACCAGGGCATCCTCCTTACCACGGCAGATGAACACACCTGAAGGCAGAAAAAAAAGAGACGCATGAAATTACAACACACCAATATATTGGGAACATGACAGTTAAGAAATTGTGTAGAGTGGATGCTGCTGAAAAATAAACAATAGTGCAACTACAGGCCTCTGCTGGAGACAGCTTGCATTGCACAGCTCCCCAACTTTTCCACTCACCTTCATGTCTATGAGGCTCCACTGTGACTTTCCTGCCCGCGCCGAAGCCCCCGCGTCCACCTCTACCCCTGGGGGTGCCACGACCACCTCCACGGCCTCTGAAGCCACCCTCGCCACTTGGAGACCTAAATCCACCTCCTGTAACAGGAAAATAACACTTAATGTCCAGTTCTTGCCCAAATTAACCAAGTGCGGAAAACAACTTTCACCCAACAAAAAAATGTCAAATAAAACCTAGCTATGTTTGACTTACCACCACCTCTTCCTCTGAATCCTCCCCGTCCGCCTCTATCTCCAAAACCTCCCCGTCCACCACCTCTGTCTCCAAAGCTCCCTCTTCCTCGGAAGCCTCCTCTGCCTCCTCGATCACCACCCCGAGGGCTGAATCCTAAAAGGAAGATGAAAGACTAACATTCAAATGTGTATGGCACATGACATGTTGCCAAGGCCTGGTGCAAACAACTGCATGAGAGATGCTTCGGATTTATGGTGCATGCTACAGTATAGATTACTTATAGAATCATAGATCTCAACTAATGCATGCTTATGTCTTACAGCCATGATAACTAAATACAGGTTAAGTTAATTTCACCACCTGTGACGAATTGATACCCTAATAGCGGATTAAAGGGGTACAGTAAAGAACTTGGAAATGGAACCGGATATCCAATATTTTTGTATGTCTCGGTGTTAGTTTGCCATCTAACTAGAAGACTGCATTTGAGCTCGAGTGGTAAACCAAAGATAGTGGGTAAACAGCATGACATGGCCGTCCATGAATCTAGCTAATGCAATGGGTTAGTTATTTAATGACCTGGATACATGCATGTTAGCATGTTGAGTACCAACACCGTTAAAAAAATATTTGGCTGGGCACTCATAAACCCAAAACACGTTCAATATAACAAGAATGCGTGCGTTGTGTGCAATAACTACCTAGACTGCTTGCTAGCTACTTGGCTAACGTTAGTGCGTATGAACACGTGCTTAGTTTTCGTGCCATGCGGGCTTCACCATTGCGGAAAATGTGCATTAAATCACAGCAGATGCAAATACAGTCCAAACACTTTAATATGAATGATCATTAGGTGAAATTAAAACACACACGTCCTAATTGTAACTATCGTTAGCTATATGCACTATTTACTTTTTGTCCAAGTTATGTGAGAGAAACCATAGCTAACGTTACTGCTCGCAACACTAGGAAGATTAAATAACTTGACAATAATATTTGGGCTTCATAATAATAGACTGACCCGCATTTCGATTATGTTTACCCAATTGATCAAATAAACTTACCTGGTGTCATATTTGGTCGATTGCTGTGCTCTCAATCTAAAACAGCTCGAATTTGCTTAACCGGTTCTCTTCTACCTTCTTGTGAAGACTCAGCAGAAACTACGTAATAAAGTGACCATGTGTCACCAGACTCCTCCTTCCCATGATACACCACGGTCTGGACGCTTGGGATTTTGTCGCCACCTAGCTTGGACGTCCATAAATACACCCCACTCATCTTTATCAAGGGTGTCAATAATTTCGGACTTTCTTTTCTTGAGCCGAACACTGTAGAGGTAAAAAAAAAAAAAAAAAATACTGCCTACAGTCAGTCCTGACGGATCATAAAGTCATATGGCTGACTAAGAATGTGCAGTAATGATGATACGAAATACTCTGGTGGTTATTGGAAATTGAATAACTGCATGATGATTTAAAACATCTGTTTAATGGAAATGTAACTACCTCTAATGCAGAATATGGGAAATATTGGGAACGGCTGAAATTTAAAAT
Organism: Oncorhynchus tshawytscha; assembly: GCF_018296145.1. NCBI lineage: Eukaryota > Metazoa > Chordata > Actinopteri > Salmoniformes > Salmonidae > Oncorhynchus > Oncorhynchus tshawytscha. The sequence goes on from NC_056451.1 coordinate 20,521,629, forward strand.
CCACTCAGCCTGTATTACTTATGAAAAATTGCTTGGTTTAAGGAGATGTAAGGTAGCTGAGCTCTATAAGAAGCTTGATCTTAATGAGAAAGCTCAAATGAAGGAGTCACAATTTACACAATTCACAATACCGTAAGTCACAATTTTATCTTTGATTGTCTTAAGCATTTGAAGTTTGGTCATTTTTTGTTGTTGGTGCTATTAGAACTCTGTATAATGGTAGCAGTAGCTGTATCAAACTGTCATGGAACATCCTCAATGTTTAACATTTACAAAGGAATACAACAAAGTTGTCCAGTCTCACCTTTTTTATTAGTTTCTCAAACATTCTGCCCATTAGTTTATCAAAGTCTATTTGAAGGCATGACATTCTAGGTGAGAGAGATCAAGATATCCCCAACTGGCAGATGACACCTCACTTTTGTTTGAAAAATGTGTCAAACTAGATTAGCATTGGATATTGTGAAGCAGTTCTCCAAAATGTAAATAGTCCGGGTGGTCATTTGATTAGTTATTCAGCAGTTTTATGGCTTGTGGGTAGAAGCTGTTAAGGAGCCTTTTGTTCCTAGACTTGGCGCTCTGAGACTGCTTGCCGTGCGGTAGCAGAGAGAACAGTCTATGACTTGGGTGACTGGAGCCTGACAATTTTTAGGGCCTCTTTGACACCGCCTAGTATATAGGTGGATGTCAGGAAGCTTGGCCCCAGTGATGTACTAGGCCGTACGCACTACCCTCTGTAGCACCTTAGGGTCAGATGCTGAGCAGTTGCCATACCAGGCGGGGATGCAACCGGTCAGGATGCTCTCGATGGTGCAGCTGTAGAACTTTGAGGATCTAGGGACCCATCTTTTCAGTCTCCTGAGGTGGAAAAGGTATTGCCGTGCCCTCTTCACAGCTGTCTTGGTGTTTGGAGCAGGATAGTTTGTTGGTGATGTGGACACCAAGGAACTTGAAACTCTCGACTCGCTCCACTTCAGTTACGTCGATATTAATGGCGGTCTGTTCGGCCATCCTTTTCCTATAGTCTGAGTGAGAGGTTGTCTAGTATTATATCTTTCCAAATGTGAGATGTTTGTTCTGAAATGAGCTGTCAATCCAGCAGATTGTAACATCACTGAAAAAGATACTGTAACCTACCTAGGTGTAAAGACCACCAAAAATCTTAAGGCTGTGAATGAGCTTAATATCAAGTTTCAGGACAAGACACAGGCAAAACAATAGGTCAAGGGCAGGCAGTGGTCAGTAATCCAGATCAAAGTCCATGAGGTACAGAATGGCAGGCTGTCTCAGGGTCCGGGCACGCAGAGGTCAATAATCCAGGGTGGTGTGACAAGGTACAAAACAGCAGGCAGGCTCAGGGCAGGCGGAAGGGTCAAAAAAGACAGGAGCAAGGGAAAACCGTTGGTAGACTTGACCAACAAAAGAACTGGCAACAGACATACAGAGAACACAGGTATAAATACACTGGGGATAATGGGGAACATGGGCGACACTTGGAGGGGGTTGGAGACAAGCACAAAGACAGGTGAAACAAATCAGAAACACTTCATTTCAATCCTGTAACTGAATCTATCTAAATAAATTAACCTTATGGTTAGGCAGGGATTTAAATATTCAAGGTAGGGTGCTTTTATCCAAAACTGAGGGGCTATCTCGTTCATCCTATATTTTTCCCCAAATCCACTTTAGATAAGCTATTGTACAACTTCATATGGAAAAGTGGGATAAAATCTTTACTTAATGCATACATAGAATAATGCATATTTTGGAAAATCTCCTATTGTAAGTGATACCCAGGTGAATGGCATATGTTTACTAGATAAGAAATTCAGCAATCGTTTATTAAGGGATATTTTCTACAGGAATTCTATTCCTTCTGCTATATTTTGTTAGGCTTCATCGTTTGATATAAACTGGCGCAGTGCTTGACTCACTCCACGCAAATTGGTTTCAACTGAAATGTGTCTTCTGCATTAAACCCATCCCCTCTGAATCGACATCCACGTCTTCGGCGCCCGGGGAACAGTGGGTTAACTGCCTTGCTCAGGGGCAGAATGACAGATTTGTCAGCTCAGGGATTCCATCCAGCAACCTACTGGTGCAATGCTCTAACCACTAGGCTACCTGCGCCCCTCAAAAGGAGATCTCCTTTAAGATTGTCCATAGATTTTACCTGTGTAATAGCTTGATTTCTAAATATATACCTGATGCTACCAGTGAATGCAGTTTTTGTGAACTAAAAACTGAATATATTGAACACTTATTTTGTAATTGTTTTCAAAGTGAGGTATTCTGGACTGATGTGAAACTATATCTTGGCAACAAAATGCATATAACCATTGAAATATCTCAATTTTACATTATTTTACTACACTGATTCCACAATTGAATGTCAGTATGTCATAAATCTCTTTATTTTACGAGGAACATTTTTCATACCCAAATCAAAATGTATTAAGAAAAATGCCCTTTTAAATTTTTTAAAATATGATTTGGAAAACTATTTAGAATCATTAAAATGAATGCAAAACAAAATGTCTAAAAAAATAATTGTATTTTTGATAATTTATTTAAAAAGATAAAAAACACACCTTATTTAAATAAGTATTCAGACTTTTTGCCATGAGACTCTAAATAGACCTCAGGTACATCCTGTTTCCATTGATCATCCTTGAGATGTTTCTAAAACTTGATTGGAGGCCACCTGTGTGAAATTTTATTGATTTGGAAAGGCACACACCTGTCTATATAAGGTCCCACAGTTGACAATGCATGTCAGAGCTAAAACCAAGCCATGAGGTTGATGAAATTATCAGAGGCTTGTCTCCAGGCACAGATCTGGGGAAGGGTATCAAAAACTTTCTGCAGCATTGTAGGTCCCCAAGAACACAGTGGCCTTCATCATTCTTAAATGGAAGAAGTTTGGAACCACCAAGACTCTTCCTAGAGCTGGCCGCCCGGCCAAATCCCTCCAGAAAAACAACTGTCTCTGCAGCACTCCACCAATCAGGCCTTTATGGTAGAGTGGCCAAACGGAAGCCACTCCTAAGTAAAAAGGCACATGACAGCCCACTTGGAGTTTGCCAAAAGGCACCTAAAGGACTCTCAGACCATGAGAAACAAGATTCTCTGATCTGAAGAAACCAAAATTGAACTCTGGCCTGAATGCCAAGCATCACTTCTGGAGGAAACCTGGCACCATTGCTACTGTGAAGAATGGTGGTGGCAGCATCATGCTGTGGGAAGGTTATTCAGAGGCAGCGACTGGGAGACTAGTCAGGATCGAGGGAAAGATGAACAGAGCAAAATACAGACAAATTGTTGATGAAAACTTGTTCCAGAGCGCTCAGGACCTCAAACTGGGGAGAAGGTTCACCTTCCAACAGGACAACGACCCTAAGCACACAGATGATTCGGTGAGCGAGTTCATTAGAAAGTGCATCGGCGATGCTATACCCACAGCAACGATTAAAACATTCCCAAACCAGAAACCGTGGATTGATGGCAGCATTCGCTCGAAACTGAAAGCGCGAACCTCTGCTTTTAACCAGGGCAACGTGACTGGAAACATGACCGAATACAAACAGTGTAGCTATTCCCTCCGCAAGGCAATCAAACAAGCTAAGTGTCAGTATACAGACAAAGTAGAGTCACAATTCAATGGCTCAGACACAAGAGGTATGTGGCAGGGTCTACAGTCAATCACGTATTACAAAAAGAAAACCAGCCCCGTCGCGGACCAGGATGTCTTGCTCCCAGACAGACTAAATAACTTTTTTGCTCGCTTTGAGGAGAATACAGTGCCACTGACACGGCCCCCTACCAAAACCTGCGGCCTCTCCTTCACTGCAGCCTACTGTGAGTAAAACATTTAAAGTGTTAACCCTCGCAAGGCTGCAGGCCCAGACGGCATCCCAAGCCGCGTCCTCAGAGCATGCGCAGACCAGCTGGCTGGTGTGTTTACGGACATATTCAATCAAGCCTTATTCCAGTCTGCTGTTCCCACATGCTTCAAGAGGGCCACCATTGTTCCTGTTCCCAAGAAAGCTAAGGTAACTGAGCTAACCGACTACCGCCCTGTAGCACTCACTTCCGTCATCATGAAGTGCTTTGAGAGACCATATCACCTCCACCCTACCTGAAGCCCTAGACCCACTCCAATTTGCTTACCGCCCCAATAGGTCCACAGATGACGCAATCGCAACCACACTGCACACGGCCCTAACCCATCTGGACAAGAGGAATACCTATGTGAGAATGCTGTTCATCAACTACAGCTCAGCATTTAACACCATAGTACCCTCCAAACTTGTCATCAAGCTCGAGACCCTGGGTCTCGACCCCGCCCTGTGCAACTGGGTACTAGACTTCCTGACGGGCCGCCCCCAGTTGGTGAGGGTAGGTAACAACATCTCCACCCCGCTGATCCTCAACACTGGGGCCCCACAAGGGTGTGTTCTGAGCCCTCTCCTGTACTCCCTGTTCACCCACGACTGTGTGGCCATGCACGCCTCCAACTCAATCATCAAGTTTGCGGACGACACTACAGTGGTAGGCTTGATTACCAACAACGACGAATCGGCCTACAGGGAGGAGGTGAGGGCCCTCGGAGTGTGGTGTCAGGAAAATAACCTCACACTCAATGTCAACAAAACAAAGGAGATGATTGTGGACTCAGGAAACAGCAGAGGGAGCACCCCCTATCCACATCGATGGGACCGTAGTGGAGAGGGTAGTAAGTTTTAAGTTCCTCGGCGTACACATCACGGATAAACTGAATTGGTCCACCCACACAGACAGCGTGGTGAAGAAGGCGGAGCAGCACCTCTTCAACCTCAGGAGGCTGAAGAAATTCGGCTTGTCACCAAAAGTACTCAAACTTTTACAGATGCACAATCGAGAGCATCCTGTTGGGCTGTATCACTGCCTGTTACGGCAACTGCTCCACCCACAACCGTAAGGCTCTCCAGAGGGTAGTGAGGTCTGCACAACGCATCACCAGGGGCAAACTACCTGCCCTCCAGGACACCTACACCACCCGATGTCACAGGAAGGCCATAAAGATCATCAAGGACAACAACCACCCGAGCCACTGCCTGTTCACCCCGCTATCATCCAGAAGGCGAGGTCAGTACAGGTGTATCAAAGCAGGGACCGAGAGACTGAAAAACAGCTTCTATCTCAAGGCCATCAAACTGTTAAACAGCCACCACTAACATTGAGTGGCTGCTGCCAACATACTGACTCAACTCCAGCCACTTTAATAATGGAAATTGATGTAAAAATGTATCACTAGCCACTTTAAACAATGCCACTTAATATAATGTTTACATACCCTACATTACTCATCTCATATGTATATACTGTACTCTATACCATCTACTGCATCTTGCCTATGCCGTTCTGTACCATCACTCATTCATATATCTGTACATATTCTTTATCCCTTTACACTTGTGTGTGTATAAGGTCGTAGTTGTGGAATTGTTAGGTTAGATTACTCGTTGGTTATTACTGCATTGTCGGAACTAGAAGCACAAGCATTTCGCTACACTCGCATTAACATCTGCTAACCATGTGTATGTGACAAATAAAATTTGTTTTGATTTGAGGATGAATTACCTGTGGTGGCAGGTGTGGTGAAGTCCTCAGAGTCCGAGCCTCGCCCAAATGGTCATCCAAATGATGATTCGGGCCCAGTGGGAGAGACATTTTTGGAGAAAGTGGATCCCTGCCTTTTCGCTAATCCATATGTAGTCTCAGTCTGGGTAGAAAATAGGTTGGGTACTGTTAAATTGGTGAAGGTAGCTCGAAGTGGACTTGTGATTATTTTCTGCATTTCTTCCATCCAGAGGGAGCGTCACGTGACTAGGGACAAGATCTGTGACTTGCTTTGCTCTCCGGGGGCAGGGGGCCTTTGAAAGGAGTGATTACTGGGGTGACGTTAAGTGTTGAGGTGGAGCAACTGAAATGGAAAACTCCCTATGCCTCTGACACCCACCGTTTGGTGCGACGCAGACCCTGTGGCGAGCGTGGTGAAACTGAGGAGACATTGTCTGTCCTTTTGAGGTTTGAAGCAGAGCTTTTACCTGACAAGGTCATGTTAGGATATATCAGTTACCCAGTGAGAGCTTTTGTGCCAAATCCACTAAGGTGTTTCAGATGCCAAGCTTATGGTCATATTGCAACAGTGTGTAGGAGGGAGATTCCGAGATGTGTGAAGAAGGGCACGGGACAAAGGAATGTGTAGTATCGGTGGAATAAACTGTGTGTAAATTGTGGGGGTGCCCATGCTGCTGTGGGAGAGACAGGTTAAGATTGCCAGGGTCAGAGTAGAACACATTGTGCCATATGCTGAGGCAGTGAAGACAGTAGAGGATGAGGGGTCAAGGGTGAGCAGTAGGCCTAGGCCAGTACAGAGTGATACGAGGTCGTGCTTCAGTAAGGTTAACTTCTTAGCATTCATTGCCATGGTTATCAGTTGTACCTCAGAAATGAAATGTAAATCACATAATTGTTTCTTTGTGGTGGCAGTTGCGGAGAAGTACTCAGGTGTACAATGTTTTACTGCAGAAGAGTTACACGTTGTGTTGAATGAAAGAGTCCCGTCCCCGCAGGCCGTAGGCCTGGTGTAGGATCAGTTAGGGTCAAAGTAGTGGAATGGGGTGGTGATTTGTATGTATTTATGAAATAGTGGTATATACTGTAGGCGGAGGGTTAGTTGGTGGTGCAATTCTTTCCTTTTCCCTCTCCTTTTACATTTTTGCATCACAAAATGTAATGTGATTGAACACACACTACCACACAGTAGGCGGCAGCATGCACAAACAAAATGTGCAAACTCCATGATACCAAAGAATAAGAAGAAGTAATCAAGATTTTAAATTATGTTTTTGTCAAATTCTATAATTGTTTGAGCTTCGTGTGGTCAATTTGCAGTGTACAAATGATTTATAATAATGTTCCAGCCCCCCGACCATCCACTCAAGAAAAAATCACCCCGCGGCTGAATGTAGTTTGTGACCCCTGCCATAGGGACTATGGTGACGACATACAAGATATCGAAAAGTTGTTCTCCATGGATATGCATTTGCATTTAGCGATCCAACTTAATTTTCTCTTTAAGATTATATGCATTTTTAGACTCTACACGTAGGCCACTGGCTTCTGATTTAGCTCTGTGTGAAGGAGCCTATCCTCGACTTTACCCTTCTGACTACAATGCATTAGAGTTATTGAATCTTTCTTTTGATTTAGCTGAGGGGAACTGATCAAAGCGTGAAACACTCTACCTAAAAACAACTGATCCTTGATTCTGATACGGGTTTGGAAACCTTGAACACTCAACTTAATTATCACCCTAAAAAAACTTTACAAATAGACTGCAAAATATACACTGGCTACTGTTAGATATTTCATGACAGATTTCCACCAATGTTTTTTGTGTAGCACAGCTTCAAGCCAAGGTTTTTTTGTTCCCTCCCAAATTTCCATTTGTAGTTCAGGTCAATGTGCAATGCAAAATAGCTCTGTGGGATTCTGTGTTAAAACAGCAGACAGTAAGTGTATCTGTCACTCCTGCTCCTGCTCCCCTCTCCAGCGACGTCGCCTGTCTACTAACCACTGGTCCTGGCAACCCACATTGTGCACACCTGGCAATCCTCATTGCGCACACCTGCTCCTCATCATTAAGCACACCTGGACTTCATCACCACCCTGATTACTCTCGCTTCATATAGCCCTCACCACCAGTCATCAGGCAGTATTGGTTCTGTTTTCATGTCTCAACGTTTCTCTTGTTTTGTAACACTCCATGTTCATTATTATAAAACTCCCCATGGGTACGACCATGAAGGAGGTCCTCCTCGTTGTCAACCGCCTGGACAACACCAGCAAGGTTCTCGATACCTTTGACAGAGGGCCTCCTACCATGGGTCGTCACAGTGAGCCAGTCCCCCAGTCTACCCAGTCATCCGCCCAGCGATTCCTGACTGTCTCTTCCGGAGAAGTATGACGGAACTCCATCAAAATGCCGTGGCTTCCTACTCCAGTGCTCCCTCTATGTTACCTATCAGATGGGAGCCCCCACCAAAGAGATGTCCAAGGTTGCCACGGTCATTTCCCTGCTGACCGGACGGCGTTGGAGTGGGCTACGGCCATCTGGGAGAGGAAGAGCTGGCTTCCTATGAGAGATTCATGGCTCTGTTGAGGGCAGTCTTCGACCATCCTCCAGAGGGCAGAGAGGGAGGGCTTTTCCAACTCCAGCAGGATGCCCAGACTGCTGCGGAGTATGCCTTCACCCTTCGGACTGTGGCAGCCTCCAGCGGCTGGAATGAGCTGGCGCTCCGCACTCTATTCCTCAGTGGACTGCGCAAAGAGGTCCAGACCGAGTTGGAATGCCGGAATGACAACATATCCTTGGACGCACTCTTCTCGATGGCCATCCGTCTGGATAACCTTCTTTGGGAGTGTCCATCTCGCCACTCACCTCCCTCCTTTGGCTGTCCTGAGACAGAGCCTGAACCCATGGAGTTAGGGGCCACACCTCTCCGCATCAGAGCAGAGTCACTGGAGACAGCTGGGGCTCTGTCCCTATTGTGGCCAGGAGGGGCACCAGCTTCAGTGGTGTCTGACGCATCCTAACCCGGGGTCCATTAGAGCAGAGGGGTGGCCCCGTGACCTTTCATCTCCCAGGGTAGGCGTGAGCCATTATCATTTTCTGCCAAACCCTTTCTGGTTCCCGTTTCGCTGGCTGTCCCTCAAGTGTTGTCTCTACAGCTCTAGTGGACTCCAGTGCCACGGAACTTTATCGACCAGGCCTTCGCCTCCTCCCTGAACTTAACCTCATACCCGCTCTCCTCTCCTTTTCCTGTCCAAGCCCTGGATATGTGACCATTGTGAACCGGCACAATTAATCATGTCACAGCACCACTCACCCGCACTATGGGACCCAAGCACCAGGAAACCGCACCCGTACACAGTCATACTCGGCCTCCCGTGGCTCCAACTCCATAACCCCATCTCCTGGTCAAAGATGAGAATCACCGCCTGGGGACCAAGCTGCTGGAGGACCTGCTTTCCCGCACCCTTTGGTTTCACACCGTTAGAGGGTCATGCGAGTCTCCTCCAGCCTATAAAGCCATCCTCCTGTATTGTTGGCTCAGTGTTTTGGAACGTAGATGTGGACAGCCGCCAGGCTCTGGAGAGAGAATCCACTCCTGCCATCTGCCCTCCAGAGCGCATCTACATCCCTACGGGGTGAGAGATTGGCTGTTGACCTGGGAACACATTCTTCGCCGCTGTACACCCAGGTATCACCCGCACCATCCAATCCCTCTCCGATAAATACTGGCCGCCCACTTGGTGCAGGACGTCGCCCACTGTGTCAACTCATGTTCGGTATGTACTCAATCAAGATCTCCCGGCATGCTCCAGCAGGTAAACTACCTCGCCTTCCCGTGTCTCAGCGGCCTTGATCACATCTGTCCATAGACTTTAATGTCCCTCTCTGGTCTACCGACCGCTCTCCAGGTCGCTGAAGCACTATTCCAGCAGGTCTTCTGGCACTATGGCCTTCTGGAAGACATCATCTGGGGAGGTTCCTAAGGAGTCACTGCCGGGACCGGTAGGGGGAGTGGGCCCAAGTTCCTTCCCTGGGCGGAATACGCCCAGAACTCACTTCGTCACTCCACCACCAGGCTGACTCTCAGTGCATCCTGGGATATCAGCCGGCCCCTGGTTCCTTGGACTCCGAGCCAAAAGAGGCCCCTGCAATTGAAGCGTGGTTCCGCCGTCAGAAGGATCAGGCGGTCCACCACCGCAGTGAGGCTCCCGTGTTCCATCCTGGTGATCACGTCTGGCCCTCCATCAGGAACCTCCCGTTCCACCTGCCGGAAGCTGAGCCCCTGGCTTGTGGGGCCCTTCAAGGTCCTCCGGAGGGTCAATGAGGTAACCTATTATTTAGAACTCCCCACCAACTACCAAATCTCACCCTTGTTTCACTCTTCAGGCTGGTGGTTCCTGGTCCCCTGGCTGATGCTATCCCCTGTGATACCCCTCCCCTGGACTTCGAGGACCCCCACTTATGCTGTTAGGTCTCTCCATGACTCCCAATGTTGTGGGGGTCGGCTCCAATACCTGGTGGAGTGGGAGGGGTACAGTCCTGATGAGCGCTCTTGGGGCCCAGTGGCGGACATCCCAACGTCATCCATTGCTGTCGTTCGGCCCGCTCCTCGCCCTTGGGGCCGTCCTCGCCCTTGGGGGCCCTTGGGGGGTTACTACTGTCATTCCTACTCCCTCCGGCGCTAGATGTCGCCAGTCCACTAACCACCGGTCCTGGCAACCCACATTGCTCACACCTGCTCCCCATCGTTAAGCACACCTGGACTTCATCGCCACCCTGATTACTCTCCCTACATATAGCCCTCACCAACCTCAGTCATCAGGCAGTATTGGTTCTGTTTTCATGTCTCGACGCTGCTTTTGTTTTGTAACTCTCCATGTTCATTATTATTAAACTCACCATCTGCACCTGCTTCCTGACTCCCAGGAGTCATGTTAGAGTTCAGAAATCTGTATTTTCAAAATGCAGACCATCAATAAATCTGCATTTTAAACCATTTCACTTGATCATAGAGTGATCAGGGGTGTGCAACTAGTTTTCCTTCACAGAAAATACATGAGTGCAACACATTTGGCAGAAAATAGCTTAATTTTCATCAGCTGACAACAGCAGTGCAATGCTATTTGGCTAGCAGCCACACAAGTAAATGAGCTTACAATTAAAAGGCAAGGTCTTTTTTTGCAAAAACAATTCATGGCCATTATATTTCCAATGTTTATCATATAAATAATGTAGCCAGTTACATTTCCTAATGTTTTTTTATAAGTTAATCTTGCATTGTACCAGAGAAAAGTAGGCTACGCTGAGAAAAATACCAGAGGTACACGTTGGTGAATTCTCATCTGACTGGAGAAATGCAAGTCAAGCACAATATTTGTCTGAGGCCAAGCAGAAATTACAATAAGAAGCATTTTAGCAAGATATTTCTTGCTGAACAAAGGCAGAATACTACGCTAATACGACCCCTGAAAACTATTTTGGTGTGCTATGAAAGTATAGTTTCTGAGGTTCCAAATGCATATTGCATGCAATGATTACGAGGGGGTGTGGTATAATGAGGTATATATTAGAGCAGTAAAAATAAATGTTTTGTCATACCCGTGGTATACCATGGCTGTTAGACAATCAGCATTCAAGGATCGAACCCCTCAGTTTATAATAAAGGTTATACAATGGGTGGGTCTAATCCTGAATGCTGATTGGTTAAAACCTCATTCCACCCCAGTAATCATTCCAGCCAGTGTCTATTCCACAAATTACCACTAGCTAAATCTCTGATGTTAAAATGGCAGTCTGTTCCATCTGACTGTGCAATCCACTGTCTCATCAACCCAGCCAGTCAATTTATAAACTTGATCTCCACTATAAAAAGCATCTAGACATTATCTCACATTTCTTTTAGACTAGCATTTAGTTTTCAACATCTGAGACTTGTATAAACCTTGCTGTCTGTCTCTTTGACATTTGCAACATTGTTTCAATATTCCCATTCATCTCCAGCTGTAGAGATACCTCTGCCCTGGCCTACATGACAACATGTAGCGATCACATGTAGGACTTTGTGTATGATTTGATTTATGTATAATTTGATTTCTATGTGATTTGACGGTATTATGTCATTTTGAGCTTTGCTTTCAGTGGCAGTGCAGTATTCCTTGTTTACAATTAGAATGGGTGCAGTTTTAAGGGACCCCTGCTACTTCATTATGATAAACACACCTTTCACCATACTTGACAATGTCACAATTTGCTTGTGTTTGGGGGTTTTACGCCTTGTCAGATGATTAATGACTGACTTATATATGACTGGGTAACAAAATTGGACTGATTATTCATTCCCCTCATCTTTTTCTCACTTGATCAGGCTTGGAAGGAGTTGGAGAGAGACCCGAGAGGACCAGGTTGCTCTTGTCATGACGTTCTACAGCCAGTAGAGGGAAATCTTCACCAAGGTAAGACTCGATATGGCACAACTTCAGAGTGAATGATCAACCTCTAAAAATCTATCTGTGTGGTCACTGTGGTGTGAATGTAAAATGGAAAAATATACAAAAAAGGCTTTAATCATTTCAATTTCCATGATAAGCGCTCAATTATTTATTAGGTGGTTGCCAACGCCCACTAATAGCAAACCCTTCCAAAATGCCTTGAACAGGATCATTTGTGAAGCCAACAAAATGGTGCAAGAAATCCAAACCATAACTTTAAACAATTAATTCAAAGGCAAAGGCCTTTCAAACTTAGTGATTTAAGATTTGAATACAAGGTCAATATTCATTCACGAAAATGAACACATGTAAGCAAAACGTGTGTATCAAAATACTTGAAATGAATGGGCATTTGGCCAGGCCTCCTTTAATTCATCCTCTTTCACATTCATTCTTACACACATTGCTCTAGTCTAGTACAAAGTATTCAATTATTTACATACCATTATTTGAAACTTTTAAAATCATATTTACCCAGTTCAAGTTGTTTTAGATCAGAATATTGGCACTAAATGCTGTAATAAAAAAATGATGAGTCTGTGTGAAGACTTACCTTTGGTCCCTCTAATAGTAGTCAAAAACTATAGTATATCATAGTTCATGTTTGACACTCATCAGTTGATGAAGTTTGATATCAAAGCCATTTTAAGACATTGAGTCACTTGCACAAGTACTTCTTGCCTATCTTCATGATGTTGTGGTTTTGAAATCTTACCTCTTGTAGCCTTGTTTCCATGTATGAACTTGTTTTAAACCAGTGAGCAGCATCATCGGATGACACGGTTTGTGTTTTCACCAATGCACACTCATTCATGCCCATCATCCATCCTGTTGGCATCTCCATTGCTAATGTTATCCCCCTCTCCATCCCCTAGTTCCTCCACCCCAACCTCTTCCTCCCCTCTGTCTTCCTCCTTTTCTGGACCTGGTGGGGGTGGCTCCAGGACTGGAGGTGGGGACTGGGGAGGTAGGGGGATGGCCTCTCCCTTCTTGGCCAGCTCGGCCAGCTCTCGGGCAGAGCAGGTGGGGGTCGGGGTAGGGTAGGTGTGGTGAAAGGATTCATAGTCCACCTCGTAGAAGCCCTCCTCTAGGGAGAGCACAGGGGTGAAGCGCTCCCCCCACATGACCTCTGAGTCTAGGTAGGAGCTGCGCGCCTGGCATGTCATTCCTGGAGAGAAAAAGGGGGGAGGGAGACAGACAATACTGACATGAAATAGAGGATAGGAACTTGAAACAACTGTGTGATTGGGTATAATCTAAATGGGTTTTTTTCAAAGCCCTTGTCATGGAATTATACTTAGACCTGGATCCAAGCTCCGTCGGGTGTAATTTGAGGATCTAAATAAGGTCCGCTATGCTTTGTCTTCCTGACTTTAAATGAGCTGTACTCCTTTCATTGAGCAAACATTTTAGCAGAGTTTCCAGGGTTGTACTAAAACAACTGAGACAAGAGAGAGAAACAGGATCTCACTGGGGAAAAGGAAATAGGCTGACGAGTGGTTCTAATACAGAGATGTGCATCTTCTCTTTCAATCACACACGTGTACACACATCAAACACACAGATGCAGAAACACACACAGATGCAGAAACACACACACCTTTCTGAATATTTATATACGTGGATTGCCTATAAATAGCTTGTGAGTATTTCCATCCTCTGCTCAAGTAAACCGAAGAGCCACATCAATTACAGTACATATTATCCACAGGAATGAAGAAACAAACCGACAGAGCATGCACAGCCAGCACCAGGGGTATATCAAGGCAGACAGACCAATACACACACACACACACACACACACACACACACACACACACACACACACACACACACACACACACACACACACACACACACACACACACACACACACACATAGATATTAAGTGTGTGTGTACAGTGGGATACCTACATACTGTGCCTGCTGATGATTTTTAATATACAATCAACATACCAATTAGCCTATGTATTTTCATGAAGCATCACACCTGGTAACCATCATTACGCACACCTGCTCCCCATCGTTATGTACACCTGGACTTCATCAGTACCTTGATTAGTTCCCTTTTATTTAGCCCTCAGTAGCCTCAGTCTTCAGGCAGTCTTGGTTTTGATTCCCAGTACGCTGCTCTTGTTTTGTATATCGTCATGTTCTTCCTTATTAAACTCACCAACTGCACTTGCTTCCTGACTCCCTGCATCTATGTTGCAGAAGCTCCCATTCTTTAAGCACCTGAGAGATTAACAGCAAACCAGTAAACTCTTTCCTACTTCAGGCAAATCCCACTTCAAGGCCTGATTGGGTTTGATCCCTGAGGGAAAAGAGCAAAACAACAAACTGTTGTCGATAGCTTTTAAAATTCAATAAAGCATTATCTTTTAGTTTGTCCCTTGACTAAACTGTCAATATTGACATGGGATACTGAGGAAAAAACAGCCCTTGCTGTGCGATGGATCAAACGTTCTCCCTCTGTTAAACCAAAGTCTATATATTGAGTAGAATATCAAAAACAAATCTGAAGCAATAACACCCACCCGGTCTGCATCCTTTGAACAAACCCAAAGGTAAATCACCCGCAGTGTGTCTTTGAGCAGTGGTTCAGTTCACTGCCACCGCCCACTCCTGGACCGATAATCCTTGCCAGTGGGAGGGATAGGGTGGGAAAGGGAATTGGGTCATTCCATGAAAAGGGTGCCTTTTTGTGTTCCATTGATATTTTAAGTAGAAATTGTGCACCAATATTTATTTTTAAACGTCTGTTATATTAAATTAAGTGCCCTTTAATATAGACCATATGGATAATTGAATAAATGAGATGACTAAAGGCTTGCTTGTCACGTGTGTGACAAGGGTGGTTTGTGTAGTTTTGTATTGTCTTGGGGTTTTTGTATGTTTATGGGGTTTTTCTAGTCTAGGTGTTTTTATGTCTATGGTTGCCTAGATTGGTTCTCAATCAGAGGCAGCTGTTTATCGTTGTCTCTGATTGGGGACCATATTTAGGTAGCCATATTCCTTGGCTAGTTTGTGGGTTGTTATTCTATGTTTAATTGCCTGTTTGCACTAGTCATATAGCTTCACGGTTCGTTTTGTTCAGTGTTTGTTATTTTCATTAATCTTACAGCTACCCCCCTACTTTTTTCAATTTCCGCCTGAAGACATACCCAAATCTAACTGCCTGTAGCTCAGGCCCAGAACCAAGGATATGCATATTCTTGGTTTCATTTGAAAGAAAACACTCTGAAGTTTGTGTAAATGTGAATTGAATGTAGGAGAATACAACACAATAGATCTGGTTTAGATAATACAATAAAAAAAACATGTTGTATCATCATCTTTAAAATGAACAAGACAAAACAAACATTCAGATAGGATGATGAGGACAATTTCAGTGAAAAACAGAGGGCAACAGTACTTGTGCAAAGTTTCAGAATGATAACTTCCAAAATGAGTGTGCTACATGACATTTATCATGAAGTCACCCAGGTGTCCCACACAAGTAGCCCAAATGTACCCAAGTGGCCAAATTGGTGAAGTTATACATTTTGAATGGAATAACTATATACAAAATACCAAAATGGTATTCTAACACACCCCCCCATAAAATGGAGAAAAAACATGAAAAAATATATATACATTTACAAAATAACACTTTCAAATATTTGGAAGACCCTCAGTCCTCTACACAATATTGTGCTGCTGAGGGCCTCCCGGGTGGCGCAGTGGTTAAGGGCGCTGTACTTCAGCGCCAGCTGTGTCACCAGAGACTCTGGGTTCCCGCCCAGGCTCTGTCGTAACCGGCCGCAACCGGGAGGTCCGTGGGGCGATGCACAACATCACCTGCACCACAAACATGTGGTGCAGGTGATGGGGGACTTCATTTTGCAGAGAACACAGCGACGCCTCCATGCTGTGCCCTTTTTGCCCTGAGGCACATCCATGCCTGCAGAAATACATTTGGGCAGATGAACACCACTTGTGGCAGGAGCTGGATGAACCAGCTTCAGTGGGGGATGGACACCTTAGAACTGGGGGCTCCCATTCGGAGTCAGTGTCACTGTGAAAAAAAATGTTCAGTTAATATAGTTTCACATATGAGCCCTGTATCAACAGGTATAATAAACAGATATATATATTGAGTACAGGGAACATAGGGTTGAATATATTATTATAGACCTGCTAGATCTACTCTCTCATTTATATTATGATAGACCAGCTAGATCTACTGTCTATTTTATATCATAACATTTCAGCTAGATCTACTGTCTCTTATATTATGACAGACCAGCTAGATCTACTGTCTTTATTATATTACAACAGACCAGCTGTATCTACTGTCTCCATTTCACTTTGGCCATTGTTGTGGGCCTGCCCTCCCCTCAACAGCCTCAAATAGGCTATTTCATGTGGGGGTGGGGTGGGGTGGAGCGGCAGACACACGCATCTCGGCCATGCTCCCTCTAATCCACAATTTGTATATCCACAATATATATATATACACAAACAAACATAGTCTATGGGTCATAAACATACATACAAACACCCCCACCCACAACGTGTACTTTACACATTTCATTACATTTTTATATATTGCGACTAAAATTAAAAAAAATCACAAATAATATTTTATATTATTAATTTCAAACAACGGCATTAGCATGAGAAGAACTTACCAGTCCTAAACGATGTCCTGTTCGTTCAAAAAATATTCCTCCATTTGGGAATCGCTAAATGAATCGTCCTCCAACAATCTCTATCTCACTTTCCCGATCAATTTATTCTAAAATTGTGTGTACATCTGTATATCTAGACTTAGATTTAGCTTTCCCTGACTTAGTCGCCATACTGATTGATATATAAACAGCTGAAGATGCACTTTACCAAAACAATGCTGTGCGTGACATGCGTGGCTCCTGACCCTCTTTACGCCGGAGTTTAATACATGGGTTGGTCTTCCAACACATAAACATTACATGTTGCCGTTTACCTCAGATCATTGGCTATCTACCCAGCTAGATTTCAAGACGATCAGTGGTCATTGGGTTAAAATACAGTCAATCAACGAAACAGCGGTCATATCATTGGTGCACAATGATGTCATTACTTGTTGTCTTCAAATCAGTTTCTTTCAGTCAATACATCCCGCGAAATGACCCATCACGTTTGGTTGTGTTACAAACAAACCTGTTGATTGCAATGACACCAAACATGACTGGAAAAGTCACGTTTAGTGTGTGTATTTACATCGAATGTGTCGTCGAAAATGGAATGAGACGGAATTCACGACACAGGCGGTTCACAAAATGTTTTGTGTTAGGCTATAAAAATGGATTTTATCAAACAAAAGACCATTCATTGTGTAACTATGAGTATTGGGATTGCAAACAGAGGAAGATCCCCCAAGGGTAAACAATTTATTTTATTGCGATCACCGTATGTTGTCGAATTTAATCCCGCTAACGGGTTCGGTGTGCAGAGAGGTTAAAAGATTTATGTACGCTTATCACGCTGCGCCTTGGTCTCCGCATTAAGACGACCGTGACATTGCTAAAGTGCCAAAATCCAGCATTTTGACATGTCCCTCTGTCAACCCTATGTCACTTCTAGGAAGATTTTAACCCACTTAATCCCCAAATGTCTCCAAGTTTCACCATCATTGTAAAGACCTAGTTAGTTATATTGTTGCTTTGACAAAGTCATTTTTGAAGATTATTATTTATTTCATGTGATTAGTGATTCATTTACGTCTGTCCCGCATTTTAAGGTCAACCCTGTTAAGTGAACTGAACTCTCGTTTTAATATGGTGAAACTAATCATTTTTAACAGAAACATTGAACATCTAATAGTCAAATCCTAGAGTAAAAGCAGGTGAGCTGGTTCTAATCTTTTTGGCCATTTTCTGGTGTTTTGTGGTGGAAAACTAAAAGGGTCAAACAACACGTCAACTGTAGATAGACAGGCTAGAAATGTTTTAACAAATACTTTTTTGGGGGAAGCTTGCATTCAATTGCCACTCCCTGATGCACACAACAAGCTTCCATTCCCCCTGTCACAAGGGTATTTATGGCTGATTTAAGAAGAAATTGACAACCCTGTTACGTTAAACCCTGTTACTTTATTTGGCACTTAATAGGCACTTACTATCTATCTATATATATATATAGCTTTGGTTGCGAATGGTATGAACTTTGAACTCTTATTCACTACAGAAGTGATACCTCCTAGCTGTTGAGTTAGCAACAGCAGATGCAAACGCAGGTTAGGAAGGAACAGACAAAGTATCCCGTCTACCACACAACGACGTTACTACAACGTATTCAATTGACAACCAGAGACATTCTTCAAAGGACTCGGTTGGGCAACACGGCCTTCCATTTACCACCAACCTACCGAAGCGCAGCTCAGAGTAAATATTTATTGTATTTTCCTTTTCCAAATGGGCGGTAATTTAGAATGCATTAGATACTGTATTTACAATAGCACAGCTTCGGCTTTGTTCCTCAGTCTTCCCGCTCCTTCACTCAAACCCAGCCCCTTTTCTTTTGTGTAACAAGCTGTCATATCTGTTCCGCCAGCTAGGGACGTTTTCCTTTATGACGTAATTTGTAATCAAGTTATGATTTAATTATTTGTATGTGTAATTCTGTGTGATTAGTTAGGTATTTAGTAAATAAATGATTAAACACAATTTTGTATTGCTGATTCAACTTGTTAGCCAGGGTTCGTACAGATAACTAAGAATTTACAACTTTCAGATGAGACTGAATTTAGATGACGATTGATATTGATGTAAAATATGACTAGGTCTTTAAGAGTTTATTCGGAAGATAACAGCTCTATAACTATTCTTTTGTGGTGCCCGACTCTCTAGTTAATTACATTTACATGATTAGTTCAATCAGGTGATATTAATTACGGAGAAATTATTTTATAGAATAGCATGTCATATCACATAATCCGGCATAGCCAAAGACACGACATTAGCGTACAGGACAATGCTGTGGCCATTTAGGACAGTGTAATTGCAGTCCTTGTCAAGTGCATTCACAGCCAACGTTAATTGGTGATACCCTGCAAGTCTCGAGTGATTCCTGACGACTGCATTCTCTTCATCCCACCAAGTGAATGAATGCTTATAAACAATGTCACACAAACCTGCATTAGATTCTCATATTATACGTTAAAGTACCTGTAATTATAGTGTTATTAATGTCATTTTAATAATCATTTTCTACATCATTATGATTACAAAAAAAATCTCTCTAGGTAGAAGTTTGTCGGCACAGATCTAGGATCATCTTATTCTCCCCAGGTCCGAACCTTAAATTAGATGAACCCACCTGTGGCTTCCACCATGCCCTCCAGGATGACCACTACCTCAAACTCCTCTCTCTCCAGCTGTTCCTGTGAGATCTCCCAGAAGGGACTGCCCTCGTTGAACTCGTGACAGATGATGAGTGGCGACACCAGGAAGAGCCTGTCGTCCCCCGTATCGAAGCCCACATTGATATCCGTCTGATTGAGAGGGATAAACTCCCCTTCCTTGGTCTGCTTGGAGCGGATCAGCTTGGCCCGGATGGAGGCCTCCACGATGTGTGAGTTCCTCAGGTCTCCGACCCTGAACATCAGACACAGCTTGCTGTCCCTCACAGAGATCACCGCCTTGTGGGAGAACATGAGAGTCTCGGCTCGCTTCTTTGGCTGGGAGATCTTGACGAACATGCATCCCACCATGAAGGCATTGACAATGGAGCCCAGGATGGCCTGGACTAAAAGCAGGAGAATCCCCTCTGGGCATTTATCAGTGATGACCCGGTAGCCGTAGCCGATGGTGGTCTCCGTCTCGATGGAGAAGAGAAAGGCGGAGACAAAGCCGTTGAGGTTGTTTACGCAGGGGATCCAGTCTCCATCGTCGGTGTGGTCCAGGTCTCCGCGGATGTAGGCGATGAGCCACCAGATGAGACCGAAGAACACCCAGGTGGTTGTGTAGACCAGGGTGAACACCAGCAGGTTAAAGCGCCACTTCAGGTCCACCAGGGTAGTGAAGATGTCTGTCATGTAGCGGTATTTCTCACGCACGTTGCCGTGATGCACGTTGCACTTGCCGTCCTTCTCCACGTAGCGCTGGCGCCGTTTCCTCAGGGTACGTCCTGAACGGTTGGAACCTTTACAGCCCCCACCTTGCCTGCCACCCACCACCATGGTCCGGTCTGTGGGCACCTGTGTGTTGTTCGTGTGAGAGAAAGAAAGGAAGAAAGAAAGAAAGAAAGAAAGAAAGAAAGAAAGAAAGAAAGAAAGAAAGAAAGAAAGAAAGAAAGAAAGAAAGGTTAATGACTGTGTGATTTAACAAAGTAAGTTATTGCTAAATTGATACATTCCATCAAAACTTCCATCACCTTGTTTTTGGGTGTATCCCATCTTGGTTTTGACAGCTTTTGGTCCTGTTTCTCCACATCCTGTCCAAAACGCCTTTTGAAGCAATTCATGGCCTCAAAGCTTTGGGCCACAGTCGCTGTTTCTGGCCCCAAACAGTACGCTTTCTAGCTGGAAAACATAAAAGCATATTTACATGAAAGATTATTCAAATTCCACTGTGTAGCGGACTAGCGACAAACCTGTGACATTTCATATCAAACTGAAATGAGGTGTGGTGGTTTTTTAGTAATACATCATAGAATATAGAAGAGCCAACGCAAGCTTTTATGAACAGCTCTCCAGATCAACTCATTATTGCTGTTCACCTCTGTCAGCATGGGCAGGCGAGGTTCAGAGACATGGTTCATTTCTGTCATTGATCGGCAACAGCAGACACCCTCAAGCCAAACAGAGAACACGCCAGTAATTCATTCTGCTCAGAACAACTTCACAGTGTTAAATCCCACCTTCCCACATACACACTGGGGCATAAACACTGGGACACACACACACACACAAACACACACATACACCATGACCCTCTCTATTTCACAGCTAACTACGTGACTCCTGGCTCACTTTAGAAAGGATAAAGTGAAACCCTTTTAAGTAATCTGCCTCATTATGCCTTTTGTTATCCTTCCAAATCGCTCCAGTCAATCCAGATCTATCCACCACCGCGGTGTGTGACTTGCAAGATTCTAAAGATGAGATTGACTGAACTTCAGATGTGTTGCAGACTACTGGAGATGTAGATTGGCATGATCATCAGCCTGAGACAAATCTCAGTTAGTTGCACTGCGACTTGCAATGTCTGCCACCAGCAAAACAAAACAACTCAGCTTCCTCATTTGTCGTTATGTAGATTCCAGAGCTGATTACTGGTATCTAAAGGCAGTATAGCAGGTGTAATGTGAGAGGGAGTGAGCTTAAGGATTACTCAGATAGTCCAAGGATACTGCTCCATGGCCATCTGTTCCTTTGTATTGACAGAAGTTGCTGTTGTGAGCTGCTGGGATCAAAGCTCATAGTTCCAGTCTCCCGTGGTAAGTGTGGGGGGCAGGGGAGAGGACAGGGCAGAAAGCCACACTCTCCCTCCCTCAGGAACACTCTCACAATTTCACTCACCTCATGTCAGCTTGTTGCACTTTTATTGTTATAAAGGCCTACAAGCAGCGCTTAAGATAAACTAATGACAAGATTGAGTGTGTCCGTGTGTATGTCTGTGTACGTGTGTGTACCAGTGGAGGCTCCTCAGAGGAGGAAGGGGAGGACCAGTGAATTAAAAATAATGAAACATTAAATATATTCACATCACCAAATACCTGATTAAAACACACTGTTTTGCAATGAAGGTTTACAGTTGTCTCAACAACACACTTTAGGCTATTACTATGGTGTAGCCAGAGGACAGCTATTCCCCGTCCTCCTCTGGCGACATTGATTTCAATACAAAACCTAGGAAACTCTTAGGCCTTACCCCTTCCATAGACCTACATTGTAATTATGACCACTTCCGGAGGACATCCTCCAACCAATCAAAGCTTTTGCCATATGAACAAACATGTTGTCCATCAAATCATAGGATTAGGATCAGAGAATGAACCTAGTGTGTTGTATTGCGGTTGTGCCACAGAAGCTTGGTGAGTTGGTGACTTATTGGATAGAGATTGACAGTGAAGAGTGATAGCTGAACATTTTTAGGGATATTATTCAAATCAAATTCGTTTTTTTAAACTATAGGAGATGGAGGTAGATTATATATTGTTTTCTTGGTTTTATTTTTTGGTGGAGTTAGTGCAATTTATTTCAATTTGCCTTGCTAACTAGTAGAAAGTACTAACATCACTCACGAGTAGCGTAGCGGTCTAAGGTACTGTATCTCAGAGGCATGCTAGTCACTACAGACCCTGGTTCGATCCTGGGCTGTATCACAACTGGCCAATTGGCCCAGCATCGTCCGGGTTGGAGTTTAGCCGGTGTAGGCCGTAATTGTAAATAAGAATTTGTTCTTAACTGACTTGCCTAGTTAAATAAAGCTTAAATTAAAAAATGACAAAATAAGCATTAGCTAGCTACCATATATGTATTTATAGCCCATTTGTTTGTCAGGAGAAAATGTGAATGTGATCAAATTTGGTTTATATTCAAACTTGGGCTGGCTATGCTGCCTATACCTTTTCAATCCAAAACGATTAACTGGAATTTATCAATCAACATAAGCGTGATGACATAGACTGAGTAAATTTTTTTATGAGGCCTACAGTTGCAAATATGCATAAAGCAAGCTCCGCCCTGTGAAGTTATATTGTCTATCAGTTGTTGTCTCTGTGTCTGGGTAGAGGAAATCCCCCTGTTAGTCTAGTCTAAATATAATTAATATGAACAAGTACAAGGTTGCTGCAGTTTGACAGGGTTTTCTTCAGGAGATTTTTATAACTATGTGATCTGATCAGAAAAAATGGTCCCATCATAGCCCATATAAAACCTTTTTACAATAGTCCTGTAGCCCAGCCTGTTCTCATAGACTAGACGTAATCACTGTCAAAGGAAAAACTCCAGGCCCCAGGGAGAACAATTTTTCCCACGGCTTTATTCAGGAACGTTTCTTGGGCTACTTTAATGTGTCAAGTAGGCGAGATTCGCAGTCTGTGTTTGACTTTGTGAATTCTGAGATGTCTAAGTTTAACTTCATGGACAAACTTGTTGCCCAAACCTGTGATGCCGCAGCTGTAATGGAATGTCCCCTCCTGTTCCCTGATTAAGAGGTGATGACCACTCCACTCCACTACCATTGCCAACGCTCTCCTGACATGAACTGAAGCCATGTCTCATGTGCCTACTCATCCACTGCCACGTTGAATGTTTCCTCTCCAAGGACTGTGAGTAGCAATGTCAATTTTCTCTCATTATTACTGTATGTAGATTCAATCACATACAAAAACCCAATCACATTATTAAACATCAATGATTTTACTCCTTGCTTGGACTAACTCATTCTTAGCTCTTTAGTCTGTGTAGTGTATTGTGTTGTTGTTTTTTGTCTTCCCAGTCAAATCCTGTCCTGCCCTCAGTGGAAGATTTGAGCTCTTCTCCAACACCATCCATCCATTATGAGCCTGTCCTGCACTGAAGGCTATGAACACCTCAACCCCTGTCCGGCACTGAAGGCTATGAACACCTCAACCCCTGTCCTGCACTGAAGGCTATGAACACCTCAACCCCTGTCCTGCACTGAAGGCTATGAACACCTCAACCCCTGTCTGGCACTGAAGGCTATGAACACCTCAAACCCTGTCCTGCACTGAAGGCTATGAACACCTCAACCCCTGTCCGGCACTGAAGGCTATGAACACCTCAACCCCTGTCCTGCACTGAAGGCTATGAACACCTCAATCCCTGTCCTGCACTGAAGTCTATGAACACCTCAACCCCTGTCCGGCACTGAAGTCAAGCCTCTGATCAACTCATACCCTCATTCAATCGCTGCTGTGATCCCTTTCCAACAGAGTGGAAGTAGCCCTCTCATTCCCACCCTTCTCAACTGTTCTCTCTCAGCTCAGCAGTGTCATAGCTTAAAACATGTTTACAGGGCACAGAGCTTCTGGAAAAAAACAGCCAACACTTTAAATAAATAGATGTTAATTATAGAGTAGGGTGGCAAGGTAATGGTCGCGGGGCACATTGAAAGTGAAACGCTCAAGTCATCTTTCTTTTGAGCCAGACTGCCCCCGTTCTATAAACTGCCGCCCAACATTTACAGTGGGGCAAAAAGTATTTAGTCAGCCACGAATTGTGCAAGTTCTCCCACTTAAAAAGATGAGAGAGGCCTGTAATTTTCATCATAGGTACACTTCAAATATGACAGACAAAATTAGAAAAAATATCCAGAAAATCACATTGTAGGATTTTTAATGAATTTATTTGCAAATGATGGTGTAAAATAAGTATTTGGTCACCTACAAACAAGCAAGATTTCTGGCTCTCACAGACCTGTAACTTCTTCTTTAAGAGGCTCCTCTGTCCTCCACTCGTTACCTGTATTAATGGCACCTGTTTGAACATGTTATCAGTATAAAAGACACCTGTCTACAACCTCAAACAGTCACACTCCAAACTCCACTATGGCCAAGACCAAAGAGCTGTCAAAGGACACCAGAAACAAAATTGTAGACCTGCACCAGGCTGCGAAGACTGAATCTGCAATAAGTAAGCAGCTTGGTTTGAAGAAATCAACTGTGGGAGCAATTATTAGGAAATGGAAGACATACAAGACCACTGATAATCTCCCTCGATCTGGGGCTCCACGCAAGATCTCACCCCGTGGGGTCAAAATGATCACAAGAACAGTGAGCAAAAATCCCAGAACCACACGGGGGGACCTAGTGAATGACCTACAGAGAGCTGGGACCAAAGTAACAAAGCCTACCATCAGTAACACACTACGCCGCCAGGGACTCAAATCCTGCAGTGCCAGACGTGTCCCCCTGCTTAAGCCAGTACATGTCCAGGCCCGTCTGAAGTTTGCTAGAGAGCCTTTGGATTATCCAGAAGAAGATTGGGAGAATGTCATATGGTCAGATGAAACCAAAATATAACTTTTTGGTAAAAACTCAACTCGTCGTGTTTGGAGGACAAAGAATGCTGAGTTGCATCCAAAGAACACCATACCTACTGTGAAGCATGGGGGTGGAAACATCATGCTTTGGGGCTGTTTTTCTGCAAAGGGACCAGGATGACTGATCCGTGTAAAGGAAAGAATGAATGGGGCCATGTATTGTGAGATTTTGAGTGAAAACCTCCTTCCATCAGCAAGGGCATTGAAGATGAATCGTGGCTGGGTCTTTCAGCATGACAATGATCCCAAACACACCGCCCGGGCAACGAAGGAGTGGCTTCGTAAGAAGCATTTCAAGGTCCTGGAGTGGCCTAGCCAGTCTCCAGATCTCAACCCCATAGAAAATCTTTGGAGGGAGTTGAAAGTCTGTGTTGCCCAGCAACAGCCCCAAAACATCGCTGCTCTAGAGGAGATCTGCATGGAGGAATGGGCCAAAATACGAGCAACAGTGTGTGAAAACCTTGTGAAGACTTACAGAAAACGTTTGACTTCTGTCATTGCCAACAAAGGGTATGTAACAAAGTATTGAGTTAAACTTTTGTTATTGACCAAATACTTATTTTCCACCATAATTTGCAAATAAATTCATTAAAAATCCTACAATGTGATTTTATGGATTTTTTTTTCTCATTTTGTCTGTCATAGTTGAAGTGTAACTTGCACAATTGGTGGCTGACTAAATACTTTTTTGCCCCACTGTATAATGGACAAATAATTCATCATTACCAACACCACCTACTCTCAGCATATTTCTCTAATGACCCCTACCTAACAGCAGATTTTCATTAACTCCCTGGTTTTAGATGTTGAGATGAAAACATTCTCTGCCACACACACACACCTGATTAAACTTCTTTGAAGTCATACGCTTAAAACGATCAGCCTCCATTCCCCATGCTCTGTCCAGTGGTAAAACACTGGCAGTAGGTGTGGGTGTGATGAGGAGTTGCCTGTTAGTCAGCAGCAAATGTGTGAAAGCTGAAAGCCATATTAATAATGCAGGTCTCTGTGGGGTACGTGGCGGGAGGACAGGCAGAGACAGACGGAACACGCTGGGAGGCCACAAATCAGCCACTGATCCATCTAGAGGTGGGCCCGCCTGACGAGAGAAGATTAAAGAGACAAGGGGACAACATGCTGCACACATGTATGACTGGGAGGAGAGACATTAGCCAAGGACTGGCAGGGGACGTAGAGAAAGGGAATAAGGGAGGGGGACAAGTAAACAAACAGGGAGAAGGAAGTAGATAAAGAGATATAGGAAAGGGAAAAGAGAAAAACAAATGAGGAGTGAAAATGAGAAGGAAAGAGAGGGACAGAGTAAGGTGTAGTGTTGGACAGGGCAAAAGGCAAGGGTGACAGAGTAGATTGGCGAGCAGATCGGTCAAGTAGAGGGTTTCAGGGAGGGAGATAACGAGAGAGACAGTAAAGAATAGTTTAATAGGGACAGAAAGACAGAGATGGAGAGAAGGGGTTCATGGTTAGAAAGGAAATGATAGGTGTGGTTGGAAAGAGGAGAGGCTAGAGGGAAGATGGTGACTGGTGGAGAGGCTGGAATAGCCAGGTGTTAGGTGAATCGGTGAGTGTTAGGTCTAGTGTTGACACCAGTACCACTACTGCCAGTAGCAGTAGCAGTGGCCATGTCTGTGTGTGTTTTCACAGGCTTCTCTCCAAGTTTTCCTTCTGACCACAGCAGCTTCCCAGAGGCTCAGTCAACCAACATGGCTTCATCCTAAAGACAGGACTGACCCCAGTGCAGAGCAGCCAGGCAGCATCTGCTTCCTCAGTACAGCTCCACTGGCACAGCATGTTACAGCACTAATGCCACCCAGAATAAAGAATAGTTCTGTCAGGAATAAGGGATGGAGGCCAGCCTGTTGGAATGAAATGTCATGTCAGCAGTATGAGAAAAAGATGGTCTCATTTTCTGTGTCGCCTTTGTGAGAATATTGTCGTGAGCACCAGTGATCCTCTACTTTTTTCTTCTTATTTTCTCACTCCATGTATCACTCTCCCCTGCTCCTTCGTCTCTTTCCCTAGTCACTTTTCTCATTTCATCTGGGTTCCCATTTTGGCTCAGGATGATGAGGGTATAATGGCTTCATTGAAGTGTAATGCTTTATAATGAAATGACCTGTCCAGTACAAACTGAGAGCCACAGGTAGACAGTGAGACAGACAGACTTGCCAGGACAGAGAGAGGATATTTGAGCTCACTCCCCTCAGCCATTAAATTACATATCCAATGAGAACAGCGGTTGGGAGAGAGAATGGGTAGACGGGAATTAAAGAATACTGCAAGAAAGAAGAAGTGAAAAGAATGAGAATGGAGTGGGGGTAAAAGGAAGTGGGTGAGGCTGAAATGAGAGCCAGGCAGACTCACTGCATTCCCACTTCACACTGTAGTCTACACACTATCTTTAATGAAGGGCTTTGTACCACACTTAAACACTCTGCCCATGAGAGAACTTCATCTTAGGGGGGCTGAGAATGAGTTGTAACTGCTATTTTTTATTTTCAAATGGCTTGTGTAGATATGAGCATAATCATTTACATGGCTAGATATGATCTTAAATGTCTAATGCAACCGTGGTTATCTTAATATCAAATAATTCTGGATTGAAATTAAGTTCCTTACTGTAATTGTTTCCAATTAAAATTGTCAAAAATAAACAAAATAGCCTCTTAGCGAAGAGCAATTTCCCAAGCAAAAATGTTACAAAGACTGGTCTGTGTGGAAAGGGGAAAACTGAAAACTAGCTCTTATTGGTAGAGAGGTCTCCTTGTCTCCTTTTCACCTCATTTAACACCTGATTTACTTAGCAAGAGGCACATCTCAATAGGTGGCCCAGGTAAGTCATTACACAGCCCAAGTGGGGGGGGGGGCTTGCCTCTTTTGTTTTCTATTGCTCCTCTATTGTTCCTCAAGCAAGAGGGAAGACCGATGACATCACAGATTCCCATTAGACCAACTCCTTGAATGCCCTACTCCTTGAAGTTTGCAGTTCATTCTAAAAAACACTATATTGCTTCTAACATTTTTTTTTTTTACCCCTTAGTATATGTACTTTACAGTATTTATACGAGAGACTTTTCAACAGTTAAAGTTAGCTGAAGGACGTGTTTAACTCATTTAAAATCAAATCCAATTTTATTTGTCACATGCTCCGAACACAACAGGTGAAATGCTTACTTACAAGCCCTTAACCAACAACGCAGTTTAAAAAATATTTAGTTAATTAAGAAAATATTTAATAAATAAACTAAAGTAAAAAAATTAAAAAATAACAATAATGAGGCTATATACAGGGGTTACCGGTGCCATGTCAATGTGCGGGGGCACAGGTTCGTCAAGGAAATTGTACATGTAGGTAGGGGTATAGTGATAATAGACATAAAGTAGCAGTAGTGTAAAATGAAAATAGTCCAGGTGGCCATTTTATTAACTTTTCAGCAGTCTTATGGCTTGGGGGTAGAAGCTTTTATGAGCCTTTTGGACCTAGACTTGACCCTCCAGTACCGCTTGCCATACTTTAAAAAAATGTAACCTTTATTTAACTAGGCACGACAGTTAAGAACAAATTCTTATTTACAATGTCGGCCTACTCCGGCCACACCCAGACGACGCCGGGCCAATTGTGCGCTGCCCTATGGGACTCCCAATCACAGTCGAATGTGATGCAGCCTGAATTCAAACCAGGGGCTGCAGTTACGCCTCTTGCACTGAGATGCAGTACCATAGACTGCTGCGCCACTCTATGACTTGGGTGACTGCAGTCTTTGACAATATTTTGGGCCATCCTCTGACACCACCTAGTATATAGGTCCTGGATGTCAGGAAGTTTGGCCCCAGTGATGTACTGGGCTGTACACACTACCCTCTGTAGCGCCTTATGGTTGGATGCCGAGCAGTTGCCATACAAGGCGGTGATGCAACCAGTCATGCTCTCAATGGTGCAGCTGTAGAACGTTTTGTGGATCTGGGGATCAGACTCCTGAGGGGGAAAAGTCGTTGTCGTGCCCTCTCCACTACTTTTTTTGGTGTGTTTGGACCATGATAGTTTGTTGCTGATGTGGACACCAAGGAACTTGAAACTCTTGACCCGCTCCCCTACAGCACCGTCGATGTGAATGGGGGCGTGCTCGGCCCTCCTTTTCCTGTGGTCCACAATCATCTCCTGTGTCTTGCTCATGTTGAGGGAGAGGTTGTTGTCCTTGCACCACACTGCCAGCCAGGTCTCTGACCTCCTCCCTATAGACTGTCTCATTGTTGTCGGTGATCAGGCCTACCACCATTGTGTCATCAGCAAACTTAATGATGGTGTTGGAGTTGTGCTTGGCCATACAGTCGTGGGTGAACAGGGTGTAGAGGAGGGGATTAACTTCCTGACTGATGTCTTGAGATGTTGCTTCAATATATCCATATAATTTTCCTCCCTCATGATGCCTTCTATTTTGTGAAGTGCACCAGTCCCTCCTGCAGCAAAGCACCCCCGTAACATGATGCTGCCACCCCCGTGCTTCATGTTTGGAATGGTGTAGATATATTGAAGCAACATCTCAAGACATCAGTCAGGAAGTTAAAGCTTGGTTGCAAATGGGTCTTCCAAATGGACAATGACCCCAAGCATACTTCCAAAGTTGTGGCAAAATGGCTTAAGGACAACAAAGTCAAGCTATTGGAGTGGCCATCACAAACTCTGACCTCAATCCCATAGAAAATGTGTGGGCAGAACTGAAAAAGTGTTTGCGAGCAAGGAGTCCTACGAACCTGACTCAGTTACACCAGATCTGTCAGGAGGAATGGGCCAAAGTTCACCCAATTTATTGTGGGAAGCTTGTGGAAGGCTACCTAAAATGTTTGACCCAAGTTAAACAATTTAAAGGCAATGCTACCAAATACTAATTGAGTGTATGAGTGTATTGAGTGGGAATGTGATGAAAGAAATAAAAGCTGAAATAAATCATTCTCTCTACTATTATTCTGACATTTCACATTCTTAAAATAGAGTGGTGATCCTAATTGGCCTAAGACAGGGAATTTTTACTAGGATTAAATGTCATGAATTGTGAAAAACTGAGTTTCAATGTACATGGCTACGGTGTCTGTAAACGTCCGACTTCAACTGTAGGTTGCCTGTAAACTGTGAGTGTTACTGGTGGAGCTTGTCTGAGCTGTTTCCCTTCCATGCCATCATTCTAACTGTGTGTGTAATGCTACAGATAAAATGAAACACTATTAGATGTAGAAATCCAATAAACTTCCTCCGCACACAGAATACAAATTGACAGAATTAAATGGTGTCAACTTATTTGCTCTTCACCACGATTGTGTCATAAACCACTTTTGACATTAATTTGAGGGCAATTTGAAAGTGAAAAGGACAACTCAATACGTGATCCTATGCTCCGCCAATGCACAGTACTCTGCTGAGTGCGGCTGATAATGGGCTGTGGTGGCTGAGCATGAGCAGTATGCCAGAACAGCACCTCTGTATTCTTAATCAAATCACTGTCATTGCCAACACCCGTAGTCCCAATCGCTCTCCCTCACTGCCTCATTTCCAGCCCAATGAACTAAAATAGACAAGTTCAGGCAGATGAGGCATACAAGCAAACCCTTTAATTTATCTTTGGGAAATAGAAAGCCACTCAGTGATAGGTTGACTGATGATGGGATAAGGAGGTGGGAGAGAGAGAATGTTTTAAACCTTGAATGGAACAAATGTTCTCTATGTGAACCGTATAGGTTAAGTTTAGAATCACAAAAAATGTATGTAGAGATTTGTAGCTAACAACATCAATGGAAAGTAAATATGAAAAATGCATAATGTGGTTACGGCTGTTGGTGAACTGAACAATGTGAATGAGGAGCGTTGTTGCAACATCATGTCCAAAGCCAAACCTGGCAGGCTGACATGGTTATAGTCAGAGGCTTCATGTCCATAGCGAACACAGTGAAACTAGGCCCTAAGATCACATTCCTTTCAATCTTTCAATCAGATTTTAGCAAGAAAGGCATATTTAGTTTCTTAAAAAAATAACCCCCAGTCTGGAAGATACAGTTTAAGAGGTATGCTTAGATATGCAGGAAAATAAACATACATTTTGAATAGAATTAAGCATAATGATTATGGCTCTAGATTGCAGGAAAAAGCTGGTTTTGGTGTTTGAAAAATGAAAAATTCTCCAACTAGTGTTAACATAATAATATAAACCAAATAGTTTGGTTCCTGGATGCTGATTGGCTGAAAGCGGTATGACAATTTTATTTTACTGTTCTAATAACGTTGATTACCAGTTTCTAATAGAGATAAGGCACCTCAGGGGTTTGTGGTATATGGCAACTCCGTGTTGCGTCATACTTTATTGCTTAATTATACCATGACATTGTTGAATACTTGTTTCTGAATGGCTTGATGGGCATTCTAGAGCGTGCATTATTTCCCTATACGCACAGTATATTTGCACGGTAAAATTAAATGGCTATAGTTAATTCTTACATGTTCCATGTTTGAGCTGCTTTTGAAAGCAAAGGTTGAAACGAAAACATTATTGGCATTGTTGAATTGGATTTTCATAATGGCAAGCCAGGACTGATGTTTTGGTTAGCTAAACTAGCAAGTCTGTTTGTTTGGTTACCACGGCAACTACTGTAGCTATCTAGTAAACTTGCTAGCTACTTCAGTGGGTGTTAAACACATTTCTATCATCAAATGAACACATTTATAGCAGGAAATATGTTACATTATAGCCATGGTATAAAAGGGATAATCAACTCGGGGCGCTATACGTTCTCTGGGAAATAATGCAGCTCCATACAAGGTCAGTTCCAGTCTGCTAGCGCGTCGTGATTTTTGGAACAAACTTTCCACATCCTTCATTATTTTCCATAGAACGCCCCTCAATTGATTATCCCTTAGGTGTAGGCATGCATGCCAAGTAATTAAATTAAATCAGCAAAGAGAATACAAATCACAATGATGGAAAACATAGACACAAAAAAAAATGATTGAAAAGGAATACATTCCTAGAATTAAACAGAGGCTATTTCTACACGGCTATTTCTATGACGAAATGGCCTTGAAGAAACAACAGTACTGTGATGAAACAGCAGGGAGCAGATCTTGAACTCTCGACCTTCTAGCCCGAGGTCCGGCGCGCTATCGACTGTACCGCAAAAGCATACTCGTGCAGCAGGGTCGATTTCCGTGCTATATTATAAACCCAGGGTCGTTACACGACTCCCTCCTTTCAAAGAGCGCGTCCTCGCGCTAGCTTGCGACTCTACGTCTTACAGGAACGCGCTCACCGGACAAGCACACTCACTGTCGTGGATGCAAGATCCAATCACTTCTGACACCAGTGTAATGAAACAGGCAGGGAGCAGATCTTGAATCCTCGACCTTCTAGCCCGAGGTCCGGCGCGCTATCTACTGTGCCGCAAAAGTATGCTCGTGCGGCAGAGTCGATTTCCGCGCTTATAAACCCAGGGTCGTTACAGTACTTAACATTTTCAGAGCTTATATATACTTCTTGAGAGTTTCCTAATGCGTGTTAGCTGAAAGTCCTTGATATAATTATTCAACACACATTCACGTTTGGAATATCATATTTTATTAACTTAAACTGTATATTGAACTTAGTGAAAACATACTGAAAATATGTTCTCGCAATATGCTCAAGGTTAATTTCATCAAAAGCTACTCATAATACACCAAGGCTTGAAATTCAACCCATTACAAAGCCTTGGTAGATGAATACCCCACTGACCTTAGGGTCATCTTCAGAACCATGAATAGTGGTTAAGCTGGGTAGGCAGTGTAACCATTTAGCAATTCCCAGTCATATTTAATATTCAAGAACAAATCTAAACTATTCCATCTGACGCCCATATCCTATTCCAATGGTTCCATGATATCCAATTCGCTGTCATCAAATCTGAAGCCTGTCAATTGCTCTTGAGCAGCCATGCCTTCCTTTTAGAATTTCAAGAATATTTTATGTAAAAAATATAACCAATTTGACAACGTGTGAATAGTTAGAGAAAATATCTTATTCTAAACATCCTTGACATGGATAACAGGATGTGTGGAACACACAGCGCACAGGGCATAGTCGCAGTTGACTGTTAGTTCTGGAACTATTATTTATTCAGAACGTGAATCGTTGATGACGAACAGCAGCAAGGCGCAATTAAAGCAAAGCGCGTTAATAATGGGGTAAGAAATAATACAGGAACATTTCACATGCTGTGCAGGAAGGAAGAGTAGGGCTGTTTTAAATTGTATTTTACACGTGGGTACTGGGTAGGCTAAAGAATTGGACTAGCTGTCAAAATCCTAGGCGAGCGTGAAATGCGTTGGAGCATAAGAAGAACATGTGGGCACGTTTTCACTCACTTGCTGAAAAACAACATGAAAACAGGGCGATAACGCAACACACTAAAAACTGCCGAGAGAATAAAAAAAGGGGAGAAGAGAGAGAGCGGGGAAGAGACTGAAAGAAAGAGCGTAGACAAATTGGGGATGAATGGATGGGGATAGAAAATAAATACAGTATAAATTAACAATGTATTACAATGTTTTAAATTGTTCATTGGCGTCAACAATGTATCAGTAATTAGTCAACTTTTATACACAAATTAAGTAGATTTCTTTCAGAAATCATTTGTTCATTTTTTTAATGCTAGGCTTCTAGTTGCCTACTAGTTACTGTTCAAATGCATGCCTTTTAAGAGCCTAATAGATTGACAAGGTTAGGTTAGCTCACATTACCCGCTGGTTTTTAATTAGAACCACAACAAATGGAGACCTCAATAAACGAAGTTGTCCGCATGTTGACTTCACTAGTTTAATAGACACATAGCCTAACAACCCAGCATCATATAGGCTACGCAAAACTGAAGCAAATTAAGTTTGCCCCCCTGACAGACTCCGACCATACATGAACCCAGTTTGGTTGTCTAATAGCCTTGTCTGTTCAGTCATATAGGCTACTACGGACATATATACAGCATTGTCAGGGTTACTAATGTATTAAGCATTTAATAATTATGGTAGTTAATAAAATACCTCACCTCTGTTCTACAACAGTGCTTGGTTCGACACGTCTGAACGAGCTCTGACCAGTACCTGTCAAAGGTAGGTTACATCAAACACGACCACCGAGCGCGCCGCCAGTGCGTGTCCACATATCAACACATCTTATTCCTGTAATTTGACAGAAAACTGAATGAATTAAAATAATAAGTTGCATTTACTATCAATATAGTAGTTTGGAATTAACACGTCTGGTTATATTGGCTTGGTGGTTATCCATGAGTGGCAAGGCATCCTTTGTTTGCGCTGTGCTTACCTTCTTTCCGAACTGGATTTGAGAGTCCCATGATCGCTGCCATAGCAGATCAGGTGGCGGATTTAAAGCTGTAAGTAAGACCACAGTAAACTGTCACTTTTTTGTTCCTCCTGTAGCCCACCCCGGTCTCACAGACTGGACGTAACAGCCAGCTGTAGTCTACAGTTCATTGTGCGCGAAGGAACGGACTAGGCTTGCCACTCCTACTGTACCCGTAATGCAAAAATCCCCTCCCCCTCATCCGCCCCCTGTACTTTACAGACTGCTAGGCTTTTCTCATTATGTTCGATCTAATATATGGGTTTCCGTGCTGTGCTTAGTGCTCAGCGCTAGACCTCTATTGTGGAGTGGCAATCGTCTTGGTATGATAACATTACTATTCGGCTTTGACTGCTCTCTGCGCGGTGGCATCAGTAGTCCCATTTGACCCGGTGCAAACCATTCCCTCTCATCTACCGTTCATTAAGAGTGATCATTTTTTCTCAGTGGGAATGCTAAGATTGCCTGCTGAAAAATGGTAGACTATAAGAAATGCAGAGGTAGGTGGCTGCATGACCTATCTATGAGATTACATTTTCAAGAGTTAATTTAAGAGCAATTACATTGTATCAGCCATTAATGTGTGAGACACTCTTGCATGATGAAAAACCTTGGCTGAGACCATAAACTTGCTATAACTCAGGGCACAGCACAGACCTCAGTTCAACTTCTAGTTTTGATTCACATTTGGTTGAGTTGTCAACTAACCTGAATTCAATTTGAAGTCAACAACAAAATGTCATTAGATTTGGGTTAAACGTTGGGTGAAAAAAATTAAGAAATTCCCTTACTTTTATTACTTTAAAAAAATCCAATCAGTTTTCCACATTGATTCAACATAATCACAGAAATTGTCTGTTGAAATTAAATGGCAACAATGTTGATTCAATCCGTTTTTGCCCAGTGGGTACGGCTTTAGTTCAGTGGGCTAACCCGTCTTGTGGCATACAGATGACCTAGGATGACTGTGGAGAGGAGGTGGTTAAAGGGGGAGTGTATGAAGTTTGCTTGACTACATTGTCACATAACTATAACTGAAATCAGAAGATTAATGTTAGCTCCCTGAGCGGATGCCTTGGGCTTTGAGCTCATATAGTCTCTGAAGTTGCACAGACACCCTGGGTCAATACTGTCAGATTCACCTGTCTATTATGTAAAACATGGAACATACTGTATTTCAACCATTATGTAAAACATGGAACATACTGTATTTCAACCATTATGTAAAACATGGAACATACTGTATTTCAACCATTATGTAAAACATGGAACATACTGTATTTCAACCATTATGTAAAACATGGAACATACTGTATTTAAACTATTATGTAAAACATGGAACATACTGTATTTAAACTATTATGTAAAACATGGAACATACTGTATTTCAACTATTATGTAAAACATGGAATATACTGTATTTCAACCATTATGTAAAACATGGAACATACTGTATTTAAACTATTATGTAAAAAATGGAACATACTGTATTTCAACTATTATGTAAAACATGGAACATACTGTATTTCAACCATTATGTAAAACATGGAACATACTGTATTTCAACCATTATGTAAAACATGGAACATACTGTATTTCAACCATTATGTAAAACATGGAACATACTGTATTTCAACCATTATGTAAAACATGGAACATACTGTATTTCAACCATTATGTAAAACATGGAACATACTGTATTTCAACCATTATGTAAAACATGGAACATACTGTATTTCAACCATTATGTAAAACATGGAACATACTGTATTTAAACTATTATGTAAAACATGGAACATACTGTATTTCAACCATTATGTAAAACATGGAACATACTGTATTTAAACTATTATGTAAAACATGGAACATACTGTATTTAAACTATTATGTAAAACATGGAACATACTGTATTTCAACCATTATGTAAAACATGGAACATACTGTATTTAAACTATTATGTACAAAATGAGTAAGTGGCTGGGGAAAGAAAGAAAACAATGTCAGTCTCTTCCTGTGTAGCCCAATGATTTAGAGAGAAAGAAAACAATGCCAGTCTCTTCCTGTGTAGCCCAATGATTTAGAGAGAAAGAAAACAATGCCAGTCTCTTCCTGTGTAGCCCAATGATTTAGAGAGAAAGAAAACAATGCCAGTCTCTTCCTGTGTAGCCTAATGATTTAGAGAGAAAGAAAACAATGCCAGTCTCTTCCTGTGTAGCCTAATGATTTAGAGAGAAAGAAAACAATGCCAGTCTCTTCCTGTGTAGCCCAATGATTTAGAGAGAAAGAAAACAATGTCAGTCTCTTCCTGTGTAGCCCAATGATTTAGAGAGAAAGAAAACAATGTCAGTCTCTTCCTGGTAGCCTAATGATTTAGAGAGAAAGAAAACAATGTCAGTCTCTTCCTGTGTAGCCCAATGATTTAGAGAGAAAAGAGAAAACAATGTCAGTGTCTTCCTGTGTAGCCTAATGATTTAGAGAGAAAGAAAGAGATGTCAGTGTCTTCTTGTGTAGCCTAATGATTTAGAGAGAAAGAAAGAGATGTCAGTCTCTTCCTGTGTAGCCTAATGATTTAGAGAGAAAGAAAGAGATGCCAGTCTCTTCCTGTGTAGCCTAATGATTTAGAGAGAAAGAAAACAATGCCAGTCTCTTCCTGTGTAGCCGAATGATTTAGAGAGAAAGAAAGAGATGTCAGTCTCTTCCTGTGTAGCCTAATGATTTAGAGAGAAAGAAAACAATGCCAGTGTCTTCTTGTGTAGCCTAATGATTTAGAGAGAAAGAAAGAGATGTCAGTGTCTTCTTGTGTAGCCTAATGATTTAGAGAGAAAGAAAACAATGTCAGTCTCTTCCTGTGTAGCTCAATGATTTAGAGAGAAAGAAAACAATGTCAGTGTCTTCCTGTGTAGCCTAATGATTTAGAGAGAAAGAAAACAATGTCAGTCTCTTCCTGTGTAGCCTAATGATTTATAGAGAAAGAAAACAATGCCAGTCTCTTCCTGTGTAGCCCAATGATTTAGAGAGAAAGAAAACAATGCCAGTCTCTTCCTGTGTAGCCCAATGATTTAGAGAGAAAGAAAACAATGCCAGTCTCTTCCTGTGTAGCCCAATGATTTAGAGAGAAAGAAAACAATGCCAGTCTCTTCCTGTGTAGCCTAATGATTTAGAGAGAAAGAAAACAATGCCAGTCTCTTCCTGTGTAGCCTAATGATTTAGAGAGAAAGAAAACAATGCCAGTCTCTTCCTGTGTAGCCCAATGATTTAGAGAGAAAGAAAGAGATGTCAGTCTCTTCCTGTGTAGCCTAATGATTTAGAGAGAAAGAAATGTCAGTCTCTTCCTGTGTAGCCTAATGATTTAGAGAGAAAGAAAACAATGCCAGTCTCTTCCTGTGTAGCCCAATGATTTAGAGAGAAAGAAAACAATGTCAGTCTCTTCCTGTGTAGCCTAATGATTTAGAGAGAAAGAAAGAGATGTCAGTCTCTTCCTGTGTAGCCTAATGATTTAGAGAGAAAGAAAACAATGTCAGTCTCTTCCTGTGTAGCCTAATGATTTAGAGAGAAAGAAAACAATGTCAGTCTCTTCCTGTGTAGCCTAATGATTTAGAGAGAAAGAAAGAGATGTCAGTCTCTTCCTGTGTAGCCCAATGATTTAGAGAGAAAGAAAACAATGCCAGTCTCTTCCTGTGTAGCCCAATGATTTAGAGAGAAAGAAAACAATGTCAGTCTCTTCATGTGTAGCCCAATGATTTAGAGAGAAAGAAAACAATGTCAGTCTCTTCCTGTGTAGCCCAATGATTTAGAGAGAAAGAAAGAGATGTCAGTCTCTTCATGTGTAGCCTAATGATTTAGAGAGAAAGAAAACAATGCCAGTCTCTTCCTGTGTAGCCTAATGATTTAGAGAGAAAGAAAGAGATGTCAGTCTCTTCCTGTGTAGCCTAATGATTTAGAGAGAAAGAAAACAATGCCAGTCTCTTCCTGTGTAGCCCAATGATTTAGAGAGAAGAAAACAATGTCAGTCTCTTCCTGTGTAGCCTAATGATTTAGAGAGAAAGAAAGAGATGTCAGTCTCTTCCTGTGTAGCCTAATGATTTAGAGAGAAAGAAAACAATGTCAGTCTCTTCCTGTGTAGCCTAATGATTTAGAGAGAAAGAAAACAATGCCAGTCTCTTCCTGTGTAGCCTAATGATTTAGAGAGAAAGAAAACAATGTCAGTCTCTTCCTGTGTAGCCCAATGATTTAGAGAGAAAGAAAACAATGTCAGTGTCTTCCTGTGTAGCCTAATGATTTAGAGAGAAAGAAAACAATGTCAGTCTCTTCCTGTGTAGCCCAATGATTTAGAGAGAAAGAAAGAGATGCCAGTGTCTTCCTGTGTAGCCTAATGATTTAGAGAGAAAGAAAACAATGCCAGTGTCTTCCTGTGTAGCCTAATGATTTAGAGAGAAAGAAAACAATGTCAGTCTCTTCCTGTGTAGCCCAATGATTTAGAGAGAAAGAAAACAATGTCAGTGTCTTCCTGTGTAGCCTAATGATTTAGAGAGAAAGAAAACAATGTCAGTCTCTTCCTGTGTAGCCCAATGATTTAGAGAGAAAGAAAACAATGTCAGTCTCTTCCTGTGTAGCCTAATGATTTAGAGAGAAAGAAAGAGATGCCAGTGTCTTCCTGTGTAGCCTAATGATTTAGAGAGAAAGAAAACAATGCCAGTCTCTTCCTGTGTAGCCCAATGATTTAGAGAGAAAGAAAACAATGTCAGTCTCTTCCTGTGTAGCCCAATGATTTAGAGAGAAAGAAAGAGATGCCAGTGTCTTCCTGTGTAGCCCAATGATTTAGAGAGAAAGAAAGAGATGTCAGTCTCTTCCTGTGTAGCCCAATGATTTAGAGAGAAAGAAAGAGATGCCAGTGTCTTCCTGTGTAGCCCAATGATTTAGAGAGAAAGAAAACAATGCCAGTCTCTTCCTGTGTAGCCCAATGATTTAGAGAGAAAGAAAGAGATGTCAGTCTCTTCCTGTGTAGCCCAATGATTTAGAGAGAAAGAAAACAATGTCAGTCTCTTCCTGTGTAGCCTAATGATTTAGAGAGAAAGAAAACAATGTCAGTCTCTTCCTGTGTAGCCCAATGATTTAGAGAGAAAGAAAACAATGTCAGTCTCTTCCTGTGTAGCCTAATGATTTAGAGAGAAAGAAAACAATGTCAGTCTCTTCCTGTGTAGCCTAATGATTTAGAGAGAAAGAAAACAATGTCAGTCTCTTCCTGTGTAGCCTAATGATTTAGAGAGAAAGAAAGAGATGTCAGTGTCTTCTTGTGTAGCCTAATGATTTAGAGAGAAAGAAAGAGATGTCAGTGTCTTCTTGTGTAGCCTAATGATTTAGAGAGAAAGAAAACAATGTCAGTCTCTTCTTGTGTAGCCTAATGATTTAGAGAGAAAGAAAGAGATGTCAGTGTCTTCCTGTGTAGCCTAATGATTTAGAGAGAAAGAAAGAGATGTCAGTGTCTTCTTGTGTAGCCTAATGATTTAGAGAGAAAGAAAACAATGTCAGTCTCTTCCTGTGTAGCCTAATGATTTAGAGAGAAAGAAAGAGATGCCAGTGTCTTCCTGTGTAGCCTAATGATTTAGAGAGAAAGAAAACAATGTCAGTCTCTTCCTGTGTAGCCCAATGATTTAGAGAGAAAGAAAACAATGTCAGTCTCTTCCTGTGTAGCCCAATGATTTAGAGAGAAAGAAAACAATGTCAGTCTCTTCCTGTGTAGCCCAATGATTTAGAGAGAAAGAAAACAATGCCAGTCTCTTCCTGTGTAGCCCAATGATTTAGAGAGAAAGAAAACAATGTCAGTCTCTTCCTGTGTAGCCCAATGATTTAGAGAGAAAGAAAGAGATGCCAGTGTCTTCCTGTGTAGCCCAATGATTTAGAGAGAAAGAAAACAATGTCAGTCTCTTCCTGTGTAGCCTAATGATTTAGAGAGAAAGAAAACAATGTCAGTCTCTTCCTGTGTAGCCTAATGATTTAGAGAGAAAGAAAACAATGTCAGTCTCTTCCTGTGTAGCCTAATGATTTAGAGAGAAAGAAAGAGATGCCAGTGTCTTCCTGTGTAGCCTAATGATTTAGAGAGAAAGAAAGAGATGCCAGTGTCTTCCTGTGTAGCCCAATGATTTAGAGAGAAAGAAAGAGATGCCAGTCTCTTCCTGTGTAGCCTAATGATTTAGAGAGAAAGAAAACAATGTCAGTCTCTTCCTGTGTAGCCCAATGATTTAGAGAGAAAGAAAGAGATGCCAGTGTCTTCCTGTGTAGCCCAATGATTTAGAGAGAAAGAAAGAGATGCCAGTGTCTTCCTGTGTAGCCTAATGATTTAGAGAGAAAGAAAACAATGTCAGTCTCTTCCTGTGTAGCCCAATGATTTAGAGAGAAAGAAAGAGATGCCAGTGTCTTCTTTTGTAGCCCAATGATTTAGAGAGAAAGAAAGAGAGATGCCACTTTCCAATTCCATCTTGAATCACAGGTGCAGAAAAGTAACTAGTGACAATGAATCAAGGTCGGAACATAATTGTATTTTCCAGAAATTACACTTCTCTCTGTATATGAATGCCCCCACCCCCTCCCACACATTTCTCTGTGAGCAATCGACCCACTCTCCTGTTCAAACTACCGTTGCTAATTGGCTCGCGGGGCTTTCATTCAAATCACATCTATTTTTTATGACTGCTGTGTAGTAGTGACTGAATAATTATTCTTCCCCAGGAAAAAAAACATTACATCTTCAAATCTACATGCACCTTATTTGTGAATATACTTCAGAACCAAATTATGGCGCCAGGGAGCTGACAGAATATAGATTTCATGATAATGATATGGAAGAGATAAATGCCTGCTGCAGATATGGAATGTGGAATTATACTCTCACAGAGGATTCAGTGGGCTTTAATGTTTATTCAGCCTCACAATGCTATACACAGACAGGATGTACACAGACAGTATTAAGCCTATCTATCCAATTGTACACTCCCAAACAAGTGTTGAAGTTGAATACCATCAGTCCTAATACCCACAACCCATCAGTGATCTTGCTCACTCAAGGCTTACCGTCTTTTCCATTCCCAGTTGAAGTCGTGCAGCACACGAGTCCCCAAAGCACTGTCACAATCTGTTTTATGACTCCATTCCATCACATTGGGTGAATGCAGTATGGAAAGGCTAATCTAAGGCTCCCAATCTGTTCACAGTAGTAGCTACAGAGTATATGCAGGAAATGTAAAACATGTAGTGTATTTGAGGTTTAAAAAGGCTTCTGAAGTTTGGAGTTTCCACATAGAAATTTTAGACATAATTTTCCCTTACAAGAAATGTATCAACCCCAACAAAAATGCCCATGAATAATCATCCATATAATACACAGTATAGGCCCATGTCCTCAGAGTGGGGAACAGAGTGGGGCTTGGGTGTAGAGAAGTACGCTGAACTGATTTTCTAAAGGTCAAAGAGGTTACGGGGGGCGAGGAGACTTAATGATACATTTCTCCCATTGGTCGTTATTGATCCATGGCTGTATTTATACATCACCTGGCTGAGGGGAGAGAGGCAGAGAGTGACAGCCAGGGGAGGAGAGGAGGATGGTAATCCTGTATTTATACATCACCTGGCTGAGGGGGGTGAGAGGCAGAGAGTGACAGCCAGGGGAGGAGAGGAGGATGGTAATCCTGTATTTATACATCACCTGGCTGAGGGGAGAGAGGCAGAGAGTGACAGCCAGGGGAGGAGAGGAGGATGGTAATCCTGTATTTATACATCACCTGGCTGAGGGGGGTGAGAGGCAGAGAGTGACAGCCAGGGGAGGAGAGGAGGATGGTAATCCTGTATTTATACATCACCTGGCTGAGGGGAGAGAGGCAGAGAGTGACAGCCAGGGGAGGAGAGGAGGAAGGTAATCCTGTGACGTTCCGGGAAAAGCTGGTGTAGTGAGGTGTCGTCATTATCACTCCCTTCAGAACAAGC
This sequence comes from Oncorhynchus tshawytscha, assembly GCF_018296145.1. Taxonomy (NCBI): domain Eukaryota; kingdom Metazoa; phylum Chordata; class Actinopteri; order Salmoniformes; family Salmonidae; genus Oncorhynchus; species Oncorhynchus tshawytscha. The sequence continues at coordinate 20,564,147 of NC_056451.1, forward strand.
ACTTCCTCAGCAGACCAGAGACGAGCAGCTAGTAGAACTGGTATAGTTGGTAAATGATAACTTCACTGAATCAAGCCAGAGAGAGATGAAGAAAGAGATGACAAGGGGGTCGAAGAGAGAGGCATGGGGGGGGGAGTGGTGGAAAAAGTACTCAATTGTCATACTTGAGTAAAAGTAAAGAAACCTTAATAGAAAATGAAAGTCACCCAGTAAAATACTACTTGAGTAAATGTCTAAATGTATTTGATTTTAAATATACATAAAGTATCAAAATTAAATGGAATTGCTCAAATGTACTTAAGTATCAAAAGTACAAGTATAAACCATTTCACATTCTTTATATTAAGCAAACCAGAAGGCACAATTTTTTATGTATTGGCAGATAGCCAGGGGCACACTCCAACACTCAGACATAATTTACAAACGAAGCATTTGTGTTTAGTAAGTTCGCCAGATCAGAGGCAGAGGGATGACCAGGGATGTTATCTTGATAAGTGTGTGAATAGGACCATTTTCCTGTCAAAATGTAACAAGTAATTTTGGTGTCAGGGAAAATGTATGGAGTAAAAAGTACATTATTTTCTTTGGGAATGTAGTGAAGTAAAAGGAAAAGTTGGCAAAAATATAAATAGAAAAGTACGGATACCCTAAAAAACGACTTAAATAGTACTTCAAGTATTTTTACTGAAGTACTTTACACCACTGTTGGGGGGGGAGCATAGGATGGAAAGGGAGAAGGAGAAGGGAAGGAGAAAGAAGAAGAAAACAGGAATGGAGAGAAAGAGGAGTGGTGAGAGTGTGTGAGTGAGAACAGAGTGATGGAGATAGACTGCTCATGAGAGGTAATGAATGTGATACATGACCAGACAATTGTGGAGTCAATTCTAGACTAAGGAATATCAATTAGCGTGTGTGGTATGCTTAAAAAAAATATTTTGACTCAAGCATAATTCCTTTTGTGTAAGGAATAGATATTTGAGTGATAGACTGAATGGCAGGGTAATCAATCAGGTGTCATATTGTATTCATCTCTATTGCACCATTTACCTAGATTGGTAATGGACAAAGTCAAAAATCTTACTCATGTCCTAAATTTCACATTGTTCAAACCTCCCTCCCACCTCCCTCCAACTTGTCGCATCCACAATGATATTGACTGTGAGGGCAGTGCTCTCTGTGTGTGCCCGTCATTTGGAGCTTGAGTATTGTAAAGTCGTTTTTACAGAGGAAAAGTCTTAAGGTCCAGTGCTTCTGTGGCATTTACATAGATGCATGTTCTGCTGTCTCTTATCATGAACATTATTTTGCCAAAGGATTTTCTAACACTTTATAGTGCAACAGGCATTTATGTCCTTGTACATAACAAACAAGAGAAGTAGTCCTTTTCATCTCTCTCGCTCTCTCTCTCTCTCTTTCTCCAATGAAAACTTTCAAGGATAACTGCACCACACTCGCACAATAAAATGTATTATGCAGAGTATACTTGGCGATAGTCTCGACTATTTTTATAATTCTACGAGCAACTTGAGGACTTTCTGTCCTTGTACATAACAAACAAGTGGTCCTTTCCCTCTCTCTCTCTCTCTCCTCTCCTCTCTCCCTCTCTCTCTCTCTCTCTCTCCCCCTCTCCCTAAAAGGTTCTTGGGCTTTGAGGCCGTCCCCCTTGAGGAGCTTGTGGTGCTGTTTCTTCTTCTCAGCGCGTCTTCAAATGTCCCCCCTAATTATGAGCGACGAGGGCCTTTTGAAGAGCACTAAGAGGGCCCTCTGCCCACTCTGGCTCCACACAACAATAACTGTAACTGCACCCAACCTGAGAAGTATTATGAAAATGGCATCTTAAAGCAGGTTATTAAATACACACCTGCTTCTGTCTCCCTGTTTCTCTCTAAATGTCTCCCTGAGCCAAACACTCAACTCACAGTCAATGATGTGTCCATTAGCTACCTCTCCATGGATGTCATCATTAGAGATCAGCTCAACACACATAGGAACTATAATACCAGCAGGCTCACTTAGCTAGGATGCCTTTCTGCAGGGTATGATCCATGACCGCAATCCATTCTTAATAAATATCTCCATCTGATGGACTGACACAGTAGTGCAGAGAATGTTCTCCAGAGTGGCACACTAACGCTACATATAGTACTGTAGGTACAACCCTCTGCCCTACTTTGTTTTCAAGGCCAGTGGAAAAGCTTTGGCTACTGCCAATTATCCCTGCTAAAATTCAGGGGGTGCGTAGCCCATTCTGTGGCTCAGTGAGGCACACAGTCATCCCGGAGACAGCCTTCATCACTGTGAAATGGGATTCCTTCAGGGGCCACGGCCCAGCGTAAATTACCACCAAATTACCCATCACAATGACTGTACAATGCCTAAATGGTGGAAATGAGGCTATTACAGTGCCTGCCTCCAGGATGTTCCTGTGAAGGATATGTAGCGGTTGAAGCTCCATAGTGTGAGAAGACATCATGAGGATGGGGAGATGGGGAGAGGGAGAGAGATGGGAAGAGGGAGAGAGAGATGGCGAGAGGGAGAGAGATGGGGAGAGGGAGATGGGGAGAGGGACAGAGAGATGGGGAGAGGGAGAGAGATGGGAAGAGGGAGAGATGGGGAGAGGGAGAGAGATGGGGAGAGGGAGAGAGATGGGGAGAGGGAGAGAGATGGGAAGAGGGAGAGATGGGGAGAGGGAGAGAGATGGGGAGAGATGGGGAGAGGGAGATGGGGAGAGGGACAGAGAGATGGGGAGAGGGAGAGAGATGGGAAGAGGGAGAGAGATGGGGAGAGGGAGAGAGATGGGGAGAGGGAGATGGGGAGAGGGACAGAGAGATGGGGAGAGGGAGAGAGATGGGAAGAGGGAGAGAGATGGGGAGAGGGAGAGAGATGGGGAGAGGGAGAGATGGGGAGAGGGAGATGGGGAGAGGGAGAGAGAGATGGGGAGAGGGAGAGATGGGGAGAGGGAGAGAGAGATGGGGAGAGGGAGAGAGATGGGGAGAGGGAGAGAGATGGGGAGAGGGAGATAAAGATGGGGAGAGGGAGAGAGAGATGGGGAGAGGGAGATAAAGATGGGGAGAGGGAGAGAGAGATGGGGAGAGGGAGAGAGAGATGGGGAGAGGGACAGAGAGATGGGGAGAGGGAGAGAGAGATGGGGAGAGGGAGAGAGATGGGGAAAGGGAGATAAAGATGGGGAGAGGGAGAGAAAGATGGGGAGAGGGAGAGAGATGGGAAGAGGGAGAGAGATGGGGAGAGGGAGAGAGAGATGGGGAGAGGGAGAGAGATGGGGAGAGGGAGAGAGAGATGGGGAGAGGGAGAGAGAGATGGGGAGAGATGGGGAGAGGGACAGAGAGAGGGGAGAGAGATGGGGAGGGGAGAGGGAGAGAGATGGGGAGAGGGAGAGAGATGGGGAGAGGGAGAGAGATGGGGAGAGGGAGAAAGATGGGGAGAGGGAGAGAGAGATGGGGAGAGATGGGGAGAGGGACAGAGAGATGGGGAGAGGGAGAGAGATGGGGAGAGGGAGAGAGATGGGGAGAGGGAGAGAGATGGGGAGAGGGAGAGAGATGGGGAGAGGGAGAGAGAGATGGGGAGAGGGAGAGAGATGGGGAGAGGGAGAGAGAGATGGGGAAAGGGAGATAAAGATGGGGAGAGGGAGAGAAAGATGGGGAGAGGGATGGGGAGAGGGAGAGAAAGAGAGATGGGGAGAGGGAGAGAGAGATGGGGAGAGGGAGAGAGAGATGGGGAGAGGGAGAGAGAGATGGGGAGAGGGAGAGAGAGATGGGGAGAGGGAGAGAGAGAGATGGGGAGAGGGAGAGAGATGGGGAGAGGGAGAGAGATGGGGAGAGGGAGATAAAGATGGGGAGAGGGAGATGGGGAGAGGGATAAAGATGGGGAGAGGGAGATGGGGAGAGGGATAAAGATGGGGAGAGGGAGAGAGAGATGGGGAGAGGGAGAGAGATGGGGAGAGAAAGATGGGGAGAGGGAGAGAGATGGGGAGAGGGAGAGAGATGTGGAGAGAGATGGGGAGAGGGAGAGAGATGGGGAGAGGGAGATAAAGATGGGGAGAGGGAGAGAAAGATGGGGAGAGGGAGAGAGAGATGGGGAGAAAGATGGGGAGAGGGAGAGAGATGGGGAGAGAGATGGGGAGAGGGAGATAAAGATGGGGAGAGGGAGATGGGGAGAGAAAGATGGGGAGAGGGAGAGAGATGGGGAGAGGGAGAGAAATGGGGAGAGAGATGGGGAGAGGGAGAGAAATGGGGAGAGAGATGGGGAGAGGGAGATGGGGAGAGGGAGAGAGAGATGGGGAGAGGGAGAGATGGGGAGAGGGAGAGAGAGATGGGGAGAGAGATGGGGAGAGGGAGAGAGATGGGGAGAGGGAGATAAAGATGGGGAGAGGGAGAGAGAGATGGGGAGAGGGAGATAAAGATGGGGAGAGGGAGAGAGAGATGGGGAGAGATGGGGAGAGGGAGAGAGAGATGGGGAGAGATGGGGAGAGGGAGAGAGAGATGGGGAGAGGGACAGAGAGATGGGGAGGGAGAGAGAGATGGGGAGAGGGAGAGAGATGGGGAAAGGGAGATAAAGATGGGGAGAGGGAGAGAAAGATGGGGAGAGGGAGAGAGATGGGAAGAGGGAGAGAGATGGGGAGAGGGAGAGAGAGATGGGGAGAGGGAGAGAGATGGGGAGAGGGAGAGAGAGATGGGGAGAGGGAGAGAGAGATGGGGAGAGATGGGGAGAGGGACAGAGAGAGGGAGAGAGATGGGGAGAGGGAGAGAGATGGGGAGAGGGAGAGAGATGGGGAGAGGGAGAGAGATGGGGAGAGGGAGATAAAGATGGGGAGAGGGAGAGGGAGAGAGAGATGGGGAGAGATGGGGAGAGGGAGAGAGAGATGGGGAGAGATGGGGAGAGGGACAGAGAGATGGGGAGAGGGAGAGAGATGGGAAGAGGGAGAGAGATGGGGAGAGGGAGAGAGATGGGGAGAGGGAGAGAGATGGGGAGAGGGAGAGAGAGATGGGGAGAGGGAGAGAGATGGGGAGAGGGAGAGAGAGATGGGGAAAGGGAGATAAAGATGGGGAGAGGGAGAGAAAGATGGGGAGAGGGATGGGGAGAGAAAGAGAGATGGGGAGAGGGAGAGAGAGATGGGGAGAGGGAGAGAGAGATGGGGAGAGGGAGAGAGAGATGGGGAGAGGGAGAGAGAGATGGGGAGAGGGAGAGAGAGATGGGGAGAGGGAGAGAGATGGGGAGAGGGAGAGAGATGGGGAGAGGGAGATAAAGATGGGGAGAGGGAGATGGGGAGAGGGATAAAGATGGGGAGAGGGAGATGGGGAGAGGGATAAAGATGGGGAGAGGGAGAGAGAGATGGGGAGAGGGAGAGAGATGGGGAGAGAAAGATGGGGAGAGGGAGAGAGATGGGGAGAGGGAGAGAGATGTGGAGAGAGATGGGGAGAGGGAGAGAGATGGGGAGAGGGAGATAAAGATGGGGAGAGAAAGATGGGGAGAGGGAGAGAGAGATGGGGAGAAAGATGGGGAGAGGGAGAGAGATGGGGAGAGAGATGGGGAGAGGGAGATAAAGATGGGGAGAGGGAGATGGGGAGAGAAAGATGGGGAGAGGGAGAGAGATGGGGAGAGGGAGAGAAATGGGAGAGAGATGGGGAGAGGGAGAGAAATGGGGAGAGAGATGGGGAGAGGAGAGAGATGGGGAGAGGGAGATAAAGATGGGGAGAGGGAGATAAAGATGGGGAGAGGGAGAGAAAGATGGGGAGAGGGAGAGAGAGATGGGGAGAGGGAGAGAGATGGGGAGAGAAAGATGGGGAGAGGGAGAGAGATGGGGAGAGGGGGGAGAGAGATGGGGAGAGGGAGAGAGATGTGGAGAGAGATGGGGAGAGGGAGAGAGATGGGGAGAGGGAGATAAAGATGGGGAGAGGGAGAGAAAGATGGGGAGAGGGAGAGAGATGGGGAGACAGATGGGGAGAGGGAGAGAAATGGGGAGAGAGATGGGGAGAGGGAGATAAAGATGGGGAGAGGGAGATGTGGAGAGGGAGAGAGATGGGGAGAGGGAGATAAAGATGGGGAGAGGGAGAGAAAGATGGGGAGAGGGATGGGGAGAGGGAGAGAGAGATGGGGAGAGGGGAGAGAAAGATGGGGAGAGAAAGATGGGGAGAGGGAGATAAAGATGGGGAGAGGGAGATGGGGAGAGGGAGAGAGATGGTGGGAGAGATGGGGAGAGGGAGAGAAATGGGGAGAGAGATGGAGAGAGGGAGAGAGATGGGGAGAGGGAGATAAAGATGGGGAGAGGGAGATAAAGATGGGGAGAGGGAGAGAGATGGGGAGAGGGAGAGAGATGGGGAGAGGGAGAGATGGGGAGAGGGAGATGGGGAGAGGGAGAGAGAGATGGGGAGAGGGAGAGATGGGGAGAGGGAGAGAGATGGGGAGAGGGAGAGAGATGGGGAGAGGGAGAGAGATGGGGAGAGGGAGATAAAGATGGGGAGAGGGAGAGAGAGATGGGGAGAGGGAGATAAAGATGGGGAGAGGGAGAGAGAGATGGGGAGAGATGGGGAGAGGGAGAGAGAGATGGGGAGAGGGACAGAGAGATGGGGAGAGGGAGAGAGATGGGAAGAGGGAGAGAGATGGGGAGAGGGAGAGAGAGATGGGGAGAGGGAGAGAGATGGGGAGAGGGAGAGAGATGGGGAAAGGGAGATAAAGATGGGGAGAGGGAGAGAAAGATGGGGAGAGGGAGATAAAGATGGGGAGAGGGATAAAGATGGGGAGAGGGAGATGGGGAGAGGGATAAAGATGGGGAGAGGGAGAGAGAGATGGGGAGAGGGAGAGAGATGGGGAGAGAAAGATGGGGAGAGGGAGAGAGATGGGGAGAGGGAGAGAGATGTGAGAGAGATGGGGAAAGGGAGAGAGATGGGGAGAGGGAGATAAAGATGGGGAGAGGGAGAGAAAGATGGGGAGAGGGAGAGAGAGATGGGGAGAGGGAGAGAGATGGGGAGAGAGATGGGGAGAGGGAGATAAAGATGGGGAGAGGGAGATGGGGAGAGAAAGATGGGGAGAGGGAGAGAGATGGGGAGAGGGAGAGAAATGGGGAGAGAGATGGGGAGAGGGAGAGAAATGGGGAGAGAGATGGGGAGAGGGGGAGAGATGGGGAGAGGGAGATAAAGATGGGGAGAGGGAGATAAAGATGGGGAGAGGGAGAGAAAGATGGGGAGAGGGAGAGAGAGATGGGGAGAGGGAGAGAGATGGGGAGAGAAAGATGGGGAGAGGGAGAGAGATGGGGAGAGGGAGAGAGATGGGGAGAGGGAGAGAGATGGGGAGAGGGGGAGAGAGATGGGGAGAGGGAGATAAAGATGGGGAGAGGGAGAGAAAGATGGGGAGAGGGAGAGAGATGGGGAGACAGATGGGGAGAGGGAGAGAAATGGGGAGAGAGATGGGGAGAGGGAGATAAAGATGGGGAGAGGGAGATGTGGAGAGGGAGAGAGATGGGGAGAGGGAGATAAAGATGGGGAGAGGGAGAGAAAGATGGGGAGAGGGATGGGGAGAGGGAGAGAGAGATGGGGAGAGGGAGAGAAAGATGGGGAGAAAGATGGGGAGAGGGAGATAAAGATGGGGAGAGGGAGATGGGGAGAGGGAGAGAGATGGTGGGAGAGATGGGGAGAGGGAGATGGGGAGAGGGAGAGAGAGATGGGGAGAGGGAGAGATGGGGAGAGGGAGAGAGAGATGGGGAGAGGGAGAGAGATGGGGAGAGGGAGAGAGATGGGGAGAGGGAGATAAAGATGGGGAGAGGGAGAGAGAGATGGGGAGAGGGAGATAAAGATGGGGAGAGGGAGAGAGAGATGGGGAGAGATGGGGAGAGGGAGAGAGAGATGGGGAGAGGGACAGAGAGATGGGGAGAGGGAGAGAGATGGGAAGAGGGAGAGAGATGGGGAGAGGGAGAGAGAGATGGGGAGAGGGAGAGAGATGGGGAGAGGGAGAGAGAGATGGGGAGAGGGAGAGAGAGATGGGGAAAGGAGATAAAGATGGGGAGAGGGAGAGAAAGATGGGGAGAGGGAGAGAGATGGGAAGAGGGAGAGAGAGATGGGGAGAGGGAGAGAGAGATGGGGAGAGGGAGAGAGAGATGGGGAGAGGGAGAGAGAGATGGGGAGAGATGGGGAGAGGGACAGACAGAGAGAGGGAGAGAGATGGGGAGAGGGAGAGAGATGGGGAGAGGGAGAGAGATGGGGAGAGGGAGATAAAGATGGGGAGAGGGAGAGAGAGATGGGGAGAGATGGGGAGAGGGAGAGAGAGATGGGGAGAGATGGGGAGAGGGACAGAGAGATGGGGAGAGGGAGAGAGATGGGAAGAGGGAGAGAGATGGGGAGAGGGAGAGAGATGGGGAGAGGGAGAGAGAGATGGGGAGAGGGAGAGAGATGGGGAGAGGGAGAGAGAGATGGGGAGAGGGAGAGAGATGGGGAAAGGAGATAAAGATGGGGAGAGGGAGAGAAAGATGGGGAGAGGGATGGGGAGAGGGAGAGAAAGAGAGATGGGGAGAGGGAGAGAGAGATGGGGAGAGGGAGAGAGAGATAGGGAGAGGGAGAGAGAGATGGGGAGAGATGGGGAGAGGGAGAGAGAGATGGGGAGAGGGAGAGAGATGGGGAGAGGGAGAGAGATGGGGAGAGGGAGATAAAGATGGGGAGAGGGAGATGGGGAGAGGGATAAAGATGGGGAGAGGGAGATGGGGAGAGGGATAAAGATGGGGAGAGGGAGAGAGAGATGGGGAGAGAAAGATGGGGAGAGGGAGAGAGATGGGGAGAGGGAGAGAGATGTGGAGAGAGATGGGGAGAGGGAGAGAGATGGGGAGAGGGAGATAAAGATGGGGAGAGGGAGAGAAAGATGGGGAGAGGGAGAGAGAGATGGGGAGAAAGATGGGGAGAGGGAGAGAGATGGGGAGAGAGATGGGGAGAGGGAGATAAAAATGGGGAGAGGGAGATGGGGAGAGAAAGATGGGGAGAGGGAGAGAGATGGGGAGAGGGAGAGAAATGGGGAGAGAGATGGGGAGAGGGAGAGAAATGGGGAGGGAGATGGGGAGAGGGAGAGAGATGGGGAGAGGGAGATAAAGATGGGGAGAGGGAGATAAAGATGGGGAGAGGGAGAGAAAGATGGGGAGAGGGAGAGAGAGATGGGGAGAGGGAGAGAGATGGGGAGAGAAAGATGGGGAGAGGGAGAGAGATGGGGAGAGGGAGAGAGATGGGGAGAGGGAGAGAGATGTGGAGAGAGATGGGGAGAGGGAGAGAGATGGGGAGAGGGAGATAAAGATGGGGAGAGGGAGAGAAAGATGGGGAGAGGGAGAGAGATGGGGAGACAGATGGGGAGAGGGAGAGAAATGGGGAGAGAGATGGGGAGAGGGAGATAAAGATGGGGAGAGGGAGATGTGGAGAGGGAGAGAGATGGGGAGAGGGAGATAAAGATGGGGAGAGGGAGAGAAAGATGGGGAGAGGAATGGGGAGAGGGAGAGAGAGATGGGGAGAGGGAGAGAAAGATGGGGAGAGAAAGATGGGGAGAGGGAGATAAAGATGGGGAGAGGGAGAGAGATGAGGAGAGGGAGAGAAAGATGGGGAGAGGGAGATGGAGAGAGATGGGGAGAGGGAGAGAGAGATGGGGAGAGGGGAGAGAGATGGGAGAGGGAGATAAAGATGGGGAGAGGGAGAGAGATGTGGAGAGGGAGATAAAGATGGGGAGAGGGAGAGAGATGGGAGAGGGAGATAAAGATGGGGAGAGGGAGAGAGATGTGGAGAGGGAGATAAAGATGGGGAGAGGGAGATGGGGAGAGGGAGAGAGAGAGACAGGGAGAGGGAGATGGGGAGAGGGAGAGAGAGACAGGGAGAGGTAGATGGGGAGAGGGAGAGAGGGAGATGGGGAGAGGGAGATGGGGAGAGGGAGAGAGAGATGGGGAGAGACAGGAGAGGGAGATGGGGAGAGACAGGGAGAGGGAGATGGGGAGAGACAGGGAGAGAGAGATGGGGAGAGGGAGAGAAAGATGGGGAGAGGGAGAGAGATGGGGAGAGGGAGATAAAGATGGGGAGAGGGAGAGAGAGATGAGGAGAGGGAGAGAAAGATGGGGAGAGGGAGAGAGAGATGGGGAGAGGGAGAGAGATGGGAGAGGGAGATAAAGATGGGGAGAGGGAGAGAGATGTGGAGAGGGAGATAAAGATGGGGAGAGGGAGAGAGATGGGAGAGGGAGATAAAGATGGGGAGAGGGAGAGAGATGTGGAGAGGGAGATAAAGATGGGGAGAGGGAGATGGGGAGAGGGAGAGAGAGACAGGGAGAGGGAGATGGGGAGAGGGAGAGAGAGACAGGGAGAGGTAGATGGGGAGAGGGAGAGAGAGATGGGGAGAGGGAGATGGGGAGAGGGAGATGGGGAGAGGGAGATGGGGAGAGAGAGACAGGGAGAGGTAGATGGGGGAGAGAGTGAAGGAAGATGGCAATCAATGAAGAAGTTTGAGGGATGAATTTCATGTCTTTATGAAGCCGTCGTTTTATTGGATGATGGCCTTTGATGCAGCCGCAGAAGTTCTGGCACCATGTCACAGTGACATCACCGCTTTGATTCGAGACCCATTATTAAGTGCAGAATCTGAAGCACATTGATGCAGTTAATGGAGGATGCAGTCTGGTAGTTTTCTCCAATATTATTGTATTCTATTTCACAGAGGAGCAGGTGTTCTGGGAACTTCAAGTGCAGTCAGGCAGTGTGAGAGTACTTACCCTTTTTCTCTCAGCCCAATAACAAATTCTACATATTTTTGTTCTTGTTTGACTTAAGACCTACACTTTCAGGGTTCCATGTTGAGAATACCCTTGGTCTCATTTCATCCATCTCCTTCCACTAAACATTAGCATATGTTCCTTTTCCTAAAGGGATGATGAGTGTTGAAAGAACTTGTCTTGAGGTAGCTCATGCATTATCTAATCTGCAAAGCTGCGTTGTGAGGGGAGAACACTTTGGTCAGTAATGAATGGGAAGAAATCTTGCCAGTGCTGGTGTGTGTGAGTGCGGAATTGCACCATTCAAAGAAAGGGCAGACAGAGTGAAAGGGGGAAAAGGAGAGGAGGGGAAGAAAAGACAAGATGGACAGAAGACAGGCGGGGCAGGACAGAGCAGTGCACAGGAGATATGAGAGGGAGAGAGAAAGAGAAGGGGGAGGGAGAGAGTCAGAGTGTTTGAATTAAATAATTAATGTCAACAGTTCCGCACAAAATGAACTATGGCAGAGTGATGACATCAAATACAAAACTCTGGAGCCATATATAGAGATACACAGTATATTGCTCTGCAAAAAAAGTATTGGAAGCAACACAGACAAACTTCCCTTGGAACACAAATCTCCCAGACACAGTCAGTCTTACAATAGGCTCTAGTATACCATTGATTTACCTTCCATGACAACCTTGCAAAATGTGATGTTAGCACTACAGCACTGACCTCAAACGGAGGTCTACTGTCCCATCCTCCCACCCCCTCTCGTCTCTCTGTTCTCCTGCTCACTCTGCAGCTATTATTTGTTTCATTTCAAGCTAGAATCCTTAGTTGCTACATCAATTTTTGGACTTATAAATGAATTATATAATGTATACCCATTGATTCTTCAAGAATATAACTTATTCATGCCTCATGAGCTTAGTTCAACTGTCGTACCCCATCAGAACCTACAATAAGATTTTTTTTTACTCCAATGTCTGTAAATAACTAACACTGTATAGCCTCAAACATGGTTTAAACTATCATTTTTATACCATGGTTAATCAGTCCTTGCATCCATAGCTCCGTCTATGAATTTGAGAGTTGTTACACTTCTCCAAGACCATCCTTCAATTTTTACCAAAACCAGGGGAGAGAGGAGGATAATTGAGCTGTACATCATACCTACTGTATTTGCAGTGTAAAACCAGCTCTCTAGCTTCCTGGAAGAGCTAAAGGTGCTTTAAACCTAGAATCTGCAGTTGAAACAGTAACAAAGCTACCACTTTGATGTACAGCTCAATTATCCTCCTCTCTCCCCTTCTTTAGGCTTGTCACCTAAAACCCTGACAAAGTTTTACAGATTCGCAATTGAGAGCATCCTGTCAGGCTGTATCACCGCCTGGTACGGCAACTGCACCGCCTTCAACCGCAAGGCTCTCCAGAGGGTGGTGCGGTCTGCACAACGCATCACCGGGGGCAAACTACCTGTAGGTGTCCTGCCCTCTAGGACACCTACAGCACACGATGTCACAGGATGGCCAAAAAGATCATCAAGGACTACAACCACCCGAGCCATTGCCTGTTCACCCTGCTACCATCCAGAAGGCGAGGTCAGTACAGGTGCATCAAAGCTGGGACCGAGAGACTGAAAAACAGCTTCTATCTCAAGGCCATCAGACCGCTAAACAGCAATCACTAACTCAGAGAGGCTGCTGCCAACATAGAGACTCAAATCATTGGCCACTTTAATAAATGGATCACTAGTCACTTTAAACAATGCCACTTTAATAATGTTTACATATCTTACATTACTCATCTCATATGTATATCCTGTATCTTATACCATCTATTGCATCTTGCCTATGCCGCTTTGCCATCGCTCATCCATATATTCATATGTACATATTCTTATAGTTGTAAATGAGAACTTGTTCTCAACTAGCCTACCTGGTTAAATAAAGGTGAAATAAATAAATTCCATCCCTTTAGATTTGTGTGTATACATACGGTAGTTGTTGTGGAATTGTTACATTACTTGTTAGATATTGCTGCACTGTCGGAACTAGAAGCACAAGAATTTCGCTACACTCACATTAACATCTGCTAACCATGTGTATGTGACCAATAAAATGTGATTTGATCATCACCACTACCTCCCAACTCTCTCTCCAGTCCTGGCTTGGTCCTTCTAATTGCCTGAAAACCAGCCATGTTAAAAGCACTCCAGAAATTCCCAGTGCATGATTGGTCTCCATTTGTGCTGTGTTTTTATGCTCTGAAAAAAAATAATATCTAACATATACACACACACACACACACGGGTGGGAAATTCTCCCACTCTCTATTTACTTGAGTAGGGATCAGAGGGGCACTGGCAGGATGTGTTTGTACATTCAGATACCGAGCTGCCACCTCATGCCACAATGCTGTTGTTCTGTACTGTTCACTGGAAGCTAATGGGGAACTACAAAATGACATCTCAGTCCTAAGACATGAATTAACTGTAATTCTACACTCTCATTTGCGTTCTTATGTGTGCTTGAATTAAGCACATTTATTCATTACTCAATTTGAAAGAACAATCCGTTGGGGTAGAATTCGTGTTTTTCATGCCTCCATCCAGCCCTGATTATTCATTTTTAATTATTGTCCAGCGAGCTGATAATAGAGGTATGTTTAATTTTGTGTGGCTGGCTATACACACTTAAGCTACAGAGCATTTACCTTGTACACTTAAGCTACAGAGCATTTACCTTGTACACTTAAGCTACAGAGCATTTACCTTGTACACTTAAGCTACAGAGCATTTACCTTGTACACTTAAGCTACAGAGCATTTACCTTGTACACTTAAGCTACAGAGCATTTACCTTGTACACTTAATTAAGCTACAGAGCATTTACCTTGTACACTTAATTAAGCTACAGAGCATTTACCTTGTACACAGAGCATTAAGCTACAGAGCATTTACCTTGTACACTTAAGCTACAGAGCATTTACCTTGTACACCATAATTAAGCTACAGAGCATTTACCTTGTACACTTAATTAAGCTACAGAGCATTTACCTTGTACACTTAATTAAGCTACAGAGCATTTACCTTGTACACTTAATTAAGCTACAGAGCATTTACCTTGTACACTTAATTAAGCTACAGAGCATTTACCTTGTACACTTAATTAAGCTACAGAGCATTTACCTTGTACACTTAAGCTACAGAGCATTTACCTTGTACACTTAAGCTACAGAGCATTTACCTTGTACACTTAAGCTACAGAGCATTTACCTTGTACACTTAATTAAGCTACAGAGCATTTACCTTGTACACTTAAGCTACAGAGCATTTACCTTGTACACTTAATTAAGCTACAGAGCATTTACACTTAAGCTAGCATTTACCTTGTACACTTAAGCTACAGAGCATTTACCTTGTGCACTTAAGCTACAGAGCATTTACCTTGTACACTTACAGGGCATTTACCTTGTACACTTAAGCTACAGGGCATTTACCTTGTACACTTAATTAAGCTACAGAGCATTTACCTTGTACACTTAATTAAGCTTTACCTTGTACACTTAAGCTACAGAGCATTTACCTTGTACACTTAAGCTACAGAGCATTTACCTTGTACACTTAAGCTACAGGGCATTTACCTTGTACACTTAAGCTACAGAGCATTTACCTTGTACACTTAAGCTACAGAGCATTTACCTTGTACACTTAATTAAGCTACAGAGCATTTACCTTGTACACTTAAGCTACAGAGCATTTACCTTGTACACTTAAGCTACAGAGCATTTACCTTGTACACTTAATTAAGCTACAGAGCATTTACCTTGTACACTTAAGCTACAGAGCATTTACCTTGTACACTTAATTAAGCTACAGAGCATTTACCTTGTACACTTAAGCTACAGAGCATTTACCTTGTACAGAGCATTTACCTTGTACACTTAAGCTACAGAGCATTTATTTACACTTGTTTACACACTTAATTAAGCTACAGAGCATTTACCTTGTACACTTAAGCTACAGAGCATTTACCTTGTACACTTAAGCTACAGAGCATTTACCTTGTACACTTAATTAAGCTACAGAGCATTTACCTTGTACACTTAAGCTACAGAGCATTTACCTTGTACACTTAATTAAGCTACAGAGCATTTACCTTGTACACTTAAGCTACAGAGCATTTACCTTGTACACTTAATTAAGCTACAGAGCATTTACCTTGTACACTTAAGCTACAGAGCATTTACCTTGTACACTTAAGCTACAGAGCATTTACCTTGTACACTCAGGACTGGAGACACCACTGTCTTCAGTTATGCTCTTGTTTTCATCTCTTTACAGCGATATGAATCAGTCTGTATCGGTAACACTTCCCCATGCCTCTCCTCCACTCTGTTTCATACACTTCCCCATGCCTCTCCCCCACTCTGTTTCATTCACTTCCCCATGCCTCTCCTCCACTCTGTTTCATTCACTTCCCCATGCCTCTCCTCCACTCTGTTTCATTCACTTCCCCATGCCTCTCCTCCACTCTGTTTCATACACTTCCCCATGCCTCTCCTCCACTCTGTTTCATTCACTTCCCCATGCCTCTCCTCCACTCTGTTTCATTCACTTCCCCATGCCTCTCCTCCACTCTGTTTCATACACTTCCCCATGCCTCTCCTCCACTCTGCCTTTCATACACTTCCCCATGCCTCTCCTCCACTCTGTTTCATACACTTCCCCATGCCTCTCCTCCACTCTGTTTCATACACTTCCCCATGCCTCTCCTCCACTCTGTTTCATACACTTCCCCATGCCTCTCCTCCACTCTGTTTCCACTTCCCCATGCCTCCCTCCACTCTGTTTCATACACTTCCCCATGCCTCTCCTCCACTCTGATTCATACACTTCCCCATGCCTCTCCTCCACTCTGTTTCATACACTTCCCCATGCCTCTCCTCCACTCTGTTTCATACACTTCCCCATGCCTCTCCCCACTCTGTTTCATACACTTCCCCATGCCTCTCCTCCACTCTGTTTCATACACTTCCCCATGCCCCATGCCTATCCTCCACTCTGTTTCATACACTTCCCCATGCCTCTCCTCCACTCTGTTTCATATACTTCCCCATGCCTCTCCCCACTCTGTTTCATACACTTCCCCATGCCTCTCCTCCACTCTGTTTCATACACTTCCCACTCTGTTTCATGCCTATCCTCCACTCTGTTTCATACACTTCCCCATGCCTATCCTCCACTCTGTTTCATACACTTCCCCATGCCTCTCCTCCACCTCTGTTTCATACACTTCCCCATGCCTCTCCTCCACTCTGTTTCATACACTTCCCCATGCCTCTCCTCCACTCTGTTTCATACACTTCCCCATGCCTCTCCTCCACTCTGTTTCATACACTTCCCCATGCCTCTCCTCCACTCTGTTTCATACACTTCCCCCTCTCCTCCATGCCCCCCCATGCCCCCACTCTGTTTCATACACTTCCCCATGCCCCTCCCCCACTCTGTTTCATACACTTCCCCATGCCTCTCCCCCACTCTGTTTCATACACTTCCCCATGCCCCTCCCCCACTCTGTTTCATACACTTCACTGCCACTGAACCCAGACAGTCTGCTTAGTGCAGTACACACAAACACTCCACTGATATTTTATTTACTCTTCCTTCCATTTTCCCCTCTCCTTCTCCTCACCATTCACCCCTCCCCATCCTTTATTCAACTTCCCCTCCCCTGTATCTCAATTCTCATGAGAGCACATTCAGAGACTCCATTCCTCTCCATTCTCTCACAGAAATCATAAAAAATTCATACCGGGTGCTGCTGTGTAATCCTATGATGAAGGATGGTTGCCCAAAAAGTAGTTACCGTTTTTAACGATGTCGAACAGAAATACAGTGTCGTGTTGGTGTGTACATCACATTTACAGGCCTAATAGATGTGGAGAAACACCCTTGTCCTGTATCTAGGGGCTGGGGAGGAGATGAAGAGGGGCTGACGGTAGGACTCAGAGCCCCAGGGGATTCACTGGTAATCCTCCACACCTTTCTGCCTATCATAAACTCACTCACAACACCTGCAAGGTAAACTGCTGCATCTGAGCAGGGATCCAGCAGTGAGAGACTCATGCAAATCTCCCTGGATTGTAGTAGATGTCAGGGGGGGATTTATTCTTTCATAAATCATAAAAACCATATATCTGAAGCCTATTGTGTGCGTGTGTGCCCGCGTGTGTGTATTATACCAAATTGAGTGACAAATATTTTGGCTTGTGGAGATAGAGGTACTATCATTAGTTGCTATTTGACAAAGATTAGATGTTTAGAATACCACATGCAGGGAAGCGTTTCAAGAGTTGGAAACGGTCCTGATGATCTCATGGAGCAATCAACTCACTTTACTACTGTAGCGGCCCAATTACTTCCAATTTTAGTCAAGTTTAATTTGGCGATGCTGAATACAGTGGCGCACAATCTAAACAACTCTCCCTTTTCACATGAATCTGAGAATCTACTTCTGTATGTTACAAGCAAACTACTGACTCAGAGCCTATAGGCAGGCAGTCACACAAACACACAGAATTACTAAAGCATTTTAGAAATAAGGGAATTATTTCAGAAAATCCCTTGATCCCTCTTCAGAATGTTTCTGTGTCTCTGTGCATCTGCTTACTAACAAGCTGTTTGGAACATGGGATTAATGCAGCGATGCACTCATCTAATTGGGTGATACATTCAGGTCTGTAGGAAGATACACTTCATACCAGGAGGATTACTATTTCTTAGTAAAAGGCATGACGTTCATCAACCTTGTTAATCAAGTTGACAACAGTGTGGGTGGAAAGATGGGATCTAAACGCTGTTACTAACATTACTGAATACGTTAACCTTTGGAAATGAAGAGCAAATGTCCAATGGCAGCTAAGGGAATGGTTCATACCAAGAGTCCAGATGGCTGTATGAAATAGCACAGGAGTTAAACCCAAGAGTCATCTAATAATGGACATTACCACCTGGACTGCTATAGTTTGGTTGATGTGAAAGGTCATTTTCAGATAGTATGTCCTTCCGGTATATAAAAAAATTAAAATATAATAATAATAATATAACTAGGCACGTATACCCTACAGTCCTTGGTTCTTACTAGGAAAAACACTGTACTGGTGTTGCTACTGGTGTTGAATGAATGCCTCTCTCAGGACCTCATAGGGACTCTCTCTGATTAGATTTTAATTTCTCTCACATCCATCCTCTCCTACCCTCTCAGTCTTCTCAATAGACTCCTGACGTGACCAGTGAAAGAGAGCAGTAAAGATCTCTGCGGTCTCGTTTAATGCCAGCCACGTCCCAGTCACTTCAGAGAGACCCGGTTAAGTGTAAATGCCAATGACTAGTGATTACCAGGGAAAGAGCTGCTATTTATTCTTGTCAATGCCCCTCAAATGTTTAATCTCGCAATCAATGACATACTAGTGGCAAATTATGCAAACATTTCTCCCCTTGAGTTTCTGCCTCCCTCCCATTTCTGATTCTTTCGGATCCCCTTAGCTGATTACAAGTCCAAGTAATATATGTGATTTAACATCACCCCACTGTCACATACTACAAACTCTTCAGACCTATTTGTAAAACAGACAGATTGAGTGCAGCTCAAACAAAACATGATGCCATTCAATTGAGCCATTGGTCTGAAAGCCAACAGGACACAAAGGAATTCACATAAACACAGACAACCTCTCCAGTTTGTTACCTTGCATTTGGGTACATAGTTAAATGTATTTGAAGAGGGGCTTTGGTGAGGCCCAAGTCCTCCTCATGATTTGGCTAAGGACGTGGATAGATGTTAAGAAACTCCAGCTCTCTAAGGAAGCAGGCAGGCTGGCATCATGCTGTACTGTTACTACACTTCATCCATGAATGCCTCCTGTCGTGGAAGAATCAGAATTTGTTGGTAACATAGGTAAGATGTTTTATATTCATCATATGTTTATAAGTTACTTCTCATCAGAATGGTATTTTTGTATAATACTGTGGCGGGGTTGCAGTTATCTGTTCTATGTCAAGACTAAGTTGCATGGGCCGCAGAGAGGGGAGAGGTCAAAGTGTCATCATGTGTAAACATATCTTTTACTCCCTACCTTTCCCAGTGGAGAAAGGAGGGTGGCAGTGTCTGGAATCATTCTATGCTCCCTCTAATGTTGTTTCTATCTTAACCTATAGCCTCATTCTCCTCTCCGTGAGTTTGTCCAGGATTGGTTGTATTTAGGGTTGGTTGTATCTAAATGACAATTTGATATATGCCTGTTGATATGGAGGATTGGTTTATGGTTCTGGGGTTTGAGAAAGGAGACAAAGCTGAACGATGAATTATGTCTTTGCTGTCTGACTATGTGTGTTCTTTGCTATTAAAGGATCTCAGTTGCATTGTAAGGGGACTCTCAGAAAATTCATTGAGAGACACTGAATTTATCTGAGAGTCACAGAAAATGCTATAGAGCTTATATCATTAAAAATGGACGTTGATAACTAACTCTGACTTGTGTGTGTGGTTTGCTCCCATGATTTGGTAAATAGAGGAAATTTCCACGACACTCCTCAGAAAATGCCATCCATGGCAAAAGATACAGACCATAATATAACACGTCTTATGTTTATAACAATTCATACTCATAACAATTTTACAAAGTAATTACACGGATGAAAACACCCATAGGGCTACATTTCATTCAAACAAATTAGACAGTAGAAGAGATCATCAGGAGGCTTGGTTTGGCCTTACTTGACATTATAATACTTTGAATGAAGTAATGAAACTAGAATGGCCAGATATGAAAACAGAAAAGGTGGGTGTTTTATAAAGCCTTTAGGTCACAGTGAGTTTTATTAAAAATCCCTGGCTGATATCAGAGGTACTTAAAGATTAAGAATAGCAATTTTAACCTCACCCGCAAGCCAGACAGGAACTGAATTGAAGCCACAGAAGGGCTTAAGGAGAGGTTGGGGGAGGCAGCCGCAGCACTACACTTAAAGACTCCAGGCTAAGCACAAAGTCAACAGAAAACCCACTGCTAGCACAGCTTCTCAGGAGATACAGATTTAGGAGAGTATTTTCAGAAATATCTTCAAAGACTTGAAAGCTAGTCACTGCTTCAACTCACAGAGGCTGTTTGATGTAGATTAGTCATGTTTGGGACGGTCCAGTTTGAGGAAAATACAAAACAGCATTTCATTTGGCCATTTTCTAACTTTTGAGTTAACATTGCAAGAAAACGTAATAATTGTTTAATCCCATAGTAATATAATGCAGCGCTCAATTGGGTGACTTGAAACAATTCTGCTGTAGTTCAAAATGAAAAGATTGATATCTACAGCACTTGGTTGATCCAACAGGGAATTAATCATACCTCCATCCCTGTGTATGTCTGCATAGTGTCTGTGCGTATACCTGTGTGTGCCCGTGCTGTGCATATACCTGTGTGTGTGTGCCCGTGCAAATACCTGTGTGTGTGTGCCCGTGCTGTGCATATACCTGTGTGTGTGCCCGTGCTGTGCATATACCTGTGTGTGTGTGCCCGTGCTGTGCATATACCTGTGTATGTGTGCCCGTGCTGTGCATATACCTGTGTGTGTGTGCCCGTGCTGTGCATATACCTGTGTGTGTGTGCCTGTGCTGTGCATATACCTGTGTATGTGTGCCCGTGCTGTGCATATACCTGTGTGTGTGTGCCCGTGTGTGTGTATGTGTGCCCGTGCTGTGCATATACCTGTGTGTGTGCCCGTGCTGTGCATATACCTGTGTGTGTGCCCGTGCTGTGCATATACCTGTGTATGTGTGCCCGTGCTGTGCATATACCTGTGTGTGTGTGCCTGTGCTGTGCATATACCTGTGTATGTGTGTGTGTGTGCCCGTGCTGTGCATATACCTGTGTATGTGTGTGTATGTGTGCCCGTGCTGTGCATATACCTGTGTATGTGTGTGTGTGTGTGCCCGTGCTGTGCATATACCTGTGTATGTGTGTGTATGTGTGCCCGTGCTGTGCATATACCTGTGTATGTGTGTGTATGTGTGCCCGTGCTGTGCATATACCTGTGTATGTGTGCCCGTGCTGTGCATATACCTGTGTATGTGTATGTGTGCCCATGCTGTGCATATACCTGTGTATGTGTATGTGTGCCCGTGCTGTGCATATACCTGTGTATGTATGTGTATGTGTGCCCGTGCTGTGCATATACCTGTGTATGTATGTGTATGTGTGCCCGTGCTGTGCATATACCTGTGTATGTGTGCCCGTGTGCTGTGCATATACCTGTGTATGTGTATGTGTGCCCGTGCTGTGCATATACCTGTGTATGTGTATGTGTGCCCGTGCTGTGCATATACCTGTGTATGTGTATGTGTGCCCGTGCTGTGCATATACCTGTGTATGTGTATGTGTGCCCGTGCTGTGCATATACCTGTGTATGTGTGTGTGTGTGTGTGCCCGTGCTGTGCATATACCTGTGTATGTGTGCCCGTGCTGTGCATATACCTGTGTATGTGTATGTGTGCCCGTGCTGTGCATATACCTGTGTATGTGTGTGTATGTGTGCCCGTGCTGTGCATATACCTGTGTATGTGTACTGCAATATGTGTCCATCTATCTTGCTCAGCCTCATTCAGGGATAAACAAGTTGATTATCCTGTTAGTGACGCACAGGGATGGTGCAAACTGTGGTAGAAAAGCGTTAATAAAGCTACACAAACACCGCTCTTATCTGACATCACCAGTGTAGTTGGGGCTGGGGCCACGCTGCAGGGTGGGGACTCAGGTCCGCTCTGTTATCTGACATCACCAGTGTAGTTGGGGCTGGGGCCACGCTGCAGGGTGGGGACTCAGGTCCGCTCTGTTATCTGACATCACCAGTGTAGTTGGGGCTGGGGCCACGCTGCAGGGTGGGGACTCAGGTCCGCTCTGTTATCTGACATCACCAGTGTAGTTGGGGCTGGGGCCACGCTGCAGGGTGGGGACTCAGGTCCGCTCTGTTATCTGACATCACCAGTGTAGTTGGGGCTGGGGCCACGCTGCAGGGTGGGGACTCAGGTCCGCTCTGTTATCTGACATCCCGGCTGCGATCCTTATTCAAACTGCATCAAATCCATTTCCCACAGTCATACGTACTGAGTGTACAAAACATTTAGGAACACCTGCTCTTTTCATGACATAGACTGACCAGGTGAATCCAGGTGAAAGCTATGATCCCTTATTGATGTCACCTGTTAAATCCACTTCAATCAGGGGAGGGGAGGGGAGGAGACAGGTTAACAAACAAGTTCAAACCTTGAGAATTGAGACATGGATTGTGTATGTGTGCCATTCAGAGGGTGAATGGGCAAGACAAAAGATTGAAGATGGGGTATGGTAGTTGTTGCTAGGCGCACTGTTTTGAGTGTCAAGAACTGCACCGCTGCTGGGTTTCACACTCAACAGGTTCCTGTGTGTATCAAGAATGGTCCACCACCCAAAGGACATTCAGCCAACTTGACCCAACTGTGGGAAGCATTGGAGTCAACATGGGGCAGCAGCCCTGTGGAACACTTTCAACAACTTGTAGAATTCATGCACCTACAAATTAAGGCTGTTCTGAGGGCAAAATGGGGTGCAACTCAATATTAGGATGGTGTTCCTAATATTTTGTACACTCAGTAAGGTATCCATTTGGTACTGTGTGGAGCAAGATTACCACAGCAGCACTACGTAGGTCGCAGGAGTCATTTAATATGAGAAACATACACCACTCATTAACTATAATACCTGCTATTGATGTCCTAGCTGCTCCTATATTCCAACCACACAGCTGGAGTTATTATATGGCTGTTAAAAGCACTATTCTACATGAAGACCATTACAGCCATGCTCAACAGGCGGACTGCGGACACTTTGGTCTTTTTTTTGGAACTCAGTTGAGCTTCGACCCCTGGTATATTAACACACATAAGGAATGGCAAAATGTGTAGAATTGCAGGAAATGAGCTTTAATACTGCAATTTCTTTCTGCCAACATGAGGGGTGTGAACAGTTTGAGGTTGAATGGGTTGTGAGGTGGGGGCTTGTTACTATGCTGATAAATGACTATCCATTCGGGTCTTTGCCCCTTAGGACATTTGTGTGACCAGACCTTCTCAAATAGTACTTGAGTACCCCTGCCATAGAGCATCGTGGAGCATAAAGAGCATCAAATAAAAATATATTTTATAAAAAGTACTCTGAGCCTTTCTGGAACCCCCCCCCACACACACAATAGACCCTCTTACAGGCAGGATCCTGATTCAAAGGACATACAGGAGAGATACCGAGTTAGTTAGTAATGTATGGTATCACGGTCTTCACCTCTACACCAGGGTTAAACTCCATGAGTCCTGATGGGGCCTGTTGGCTAGGGTGAGTGGCAGGGCGTCTAATTGAAACTGTTCATATCTTTCCCTCATTCCCTCTGGAAACATCCCAAATGGCTTTCCCTTCAATTAGTCTCCATTTCCATCAGCTACTTACAGCCTCTAAAATATATATAAGATGAGCGGGGGAGAAGATGAGTAGAGGAGAAGATGAGTGGAGGAGAAGAGAAGATGAGTAGAGGAGAAGATGAGTGGAGGAGAAGAGAAGATGAGTAGAGGAGAAGATGAGTAGAGGAGAAGATGAGTGGAGGAGAAGATGAGTAGAGGAGAAGATGAGTGGAGGAGAAGAGAAGATGAGTGGAGGAGAAGAAGATGAGTGGAGGAGAAGAGAAGATGAGTGGAGGAGAAGAGAAGATGAGTGGAGGAGGAGAAGATGAGTGGAGGAGAAGAGAAGATGAGTGGAGGAGAAGAGTGGAGGAGAAGATGAGTGGAGGAGAAGAGAAGATGAGTGGAGGAGAAGATGAGTGGAGGAGAAGAGAAGATGAGTGGAGGAGAAGATGAGTGGAGGAGAAGAGAAGATGAGTGGAGGAGAAGATGAGTGGAGGAGAAGATGAGTGGAGGAGAAGAGAAGATGAGTGGAGGAGAAGATGAGTGGAGGAGAGGAGAAGATGAGTGGAGGAGAAGATGAGTGGAGGAGAGGAGAAGATGAGTGGAGGAGGGAAAAAGGAGTAATGATTAGGGACCATTAGTAACGCATGGTGGGAGGGGCGCTGGATGAGCGGATTAAGGGTGATGATAACACATTAATTAACGGGACGTAAAACCACGCGTTAAAGACGAAGGAAATCCATTATTATTTCAGATCTACCAGAGTGAGTGTAGGCAGCTTGGGGAAAAAGCAGAGAGACTGTCACACACGAATGGCACCTCCTCTCTCTCAGACAGAGATAATGCTATTAGCTGATTAATTAGACTCCTGTGGATCATGTTTATGAGGAGGTTGGATGCAAACTCGACAACAGTGTTTTTTTATGTTCCTCGTAGACGGCCTGGTAATTGCATGCAGTGGTAATAAGTTTGTCAATATGACAGGGAGGAAACAGGGAGAGTGATATATAACCCCACTAAACACACACAGCCCAACAGCACTGAACAGGGGTTTGGGGGCGATGTTGATGAGTCAAGTGCCTAGATACATTTACAACCGTCACAACCCACTGAGCACAGACGTCAACTCAACATCTATTGAAACAACGTTGATTCAACCAGTGTGTGCCGAGTGGGAATGGTCTTTCTCCTTCCCTCTGTCTTGATTGCATGTTAAACATGGATAAGATGGTAAGGGCTGTGGAAACGGCAACCTCTTAGCCGCATTTCAAAGGAGTGGGACATTGTCTTTGGTTTTAATTGCTGAGAAACTTCATCTCATGTGCTGCACTGCAGACCATATCCACTCTACGACTGCTGGGGCCCTTTTCTTCTCCCAGCAATCAGGCTCGGCTGCAGTGAAGCAGTTAGCTCCCCAGTATTTTACATAATCTAGCCCTAATGAGGCTCAGAGGGAGAGTTCTCTCTCCTCTCCTGTCCATGGTGTGGCCTGACAGACTCTGTGTACTGCAGCAGAGCAGAGATCATTGTATAGTAATGGTCCGACTGAAACAGAAAGTGTGGGTTATGAGGGGAAGCCCAGATAAACTGGCTGTCCAGGGCACTGACAAACTAGTCCAACTGAATCCTCTTAGGAGACCTGCAGAGAGAGTTGGCTCAGCTGAAAACAAGGCTCCACACAAATGGCCATTTACAGGTTACAGCACTGATGTGTCTCTTAGACAGTTCTGATTGATTGGGAAATACAATACAATCTCGAGCTAACAGAAAACTAGCAGCCAAAATGGAAATCAAACCATTACTCAGAAAGCGAAACCTTCTGGGTTATCAGCTTTATGAAAATGTGTTATGGTTCACACCATCATATTATATAATGCAATGCATCTCCCGTTTCCACTGTGGCAGCTGCAAATATTTTTTCACCCATAATTACTGTAGTACTCAGATAATCTTAAGTGCACAACACCTGAGGGCCTTTTTATGACCTTCGACTTTCCAAAGAACGCAGTGCAAATACACCAGCTATCAATCACCTACGCAGACTTCACAACGATATTAATACCAACTCGAGTGCAATAACCTGGAGGTCGACAACCTTGGCCAACTGCTATCAATATTTGTATTCTAAATAAAAAGGGAAGGAAAACTCATTTTGGATAAGGGCAGTAAATTTCATATGTTCACCTTCACGCAGGGAGTCAGAATTAAGAGCGTGATGACAATCTTCATTTGTTTTCCACTCCCACAGAAAGTCAATGATTCTCTCATAATGCAGAATGTTTTACAACAGGCTTTAGTAAAGAAATATTAAATATACAGTATATATATCTCTCTCATTGAGACACAGTAAGGGAATATAGTCAGGCAAAGTGAAAGGATACATATTTGATTGGCAGTTACAGAGGAGAGACAGTAAACCATTACAATTTGCTCATTTAGTCGACGCCTCAGAAGATAGAGGGTTAGCGCTAAATTAATGAAAGCAGGTGCCTAACCACCAGATTGTGATGATGAAAAACAAAACTCTTCAAAGTGAGGCAAAACAACCAATTATGTTGACTTAGAGTATCTGAACCTGAAATCAACAAATAAAGTATAACCTTTCAAGTATTCTCATTTCAGTATAACGATTCAGATGAGGGAGGACAAACATTGAAGAGGCTGTTGATTTACGTAGACGGGGTCTGCTCCAATCACTTCACCTCTAAACGTTTCACAAACGTAATGAAAGTTGCATTCACAGACTGATTTTATGTTCCAGAGGAGAGTCTGGAGTTGGCGGCCATGCGGCTCGCCGATATTGCCGTTTCTCTTTGCCAGACACCATTAAAAGAAAACTCCACCCCAAAACAATATTTTGGTATTTGTTTCATTAGTCCCTTGTTGATACTCTTAGAAAAAAAGGGTTCCAAACGGGTTTTTCAGCTGTCCCCATATGAGAACCCTTTTTGGTTCCAGGTAGATCCCTTATAGATTACAGGTAGAACTATTCTCTGTTCCATGTAGAACCCTCTGTGTAAAGGGTTCTACATGGAACTCAAAAGGGTTCTATCTGGAACCAAAAAGAGTTGTTCAAATGGTTATCATATGGGGACAGACGAAGAACCCTTTTAGGTCCTTTTAGCACCTTTTTTTCTAAGAGTGTAGTCCCAAAATGTTTTGCTTATCAGCAATCAAGTTTTCAAGATATGTAACTTTCAAAATACAGAAATCATCCCCGTATTTTGAAAACTTGATTGCTGACAAACAAAACATTTTGAGACTATGTCAACAATGAACTAATGTGTGGAATTTTCCTTTAAGAGAGTGGTGGGGAGAGAATTAACCCTGTTTCTCAGTCTTGTCCCCTCTTGGCTTCCTGCTACTCCACCAACATGTGAATTACAGAGGAGGAAGAAGAGGGGTCAGAGAGGGAGAAAGAGTACAAACTTAAGACAAACACATTGGCTACAAAAATCAAACCACCAACTTTAAACTTTCTTCACAAATCTAAAATGAAATCTTACTTTCTTGATAGCCTACATCATTTTAAATGCTGACACACTGCCCTAAGACTGATGGACAGGGAACAGAAAGCGAGGAAATTACCTTCAGCCTATTCTTGGAGAGAGCAATACAGTAGATAGATGGAAAAATCTCATTGTCTTCCTGACTTCCTCCTCAATAGATTTTTGAATCAAATAGAAGCACAATCACTTCTGTCCTCCTCTTCGAGACAAGGGCCATGCGGCCGTGGAGGAAGCCAGTGTCCGGAACCATTTGAAAGTTTTCAACAGCAGCAGCAGTTGCCACTGCTCTCCATACAGTAGATGCCAGAAGCAGTAGGCTAGTTAAGCAGGTTTCGTCTGGAATCCAAAAGAGGACAGTCGGTCCACCAAATGGTCCTGATGAAATTTGAAGACGGTCAAACATCAAATGATTCAACAACAATTCTAGGGCCCCATTCATGCAGTTCCACATTCTACCCCACCGCCATGTCACATTCCTACAATGAATCGGCTGTGGCAATATGCTTGTCTGTTTTCATTCAGAAGCCAGCGACCCGGGGATGATAAACAAGCAGGAATTATGGAACTGAAAAATGTGTCACTGACCTGTAATACACTATATATACACCCCTTCAAATTAGTTGATTCGGGTATGACAGGTGTATAAAATCGAGCACACAGCCATGCAATCTCCAAAGATATATATATTGGCAGTAGAATGGCCTTACTGATGAGCTCAGTGACTTTCAACGTGGCAGCATCATAAGATGCCACCTTTCCAACAAGTCAGTTCGTCAAATTTCTGCCCTAC
Organism: Oncorhynchus tshawytscha; assembly: GCF_018296145.1. Lineage (NCBI taxonomy): Eukaryota > Metazoa > Chordata > Actinopteri > Salmoniformes > Salmonidae > Oncorhynchus > Oncorhynchus tshawytscha. The sequence continues at coordinate 20,591,648 of NC_056451.1, forward strand.
TAGAGCTGCCCCGTTCAACTGTAAATGCTGTTCTTGGGAAGTGGAAACATCTAGGTGCAACGTCGTCTCAACTGCGAAGTGGTAGACCATACAACCTCACCGGAATGGGACCGCCGAGTGCTGAAGCTCGTAAAAATTGTCTGTCCTCGGTCGCAACACTCACTATCGAGTTTCAAACTGCCTCTGGAAGCTACCTGCCCCAATGCAAATATAAATACTGATTAATTGGGGCATTAGCCTAGATAACCAACACAATGGGGCTGTCACCAAAGGGCTCGGAATGTAATTTGAGCACCAATTTCTATTCGTAGAATCGCGTGAAAAATGTCAGCATTCAGATGTCTACAGCGCACTGAACGATTGGCAGACGAATGCTAGATCCACATTCGGTGCGATGCGATTGGCCATGACGAGAAGGATCGAAAGGTGAGAAGCCGATTAAAAAACGAGGTCAAATCATGACGTTAGTGATCTTCAGGTTGGAGTTCTAGAAAGATGCCAGAGTCCTAAATTATTTTCCAAGTCGGAGCTCACAATTGTCTTGAACGCACTGAAGTCGGAAGTCAGCGATGTCAGAGTTCCACGTTGTTTAGAATCAGGGGCGGACTGAAACAATACTTCAGGCCGGGAATTCGACTCCATCCCAGGCCACGCAAACCACCAGACTGCTAATTTTGTAGGCTAACCCTAGGAGAGCATCCTTATACCCTTGGGCCTTGCTTCGGATGGCAGGTTTTATGGTCACATCCTTTCAATTCTTTCCATAGTGATGACCACATCCGTGTAAAGTGCACGGTCACGCTTTGCAAAGCTTCCAAATACTTTCCTCAAGGCCTCGTCTTTGGACCATCAGTGTGTTTCACCAATTACATCAAGCTGTCTGTGTCTCCTGTCCTCACTGGTTTCTTCCCATAGCTTCATGCGCTTGTAGGAATCTCGAACGAACACTACAATGTCATTCAGTAGTGAGAAAAGTGATTCACTTGCCACAACAACCCCAGTGGTGTCAGTTAGCACAAGGTTGAGGACATGTGAGTAACACCATATGTGTACCTGTTAGCAATGCAGAGAAGCCCCTGGATTGTCCCTGCATATTAGCTGCTCCATCTGTTGCATTACCAACACACTGTTTGATATCTATGTCCATCTTCTCAAGGGTCTGTTTCACAAGGTCCACAAAGTACTGTCCAGTCGATGACTCGCAGTCAATGACCGCAATGAGTCTCTTGTGGACAACATCAGTGACATATCGCAGAACTACTGCACACGGGTCTTTGGATGTTAAATCCTGTGTTGTGTCCATTTGTATTGAGAACATCCCTGCCTTTCTCACTTCAACAGCAATTGTCTGCTGAATCAACATTCTGATGACTTCAGTTACTTTATTTGATGTTGTTTTGGACATCATAGTTACCAAGGACCCTCTTCCTTTACTTCCCATCTGCTTCTTGCTCTTCTCAATGCAATCACTAACATGCTATTGTAGGCAGACATCATATTTGCTTAGCAACAATATAAGCTCAGGAAACTTGCCATGATTGACGGCCATGTTTTCCATGTTATATGCTGCTTCGTGTCTGTGTCCTCTGTAGCTAAGCCCACATTTACCAATCACTTTATCAACATCAATCACAAGTACCATGACCTGCCTCCTCTTTCTGACCTGGTCTCGTTGAACTGACATTTGCTTATCACTCAGAAGGGTAGAGATGTCTGCTTTGCTGGCTCCGGGGAAAAAAGCTGCTGCGCTTTCTCTATGGGTCTTGCTTCTCTCATGTTCCTGTACTCTCAGATGGGCATGTTTCCAGGCCTGCATGTCTCCTTTGACAAATGCACTATCACTGGCTGGAGGTTTTGTGAATGCAAGACATACTAAGCAGAACAAGGAGTGAGTTACTTCATTGTATGTCAGCCATTTTCTGTTTGTGCAATCGTTGGGAGTGGAAAACATTGGGAATTACTCTTTGAGGGGGTTTGTTTTGGGTGGTACTGGAAAAATAAGTCAAAATCCTTGGACTGAGGACGGGCAAAATATACAAATGGATTCAGTGCTTTCACTGTCCCTTTCTATTTTCCCTGTACTGGGCTCTGAACCTCTCTCTCTCTCTGCACATCTGGTTGCTCTGCAGAATGAGATTAACATGGTAAATAACCTAAACTTAAACTTGTATTACTTGTGTAGTCATCAATTGTATGCCCCCGATTACAGTCCTACTGATAATTTCATAAATAAAGCACATATTAATCTAAAATCATAGCCTACATGTTTATGTTAACGATTATATGTTAAAGATTGGAAAGCTGCCGCAGTCATCCCCCTCTTCAAAGGGGCTGACACTCTAGACCCAAACTGTTACAGACCTATATCCATCCTGCTCTGCCTTTCTAAAGTCTTCGAAAGCCAAGTTAATAAACAGATCACTGACCATTTCGAATCCCATTGTACCTTTTTCGCTGTGCATTCCGGTTTCCGAGCTGGTCACGGGTGCATCTCAGCCACACTCAAGGTACTAAACGATATCATAACCGCCATCGATAAAAGACAGTACTGTGCAGCCGTCTTCATCGACCTGGAGAACACATTTGCAAAGAAAATACTCTATTATTATACTTACTATCATTAGTATATCAGTAGGCTACATTAATACAGCTCGGAAAAAAATTATGAGTGGTCTCTTAGTTTTTCCCAGAGCTGCATATTAATGTAGTAACTTGTAATGCTGGTACTAATGGCTCTAATGATCTTTGTCTGTGCTGTATCACACAGGCTACTACTGTGTTACGTTCATGGATGTATTCTGGTTAGGTTACTGTAGCCTGGTTCGCTGTACAGTGTATGTGCACTTTCCCTAGCTTATGTCATGACTGAATGCTGGCAAGTCCATAGTCTAGGTTTATTATTTTTTTACTCGTTGAAACATATTGCATTCAATGCCATATTATTGTAATAAAACAGGCAGGGAGCAGGCCTCGAACACTCGACCTTCTAGCCCGAAGTACTGCGAGCCATCGACTGTGCCCCAAAAACATGCTCGTGTGGCAGAGTCGATATCCGCGCTTATAAACCCAGGGTCGTTACATTATGATCGTAATGTTGCACTCATTGCTATGATATAATTCCTCCACGAACACGTAAGACGCCCAAACTGTTCAGCCTAGCGGCCGTTGTGTCACTATTATTAGATAGGCTACTTAGCTAGCCATGCTGGTTGTCAGTGTGTGTGTTTTAGCTAGTGGTTTTGACTGATCTGGTCCCTTACTGGCGAACTTATTTTCCAGCATTTATCTGCGTCTGTGGCAAGGGCCTTTCTATTTTCTCTCTGCCGCTCTACTCCACCTTTCCTTTTCCGACCGTCCATTTCACCGTGCGACTTGTCTAAAATGTTATCCGTAGAGAAGCAGGCATTTTGGGCGCCGGGACACTGCAGCGAGAGAGTGAGAGTCGAGCCTGATGCGTGGATTCAACGTCAACTCATTCCTGTTTGCTATATTATCGCTGGTCAAGTTGACTATTAACGGCAAGCCAAAACGACCCTCAGGCCACCGGGAAATGTCCCGGTGCTCCCGACGGCCAGCCGCCATTGTTTAGAATGCTGCATGCGTGCCTTCTGAAACCATTTAGTGCACCCTGTCTGACTTTTGACGATAGTTCTGCAGCCTCTGCCACTCTTTTGGTTGGTGAAGCACACCTTTTCATGCAGTGCGCCAGAGCAGTTATTCCACTTTCGAGAGGAATTGTAATGAATATTAATACATGTTAATTGCATGCAAATAAAGGTTGCTTCGCTACCACACCCACAACTGAAGAAAAAAAATCATGGTCTCGGATTCGCAGGTGGAGGACTTCTGTGAGATGCCGCTGTTATGCCTGAATTCGACCCCAAACCAACGAGGAAGTCTGCTCCAGCGTTGAGGGGTTACATGAAACCAATTTGTATGTCAAGCAAAGCTCTTAACCGTGTCAGGGCCGCTCAACATTTATATTCAGTTCGACTCGCCCTAAATTTGGCATCTAAACTGTCCGCAAGATATCTAAGGAGAGGCAGCAGAGAGAAGGGCGCTCTCTCGTTTATGCGACTGACTTTCAAGGTCTCAAGTTGTTTTATTTCATTCAGTGAAGCAGATCAGAGGGAAGTGACTTGTGGCCTAAATCTGTCATCAGCTCACTGTTGTAAAGCGGTTACTCGGACCCTGGCTATGAGCATTGTGTAGTAAAACATTGGTATTCACTGTCAGTTGAAAAGGACATGATGCAGGCCAAACATTATTTATTTTTTTACAGACAATTTGTCCTTCACTGAGACAGTCCATGACAGACAAGATAAAGCATCATATTTATTGCTCTGCAACATTCTCCAAATAATAAAGTTGTGTATAAAAATACATTATCAAGCCATCCCCTTGCCACTGTACATGCACTCTATAAATTAAAGTTTTTCAATATCGTAATTAGATTCCAAATACATGATAGATCACCATATCGAGATCATCGCATCAGTCTGTGTGGTTCTGTTACGCGCACATACTTTACCATAATAATAATAGATTTTTGTCTGCTATATTCACAGAGAGGATAGGGTAAAAAATGGATGGCTGGAAAGGACAGTTGGAGTAGGGATATACACACCACTGATTATCACATCTTTAACATGTCTCCCACATGAAATATGCCTGTACATTCATGAAGGGGTGGTGATTTCTGTTAGCAAAAAGGCACCATAACTAAAATATGAAATCTCATCCTGAATTTAAAATGTTACTCTACATTTTGAACTACTGCATGGAAAATTAAATCCTTGAAGTAAGGTTACGGGGACAAATCATCCTAAAACAGTTCAGATTGTGGTTCCATTTTACGTAGTGACGACATATGACTTTCATCCAGCCCTTGATTTCAAAAACAATATTTTATTAGAATGAGAACTGTTCTGTGGGTTACCTGTGGTTTCCAGGCTAGTGGTGATGTCTCAGACATAGAATCATCTCTAGAGGATCAATCTGTACTTTGTCCAAATGAGATAGAAATGGAAAACTTCATAAATATGCTGCTTATAAATCAGGAATATTGCACAAAATAATGACATCCCTTTGCAGAGGGCTTAAATGCAGAGGGTGACTAGTAAATTGTATCTACATTTTTATTAGTATTTGTATTTAACTTGGCAAGTCAGTTAAGAACAAATTCTTATTTACAATGACGGCCTACACCGGCCAAACCCGGACGACGCTGGGCCAATTGGGCACCGCCCTATGGGACTCCCAATCATGGCCGGTTGTGATACAGTTGTGTAAAAGCAAAACTAAATGTAGAACGCAATGCGATGAGGGAAACAAACAAGATCTTTCACAATATAAGCTTATATCCATGGTTGGGAACCTGAACGTCTGGTTAGACTTTTCCCACAAGGCCCTCTGCTGCCGTCCGTCCACTGAAGATGACATCATTGACCGAGACGCCATCATAAGAGGACCCAGCCAGACTAAGTGGTAGATTGTGGTCTCTGATGTATTGTCTCATATTTTCTGTTGATAGAAAAACCAAGCCCAAATCAGTAGATAGGTATATTATAAAAATTATAATTTTTTTTCAGTACAGGGCACAGAGATAAGACAGAACACACAATCAGATACCCAGCACAATAGAAAAAGTCAAATCTATTAAATGAAGACTGTCCCCGTCTTACCAAGTCGTTTCCGGTGTCCAAGGTAATATTGAGGAATGCAGTCCTAGAGGAGATAAATTGCATATTAAGACAATTATTTAGCTGTCCTGATCCCAGACCTGTATGAGCTAAAGCCATCGCTTAACTATCATCGTAATGCCAAGGAGTTGGCTAAGCACATACAGACCTGGAACCAGCCTACAAATGGTGGAGGATGTTAAAACTAAGAATGACTGGACAGGAAAGCAGGCACTCAGATCACATTTATGGAAGATAGCACTGAATGATGAATCCATCCTGTCAACAAATGTAAAAAAGAAAAAAATAGGACATTTGTTCCCCTACAGTGTCAGTTCGGAAGTGATTATATCGTCGTCTATCTATACAGACCATACCATTCAAATTGAACTATTTGTCTAGCTCAAAACTTCCTGCTATCTCTGCTGCCTGGTTGTTGGTTGACATGGGAGCTCAGGGATAACACAAATGGAAAATGATTTGTTGGTGCTGATGAAATAAATGACAAGAACATCTGAGCATACAACAGGGGGAATGACATGGTGCAAGGGAAACATCACGATTTGAGCTAGAAACCGGGAGATGCAGCACTATGAATACTGATGTAGCTGACTTAGGGTAGTGTGTGTCTGTGAAGATGTGTGTGTGTGTGTAGGAAAAGGGGAAGAGGATCTAACATCCCAGTGCCTCTCTCCATCTTGCCTATCCAGTTCCATAGAGGGAATGGGGAGAAAGACCAATACAGAAACAGAGGAGCCATCCATCCGGTGAGATAGTGATCATCAACAGGCTTGTTGATCTGTTTGCTCCAGTCTTGCTCCCCTGGGACATTGATAAGTTATGACATAGTGGAGCTCAACTGAATACATCATTGGTTGGTTCGAATACTAACTGAACACAGGGCCCAATGAGGACCTCTGGTGACACAGTGGTTAAAGAATGAACTTTAACAAGAAGAGGCTTTTCATTCAAATCTCTTGAAATACAAATGAAGACATGTGAAACAGTTCGCTCACACGTCTTACCTTGAGCAGTGCAACGGCGCTCCAGATAGGTAGTGTGGTAACGCCCAGGTGTGATGTCACCGCCTGGGTGGCCCTGTCCAGGAGGAGCTGCTCCGTCAATTCCTCTGGATTCCCAAACACTTCCTGGAACCAGGCCCCGCCCATCATCACCTAGGGAACACAGACAGTACACAGTAAGGCCATGACACCAACCATTTAGAGCAGGGTTTCCCAAACTCTGTCCAACATTTTGGTTGTTGCCCTAGCACTACACAGCGGATTCAAATAACAAAGCTTGATTCGTTTTTAAAATTTTTTTTTTTTTAATCAGCTGTGTAGTGCTAGGGCAAAAACCAAAGCGTACACCCAGGGGAGGCACCATGACTGAGTTTAGGAAACCCTGATTTAGAGAACTGTCTGTCTGCCAGCCAGCCAGTTAAATAATAAACTTCATCAACCATCCTTTGTCCTAAAGGACCTATAAGACCGTTGCTGAAGAAATAGAACAAAACTCATTAAAAAAAAAAGGAAACGTCCCTTTTTCAGGACACTGTCTTTCAAAGATAATTAGTAAAAATACAAATAACTTCACAGATCTTCATTGTAAAGGGTTTAAACACTGTTTCCCATGTTTGTTCTATGAACCATAAACATTTAATGAACATGCACCTGTGGAACGGTCGTTAAGACACTAACAGCTTACAGACAGTAGGCAATTAAGGTCACAGTTATGAAAACTTAGGCCACTGAAGAGGCCTTTCTACTCTGAAAAACACCAAAAGAAAGATCCCAGGGTCCCTGCTCATCTGTGTGAGCGTGCCTTAGGCATGCTGCAAGGAGGCATGAGGACTGCAGATGTAGCCAGGGCAATAAATTGCAATATCTGTACTGTGAGACGCCTAAGACAGCGCTACTGGGAGACAAAACGGACAGCTGATCGTCCTCGCAGTGGCAGACCACGTGTAACACCACCTGCATAGGATCGGTACATCCGAAAATCACACCTGCGGGCATCCTCTTCCCTCATATGGTACCCTTCCTGCAGGCTCATCCTGACATGACCCTCCAGCATGACAATGCCACCAGCCATACTGCTCGTTCTGTGTATGATTTGCCATGGCCAGCAAAGAGCCCGGATCTCAATCCCATTGAGCAAGTCTGGGACCTGTTGGATCGGAGGGTGAGGGCTAGGGCCATTCCCCCCAGAAATGTCCGGGAACTTGCAGGTGCCTTGGTGGAAGAGTGAGGTAACATCTCACAGCAATAACTGGCAAATCTGGTGCTGTCCATGAGGAGGTGATGCACTGCAGTACTTAATGCAGCTGGTGGCCACACCAGATACTGAATGTTACTTTTGATTTTGACCCCCCCTTTGTTCAGGGACACATTATTCAATTTCTGTTAGTCACGTGTCTGTGGAACTTCTTCAGTTTATGTCTCAGTTGTTGAATCTTGTTATGTTCATACAAATATTTACACATGTTAAGTTTGCTGAAAATAAACACAGTTGACAGTGAGAGGAAGTTTCTTTTTTTTGCTGAGTTTACATTCCACAACAGCCTAGTTCAGGGCTACTGAGACATAGTCCCACGGATGGCTGCACCGTATTTGCCTTGGCAGCAGCTTGTCTGTTTGCATACATGTCTAGAGAAACAGGCATCTGCCCAGTAAACAAATAATGTCTTAAGGCAGCGAGGAGGAACATCAATAATGGAGTGACATTTGTTGTAGAAGTCAAGTCACATGGCACCAGAGGCTATTTGCAGTTAGTTATATGTCTTCCACACCAGGGTATTCCAAACAGAAAACTCCTACCACCACCACCTCCTTGTGACATGACCCCATAAGCCTGACTGAGGCTGGACTGTGTTTGTAAGTGACTTGGAGATCTGTCATCCTGTTGTCTAAAGCATGTATAATTTACGCTGAGCGGAACACTGTATATCTTGATGGGTTTTACTGTAGTTTATACATGGAAGGTTGGTCCCTGCCATGCTGTGCATTATTAACATAGGAAAGCATTCTTGCACGGCCTATAATACGCACATTATGTAATTGTTTGTGTATGAGAGAGAGAATATAGTACATATATATTGTGTGTCTCTTACTGTTATTCTTGTGGTAGGTCCCCCAGTGCGGTTGTGCTGGGGGAAGGGAACAGAGTCATAGACCACCCCTAGGAGACCTCTGTCTTCTGAGGATGGCACCAGGTGGCCAAAGCCCTGAGGCCACACAAGACAACACTCACATTAGATACACACATTCTGAAACACACGCATATCCATAGAAAATAACAAAGAATCTTCAAAAAAAAATTGCTTCATTGTTCTCACCGTGACAGGCAGGACGGAACCCTCGTACTCCAGGTTTACCATGGCAACGGTTACTGTGGCGATCTCACGTAGCTGCTGTGACAGGGGCTGTGCAGCAGTGAGAAGTGCTGAGACCAGAGCTAAAACAACACACACAAGCACGCACAACTGAAGACCAAAACCACACAGGCTTCCAGGTCCACAGACAGAACGGCAGGGACTGAATTTAAGAATCACTGTGTGAAGTTAAAAGATTTAGGCTCAGTGATCAAGTTTAGTAAAAGTTCATTTACCTTTTGCTGGTAGAGCAGCAATGATATGATCAGCTTTGATGGTGCCGTCCTCCAGTTGAATCTGTGTTAAAAAGATCAATTGCACAGACATCAGTTGATTCATTTACTGGATTTAATGAACAACTTAAAAATACACATACCACAACTCCAGTGCAATGGCAGTACACATACATGTGTCCCAACCCCCAGATCTCCAGCAGTCTCACCTCCCAGCCGGTGCCATTAGTACTTAGCCCCATCACAGGGGTGTCTTTATGCACCTCTACACGTCCCCCATTCCTCATCCTCTCCTCCAGGGCTTCCGGAAGGTTCTGTAAGCCCCTCTTCAGTGACCACTGGGCCCAGTTCTCCTGAGCAGCCCTCTTGGTCAGGGTAGAGGAGAGTTCGTCTGGTCCAGGGCCTGGGGGGACAGTCACACTTGTTATTCATCTACTCAATTAGACAGGTCAGCAATATGACTGTTATGGGGACATTTAAGATTCAGAATTCCTATGTAGCTTCGGTGTGGTGGCGGACTCTCTCTCACCTGGGCCCAGCAACATTCCCAGGATGATGGAACCTCTGGCCTTCTCTGCGTTGTAGAGTGGCGGGAGACAAGAGCGCACACTCAGCTTCCTGCAGTCCCCTGCAAACACTCCCCTGCACAGGCTGTCAATGGCAATGTCTGCAAGATGCAGAGAGAGAAGAGGAGAATACTGTCATTCTGAACTGATGTGGAAGTTGTGTGCAGGGTATTGTTTTTAATGCCATCTCACCTCAGTGCCCAGCCTTCTCGACACGAAGGAATGAACAGACTCATCCTCCTCCTTTCCTCTGCTGATCAGTATCTCCTTCAGTACGCTCTGGACCAGAGGACGAGAGAACGGAGCGACTGTACGCACTACTCCACTGGATGGAGGGAGGCAGAGGGTGACTTGGATAGACAGACTACCTACAGTTGATTCAATTCACCATGTTGTGAATGCATGAACATAGCTGTTTGTGTCTAACGTGGTACTATTTCATCATTCATCCTTACACCCCCTTACCCTAAGCCAGAAGGCATCTTGTGTAGCTGGCCTCCCACATAGAGGTAACGGTTCTTAGAGGCCACGTGATCATAGGTGACTGGGAGGACCTCGCTCTCCAGCCCCAACTCTTCCACCTGTAGAAAACAGACTTAGATTTCTAGCTACTATCAATCACACACACACACACACACTACAGTGCCTACCATGTTGAGTGTGTTTCGTCCCACGGCTCCTGCAGGTCGTATCCCTCTGGGTCCATGTTCAAACACAGCTCCATCCTCCCTACGAGTTGAACTTAGCCAGCCTCCGAACCGTCCATCCCCCTCCAGCAGCACTATCTACACAGACAGACAGGGAGAGATATTAATCTAATGGTGTACCTGTGCAGGGCCTAGTGGGCATCTCAATAGTGTAATAACAGCTTAATTACAGTATGTTTGGACTTACAGTAGAGATGTAGTCTACCTGCAGCATATGTGGAGATAGTTGTGGTAATGATATTTACCTTGGAGACCTGGTGGCTCTTGCTGAGGTGGAAGCAGGCTGACAGGCCCCCGATCCCCCCTCCCAGGACAGCCACCGTCTTCTGCATTCAGCCCTAGGATGCCCAGCTCTGTGCAATGGGACAGAACAGGGCTGTAATGTCTATTCTGTACCACACAAATCCCTCAAACATCCATGTGTAAATGGCATTAAGAGCAACTGAGCAAGCCAAGTAATGTTAATAGAAACTTCAGTGAAGTGACCAAGCTTGGCTTTGGTTAAAGTGGGGGGAAACAAGGACAGCTGCACACTGTCAGACCGGTAACTATCAAAGGCCTGGCCAAGCCTACTTGACCCCATGATGAAGTGTTTTTGAAGATCAGTGACAAGGGTTTGTGGAATTCAGCTATGACTACATCGATTTGCTCAAGGTCAATACTTCTAAAAATTGTAATTGTTAAACACTTACTGTGTACCTATGTTTGTAGTTGCGTGCCCGTTTGCTGAAATCCATACTTTGTAATACAACGTTCGTCAAATACAACCACCGACCATTTCCTAATTTCTGTTGCTCTAAAATGTGCCAATTGAATCTCAGATTTGGCAGGGTAATGTACGTTTTGAGCAATAGAAAAGTTGAAATGGTCAGTGGTTGTATTTGACCAACGTTTTGTTAAAAAGCATGGACAAAGAAAGGCACGCAACTACAGAAGACAAACATAGGTACACAGTAAGTGTTTCATAATTTATTTATTTTTTAAAGTATTGACCTTGGGTGAATCAATGTATTCAGAGACTGACTTCCACAAAGCCTGGTCCCTGCTCAACTCCGTGGGTGGAGATAATCAGAAACTTCCTTCACCACAGAGTTGAGTTTAGTTAGCTACAAGGGCCCGTTACTAAAACAATATGACGGTGTCTCTCACTCATCAAACGGATAACTGACTCAGAGAGTTGTAGCACATGTCTCCCACTAATCTTGAGTGGAGAAGGAGGGTTGGGTCTGGGTGGTGACCCCTGATAAGATGATGACATAATGACAGCCCCTTTCAATCTGCTTGCTGTCTGGAGACTCAGAGACAAGAGAAATGTACTTTCTTGAAAAAAATACTTTCTGTACAGTCAGTGACAGTGTTCACTCTGATCCAGTTGAGCAGATGTCTAGCAGTAGCTGGATACAGCAATAGCCTAAATACAGCTAGCTTGAAGATGATCTTGTGTTACTTTTTATTATGTTTTACTTTAGTTTATTTGGTCAATATTTTCTTACCTCTTCTAGAACTGCACTGTTGGTTAAGGGCTTGTAAAGTAAGCATTTCACGTTAAGGTCTACACGTTGTATTCGGCGCACGTGACAAATAAAGTTTGATTTGATTTGCTAGCTAATAACTAGTTTGATAAGTAAGGCCAGTGAACGTGCAAAGGCATGATGCCAAATTACACTAGGGGCCAAAGGCAGTCATTCGGTTGTGTGCAGTTTTACTGTAAATTACAATACACCGGCAACATCAGATGGAACAAAGTAACGTTCGTTTTGAAGGAGTCTTCGCTCACAACACCGGTTGTCAGGTGTTATCCAATGCATTCAAAATAACCGTAAACGATGTTAGCCGGTTAGCATGCAACACAACTGGGAAAAAGGTGTAGCATACGTTGCAAAGGAAGGCACAACTTCACGAGAGAGAGGTAGACAGACATATCGATATGCTTATTGGAATAAATGTAGAAATGTCTAGAATTTACCTTTTGCGGTCTAAAGTTGGAGTCACGACTCATGAACCTCCGTGACATACCATTGATGATAGCGGACTTCGTCGTTGCTGCTTTGAACAACCAATTACAATCACTAATTTCGTCTTCTTTGCTGGAAATCCTTTGCTTGTTCTTTCTGTATGGTTGCCATCTAGTGTACGGGAAAGCAATTACAACATGGCTTTCTTCATATTTAAATAAATGTATCATAGAAGAGAAAGTTACCTAAACCTGATGAATTCTAAGGAATAACGGAGAGATACGATAAAGTTTTGTGCCATCAGGATGTTATATATTTTTTTATGAATCGACTGACATACGATATAAATTGAGCAAAGAACATGGTACGTTTAAATTTTGGGGTATAGAAAGTTGGGAAGTTCGGTTGGTTTTACTTTTTCGATAGAATTTAAAGCAGAACTCAATCTGAATAGGGGATATATATTTGACAAGAGGCAGGCTGACTTGCTGCGTCATTACGTTGAATACACAATAACGTTCCAATAAGTTGCAGTTCTTAGGGATGGTAAATTACGGTAGATAAGGTATCTCAAACTATGCAACATATATTAAATGATTGATGTGACTGATTTTTTAAGTTTAACCCATGTTATTTTTAGATAAAATACAGTAGATTCCCGAAGGAGAGATTTCATTAACACAGGAAAGGGATATGATATGGTTAGCATTCGTTTTGGCTTTAATTAACCATTGAATATTTTTATTTTAAAATAGATAAGACACTTGACAGAGAATTGGTACAGGATAGATATGAATGGACACCCAAGGGATAATTGGACAAGTGGAGAATGAAAGGGGCGTTCCTACATGATAATGTCAGAACATTGTTTAGGGTAGGCAAAGCTGTTACCTGGGCATAGCCAGGTATCAAATGGGGGATGGGTAAAATGTGGTCTAGGATAGGAAACTTAGTGGCCTATTGGATAATTGTCACGACTTCCGCCGAAGTTGGCTCGCCTGCCTGTTCGGGTGGTGCTCGGCGGTCGTCGTCACCGTCCTACTAGCCGCTACCGATCCCTTTTTCGTTTGTCTGTTGGTTTTGTCTTATTAGTTTCACCTGTGTGTATTTTCGTTTAATTAGCTTCCCTATATGTAGTAGTTTGACCCGCCCTTGTTTTGTGTGGGATTGTTTTGTTTTTTGTTACTCTGTTGGTTGTGGTTTTCATGTTTGTATTCTCTGAACTGTTTGGTCCTGTGTTTGGGCTGGTCTGGTCTGTTTTATGCGCCCTGTATAAAAAAAAACGTTTGCTAACAAGTAGGCATAGAAGTTAAAGATCTAATCAGATAGAACATGTGAGAAACTGTTTGTTAACCAAACCTGCATGTCCAAGATTTATGCACTACAGGTGAACTACAGGATAAGGTGATTCACTCAATCCAGTCCCTGAGGAGAATAGACGGGAAACCGCACATTGGAGCGGCCATACCAAGGACTCCTGGTGACAGCCTTCGCTGTGAGAATAGCTAAAATAACTACCTGGATTCATATCACACACTGCGGGAGGGTAAGACGCGCTGACACTGTCGCACAATCACAGTATTCGAGAGGAGAACTGGAATTAACAGAATTCCGGGGGCCATCTCTTGAATGAAGACTTCCTTTCCCGTCATTCCATCCCTGTGCTTGTTCATAAAAGTGGAGGAGTGTCTGGCCTCTGGCTGCTGATGTCTTTTCTGGGAAAGGGTGGGGCTTTACAGGGGCTTTACAGGTGTACTGATCTGTCATGAGCTGTTTGGTCATGGGAGCCATATTCCTGATACACCATGAACCCCGAGAAGGCCAAAGAGGGTAACTTGACTTGTGCTAGACGAGGAGACTGTGATATTACCATAGCATCTTAGCAGGTCACTGGAACTGAATAGTAAAGTAGATAGTAAAGACCCAGGATCTCGGGTTATGGTATGTTGGCTTTGACCAGTTTTCAACTGATACTATGGTACCGTTCCAGGTGGCAAAGGTTAGAGTTGGTAAGGAGAATGAACTCCGGGCGACCATAATCTCACTAACAACGAATAATTCAGGTTAAAGATATATAAAGAGTATTAACCAAAACCTTGCGAGAACAAAATCAAATCATGACACGTATTAAAGTGAAAACCATATGGTAAAGCTGTTCACGAAAGCAGGAATGCCAGATAATGACAGTTACATTGAGTTGCACTATTTATATCCACAGGTTCCCTTTAAATCGAGACTACCTTCCTTTACAGTGACAGAAGGAGATAATACTCTTTGGCCGGTTATGGGAAATATGTAGGGGAAGTTGTTACCTGCAATAGGACAGAGAATGTTGTTTCAATAACGTAGTGGGCCAGGGCTGACATCTGGTGGTTGTGTGGAGGAATGATATTATGGGAAATAAAGAAGAAAAAAATCTACAGGTTGGACAGGCCCATGCGCTCTCGGTCATATGGGAATGCCTTTCACACTCATTCAACACCATGACATGAAGTTGGCCAAACTGGAGAAAAGAAGTACTCCATCTGGGTCTTTTGACGAGACAGTATATATTGGTAACATTGGGGTTCCACGGGGGATACCAGACGCGTTCAAAGCAAGAAATCAGATCTAAGCAGGATTAGAGTTTAGTATTTTCTAGTGGTCCACTCTCAAATAAAAATGTGAACTGGATCAATTATATTTAGGATAATCCACAGCGCTTCATCAATTATACCAGAGATGTAATTAATGACTTGGCAGAATAGAATTAATCTGGGATATGTTTGTTGGCTGGAAAGGGTGAGAGTGGGTCGAGGTGGTTTGTTCCCCGATGACACAGCTCCGGACGGATCAGGGACCAAAGCCTTAGCTGGTTTGACCACCCTGGCTCACGAGTTGACAGAACTCTGGGGTGGATACTTCTCTGACTAATTGGTTTGATAGTATGTTTGGAAAATGGATAAATGTTATGATCACTGTGTTATGGGCTACCTTCACCTGTGTGTCTGTTTTAGTTGTGTGGCTATTGTCTAATTCCCTGTGTATGAGGTCTCATTTCCAGGACTCTGGAGAAATCAATGAGAAAACAGATGGTGCGATACGGACTGATTCCAAGATCTGACCAGTGGAATGATGAACACATGCCTCAAACCTAAATAGATGAATGAATCCGGATTCTTCATATGCGAGGAACTTAGGTATTGATTAGACCATTTTGATATTTAGATGTTAGGTTGTATCTTGTTTCGATGAAGATGTTAACGAAAATCCTCATAAGAATTCTGATTCTGATGTAGGCCTAAACAGTCATGGTGAATGCAAGTATTGGTTTATGTTAGAAGGTATTTTGATAACAATAAATATTTCTAATACAAGTAGATGTATGCTTTTTAATATTTTAATAAAACTGGATATGTGATTGGATGCATAATATTTAATCATTGGGTGGATATGTTAAGGGATTTTTTTTATCAATAATGACTTATGTATACATTTCAATCAGGACTGACTAATCAGAATACTATTATGTTAGTGTATAGATGTATGAATTATATTTTAATCCTAGTACTGAATGTGTCTAATTACAATCAAGAATTAGAACAATGACTGTCTGTTCCTTGGTAGAAACGAATGAACTTATTGTCAGACTGGCTAGAATGCTTATCTACACAGGGAGGCCTTGGCCTAGTCATAAATGATCTAAACTAGTGAAGGATGAGGTAGGAAGGCTTGAACTATACTGCCATTGTACCGGAGGAACGGGACAGTTTGAAACCTAATGATGTCATTTTCAGTTTTTAACCTGTTGTAAATTGTATCATGTTCAGTACTCTCGAGAATAAACTCTAGTGCTTGATTTTGAGACTGGTCTCCGCCCATTTTATGCAAATAAGTTTCTAACAAATCCTTAGAAATGGGCTGAGTATATTAATTTAATTGGGTAATAAACATAGAGGAATTTAATTCCTCTAACAGACTTGCAACGCAATCTGCGTCAGAAATAGAAATAAGTTCTATTTTAGCCCTTGGCATCGCAGACAATCGTTGGTGCAATAATTGAATAACATGGATTTCTAAATGTGTTTTGCAGCGCACGCGACATGTCCGGTCTGGTCAGCATGTAAGGCTGATTTCTACGCCAAACTTAGTGATGTAACAAGACACATGACAACTCAAAAACATACTCAAAAGGCAAAGCCTAATAACAGTTCCACCCAAAACAAGCTGCCATTTATGGTTAAAAAAATTGACTCTGCAAAAAAGGCTGAGGCCACCATGGCATTAGCGATCGCTGAACACTGTTCCATCTTGACATGTGATATTGGAGAAGCATGTAGACCTGCTTTCTCAGACTCCACTGCTGCTACCCACTTCAAAATGCACAGGTCAAAGTGCACAGAAATTATTCATGGTGTTCTAGCACCATACTTTCTGAAAAAGTTGGTCACAGATGTGGGTGACCAGCGTTTCAGCCTCCTGAGTCCACAGATGTGGGTGACCAGCGTTTCAGCCTCCTCCTCGATGAGTCCACGGATGTGGGTGACCAGCGTTTCAGCCTCAATGAGTCCACAGATGTGGGTGACCAGCATTTCAGCCTCCTCCTCGATGAGTCCACGGTTGTAAGTGTTTCTAAGTACCTGGGGGTTGTGATAAGGTACTTTAGTTACACCAAGCAGACAATTGTATCAACATTTCTGGGGCTTGTTGAGTTGGAGGGAGGAGATGCCAAATCTATAGCCCGTGCTGTTGTGGCTTTCCTCGATAAGTGTTGTCTTAAAAAAGGGAAACTCCTGGAGATAGGGACTGACAATGCCTCTGTTATGACAGGGATTAACAATGGGGTCCATAAAGTGCAGAAGGAGTATGTTCTTATTCGCTGTGTGTGCCACTCTCTGCAGTTTGCTCATTTATAGTTCTAAACATATTTAGGGTGTTTTTTACTCACTTTTTGTCTCTCCCACGATGTTATTCCTCTCTCCTACAGCGTCCATCAAAATTACATGCACATGACCAATTATGCAAATTAGGGGATGACATCATTTAGCAACTTCTAGCAACTTTTAGGACAGCCAATAGCTACTTTCCTTACTGAGGAGTTGGCAACACTGTCACTAACTACTTCTCAGATTCAGGGTTCAATTCTCAGGCCGACTCTTTTCTCTGTATATATCAATGATGACGCTCTTGCTGCGTGTGATTCTTTGATCCACCTCTACGCAGATGACACCATTCTGTAAACATCTGGCCCTTCTTTGGACACTGTTAATAACAAACCTCCAAATGAGCTTCAATGCCATACAACACTCCTTCCGTGGCCTAAAACTGCTCTTAAATGCTAGTAAAACAAAATGCATGCTCTTCAACCAATCGCTGCCTGCACCCACCCGCCCGACTAGCATCACTACTCTGAACGGTTCTGACTTAGAATATGTGGACAACTATAAATACCTAGGTGTCTGGTCAGACTGTAAACTCTCCTTTCAGAATCATATTAAGCATCTCCAATCCAAAATTAAATCTAGAATCGGCTTCCTATTTCGCAACAAAGCCTCCTTCACTCATGCTGCCAAACATACCCTCATAAAACTGACCATCCTTGACTTTGACGATGTCATTTATAAAATAGCCTCCAACACACTACTCAGCAAACTGGATGCAGTCTATCACAGTGCCATCTGTTTTGTCATCAAAGCCCCATATACTACCCACCACTGTGACCTGTATGCTCTCGTTGCCTGGTACTCGCTACATATTCATCGCCAAACCCACTGGCTCCAGGTCATCTATAAGTCTTTACTAGGTAAAGCTCCGCCTTATCTCAGCTCACTGGTCACCATAGCAACAACCACCCGTAGCACGCGCTCCAGCAGGTATATTTCACTGGTCATCACCAAAGCCAACATCTCTTTGGCTGCCTTTCCTTACAGTTCTCTGCTGCCAATGACTGGAACGAATTGCAAAAATCACTGAAGTTGGAGACGTATATCTCCCTCACTAACTTTAAGCATCAGCTGTCAGAGCAGCTTACCGATTGCTGCAGTTGTACACAGCCCACCTGTCAATTGCCCATCCAACCAACTACCTACCTCATCCCATATTTGTTTTGTTTTTCTGCTCTTTTGCACACCAGTATTTCTACTTGCACATCCTCATCTGCACATCCATCACTTCAGTGTTAATTGCTAAATTGTAATTACTTCGCCACTATTGGCCTATTTATTGCCTTACCTCCTTACTTCATTTGCACACACTGTATACAGATTTTTCTTTTGTGTTATTGACTGTACGTTTGTTTATCCCATGTGTAACTCTGTGTTGTTTTTTGTCGCACTGCTTTGCTTTATCTTGGCGAGGTCGCAGTTGTAAATGAGAACTTGTTCTCAACTGGCCTACCTGGTCAAATAAAGGTGAAGAAAAATATATGTATATATTTGTACTGTATTTGTGAGACATTCTACTGCACTGTTGGAGATACAGTTGAAGTCGGAAGTTTACATAAACCTTAGCCAAATACATTTAAACTCAGTTTTTCACAATTCCTGACATTTAATCCTAGTAAATATTCCCTTTCTTAGGTCAGTTAGGATCACCACTTTATTTTAAGAATGTGAAATGTCAGAATAATAGTAGAGAGAATGATTTATTTCAGCTTTTATTTCATTCATCACATTCCCAGTGGGTCAGAAGTTTACATACACTCAATTAGTATTTGGTAGCATTGCCTTTAAATTGTTTAACTTGGGTCATACATTTCGGGAAGCCTTCCACAAGCTTCCCACAATAAGTTGGGTGAATTTTGGATCATTCCTCCCGACAGAGCTGATGTAACTGAGAAGGTTTGTAGGCCTTGCTCACACACGCCTTTTCAGTTCGGCCCACACATTTTCTATGGGATTGAGGCAGGGGTTTGTGATGGCCACTTCAATACTTTGACTTTGTTGTCCTTGAGCCATTTTACCACAACTTTGGAAGTATGCTTGGGGTCATTGTCCATTTGGAAGACCCATTTGCAACCAAGCTTTAACTTCCTGACTGATGTCTCGAGATGTTGCTTCAATATATCCACATAATTTTCCTCCCTCATGATGCCATCTATTTTGTGAAGTGCACCAGTCCCTCCTGCAGCAAAGCACCCCGACAACATGATGCTGCCACCCCCTGCTTCACAGTTGGGATGGTGTTCTTCGGCTTGCAAGCCTCCCCCTTTTTCCTCTGAACATAACAATGGTCATTATGGCGAAACAGTTCCATTTTTGTTTAATTTCTCAAAAAAGTACTATCTTTGGCCCCATGTGCAGTTGCAAACCGCAGTCTGGCTTTTTTATAGCGGTGTTGGAGCAGTTCCTTGTTCCTTGCCTTTCAGGTCATGTCGATATAGGACTAATTTTATTGTGGATATAGATACGTTTGTACTGGTTTCCTCAGGGCATCTTCACAAGGTCCTTTGCTGTCGATCTAGGATTGATTTTCACTTTTCATCTCTAGGAGACAGAACCCGTCTCCTTCCTAAGTTTGTCTGATGGTTGTGTGGTCCCATGGTGTTTATACTTGCATACTATTGTTTGTACAGACGAACGTACCTCCAGGCGTTTGGAAATTGCTCCCAAAGATGAACCAGACTTGTGGAGGTCTACAATTTTTTTCTAATGTCTTGGCTGATTTCTTTTGATTTTCCCATGATGTCAAGCAAAGAGGCACTGAGTTTGAAAGTAGGCCTTGAAATACATCCACAGGTACACCTCCAATTGACTTAAATTATGTCAATTAGCTTATCAGAAGCTTCTATAGCCATCATTTTCTATATTAGAGTCATTATTTTCTGGAATTTTCCAAGCTGTTTAAAGGCACAGTCAACTTAGTGTATGTAAACTTCTGACCCACTGGAATTGTGATACAGTGAATTATAAGTGAAATAATCTGTCTGTAAACAATTATTGGAAAAATGACTTGTGTCATGCACAAAGTAGATGTCCTAACCGACTTGCCAAAATTATAGTTTGTTGACAAGAAATTTGTGGAGTGGTTGAAAAACAATTTTTAATGACTCCAACCTAAGTGTATGTAAACTTCCGACTTCAACTATAGTAACAAGTGTTTCGATCCACCTGCCATAACACCGGCAAGTCTTGTAAGTATTTCACTGTAAAGTCTACCTACGCCTGTTGTATTCGGCACATGTGACAATTAACATTTGATTTTAAATCTGTGTATGCGACCAATAAACTTAGATGTTATCTAGATTTTAATATAGAACCTGGACCCAGAACCTGGACAACGGCAGCCTTTCTGTGGGAAGCTAGTGCACTACACAACAGCTCCTGCAGCCTGGGGAAGTCCAGCTCCCCTGGTGGAGAGCTGACACCAGGAAAGTGGTCTGTTTGAGGCCTAGTCAACCTAGGGCCTCCTCACTCCACCTTCTAACCTCTTCAACAGCCCCCTCCCCCATTAAGTCAGCCTTGGAAAGGACCAGGTATCACATCCTCCCCTGAGCTGACAGACTCTGCAGCAGCTGGACACAGACCTGGCTAAGCCTGAGAGATGCGAGACCAGGATGTAGACATCACATGGTGGCTAAAGAGGAGTCAGCGACATCGGAGGGTTTGGAGATTGAGGTTGCGGAGAAGATGAAGTAGCCTTCTGATCTGTCTTAGTTGAGGAGGGAGCCAGATCCCCCACCCTGCCCATGCCTGGTAGATCCCACAGCCAGACACAAAGCAGCTCAGGGTGAGAGAACCCCAAAGCCTCCATGGTGATTTCAGTGACTCCAGTGGGAAACGCCCTCTCGTCCTGGTTCTTCAAGCCCAGGAGTGAGTTGACTAGGCTGGAGCTGCCGCAACCCGTCTGCCCCAGGACCCCCAGTCGGAGGTGCTCCAGGGCCGTGGGAGCAGAGAGAAGACTGGATGGGGAGAGGGGGGTTTGGTCAGATCTCTGGACTGGAACAGGTGTCCATTCCGATCAATGTCCCCCGGACGCAGCTTGTCCATTCTCAGACCAGCTGACAGCAGAGGCCTGTAAGGGAAGGCTACGAGCAAAAGGATGCAATGATACAAATTAGTGTGATTTGGGTAAAAGAAAAATAGATATATACCTGGGAAATGTCCTTATCTCACAATACTGTAAAACAAAGCATTACATAATTTGTATTATCTCCTCAAGGGACAAACTTGAAAATTTACTCTAAATCTGGAAAATTGCAATGTAGTTTCATCAATATTAATTATCTGTACACACACTGTTTGCACAATTAACCACAACATGAGACTAAACACACACTCACTGTTCGTCATTCCTCAGCAGTTTTGGAACTCTGTTTTCTCTGAAAACATCCACCATGAACTGGCAGAAGGCTTTCTTTCTCAGCTCAGGCAGAGCTGTATTCATGGCCACTCCAATCTCTCTTAACTCTAGTAACGTTTGCTTCACATCCTCTGGGACCTCAACTCCTCCAGCTGTGGCTCCCAGCGTCTTCCTCTCAATCTCCATCTGACTCATTCTCTCCCAGGCACCGGTCTTACAGGGTCCTGTGAGCTTCTCCTGGACCAGGTCCCACTCCTGTTCAGCTCTGACTAAGAACAGTGGTTGGTCCCTGTCTCGGAGCTCCGTGACAGTGCAGCACCAGGACAACCTCCCAGAGTCTGAGGTGAGGACCACCAACCCATCGAAGTGTTCAATAGGGTGGTTTTGGCCATCGAGGCTTGGAATTGTCCAAATCCAAATGTTGCGGATTTTAGGGTGCAGGACCATTGGTGATTTGGGGTGCAGGATGATCGGTTGGTTCTCAGTGGGAGGGTTATCTCTCTTATTGTCATCCTCCTCACCTTCCTTAACCTGTTTGCTAACACTACGCTACGCTACCTACTACATAACACTATGAAGTAAGAAACAATCAGATTTTAGGGTAGCACTACATTACAGCACTTTCTCCCGTCTACTGTAATGTAAAGTGATGCTGATTTAGTTGGATGGATAAACATAAGCATAAATAATGACAGACTACTTACCTTGCAGAGATAAAATAAAAAGTATATGCAGACTTGACTTTAAGGCTAATATCACTCGAGTGGTTTTTCCTCTTGAATTGAGTAAGTTTGCCAATGTAGTAAGTTCTTTAGGAATAACATCTGAACCCCGTTCACTTCACTGTTGATCAAGTCAGTCACATGCTGCATCGTAAATACACCACAGATATAGATTTTTTTTCCAGGTGGAGCAAGGTGTGTGTAGTCTGGCTGGCCACGACCCACGGGACAATTCAGCGAGCTAGAGAGGCTGGTGTTAGCAAGACTGCGGTGTGTGAATACAGAGAGACAAACTGGTGACTGTTATTGGAAACACAGGAACTGGCTGCTTTCATCACAAGAATATTACTTGGTATGAAACAAGATTACATTTGTTGTTTGATATTCAGATCATAAGTATAACCATACAAATGCCACTTATTTTACTTTACATGTAACTTTTTAGTGACAGGGGGCAGTATTTGTAAATTCGGATGAATGACGTGCCCAAAGTAAACTGCCTGTTACTCAGGTCCAGAAGCTAGGATATGCATATACTTGGTAGAATTGGATAGAGAACACTCGGAAGTTTCTAAAACTGTTAAAATAATGCCTGTGAGTATAACAGAACTGATATGGCAGAAGAAAACCCGAGGAAAATCCATCCAGGAAGTGGGATTTTTTTGATGTGAGTGGTTTTCCATTGAATGCCTATTGACTATGTAATTGGTTAGGGCCCAGATTGCAGTTTATATGGCGTCCACTAGATGTCAACAGTCTTTAGACATGGTTTCAGGCTTGGTTTCTAAAAACTATGAAGAAAAATACCTTTTGGTCAGGGGACTGGGGAAGCATGCAGTACTGTTTTGCGCACGTGACTGTGTGCGCACCCTTCATTTTTCCTTTCTATTGAATACGCTGTTGTCCGGTTTAAATATGACTGATTATTTCGATAACTGGCACCCTGAGGATTAGTTATAAACATCGTTTGACATGTTTCAACAAACTTTACCGGTACTATTAGGATGTGTTCGTCTTCATGTTTTGACCACCTTTGAGCCAGTGGATTACTAAACACAACGTGCCAACAAATCAGAGTTTTGGGGATATAAAGATGGACTTTATCGAACAAAACAACTATTTATTGTGTAGCTGGGACCCTTCTGATTGCAACCAGATGAAGATCTTCAAAGGTAAGTGATTACTTTTATTGCTATTTCTGACTTTCGTGACTCATCTGCTTGGTTGGAAAATGTTTGTATGCTTTTGTGTGTTGGGCGCTGTCCTCAGATAATCACGTTATGCTTTCGCCGCAAAGCCTTTTTGAAATCTGACAAAGCGGCTGGATTAACAAGAAGTTAATATTTTAATTGATGTATAACACTTTTTTTCCCATGAATGTTTATTTTTACTATTTCTGTAATTTTAATTTGGTGCTCTGCAATTTCAACGGATGTTGTCGAGGTGGGTCACTAGCGGCACGCCTGCACCAAAGAGATTTTAAGACAATAACCTACAAGTTTATTCATAGACCAAATGTAATGTGGAGCCTAACAAAAGCATTATTGTGACATGAAATTACTTTGTAGAGGTTTTTAATCATCCATTCATGAGAAACACCATTCTCAACAATGTAGCCTACTACCTAATGCAATTGTCCTGTATCCTGTTTGAGTGTGAACAGTTAAGAAGATCAATGGCACTTCTCCCCAGCAGATGTCATCATTGCTTTTCATCTCAACCTTCTAATAGTAACACCACTCAGTCCACTGGAATAGTGTATTATTGAGCTATGTCAAATAGGCCTGTTGACAATAAATTCAATGTTGCAAACTACCCAATTAGTCAATATACAGTACACATATACAAAACAATGAAGATGCATGCAAACATACTGTACAAAGATTTGTATTCATTTTTAGGAACTTGGGATCAGGACATGTGCAGACATGCCCCATGACATCATGGAAGTAGATTATATTTAACAGCAAGCTGAGACAGGTGCTGAGCACAGCAGGTGCAACAGAATGACAGGTGTTTGGTCAACAGAAGAAGATGCTCAGGGCCTGACATCACTGCAGGGGAGGTAATGTTTGTTGTGTGTAAAAATAGATAATGTGACGATGGCTCTAACTCTAACAGTCTTTAAACCTGCTAATTTAAGAGACTGCTGTAACCTAAAAAGGTCAAGAATGGTTAAATACCGGTTGCTATAGGTGTAACATTATACAGCCCAGGGGTAGACTGAAGATTGATGGCTTCATGCAGAACTACTCACTCTCTGTCTGGGCCAGATGTAGTCTAGGTTGATCATGAATCCATTTCTTTTGTCATATTTTGTAGTCAATATCTCAGTGTTTCCATTCAAAAGGACCACAATGCAATCTCTTGCTGCGCCAGACTGGTTGGACCACTTCTGTTGCTGCTAGTGTGAATAAGATCAAGCCACTCCCTGGACACATTCCCATGTCTACAATTCATTACATCCAGCCAGACCCTACATTCTCTTGGATCTGTTAGGAACACTTGTACTTGTGTCTGTTATTTCTTCACTGTCTTCTTCTTCTCTGCTCAGGAGCAGTGGGTTTAGAAGGAGCTGACAGAAGGACTGCTACCATGGCTGATGGAAAGGGATTCACCTGTCTTATGGTCATTCTCATCCTGGGGAATATATTTGGAGCTGTAAGAGTGGCAATTGATTTCATTCCTATAGTAGCTGTATTTTGAAAGTATTTTTTTAATCATATGTAATCATATGGTAGACAAATGGTGTGCAGATCTATGGTGTTTACTACAGTACATTCGATTTCTGGTCCTTTTCAGCACTATGCTGTACGGGTTGTTAACACTTTAAATTGTAATGTAGGATCCTGTTATAGTAATGGGTTACAATTTGTTATAACAACTCTTAATAAACCTGTTATTACCTTATTATAGGCAGCAGGTCTTGCCCTTTGTGCTCTGGCCATCTGGGTTGCAGTAGATCAATTCAAGCTCTACCCTATATCTGGTGTGTCGGGGAAAGATGACATCTTTGCCGGGGCCTGGATTGCCATTTTCACAGGCTTTGCCTTCTTCTGCATGTGCGTCTTTGGTATCTTGGCTGCTGCGATGAAGAGCCGTGCCTTAATGCTAACAGTAAGACTAAGGTTACTAAATTCATCACAATTTATTTGGTCACCAAAGTTCTTCATTTGTTCACCTGAAAAAATATAATTCAAGTGGAATATATGGTATGCCTATATCTCTTTCTCTGTTGATCTTTTCAAGTAAAGGAAAATGTTTATTTTGTGATTTTGACAGTATCTGATCCTGATGTTGATCATCTACATATTTGAGTGTGCCTCGTGTATCACTGCAGTCACCCACAGAGACTATGTGAGTACATGGGAAATGGGCACCTTGGGGTACCTTCAGATCTTCACATTGTTTGACCAGCACAATTCTAGAAACACAACTTAAATGTATTCTACTGTTTTGTCTCATCCTCTGCTATGTGCTGTTTGTAGCTGGTTGGAAACAGTAATCTGGTGAAGAAGCAGATGCTGAAGTACTATGCAGCCGACGGTGACTCTGGCAGTCAGATCACACTGACATGGAACAAAGTGATGAAAGAGGTGACTGGTCACCAAATCAAAGGAATCTGTCAGGATAATCTGACTAATCAGAGCCACACCACACATTCCAAACAGATGACTAGCACGAAGACCGACTAAACCTAGGTTATTGTGTGGAATATCTGTTAGGGAAAGGTATCACATTCCACTTACACACAGTCACACACTCACACGCACACACCCTTGGGAGTAGCAGATGAATTTTCAGCTCTGACATGACATAGCATGTCCCTCTCTCTCCATCATCAATGCCAGAGTCACGCTGCGTCTCTGCTGGATGAACAGGTTTGGACAGCACCAATAGTGTGGGAAACACAAGGGATGGGATCAGTTTGCTGCACAGGGACAGAAACAACCACTGCAGGCTGTGTTGATGTAGCTAGGATAAAGAATGTAGAGCTGAGGGTCACAGTAGACAATTGTCACAGTAAACATGTGTATCAGTAACACGTTCTACAAATACTTATACAGTAGCTCGTTCAGTTTGAGTGAAGTGAGTTAAGTCTGTCACAGCATCAGTTTGTCGACTAAACAACTAAACTATTCCTGTTTGATTGAAGAATATTCCTCACCCATCTATTGTTTCTACAACATCCTCTCCTACCCTATTTCAGGTGGAGTGTTGTGGAACGGATGGCCCAGTGGACTGGATAGAGTACAACTCCACCTTCAGGGAGAAGTTTGGTACAGACTACCCCTGGCCCACCCACTGCTGCAAGAGGAAGAACAACTACGAGGTGGTGAATGTGGAGGCCTGTAAGAACGGTCAGAACACCACCATGTTCACTAAGGTGAGAAAACACATTCCCATTGCCTAAAACCTAAGAGATTCTCTGGTTCTCTGATTTGCACTTGAAGGCTCAAGATTTAAGTAGCTCATAACCACAGACGTAGGATCTGATTATACAGTACCTGCCATGAATTATAACTGTACTGTAACTACTAACAGTATGAAAAATATCTGACCCTGTACAGTATCAGTGGTTAGGGGTCATTTATACCTCCCACTTGAAAGTAAGCACATTCTTGAAGCACAAGCACATTGGGGCGACAGGTAGCCTAGTGGTTAGAGCGTTGGACTAGTAACTGAAAGGTTGCAAGATTGAATCCCTGAGCTGACAAGGTAAAAATCTGTCGTTCAACCCCTGAACAGGGCAGTTAACCCACTGTTCCTAGGCCGTCATTGAAAATAAGAATTTGTTCTGAACTGACTTGCCTAGTTAAATAGTGGTAAAATAAATAAAAATGTTGCTCTATCTTTCTACCCAGGGCTGCTTCAACCACATTGAGTCTGTGTTCAGTCGATATACATGGGCTATCAGCTGGTATGGTTTCGCTGTGCTAATGTTTATGGTGAGTTTTCAGCTGGTCTACTTAGGTTGGTAAATAGTTAAGTATTTGTTGCAACAGTTTAATTACCTGAAAATGATTTATCGGACACTTTTGTCCAGTAGAGACATTATCAGAACATAAAGTCTAACAACACTTGCTCTTTCTTGCTGTAAGTCTAACGTTCCCTTGTCTTTATTTGATTCAGTTCTTGCTGTTGATCCTGGCCATGGTGTACTACCTGATGCTGTGAGAAGTCTGGAGGTGATGTCTCTAACCCATGTTTTTGACTTTCTGCTGAAGCCACACCAACCCTCACTTCAGCAACTACAGTGCCTTGCAAAAGTATTCACCCCCTTGGCGTTATTTTGTTGCATTACAAACTGTAATTGAATTTAAATTGATTTTTATTTGGATTTCATGTAATGGACATACACAATATAGTCCAAATTGGTGAAGTGAAATTTAAAAAATTACTTGTTTAAAAAAATGTAAAAGAATTTAAAACGGAAAAGTGGCTCGTGCATATATATTCAACCTCTTTGCTATGAAGCACCTAAATAAGATCTGGTGCTACCAATTACCTTCATAAGTGACATAATTAGTTAAATAAAGTCCACCTATGTGCAATCTAAGTGTCACATGATTGGTCACATGATCTCAGTATATATACACCTGTTCTGAAAGGCCCCAGAGTCTGCAACAGCACTAAGCGAAACCACCAAGCAAGCGGCACTATGAAGATCAAGGAGCTCTCCAAACAGGTCAGGGACAAAGTTGTGGATAAGTACAGATCAGGGTTGGGTTCTAAAAATATATCTGAAACTTCAATCCCACGGAGCACCATTAAATCCATTATTTAAACATTTTAAGAATATGGCACCACAACAAACCTGCCAATAGAGGGCCGCCCACCAAAACTCACGGACCAGGCAAGGAGGGCATTAATCAGAGAGGCAACAAAGAGACCAACGATAACCCTGAAGGAACTGCAAGCGGAGATTGGAGTATATGTCCATAGGACCACTTTAAGCCGTACACTCCACAGAGCTGGGCTTTACGGGAAAAGAGTGGCCAGAAAAAAATAAGCAAACAGGTTTGATGTTCGCCAAATGGCATGTGGGATTCTCCCCAAACATATGGAAGAAGGTACTCTGGTCAGATGAGACTAAAATTGAGGTTTTTGGCCATCAAGGAAAACACTATGTCTGGTGCAAACCCAACACCTCTCATCACCCTGAGAACACCAAAAACACCATGTTTTCCATCGACAGGGACTGGGAAACTGGTCAGAATTGAAGGAATAATGGATGGCGCTAAATAGAGGGAAATTCTTGTTTCAGTCTTCCAGAGAGTTGAGACTGGGACAGAGGTTCACCTTCCAGGAGGACAATGACCCTAAGCATACTGCTAAACCAACACTCGAGTGGTTTAAGGGGAAACATTTAAATGTCTTGGAATGGCCTAGTCAAAGCCCAGACCTCAATCCAATTGAGAATCTGTGGTATGACTTAAAAATTGCTGTACTCCAGCGGAACCCATCCAACTTGAAGGAGCTGGAGCAGTTTTGCCTTGAAGAATGGGCAAAAATTCCAGTGGCTAGATGTGCCAAGCTTATAGAGACATACTCCAAGAGACTTACAGCTGTAATTGCTGCAAAAGGTGTCGCTACAAAGTATTGACTTTTTTTTTGGAGGGGGTGTAGTTATGCACGCTAGAGTTTTCAGTTTTTTTGTTTTATTTCTTGTTTGTTTCACAATAAAAAATATTTTGCATCTTCAAAAGGGTAGGCATGTTGTGTAAATCAAATGATACAAACCCCCCAAAAATCTATTTTAATTCTGGGTTGTAAAGGCAAAAAAAATGGAAAAATGCCAAGGGGGGTGAATACTTTCGCAAGCCACTGTACCTAATTTCTTAAATAACAAATGTCTGTGGGAATGATAACAGAAAAGTGTTTCTGATATATAGACAATGAACACTGTGTAGGGATTCTCCATCTTTTTAGGTAAATGGTCTCAAATTTGTATATTTTATGTTTTTTTTTTATGGTTTATTGCACTGTATATTCTAGATGAACAAATGGTGATTGGCCTGAAAACTTCAATGTCCTAAATGCTTTGGTAATAGGATAGATATATAGTTCTTATCATTAAATGTACAGTACCAGTCAAAAGTTCGGACACACCTACTCATTCCAGGGTGTTTCTGTATTTGGACTATAAGCTACATTGTAGAACAATAGTGAAGACATCAAAACTATGAAATAACACATATGGAGTCGTGTAGAATCTAAAATATATTTTGATTTGTTTAACAAATTTGTTTAACTTTTTTGGTTACAACATTATTCCATGTGCTATTTCATAGTTTTGATGTCTTCACTATTATTCTGCAATGTAGAAAATAGTAAAAATAAAGAAAAACCCTTGAATGAGTAGATGTGTCCAAACTTTTGATTGATACTGTAAGAGAAAATTTATATAAACCTTTGAAGAACATGATTTACATGGCTGTTGTGCATTTCAGATTTGTATACCATTTTCCATTTCTTGTTGAGTTGTGTTATATTATTAACAGAGATCCTTGCTCGGGGATTCTTGAAATTCAGGACAATCCTTGTCTGGGAAGGGAGACTAATTTGTATGGCTGTTTTTATTTTTTCATTATTTAAGCTTAAATATTTATTTGAGGTAATTTTCAAAATATTTTCAATATTATTGATTTCCATGTTGACTGTATGCCAGGAAATGCCCTTGTCCAGAGCAAACTCCCTGAAAGTGTCCCCCAAAAAATTATGGCAAAAATGAAATAACTTAAAGAATCTCATGTAGTTTCCTGACTTACAGTATCTGAAAACTGTGATTCCTAAAAAAATGTGTCAGGAGTTTTGTTCATCTCCATCAGATTTGTCTATCTTTATTAAATGAATCAGAAATGAATGAGCAGGGTCAGCTATACCATGACAACCCTTTCTTCATCTCCTGATTGCATGTAGTGCAACAAGACAACGCATGGTCCTGAAAGTCCTCCACTTTTGATAGATTTAAACAAACAATATTGAAATCACCATGTTCACAACAATAACCTGTCAACTCCATCTCCCTTATAGGATTTATTTTGGTGCGCTATGACCATTCACAGTTGAGCTCACTTAGTTTAGCTCAATGTTGATTGGCTATTATGTAAAAAAAAAAAATATATATATATATATATATATATCTATCAAGGGAGGCCAAATGCTCGCTGGCTTCCCTTGTATTCAATGCTAGGGGCAGCAACAATATATTTTACCAGACAGCATCAAATAGATGGGCTCACATACAGTACAGAGACAGAGGGGCTTTGTTTCACTCACTCGGATGCTTTCCGTGAGATGAGATACATTCAGCCTCTTGCAAATTGAAGGAAAATTATGAAGCACAGAGAGAGAAAGATACATTATATATATTTAAAAAATGTCCATGTTTTGGGGAAGCCTGGCTTCTCTTGGCATCCATGACTACACGCCACTGAGACCAAGCTGAATTTAAGGGCATATAGCCTATTATTTTTCCTCAGTGCAAAATGTGATAATACACAAGCTAGAGAACAGGTGTGTCTGTTTAATGAAAATCTGGTAATATGTGGCCAATGAAATATTTCTGGTTGGTCTCAGGGAATGTAAAACAATAGGTAGACTTACATTTTTCGAAATTTTAAATCATCAAATATGTTGAATGAGCAAATAATGAGCATAGAGCCTGGAGAGCCTCACAAATTTGGCGAAATTACCTTAGGCCTATATCTTTCATTATAAACTGGGTGGTTCGAGCCCTGAATGCTGATTGGCTGACAGACCGTATACCATGGGTATGACAAAACATGTATTTTTACTGTTATAATTACGTTGGTAACCAGTTTATAATTGCAATAAAGGCACCTCGGGGGTTTTTGATATATGGCCAATATAATGACTAAGGGCTGTGTCCAGGCACCCCTTAGTTGCATTGTGCTTAAGAATAGCCCTTAGTCGTGGTATATTAGCCATATACCACACTTCCTAGGGCCTTATTGCTTAAGTCTAATACGGCTATTTACTTACTTTTGTAGCTCTTCATCAGTAACACCCTTTTGTAAGTAGTGAGGACTAACTGTCCTCTCTATGTTTACCTGGAATTCAGCCTGAAAGGATTTGAGAAATGTGATTGGTTGATGATATGCCTATGATATCAACAATGATTGGAGAAGTGTTTATCATCCTATGATATAAATTATGATATATATGATATATATATATATATATATTTTTTTTATTTCAATTTAAAGTTTTGTTAAGTTTTCTTGTTTTTCAATCAACCAACAAAACACATTCCACATTCACAGATGTGACAGGCTTAAAATAAAAAAAATAAGATAATAATACATTTGAAAAAATTAAAAATTAAAATACAATTAAAATTAATGATGAAGTCAGATAAAAACATTTATTTTTCTTAATCTATTTATTTTCCTTGGTGCATATATATATATATATATATATATACATACATACATACATACATACATACATACATACATACATACATACATACATACATACATACATACATACATACATACATACATACATACACACATACATACATACATACATACATACATACATACATACATACATATATATATATACATACATACATACATACATACATACATACATACATACATATACATACATACATACATACATACATATACATACATACATACGTACATACGTACATACATACACACATATACATACATACATACACACACACACACACACACGCACACGTACTCAAAAACTAAATTAAAATAAAAACACAAAAAAAAAAATATAAACACTTGCAGCAGCACTATCAAGGTTCTTATCAGCTATTTCAAGCATTCGCTGAGACGACGGGCCAATAATTCGTTTTTAGGTTTTACAGTACCTTACACAACATGTATCTGCGCATTTCCCTAGTCACCCCGTTCACTCTGTCCAGTTTGAAATATAGTTGAATAGTGGAGACCAGAGTCTATCAAACTTGGGCTGTCTCTTGTGGAGGTCATAAGTGAGCTTTTCAAGAGGAAGAAAGTCAACAATCTGGTCAATCCACATTTTAAATGTAGGAGGGGTATTAAGAGGCCCACAATAGAAGAATACATTTCTTAGCAAAGTATGTAACAGTCATAAGCAAATTTTCTCTGTCAGGATCAAGAACAAAGTCCTGCTGGGCATTAAGAAGATAGATACACAGGGTCATATCAAACTGTACCTCTAGTATTTTCTGTGCAGCAGTATGTACAGAATCTGGCAATCTCTCTACAGCTCCAAAATACATGCATATAGGTTCCACTTTCAGAGGTACATCTTTTACAGTTAGGAGACATATCTGTTTTCATTCTATGGAGTCTCAAAGGGGTATAAAAAAAATTGTACAAAAATGTGTAATTAGATTCTTTCATTTTTACACTGTTAGAGGAGCAGTATACCCTGTCGCAAACCTCCGCCCATAACTCATCACTGATAGTCAGACCAAGGTCCTTTTCCCAGATTCTTTTCAAAGGAGTAAAGGAGGAGCTTCCTTTCTCAGAAAGGAGTCTATAGATGTAAGATATTTTGCCTTTAATGGATTGTGCTGTGACAAGAAGGGTTTCAACTTCATTCAACTGAGTTCTAAACCTCCTCTTGGAGGTAAATGAGGAAATTACATGTCTAATTTGAAGATATTTTTAAAAAATGGGATCTTGGCACATCGAATTCACTGCAGAGCTCTTGAGAGGATTTCAGTGTAGTGGTTTTCTGATGAAATAGGTCTGAAAAGGTCC
Organism: Oncorhynchus tshawytscha; assembly: GCF_018296145.1. NCBI lineage: Eukaryota > Metazoa > Chordata > Actinopteri > Salmoniformes > Salmonidae > Oncorhynchus > Oncorhynchus tshawytscha. The sequence goes on from NC_056451.1 coordinate 20,624,927, forward strand.
TGATTCCTAGAGTATGCCAAAGATTAAAGTTGGCATCCCTCAGGGCTTTTGGCAAGTCTGGGTTGCCTACTATAGGCGAGTGAGAACATATTTGGGAGGAAATGCCCAGGTATTTCTTACAGTCCCTCCACGCTAGTAAGGTGCTGTAAATCACAAAGGTTTTGGCTATGTTGCCCACTTCACTAAAGTTATTAATGAATATAATTGAGCTTAAGGGCAATGAACCACAGGATTGGGCTTCTATCTGAATCCACGTTGACTCGTCTGTTTGTGATCCATGTTAGCATGTTGCAGATTTGGGCAGACCAGTAGTACAATGATATATATTTTTTAATAAGGGCAACGTAACTGCAAGAGAGTTTGGGAAGTCTGACTGAAAAAGGGACAAATCAAACTTTATAATTTTTTTTTGTGGTGTTTAATTAAATTTGATCAAATGCGTGACATGATTGCGGGACGCGGTACAGAGGGCCAAAACGCAGGACTGTCCTGTACAATCAGGGACATGTGGTCACCCTACTTATAGATTAAGATAGAATATGAGTTATGGTTCAAATATGTTCATTTTAATTAGGTTTAAGAGTCATAAAATAACTGAGGAAAAACTAAATTGCTGTTAAGTATACCACTTGAAGGTTGAAGAAAAATCCCATAAAACATCAACTCCGTCAGATTTATGTCTAATGTCAACTCTGCCAGGTTGCTGAAAGATTTGATAGAACAGTTATGTTTTTATTGGGGAATTTCTAATGAATTATTTTCCATTATTTAGAAAATGTTTGTATTGAACTTAAAAATGTCTGTTTTAAGTATCTGTACTCCATTAGAGGCATTTCAACTGTCACTAATGGGTAACAACCTTAAGATCGATACTTTTGTCAATATTCTGAATAAATATTAATATGCTTAAACTGTTGAAGTATTTGTATTGATATACCTAAGTGATACTTTGAATAAATGTTTTATGTTCTGCATCTATAGAAACATGCCCAAATGCTAACAAAATTAGCCCTGAAGCATTATATAGTGCAATAAATAAATAAAAAGTTGGGAGATTTGAATAACGTATTTGAATAATCTCATGTTAGAATGAAACAAGCAAGGCCTTTAAACACTTGTTGGACAATACATGTAAAAAATAAAATGCCTTTTATGGTGTCTGACTGAGTTGACATGAATTCAGTTTATTGCATTTAAAAATATATATATTTTTACAAATGGTTGATCCTTTACAGTATTTAAAAAATATATTATTTGTGAAAAAGTTGAGATTGTTCTGTCTTTCAAGAATCTCTGAGCTACAGTTCCTTGCAAAATTATTCAGACCCCTTGGATTTCTTCACCTTTTGTGCTACAAAATGGGATTAAAATGTATTTAATTGTCATTTTTTTGTCAACAATCTACACAACATATTCTGTACTGTCACAGTGGAAGAAAAAGTGTATATATTTTTTTTGATTAACAAAATATAAATAACTGCTCTCTGATTAAATATATGTTAGAAACTCCTTTGGCATTGATTACAGCCGTAAGTCTTATTGGGTAAGTCTCTAAGAGCTTAGTACAAACCTTGATTGTACAATAATTACACATTCTTTTAAAAATTATTCTAGCTCTGTCAAGTTGGTTGTTTATCATTGCTAAACATTCCTTTTTAAGTCTTGCCCTAGACTTTCAAGACGATTTAAGTTAAAACGGTAACTAGGCCACTCAGGAACATTCAATGTCGTCTTGGTAAGCAACTCCAATCTATATATGGCTTTGTGTTTTAGGTTATTGTCCTACTGAAAGGTGAATTTGTCTCCCAGTGTCTGTTTTAAAGCAGACTGAATCAGGGTTTCCTCTATGATTTTGCCTGTGCTTAGCCATATTCTGTTTCTAAAAATAAATAAAAATCCCTTGCCAGTGACAAGAATACCCATAACATGATGAGCCCACCACCATACTTGAAAATATGAAGAGTGGTACTCCGTGATGTTTGGATTTGCCCAAAACATAACTCTTCGTATTCAGGACAAAGTTAATTTCTTTGCCAAATGTTTTACAGTTTTACTTTAGTGCCTTATTGCAAACAGGATGCATGTTTTGGAATAGTTTTGTTCCGTATAGGCTTCCTTTTCACTCTTTAATTTAGGTTAGTATTGTTGAGTAATAACTACAATGTTGATCTATCCTCAGTTTTCTCCAGTCGCAGCCATTAAACACTGTTTTAAAGTCTCCATTTAAAAAGTCTCCACTGTTTTAAAGTCACCATCGGCCTCATGGTGAAATCTCTGAACAGTTTCCTTCCTCTCCGGCAACTGAGTTAGGAAGGACGCCTCTATCTTTGGATAATGTATCAATACACCCAGTCACGGCAAAGCGTAATTAATAAAACATTTTTTTTATCCGTCTACCAAATCATTGCCCTCCTTTACGAGGCATTGGAAAACCTCACTGGTCTTTGTGGTTGAATCGGTGTTTGAAATTCACTGCTTAACTGAGGGACCTTACAGATAATTGTATATGTGGGGTACAGAGATGAGGTAGTCATTCAAAAATCATGTTAAACTCTATTATTGCACACAGAGTGAGTCCATGCAACTTTTGTGACTTGTTTAGCAAATGTTTACTCCTGAACTTATTTAGGGTTGCCATAACAAAGGGGGTGAATACTTATTGACTCAAACATTTCAGCTTTTCATTTTTGATTCATTTGTAAACATTTCTAAAAACATAATTCTACTTTGACATTATGGGGTAGTGTTTAGGCCAGTGACACAAAATCTACATTTCAACCATTTTAAATTAACATCAAAATGTGGAAAAAGGGGTGTGAATACTTTGAAGTCAGAGGAAGGGTTAATCATTCAAAAATCATGTCAATCCCTATTATTTCACACAGAGTGAGTCCATATAACTTGTGATTTGTTAAGCCAAATTGCACTCCTGAAATCATTAGGATTTCCTGAACAAAGATTCTGAATACTTAGGCCACAACTACATTTTAGTTATGAATTTTGTATTGATCTTTAAAATATATAAATTTTTCTTCCACTGTAAGAGCATTTTGTGTAGATTTGTACAAAAAAGACAATTAAATCCATTTTAATCACACTTTATAACACAATAGAAATCCACCATGTCTGAATACTTTGCTAGGCACAGCATAACTGTTGTACTCAAATTATCCTAAATGGTCTAATCTTTCATTTGGAAATTGTAATTATAGATTTTTTACAGTATATGACAAAAAAGGATGACAAAATATTTTAATTGCGCAATAGGAGGTATTGTTTTCTGGTTTTACCAGTATTTGCTGTCTGGGTGTGCCAAAAGCAAAAACGTGGAGAACTCCCTGCTCTGTGTTTTGTGTATGGACATGGCACACCTATAGAATACGTCACACTCAAACCTTTTAGTTTCGGTCTAATTTTATGAATCCTCATCAAAAAGTAGGATTGCCATTTGGTCAGGATGTACAACCAACTTCAGGTGATGTCATCACAGGTATAGGCAAGAGACAAACAACTCCACAAACACACCCTGTACATTGAAGATAGCCCCACTGTTCACATTTCATTTGAAGAAATATCAGGACAAGGGACCAAAGACAACAAAATGGTGTCTCCTGGTATAAAGAATAACTGTTTGAACTGTTTAACTGTTTGTCATCTATGCAGCTGAAGGTTAATGTTACCTTGGTTTTGTGCTATTCTACTCTCTGGGTTACAGCCAGAATGCAGAACCAGTTTAGTTTCAATCAAACAATGGGTAGAAGGTGAAATCCCAAGGCTGCATAATGGTAAAGTAAATATATGGATGAAGAATACATTTCATTTAAAATTGCTGATGAAACTACAACGGTCTTAATCTTCAAAATGTCCATTGTATGTTTATACATTTAAATTCTTATTTTAGTATTCTATTCCATGACAAAATCTGTATTTTAAGAAAAAAAACTACTACAAATGGTTTAATCTTTGATGTAACCATCAGGTTTTTAATTCACACCTTGGAAAATATTACAAAATAAGATGAACTGCCTTTTGCCAAGTGCTATAAGGCTGAAAGGGATCGTATTGGACTGAAAATTCAGGTTACACCCAAACACACACATAGGTAGTATAGCCATTTTAAGTCTTTCCAACTTGTATGGGACTTCAATGTACTTGGTCACTGCATAGATATAAAAAGAGAAGAGCGAGGGAGGGATGCATGCTTGCTCACACAACAGGACCATACACTCACACACATACAGTAACAGAACACATGCGTTTACACAAACAATTATCCTTCAAAAAGCCCAAGTCCAGAGTCATTAGGGAGTTCAATGAAAAATGTGCAATTTTCTTTCATCTAATCTAAGGAGTTTAGGGACAAAGAGTACCAGGTCCTGTATGCTGCCTTGTACCGTCATAGTAAAGAGCTATAGTGCACGTGGCAAGATACCATTCACAATGTTTCCAGCCCGGACCTAAAGAGAGAAAGTTACCGCCTTAACATGCTTTATGGAACCAAATGATTGTTCATCAAAAAGGCACATTGAACAAAACCCCAAAAGTACATCTTAGAAGTGGCACCGTGAGGAATACGGACACCATATTTCACATTCTTACCCCCGTTACAAAACAGCTCTTCCTTCCCGTTCACTTCATTACAGTGGTATCACAGCATTACAACACAGTTGAGGAAACACCCCTGAAAAGATGTATAGTTCCCAATGTTCAATGGACAGCACTGCTAAGCTAAACTAGCCTAAAACAACCGTGTCCTTTGTTTCGCTCTCCTATAATACAACTCCACTGGGACATTTGTCTATCTGCGATGGAAAAGTATCCACAAAGACATTAGTGAGACATATCAACGACTGGGAAAGGATTGAACCAGTTTTGTAACTGACACAGTCATAGCGACATTATTGAAGTGATAAACATGTGCATGCGCACACAGTTTAATATAGTGGAAGTCTGTGCAAAACCCATTACAGTACAGGTAATGATCTACCAAGATGAAGTGTCTCCCCCTGCTGTCCAATACCAGTATTGCAGCCATAACGTCAGAATGGGGGAGACATGAATTAAGACATGGTGGTGTGTTAATGGAATGATATTAACACATACAGTATGTGGTTTCTGCCTCTACTGAATCACCACATCTTTAGTAATGTGTTGTACGTGTCAGGTATATGTTGCATAGGGGCAGGCAGTGAGTACAACTCCCAAAATGGAGTTAAGGACATGTGGGGTGCTTCTGTTGTATTCAACCAATGGATACAGAAAAACAACAGAGGACCAGTGTGAGTGGTATTGTATTATCAGCACAGTACATTGCTTTGGATAAAAGTATCTGTTAGGCTTTTTAACATGTACAAAAACATCCTTCAAGGATAAGTACATTAGATAAGACGCACAGTACAAACTTTCTGCAGTCAGTCAGACAGACAGAGACACACACACACACACAGCATTCAGAATGACAGCACAAACTAGTGTAGTACCACTAATCCTAAAATGACAAAGCACGGTCTGTAAAAACACTTTCCCTAAAACAGAAGGCAATGTTTTCTTTCAGTTTTTCATTTGATGAATTATGTGCTTTTTAGCTCACCATGAGAGACCCTCGTCAGAGTAGACATGCGTACATACCTTCACACACACTCACATTCTGTCCAGGGATAAAAATTAAAACAATCAAATTCTACTTGGGTCGTTCCACTAAATAAGTGCCCTTTGCATCCCTTTGATATTTTAAGTACAAAATTTAACAGCGTTATATTTGATGAAGTGCCCTTTAATATAGACCACATGGAGATTTCAATAAATATGTTTTTTTTATATGAATAAAGACTTACTAAATTGCCAAAATTCTGCATTTGATGTCTCTCTGTGACTTCCAAGAAGATTAACATTTCTCCATCATTGTAAAGTCCTAGTTATTTTGTTGCTTTGACAGTCATTTCTGAAGATTTTTATTCATTTAAAATGCGATTAGTCATTCAGTTTAAAGAAAAAAATAAACCTTTCCCTAATTTTAAGCTCAACCCGGTTCTGAGAACTTTTAATATGGTGAAACTTTTTAAATAATATTCATTTTTAATAAAAACACATTGAACATCTATTAGTCCAAATAATTGAGTAAGAGCAGGTGAGCTGGTTCTTCTGAAAACATTTCTGGAGTTTTGCAGTGGAAAACTGAGCACAACACATCAACCCGGTTAACCATAGATGCCCAGGCTCGACATTTTAGAAGAATTCTATTGTTTTGTGAAGCTTACATTCAATTTCCCCTCCCTGCTGCACACAACAAGCTCTGCCACAAGGGGATTTATGGCTGATTTAAGATAAAATCGTCAAGCTTGTTACTTTACTTGGCACTTACTATTAGTACATTTTTTTTACATTCAAACTCGAGATGGGAAAATGTGTATTTTAAATTAAGTTGAACATGTACTCTTTATGATAGAATGTCTAAAAGTAGGTGAAATCAACAAACAATATACAGATCAAAAGGCACCGAATTGGTGGAACGACAGACTTATTTCAATGCATTCCTTACATGCATTCCTCGAAACAGAATATAAAATAAATATAACATGTAAAATCAAGCTTCTGAAAACCACTAAACCAAATCAGCAGCATTTGAGGTTCTTTTTTTTTTAAAGGAGAAAGACTGCGGATATTTCCCTGTGTAGTCCTCTCTCAGTACCACAACCTTGTAAAAAACAACAAGGCAAACCCAATCAAACCACTGTGCAGAACACCAAATCATCTGTTCAAAAGTACAGCAGCCAGGGTTTTTTCTACATAGAAAAGTCTTGGGTGGGCTGCCTAAGTGCTTTTCTGGGCTGCTTATGTAAAAAATAAAAAGGACTATATATTATGATTATATACAGTACCAGTCAACAGTTTGGACACATCTACTCATTCAAGGGTTTTTCTTTATTTTTACTGTTTTCTACATTATAGAATAATAGTTAAGACATCCAAACTATGAAATAACACATATGGAATCATGTAGTAACCAAAAAGGTGTTAAACAAATCAAAACATATTTTATATTTGAGATTCTTCAAAGTAGCAACCCTTTGCCTTGATGACAGCTTTGCAGTGTCTTGGCATTCTATCAACCAGCTTCATGAGGTAGTCACCTGGAATGTATTTCAATTAACAGTTAATTAAACTGGCTCTCGTGAGGACCGCCACAGGAACGGAAGACCCAGAATTACCTCTGCTGCAGAGGATAAGTTCATTAGAGTCAACTGCATCTCAGATTGCAGCCCAAATAAATGCTACACAGAGTTCAAGTAACAGACAAATCTCAACATCAACTGTTCAGAGTAGACTGCGTGAATCAGGCCTTCATGGTCGAATTGCTGCAAAGAAACCACTACTAAAGGACACCAATAAGAAAAAGGGACTTGCTTGGGCCAAGAAACACGAGCAATGGACATTAGACCAGTGGAAATCTGTCCTTTGGTCTGATGAGTCCAAATGGGAGATTTTTGGTTCCAACCGCCATGTCTTTGTGAGATGCAGAATAAAGTGAATAGATGATCTCCACGTGTGGTTTCCACAGTGAAGCATGGAGGAGGGCGTGTGATGGTGTGGGGGTGCGTTGCTGGTGACACTGTCAGTGATTTATTTAGAATTCAAGGTACACTTAACCAGCATTGCTACCACAGCATTCTGCAGCGATACGCCATCCCACCTGGTTTGCGCTAAGACTATCCTTTGTTTTTCAACAGGACAATGACCCAACACACCTCCAGGCTGTGTAAGAGCTATTTGACCAAGAAGCAGAGTGATGGAGTGATGCATCAGACCTGGTCTCCACAATCACCTGACCTCAACCCAATTGAGATGGTTTGGGATGATTTGGACCGCAGAGTGAAGGAAAAGCAGCCAACAAGTGCTCAGCATGTTGGAATTCCTTCAAGACAGTTGAAAAGGCATTCCAGGTGAAGCTGGTTGAGAGAATGCCAAGAGTGTGCAAAGCTGTCATCAAGGCAAAGGGTGGCTACTTTGAAGAATCTAAAATCTGTTTAACACTTTTTTGGTTCCTACATGATTCTATGTGTTATTTCATATTTTTGATGTCTTCACTATTATTCCACAATGTAGAAAATAAGAAAAACCCTTGCTTGAGTAGCTGTATCAAAACCTTTGACTGGTACTGTATGTATACATATTTATTATATAATAAATAATTGTCGGGATAAAACGTTTTCAGTGTAAACTTAAATTACTAAAAAGAGATGTTAATTATGTAGAAAGACAATGGACCTATATATTTTTTTTTAATAAGATCATCTTTGAGAACTAACCATAACTAAAATAAAAGCTAGACACAGGGAGAATCTACAATTCATAAAATGATGCATTCAGGAGTTTTTGTCATGGCATGGGGCCCCCAGATGTTTTTGTCATGGCATGGGGCCACAATAGTTTTTTTGAATTGGAGAAAATGTGCTTTAAAACTGCTACATTCTGTCACTGCGGCCAACAGAAGGGCCTCTAAAATGATTGCTCGGCCACCGCACCATTGGCCACGCCCACCACCTAAGCACATTTTGATCCAGAAAAGACCCTGGCAGCCATTTGCCTTTCTTTCTCAACACTCACAACAACAGTCTGCTCTGGAATGTTTTCAAATCTAAGCCACTTTTCAGTTCATCTCTTTGATCTCTTCTTCCTCATGGGTCCAGTGGTTGCAGGTGTGAAATGGTGATAGGCCCAGGGAATGTTCAAACAGGAAACTGGACTTTATGTCTAGCTACCCCAGAATGCCTTGCCCGTGGTCCCATTTCTAAATATGACTGGTTGTCTCACGCTTCCAGGAAGGCTTTCTATCATCCTGTTCCCTTTCTCTGTGGACCATGAGAGTTTTACATGGTCTCTTCCTAGCTCTTTCTCTCTCTTTCACATTCAGTCTGATAGGGTACCGTGTGTAAAAGTCTACTTTGTGCTCCTCCTCAGCAGTAGCTGCGTGTCTGACCCTCAGTATGGATGGTCCAGTTGGGTGATGGTCCAGGTAAGCTGCCCTGCCGTGCCAGCCCTCTCTGGTTCCTCAGACCCTGCGGCCGCAGCACCGGCTCGTGGACCACATCTCTGCGGGGGGGAGGGTTGGGGTATTGGCCCAGCATCGGGCCAGGATGGAATGGGTATTGGCTGTACTGGGGGCCTCCTGGCTGGCCGGGGTAGGGCCTGGGGGCTCCCAGCGTCAGGTTGGAGAAGGCTGCAGACGGGGAGTCTGAGGGCTCCAAGAGGGGCTGGCTGGGGTAGCCGGAGGAGCAGGGGTCCTGGGGGCTGTGGATGGGGGCTCTTGATAGTGCTGCTGAGGGGGGTAGGGGTTAGCGCCAGAGCGCTGGTGCTCTCCCAGGGGCCCAGGGGTAAAGTCTTGGGTCCGGTAGTATTTGAGCACCTGATCGCCTGAGGGCATGACGTCAAAGGCCTGCCTGTACTGGCCCCCCGGCGAGGACCTCCGGAGCGGGTCTTGGCGTTGGAAGCCCCCTGCCCCGGCCCTCTGAGGAGCCCTGATCAGTGAGGGGCCCGGGGTGTAGACATTATAGGCAGGCGGGGGCTGGTTGTGCTGCTGGCTGGGGTAGGGGTTGGCAGGGTGCTCCATGGCAGGGGAGGAGCTGGTGGAGGCAGAGGAGGAGGTGACTGTGGAGGGACCCTCAGCCCTCTCCTCCTCAGCCAGCTTCTCTATCAGCAGGGAGGCGATCTCCTTCCCCGACAGGCCCGGGATGGGCTCCGTACTACAGCTGGAGCTCTGGGGGTCTGAGCGGCTGCGGCAGTGGATCCCTGTCGATGTAGAGGCTGTGGGAGCTGGGAGGAAGTCGCTCTCCTGGATGCTCCCTGGGGTCGTTGCAGCTGAGTCGTTGTGGGCGGCTGGGCTGTCTGGAGTGGAGAGGGTAAGGCTAACGCTGGTGGAGCCTCCCTGGTCAGGGGCCAGGCAGGGGGAGGATTGTCTCTGGTCCTCTGGGGCAGGGGGGTCATTTGGTGTGGCAAGAGGTTCAGAATCCTGTGTAGAGTCTCCATCCAGGTCTGTGCTGGTCCAGTTCTTCGTGTTTTGGGCCCCAGTAGAGGGGCTGGGGAAAGGGAAGTTGACGTAGATGGGCTCAGACATGTCCTTGGAGGTTGGTCTGTGGGCCTGGGGAGGGGAGGGCTGGGATGGCTGACCCTGGAGAGAGATGCCCTGGGGAGGCTGGCTCAGACTCAGAGGAGCCTCCTCTGGCTTACGATAGCACACCTTCCCGTTTTCAAAATAGGGGTGTAGCTGGGAGGAGGTGAGGTCTGTGGAGGCTGACCTGTTGGAGCGGTGGAGGTTGTGTTGGTGCTGGTAGAGCGCCAGGGGAACCATGGAGGAGGAGGGGAGGGGGTGCATCTCACTACGGGCCAGCCGGACTGAGGAGGAGGTCTGGCGCTGGGGCCGGGGGTGAGAGGGGTGATGGTGGTGGGTGGAGCCGTCCTGCGAGTGGGAGTGTCCGTGGAAGAATGAGTGGGACTGGGAGTGGGCAGCTGCCCAAGCCCGCGTGGCTTCTTTGGACCAGAGCTGGGGCCCCCTCTCCCCTCTGGGTCCACCCTGGTTGTGGTGGAGAGGCTGGGGTTGGTGTTGGTGATGCCCCCGGGAGATGTGCCTTTTGTTGGCCTCTGGGTGGGGGGCCGGGCGGAAGTTACCCTCCAGGTCCAGCCTCATGTTCTGGTAGCTGTGGCGGGCATAGCTGAGGGGGCCCTGCGGGTTCTCAGGACCGGCGATCTCGTAGTAGAAGTTCTCCATCTTTCCCTGGTCCTCTGAGGTGGAGGAGAGGGGAACGGGCCGGATCTGGGTCTGCTGAGGGGGCTGCTGACCCGGGGATGGTTGGCTGGCTGCCCTGGCTGCGTGGTAGCGGGCGAGGTAGTCTGGAGCTCCACTCAGACGCTCTGAGAAGGCCCTGGCCAGAGGAGGGTTCCCCTGCTGACCAAAGATCCGCCTGATGCGCCCTGAGTCCAGGGAGCGACGCATCTCATTCTGGGCCAGTGGTGCTCTGTGGGGACGCTTCAGATCTAGGGGCTTAGGGGGTACTTTGGGGCGGGTGGGCTGGAAGGCACGGACCTGAGTCAGAGGGGACTCTGACTTGGAGTGCAGGAGCTGGGGGTGGGCTGAGGACGGCTTGGACTGGGTGGAGGTTGATTTCTGTTGGAGGTGAGGGGCAGAGAACTGGCGTGAGTAGGCTGGGGGCTTCCTCTGAGACTGGGACTCAGTGGGGCTAGGTCTCTCCCCAGACTGGCCTGGTTTGGGGGGCTGTGACTGGGGCAGCTGCTTCTGGTTCTTGTAGATGGGGCTGGGGGTCTGGTCGTCTCCAGAGGCACTCCCACCAGACAGCTCCGAGTTGGACGCCACAGATTCAGATGTCTCAGAGGATAGGGTCTCCGTATCCTGCAATAAAAAATAAAAAAAGTATAGCTTTTTTTACCGCCATACATTAAGTTACAGTACTGGTTAGTCATGTCTGCTGTAGCTACGTGCGGCCGGACATACTTTACTGTACTGTTCTCTAAGCCTGATTAACCAGCTGGGAAAATACAACATGGGCTTTGTCAGTATCATAACAACGACAGTTTAAAAAAAGGAATCTAATTTTGCCCAGGCAACTGTAAACATCTTGCTTGTTATGGTTAGGAAATGAAGGCTCTGCTGAAAATGACCTGACAGCACTGTTGTCACTCTTCATATGGAGCCCAAAACTAGAACATCTCCAGCACAGTCAAAACAACATATCCACCACATAGAATTTACCACAGTACAAACGGACACAGTTTACACAAAGGTACACCCAAACAGTGCCACTTACAGACATGTGCACACTCCCACACACCTGTCCTGGAGTCCTCTCTTCCTGGCCGTGTCCTGTATCTGCTGCAGTCTCTGTCGCGTTTTCCTCTCCCTCGGTCATCCACACAGACAGGGGGCGCACTGTGGAGTAGAGCGGATTGGGGTCAGAGGACAGCAGCTCTCCTGCGTCGGCAGACAAGGACCTCTGGTAGTGGGTGTCGGCTGCGTCCTGGGACCGCGACTGGGGGGGGCGGTAGGGGGCGAGGCACCCTGTCTCAGGGCCTTGTTGGCACTCTCAGCCAGGGCCAGAGCCATGAGGCGTGCTGGGTTTTTAGGAGGGGGAGGGGGAGGCTGGGAGAGCAGGGGGGCACCGGTGGGTTCCGTTTTACCTGTAGAGGGGAGAGGAGGGTTAAATTACATGACTATGGTCTGCAGTAAAACCTCGAATCATTGAAAACAAGCTCATTTTTGATGACTATAAATCAATCAACTAATACATTCAATCAATCAAACGTGTTGGCCGAGTCCATTCCTGTCTACTCACCCTGTCCTCTGATCTTGGCCTCGGGGCCCAGTTTGCTGCAGATCTCCTGCTGGCAGCTCTCCGTCAGCTGGAAGTCACATGACCTCAGCAGCATGGAGATCATCTGAGGAGGCTGTGACTGGGAGGGTCCACTGCTTGGGATGCCAGGCTGTAATTCACCAGCTCGCCCGCCAATCATGTCCAATACCTACGAGGGAGAAAGTCAAGTTTGGGGAGGCAAATTTATCATACAGAGTATATAGGAAAGTAATCTCCAATCCTGAGATACAGAAATACAGGGACAGGAGTGACAGAGAGGGAGGAATTACCTTAGCAGGGACGCTGATGGATACAGGGTCAGAGATGTCCAGTGTAGGGGACTTGGGGGCTTTTTGTGAGAAGGCGTTCACCATCTTCCGGGTGAAAGATCTTCTCTCTGTTGGGGGCTGAGCAGAGGGGGCAGAGGTCACAGGTGTAGTGGGCTGGCCCTGGCTGTTTGAGGTACTCCGGTTGGAGCCTTCCCCTGATTGGCCGGCAGATGGGCTGGTATTGGCCGGTCTGTGTTGACAGAACACCTGAAGGGGCGGGGCTGTGGCGGCGATGATCAGACTCCTCCTGACGGCCGCATCCGATTGGTTGAGCACCGAGTCGGGGTCCTCTGTGATTGAGCGCTGGCTGCTGGAGTGAGAGTGTCCTTGGTGGTTGAGGCAGCGGTAGGGAGGGGGCGTGGCAGTTGGCGGGGACTCCCTGCCGCTTGCGGTGACTGCGCTGCTGCCCAAGCCGATTGGTCCGTCCTCCAGGAAGGTGGGGCTGAAGTCAATGACGTCCTCGGCCATCCAGGAAGCAGCCGGGTCCTGGTTGGAGAAGTCAGGCAGCATGTAGATGCCTTCCTCGTCGTCATCCTCCTCATCGTCTCCATCATCCCTGGGCCGGCGGTCCTCAGGCAGCAGGCTGTCATACGAGCGGCTGGAAGGCAGGCGGGACGGGGGGCGCTGGGGCAGGTGCTGGGGGTCCATGGAGGCAGCCAAAGACAGACCGTCACTGCTGGAGCGGGGCCGCCGCAGACGGATAGACTGTCCTGAGAGAGAGAGGAGGAGAGGTAGGAAAAAAAGGAATAGTCATGGTTTAAAATAAGCGTCTCTGTAGTGCTCGTCTCTTAGTGCTCCAACCAGCTCCTAAACGATCCATTCTACTCCGACTGTCCCAAAATCAACTATCATCACTGCTTCCAGACACATTACTTCTCTTCCACAGCCTCCCCTGACAGAGACATCTCATACTCTATACTTAACGGACGAGAAGAGAGAGGTTCTGCTATCGATCAGTCAATGGACTTAACCTGCTGAGATGAGTATCAGTATTAGCGTCAGTGAGTTATGGCCTACTGTGGTGTACCTGCTCCACTGTGCTGGGACGATAAGGATTCTTCACTCTTAGCTGAACGCAGGGTCACACTGTCCACACGACAACCTGCAGGAGAAACCAAGTAGAGAGAGAGAAAATAGGGAGAAAGAGACAGCCAGAGAGAGAGAAAGAGAGATCTGTCATACAAAGAGAGAAGGGGATCAAAAAGGTTGACAAACTGTGGAGTTGGCATTTATTTTTCTTTCCACCTGCATCCAGGTGGTGGTCCAAATCAGACATGATATCTACCTGCGTGTGAGGTGGCGGGCTGGAACAGGGAGCTAATCCTCATTGGTTTACGTCTCCCCGCCCCCGGAGGCTTCCCGATCGCAAAGAATGTCTTCCAGCTCCCTCCAGCTGCCTTCCGTACCTTCATCCCTCTCTTCCTCCTGTAGGGGGAGGAGAGAGCAAGACAGAGAAGGAGAGAGAGAGATTTAAGTGGGTGAGACTGCTAGATCAACTGCATGTGATAGCAAAACTACAGAAAATTGCATGGTCTGGAATAAGCCTGGCCTCACACTCACCTGTCGACAGGGTGGTCCAGCACGGTGTGGAACTGGCCCTGGAACTGGACTGGCGCCCCCTGGAGAAGCAGAGGAGCCTGTGTCCTGGCCTGGGCCTCTTCTAGGGAGAGCAGCCTGGCGGACACAAAGGACTTGGGCCTAGTCAGAGAGTGCCGCCCTGCAGGCAGAGAGAGGACAGTTAGTAATAGGTAGAGGGTGGGAGAGTGAGGAGGCTTTGGTGACGGAGGCCAAAAGCTTTGTTCCAAATGAGATCCTATTCCCTGTATAGTAGTGTACTACCTTTGGCCAAAGCCCCTAAGTGGCACACTATGTGGCCAAAAATATATATATATTCAAAAAATGTTTTTTTAAATGAGTACTACAGGAAATAGGGTGTCATTACAGATTTGCCCAACGAGAGCGAATAAGACATGGACACGCTTGCAAATCAGAAATCACATGGAGTAAACAACACAAAGGGAGGGAAGGCTGAGGTACGCAGAGGATATTGGACCTTTTCATTTGAAACTCCAAATCAAAGAGCAACCAAAGTAACCTCAATGGCAAAGTTTGCTGAGGTTTGCTAAACAGGACACCCGTCAGGGGAGAGCAGAGCATAGGTCATCAGGCAGGATTAACATCTAAACAAATATGTATTATTATAATGCAATTAACAGAGTACTGTAACAGTGTCTTATAGGGCAAGTACATGCCAGGAAAGCCCAAAAATATTTTTTCCACATTAATTTACTGCAATACAATTTTTCACATTAAATGTATTCAACATAAAAGTATTTATATTAATATTTCAAAAGTACCCTTTTTGATTTAGCATATTTTTGGGACAAATTGTTGGAACAACAAGTCAAACACTTCAAATTGTGCTCTGCTACTTTTAAACATAAACATTGATCTAAGTCATTAAGCAATCACATTCAGCAAATCACCAGCAGAGGGAGTTCCATTTGAATCCATTTCCCCATTCACTGGTGGTGCTCACAATTTATCATAACTTCAAAAGTAGCAGAATGTTGAAAAGTTTATGTATTTGTGCAGTATATAGTTTAAAACAATGTCTAAAAATGTACAAAATCGAAATGGTACGAGATATTCACTAATATGTTATGTTGAATAAATGTTACAAATTCATAATCTAGACATAATCCATATTTTAGAGCACACTATCATGTACAGTTCACAGATCATAGGGTCTTAGAGGATTTTCTCACAAATGGTTTGTGATACAAATGTAAAAACCATATCAAACATTCATCCTGCCAATTAAGTTTCTGTGAGAATAGCCAGAACAATCGGACAACCAAAATATTTTTGGGACTTTCCTGGCGTGGAGTCTGAGACACAAAGCAAAGCATCTAACTGAGCCCTGGCTGGGACGCTGACAAAAACTCTTCAGCTGGAGAAGCACACAGATACTGCTGATCTGTAGACAATACTGAGGTTAAACATTTTAGCTATAGGGCCTATTGATTATTTAGCTAGCTGACAAGACAAAACAGATCACAGAAGCTGGGAATAATCAATGCAACATGGTTGTTTTACCTGGTGGTTCTGGCTCAATGTAATCCTCTTAAAAGAAACATCCACAGCATTTGTGGCACATTGATCAAAACAACGTCTATTCTTTAATAGTTTGAGCATTACAACTGTTCATCATATATGCATAGTCACTTTAACAATACCTACATGTACATACTACCTCAATAAGCCTGACTAACAGGTGTCTGTATACAGCCTTGCTACTCTTTTTTCAAATGTCTTTTTACTGTGGTTTTATTTCTTTACTTACCTACACACACACACACACACACACTTTTTGTCCTTTTTTCACATCATTGGTTAGAGCCTGTAAGTAAGCATTTCACCTGTTGTATTCGGCACACGTGACAAGTAAACTTTGATTTGATTACAGCGCAAAACAACCTAAAAAAGTTACTTTAATAACTATTTCAAATGTCACAAACAAATATTGGAGTAAACACAAAATGTAACCGACCACATTTACTTCAAGATGGGATGAATTTGAACCAGGATGGAAGTTTATTGCCTATTAAACTGTCAATATAGTAGAAAAATCATGTGAGAGTTTACAGCTGACCAGTGACTAAAATCATGAAGAGACACTGGGTTTATAGAAACACATGTCAGCATGTGCACACAAAACTTATATTAAATGTTTGTTTTTTTTACCCCTTTTTCGTGGTATCCAATTGATTGGTAGTTACAGTCTTGTCTCATCGCTGCAACTCCTGTAAGGACTCGGGAGAGGTGAAGGTCGAGAACCGTGCGTCCTCCAAAACACAACCCAACCAAGCCGCACTGCTTCTTGACACAATGCCCACTTAACGCGGAAGCCAGCCGCACCAATGTGTCGGAGGAAACACCGTACACCTGGACAACCTTGTCAGTGTGCACTGTGCCCGGCCCGCCACAGGAGTCGCTAGGGCACAATGGGACAAGGACATCCCTGCCGGCCAAATGCTCCCCTTACCCGGACGACGCTGGGCCAATTGTGCGCCGCCCCATGGGTCTCCCGGTCACAGCCGGCTGCGGCAGAGCCTGGACACGAACCCAGAATCTCTAGTGTGGGTTTATACATGCCTTAGACCACTGTGCCACTCAAGAGGCCAACTTGGCTATACTTGCTATCTACTGGGAAAACAACAGACAAAAGCCCAATAGGATGAGACACATTCATCATGAACTCTTTCTTGTGCACATCGTACAGAGATCTCAGGAAAAATGGGTCACACAGAAGCCAAAAGTAGACCAATCCTAAACTAAACCAATCAACGCTAGAGCGCTTGTAAGCATCCAGCATAGATAGATAGATAGATAGATAGATAGATAGATAGATAGATAGATAGATAGATAGGAGATAGATAGATAGATAGATAGATAGATAGATAGATAGATAGATAGATAGATAGATAGATAGATAGATAGATAGATAGATAGATAGATAGATAGATAGAGAGAGCGAGAAGACTGTCAGAACATGGAGTAGCGTCGCCTTTCTACGGTGACTTCCAGAAGAGGAGCAGATAGTGTAGGGGGCCTGGGGGCCTTAGGGACCTCCTCACCCCTGGTCTCCCCCACCTCCTCCTCACCCCTGGCCTCCTGCAGACTCACCAGCCTGGTTCTCTGGTGCTGCCGAGAGACCTTACACTCCAGCTTGCCCGTTGCTACGGAGACACACAGCTTTCGCTCACTATCTGCTGCTTCAATCACACTTGGCATACACTGATTGAATCAACGTGGTTTCAACGTCATTTCAATGAAATTACATTGAATCAACGTGGAATAGACGTTGAATTGAAGTCTGTGCCCAGTGGGGTGGTATCAGTGTGGCTGAGGGCTCCCTTTATGGCAAGTTTTCAGTTTTATTCCATATTTAATACAGATGTTTATCGAGAGTAAAGAACAAAATGTTGCCAAATATTGTACTACTTTTTGGAAAATCAATTATGAAGAAAATGGATGCAGTGGAGAAATCACTTATATTACTGCCATTTTAGACTAGTCATACACATGTTCTACTGTGCTGCGAGGCAAGACAAAGAGTGCAATGAAATATTAGTATCACAGAGTCATTCAAGTAGAGTTGCTTTCATAGACTTACAGCATTTGAGGGGTAAAAAGCGGAGGACAGCGGGCGGTGGTGACAGTTGTAATGGCGGTAGAAGTGTCATCCATTATATACAGGGCTATAGCCAAAGCTCTCTGTTGAACCAGACAACTAAAAGCATTAAGTAGAGGATAGAGGAAGCCTGGCTGGCTGAGTAGTAAAGCTAGTTACTGTAGGTACTAAAAAGAGGCTTTGAGGCTCTGAGGTAAATGCTCTGTGTGTGGCATTGATAACACAAAACCACAGAGCTGATACAGAGGGAGAGAGGACAGAGGGAGCACTCTGAAGGAGAGAAGACATTTTCAGTCGAATCCTAACTTGAAATACACACGTCGCTGACGATTGCCAACTGATGCAAATAATACATTGATTTCAATGGGAAATGTGTGTATCCACACAAATGGAACTCAAGTTCGGAGGATTGTGTCCAGTGAGCGTTAGAGAAGCCAGCGTTTGGGTTATGGTGATGTGATGTGCATACCTGTGCCTGTGAAGCGTCCCACAGAGGTGAAGGAGTCACTGAAGAGCACATCCACGTGACCGAGGAGAAACTCCACCACCACAGACTGGATCCGCACCTCCTTAAACGGGTCAGCACCACTCAAACCCACCTCCTCGATCTCCATAGATCTGCCACGGAGACAACACAGCCACTCCAGGAAGGTGTTGCAGACAGAAATGCCATGAATAGAGCTGACATGATTCCTTACTGTACATGTCAGAGGCACACCTGTTCTAAACAATATAATTCTATAGGAACGATCCACAATGCAGGTACAATAGGTAGGCACACACCTGAGCAGGTTGGGGGCCCAGACAATGGCCAGGTTCTTGATGTGCATGTTGGTCTCTCCGCTGCAGGTGGCCAGACCAGCCAGGTGTCTAACGAGGTACTCCAGGGTCCTGACAGAGAGAGACAACATCAGTCCACAATCTGTCTCCGTGGCTGTGTTGTGTGTATACCTGTAGTCTCGGTCTCCATGGCTGTGTTGTGTGTATACCTGTAGTCTCTGTCTCCATGGCTGTGTTGTGTGTATACCTGTAGTCTCTGTCTCCATGGCTGTGTTGTGTGTATACCTGTAGTCTCTGTCTCCATGGCTGTGTTGTGTGTATACCTGTAGTCTCTGTCTCCATGGCTGTGTTGTGTGTATACCTGTAGTCTCTGTCTCCATGGCTGTGTTGTGTGTATACCTGTAGTCTCTGTCTCCATGGCTGTGTTGTGTGTATACCTGTAGTCTCGGTCTCCATGGCTGTGTTGTGTGTATACCTGTAGTCTCTGTCTCCATGGCTGTGTTGTGTGTATACCTGTAGTCTCTGTCTCCATGGCTGTGTTGTGTGTATACCTGTAGTGGCTGTGTTGTGTGTATACCTGTAGTCTCGTCTCCATGGCTGTGTTGTGTGTATACCTGTAGTCTCGGTCTCCATGGCTGTGTTGTGTGTATACCTGTAGTCTCTGTCTCCATGGCTGTGTTGTGTGTATACCTGTAGTCTCTGTCTCCATGGCTGTGTTGTGTGTATACCTGTAGTCTCTGTCTCCATGGCTGTGCTGTGTATACCTGTAGTCTCTGTCTCCATGGCTGTGTTGTGTGTATACCTGTAGTCTCTGTCTCCATGGCTGTGCTGTGTGTATACCTGTAGTCTCAGTCTCCATGGCTGTGCTGTGTGTATACCTGTAGTCTCTGGCTCTCCATGGCTGTGTTGTGTGTATACCTGTAGTCTCCATGGCTGTGCTGTGTATACCTGTAGTGGTCTCCATGGCTGTGCTGTATACCTGTAGTCTCGGTCTCCATACCTGTAGTCTCGGTCTCCATGGCTGTGCTGTGTATACCTGTAGTCTCGGTCTCCATGGCTGTGCTGTGTATGGCTGTGGCTGTGCTGTATACCTGTAGTCTCGGTCTCCATGGCTGTGCTGTGTGTAGTCTCATACCTGTAGTCTCTCTCCATGTCTCCATGGCTGTGTTGTGTGTATACCTGTAGTCTCTGTCTCCATGGCTGTGCTGTGTGTATACCTGTAGTCTCGGTCTCCATGGCTGTGCTGTGTATACCTGTAGTCTCGGTCTCCATGGCTGTGCTGTGTATACCTGTAGTCTCGGTCTCCATGGCTGTGCTGTGTATACCTGTAGTCTCGGTCTCCATGGCTGTGCTGTGTATACCTGTAGTCTCGGTCTCCATGGCTGTGCTGTGTGTATAACTGTAGTCTCAGTCTCCATGGCTGTGTTGTGTGTATACCTGTAGTCTCGGTCTCCATGGCTGTGCTGTGTGTATAACTGTAGTCTCAGTCTCCATGGCTGTGCTGTGTATACCTGTAGTCTCGGTCTCCATGGCTGTGCTGTGTGTATAACTGTAGTCTCAGTCTCCATGGCTGTGCTGTGTATACCTGTAGTGCGGTGGTGGGAGCTGCTGGATGACATCATGTACTTTCACCATGCGCTCGTCGTCCGTCATCTCTCCCATACAGTCCTACGGAGGAAGACCAGGGAAAAAACAGATGGTTTAGCCTTTGACAATGGACAGTACTTTCAGTTGGAGGGAGTTGTGTTGGGTTATGGCCATGTACTCACAGCAAACTTGTCGTAGAGCTGGTAGGTGAGCAGGGGGTTGGGCAGCTCTCTGAAGTAGAGCTTACACAGGGACCCCACACAGTGGATGTCCTGCATGTACATATCCTTGGTCAGGTCTGGAACATTCTCACAGTCAAACTCATGTCTGGTGGAGAGAGTGTCAAATAGGGTTGAATGCCAAAAAAGTATTGCATATATGTATTTTATTAATGTAGTCAATGATCTATGTAGTTCTTCTAAGACTTTACAGGTTCAGGGCCTGACATGCAGGGTTAGGGTTAGCATGAGGAGTGGTACCGGAGTTTCTGAATGTTGGAGGAGACTCCAGAGTGCCTGTAGATGCCGTCCACCACACCATGCTTCTCTATGAACTCTGAGCAGCTCTTTAGAACCTGTGGAACTGGAGAAGCACACAAAGATCCATGTCACATGTTACAGTAGTACACCAAACCAGATCAGGCTCTCAAGGACACACAGAGATGACTCCCTGAGACTCTAGAATTAGAACTATAGAACTCTAACTAGGGCAATGGGCCCATTTCATCAACTCCGAAGCACTAATGTGATCCTAAAATGGCATGATTGACTTAAATATTGTTCCGAGTTCACTTGACACACCAAAACCGCTCACTCTCTGCAGCCAGCAACTCAACTCTTCTATACATCCCCAAAAGGTTACGTGAGGATAAGTGTGTTTTATGTACCGTCCAGTCCTGAGTTGAGGAGGTGCTCTCCCAGGTCGCAGCCAAACACCCTCTCCTTAAGAATGCCTCTCTGTTTGAGCTTCTGCTTGGTGGGCCTGGACTTCATAAAGGTGCGCAGGAATCCTATCAGCTTGCCGTGCTTCTTAGAAACTGTCAGAGGGGGGCGACAGAGAGCTGCTGAGTAATGACAGTACAGTGGGAAAGAGACTATTGTGGTGGATGAGGGGTCCATCTTTGTGAGGGGCGTGTCTTTGTTTGTGTGTACAGAGAAGTGCCTGCAAACGTGTGTGTTTTCATGTGTGTGTGTGTATCCACATGTGAATGTTTAACATGAATGTCATCATCGAATATAAAACGTGTGAAAAGACATCAGAAAATAGGAGAGTTTAGTGGGAGCTGGAGCATGGACACTAGTAGGAGGCTGGGCCGTGTTCTGGACCAATGAGCCACGACCATCAACATCATTAGAACAATAAGCAGCAGCAGATTACTTGGACGCATGGTGAAGATTAGGATTAAGGAAATAATGATTGTCATTGGTCATAATAAACCTGTATTGTCTTCCTCTAAAACAACAACTTGCTTCTCATTTATACAACAAGCGCCATTGTGTTCCTATGATTTATGGGTGACTCTAAAATACATGTACACTAATTCTACTCTAAAAACATCCTCGCCACTCCTGCCATGCTGCATGTGAACAGCCCTAGGCTTGGCTAGTTGTATAAATGGCTATTGAACGTTTCCTGGTTGGCTTAAGGGGAAATGTGTTATACAGGCCCTGTATTAAGGGGAGAGATGGGGCATTAGGAAAGATAAGGACGGTGGAAGGACTCTGATTAGATGACAAATAGATTAATGAGAGAGAGAAATTCAATTTCAGTTGTTGTTACCAGCAAGTCTTAGGTACCAAGGCTGAGGAACTGAGAGAGGGAGAGAGAAAGAGAGAAAGGAAATCGATACAACAGGAAGGTGGTTGGAACACCAGCTAAATACACTGTTGTTCTGTACTTCGCACTCCCAAAACAGAGATCTACTGTGGTCGGAGATACAAATATGAAGATAGCAAAGATGTTGTGGTGACCACATTAGGCAAGCAAAATTACCTATGGGCTGAGTAATTGTGAAACTATGTGATCCGCTGTGTGTTTCTGGTTATAACACGAGGTCATGGATCCTTTAATAAAAAAATTGTCTAGAGAGAGATATCATTTTATAATGTTTACTTAGAAGACTTACAAGACGAAGATACAAGGGAGGGTGGAAAAGTGGCCGTTATACACAGTTCAATTAAATATAAGCAATATATGCTGCATGCCAGAAAGAAAACATAATAACCATGACAACTAGTACTGCATGTTGTCAAACTCATTTCAAGCCAGCCCCTGCAAAACCATCGACACGCTCTGTGGAGACTGAATACTCATACAGTAGTGATTGATTGATTGCCTCTGTTTACCGGATGTAGGAGAGGGAGGTCCTGGTGCGCTGGAGTTGGCTGGATCTCCATCTGGAAACACAAACGTGACTCAATACATTTGACATTGATCTGGTGACACAGTGCAGGTGTACAGTGCATTCGGAAAGTATTCATACCCCTTGACTTTTTCCACATTGTTACGTTACAGCCTTATTCCAAAATGTATTAAGTTGTTTCCTCCCCCCTCAAATTACACACAGTACCCCATAATGACAAAGCAAAAACAGTTCATAAATGTTTGCAAATTTACTTTAAAAAATGTAATTTAAAAAATATTACATTTACATGGCAGCGATTACAGCCTTGAGTATTCTTGGGTATGACGCTACAAGCTTGGCACACCTGTATTTGGAGAGTTTCTCCCATTTTTCTCAAGCTCTGTCAGATTGGATGGGGAGCATCGCTGCACAGGTATTTTCTGGTCTCTCCAGAGATGTTCGATCAGGTTCAAGTTCAGGCTCTGGCTGGGCCACTCAGAGACTTGTCCCGAAGCCATTCCTGCATTATCTTGGCTGTGTGCTTAGGGTCGTTGTCCTGTGTGCTTAGGGTCGTTGTCCTTCACCCCAGTCTGAGATCCCAAATGCTCTGGAGCAGGTTTTCATCAAGCATCTCTCTGTACTTTGCTCCGTTCATCTTTCCCCTCGATCCTGACTAGTCTCCCAGTCCGCACCGCTGAAAAACATCCCCACAGCAAGATGCTGCCACCACCATTCTTCACCGTAGGGGTGGTGCCAGGTTTTCTCCAGACATGATGCTTGGCATTTAGGCCAAAATGCTCAGTCTTGGTTTTATCAGACCAGAGAATCTTGTTTCTCATGTTCTGAGAGTCTTTAGGCAAACTCCAAGCGGGCTGTCATGTGCCTTTTACTGAAGAGTGGCTTCCATATGGCCACTTTACAATAAAGGCCTGATTGGTGGAGTGCTGCAGAGATGGTTGTCTTTCTGGAATGTTCTCCCATCTCCACAGAGGAACACTAGAGCCCAGTCAAGGTGACCATCGGGTTCTTGGTCACCTCCCTGACCAAGGCCCTTCTCCCCCTAATTGCTCAGTTTGGCTGGGCGGGCCAGCTCTAGGAAGAGTCTTGGTGGTGACAAACTTCTTCCGTTGAAGAATGGAGGGCACGGTGTTCTTTTGGTACCCTTCCCCAAATCTGTGCCTTCAAAACAATCCTGTCTCAGAGCTCTACGGACAATTCCTTCGACCTCATGGTTTGGTTTTTGCTGACATGCACTGTCAACTGTGGGACTTTATATAGACAGGTGGGTGCCTTTACAAATCATGTCCAATCAATTGAATTTACCACAGGTGGACTTCAAACAAGTTGTAGAAACATCTCAAGGATGATCAATGGAAACAGGATGCACCTGAGCTCAATTTCAAGTCTCATAGCAAAGGGTCTGAATACTTATGTAAATAAGGTATTCCTGTTTTTTTATTTGTTTATTTTATACTTGTTTTCGCTTTGTCATTATGGGGTATCGTCTGTAGATTTATGAGGAAAAACATGTCCTTAAACCATTTCTGAATAAGACTAACGCAACAAAATGTTTGAGTACTTTTCGAAGGCACTGTATGTGATAAGGTACAGTAAGTGGGATTCAGTATGGTGGTGTCATAACGTGTGTGTGTGTGTAAGCTACCTATTTTAGCGGTGGACTGAGGCTTCTCGTTGATGAGCTCAACACACTCACTGGGGAAGAAGCCCACCTAAAGTGGGGAAAGACCATCAAAGTAACTGAGGATAACCAGCACGGACACACACAAAAACACACAATAGCTTACACATGACATAGGTTAAAAAAACAAGAGCAAATGAGTTAAAAGTAGAAGCTTAGTGAAAATAGAGAACAGTGAAAGAAAGAAATATAAAGAAAGAGGAAACAAAATGAGAAGGAAAAAGAAAGTACAGAAACATGGAGACGTGAGATAGTGAACGTAGCCATCATCTGGAGAACTCTTCAGAGTAGGTGGGGAAGACAGGCGTATGTGTGAGGGAGACAGGCGTGTGTGTGAGGGAGACAGGCGTGTGTGTGAGGGAGACAGGCGTGTGTGTGAGGGAGACAGCCAGCGGCGGAAGTCTCCAGTGATTGTGTTGTGTACCTGGAAGCCATGCTTCCCCCTCCACCAGTTGGAGTCCTCTTTGGGTGGCATATCAATTACAGACAGGATATCTCCCACCTGTAGAGAGAGACACAGACAAAGACATTAAACAACCTCCGACTTCAAACAAAGTCTATAGGCAAACGAGCCAGATGACTTCATTTATCACCCCCACCATCTGAGCCAAAAGTACATCAACACACATAATACAGCCTCGGCAGTCAAAACACCAGCCCCAAAACTAAACATTATCCAGACACAACAAGCTGGAGCAGGGCATAATATAGTCCTGCCTGAACTTATTTCAGAGAACAGATGAGAAACAGTTGTCATTCCTCACTTTGAGGAGGACAGGACAGAGAGGAGATGAGACAGAGAGCGACACAAAGAAAGAAAGAGCTAAAATGTGCCTCAGTGTTTGGGTAACCCCATTCCAGGGTGCTCTGGCCCAGAAACAGAAAGAGGAGCAGTAGGAGGAGGAGAGGACAGGAATAGACAGAACATGAAGATGTAGGAGGAAAAAAGAGAAGGAAAAGGAAGGTGACAGCCAAACAGAGATACCAAGGCCCAGACAGAGGTGACACAGAAATCTGAAAACTATGACTGCCACTAATGTAAATCTCATTTGGTTCTGTGTATCCCTGCAGCAGCTCCATACCTCAATGGAGATCTCGTCGCTG
Organism: Oncorhynchus tshawytscha; assembly: GCF_018296145.1. NCBI lineage: Eukaryota > Metazoa > Chordata > Actinopteri > Salmoniformes > Salmonidae > Oncorhynchus > Oncorhynchus tshawytscha. The sequence continues at coordinate 20,650,326 of NC_056451.1, forward strand.
GCCTGCGCCGTGTAGCGCTTGATGACATGAGCAGCGGCGATGGCGGGAACGTTGAGCGAAGCTTCCTCTTTCAGGAGGAACCGATTCCCACGGTTGTCAATCTGGGAGGAACAGCAAATACAAACCTCTGTTGTTTAAGGAATAGACAGGCAAATAATTACACCACTTTCTCAATATCCCTTAATTATAGTAGTAGGGCTAATGCACAGGTGGTAAGACAAAGCCTGTCTCTCTAGCTGTCTTTCTCTCTCCCACTCTTCTTTGGTCTTCCCCAACAATAGTCTTCTTTCTCTGGCCAACTTCTTATATTTTTACAGCTTATTCTCACCTTCACTCTTTCTTTCAACGTCTTCAGGGGGAGGGGCAGCCCCACTCCTTCAAAAAAAAAAGCAGTCCCACTATGTTTTGTTTTTTTATCTTTATTGAAGAGATCGTACTACCGTGTGAAATATGGGGGAGGGAGAATCAATAGGCAGTGGGCCAGATTCGAACCCATGCCGACTCTGGCATATATGTGAGCCGGGGTCAGCGGCTGTAACCACTGGACCACACAGGCCACGCTCTTATGTTTTCTAAAGATACTTAGTCTCACCTCCATCCAGGTGAGCACAGGCCCACAGTTGAGCTTGTTGTCCACGATCATGGAGAGGCGGCTCAGGTACTCCGACAGCAGCGGGGTGAAGATCTGAAAAACAACAAAAACAACTGACACAGGACTTTTAACACACAGCTACTGTAGGAGCCGACAGCTATTTACATACATCTACTCCCAGATACTATAGATGAATAACATGACCCAAATATCAACACCTGCTAGCTAGAATCAGAGAACAAATGTGTAGAGACAGACAGGTCACAGACAACCATGACTACATCACCTCGATGAAGGTAATTTCATGTCATTCTCAGAGGTCTTCATGCTAACCTACCGAGGTACCATTGACCTCCATACAGTACAGAAAAACATTCTACAGCTAATTCAGCCAGAATGCTACATAACCACCTCAACAAATAAGCTCTCCCACAGTCCCCACTCACCTCTACCCTGTCCCCGATCTCGCTGAGGGGTGGCAGGGGCAGCAGCTGGGAGTAACGCCGGTCGTAGATACACTGGTGGAGGTGAGCGTCCAGAGTACGGAACTCCTCATAGGAGCGCCGAACCATCCACATCTTAGCCTACATCACATAGAGACAGAGAGAGGGAAAGAAGAGGGGACATAAATATTAACGTGAGGAGGATAGCAAGGAAGGGGGGTAATAAGTCAAGACAGGAGAGAGGGAGGGGGAAATATATTCCCACACAAATACAAAATATATACAAAATATATTCCCACTCTATCCCACTCATATGTGTTGGTATGAATGTGTCTGGGTTAGATATAGCCCTGGCAAGGAGATGTGCGAGTGTGTGTGCACTCGTGTTGGGCGAGGGTATGTGGCCATGCCCACTCACCTGGCAGGACACCTGCACCAGGAAAACCAGGTTTTTGGCAGAGCCCGAGTTCCAGCTAGCAACGCTCTGCTCATTCGCAAACTGCAACTGAGGAACAGAAACACACACACACAGGGCAGAACGACAGATTTGTACCTTGTCAGCTCGGGGGTTTGAACTTGCAACCTTCCGGTTCCTAGTCCAGCCTACTGTACACCGAATAAGCAAACACACATACAAGGATACTGCAAAGCACCCTCCTATACCTACACACACGATCAGGATACACTATATCCAGGGAAATGGCAATCCTTGCCTGGTACCTTTTACACAACCTCCCTCCTAGTCACCCAGATTCTGCATCTTCTAATAAAGTAGCCAACTAAATCAGAGGAGATCTTTCAAAATGGCCGACAAGCAGCCAACAAACAGTATTAAAGTTTAATGGACTTAACAATGCAGAGAAAGCTGTGAAAAGACAAGCCTGCTAAACTAATGACAACAGAACCATGTGTCACTAATAGAAAGCCTCGGGTGGAGCCGTAGGACACCCATGGGGTTCTGGTGGCCCGGATTTACAAACAAGTGGGCTTCTACAAACAAGCACAAAAGGAAGACAGTTTTTTCGTGTCTATTCTCTTTTTTGGGGAAGAGGAGGAAGAAGTGAGGGCGGTGTGGAGGCTCCAGGTGGATTAAAATAGAAAATACTTTCATCTGAAATGAGACCGGCAGTGTTGTGGACTTCGAAACGTTTGTCTGAAGGACCTTCACATCAAATCCACTATGACTAATGCAGAGAGAGATAGAGAGAGCAGCAGAAGGACAAAAAGAGAGATGCAGAGAGAGGGAGAGAGAGAGAGAGACTCAGTGGAGGGTGGTAGGAAGAGAGAGGGAGAGGTAAAGAGAAAGGAACCAGAGAGACTTAAGAAAGCAAATGCAAGAAAGAGGAAGAAAAGGAGGCGCTTTGGCGTGTGTTTGTTTCTGACTCGGAGAGCAAGGACAATGAGATGAGAATGGCCTCTATCAGATCTCTTTTCTTCAGGGTCTTCAGACACTAATGAGCAGTGCTCCCTCAGCTCAACACACACACACACACACTCCAGCACAGAGAACGAGAGCACTAACAGCTGTGCTGGGTGGGAAGAGACATGGAGGTAATAATGTCGCTCACTACATCAGGTGTTCATCATCATGAATATGTTTAAAATGGCATTAAGTTACCTAATCCTTGTAATAGGATGACGTTACATTATCTATATCTAGAGGTATGAGTGAGAACGTCAGAGAAAAGAGAGAGTACTGCTGCTCTTCCACTACGATGCCCATGGACTGAACATCAGAATGAGTTTGTTTGCGCGTGAGTGAGTTTGTGTAGGTTGGGTACAAAGAAAGAGCCAGCCTGAGCCCTGGAGATGTTGCTGCTCTCATCTCTCCACTGTGCCCACCCCCTTCCACCCATAACCCTGATGTATTCTGACAGGAACACACACAGTACAGACATGCGGTACACACACCCACCCACCCACAGTAACCCACAGTGAGACCTGTACTGTGAGGTCCTTAGTAGTGTGTCAGTCCTGTTCACATGTGATCATTATGACAGCAACACTACAGGCCTGAGGCCGGGGTCGTCGTCACTACAGTAACATTACAACACGAGGCCGGGGTCGTCGTCACTACAGTAACATTACAACACGAGGCCGTCGTCACTACAGTAACATTACAGCACGAGGCCGGGGTCGTCGTCACTACAGTAACATTACAGCACGACTACAGTAACATTACAGGCCGTCGTCACTACAGTAACATTACAGCACGAGGCCGGGGTCGTCACTACAGTAACATTACAGCACGAGGCCGTCGTCACTACAGTAACATTACAGCACGAGGCCGTCGTCACTACAGTAACATTACAGCACGAGGCCGGGGTCACTACAGTAACATTACAGCACGAGGCCGACGTCACAGTAACATTACAGCACGAGGCCGGGGTCGTAACATTACAGCACGAGGCCGACGTCACTACAGTAACATTACAGCACGAGGCCGGGGTCACTACAGTAACATTACAGCACGAGGCCGACGTCACTACAGTAACATTACAGCACGAGGCCGTCACTACAGGGGGCCGACGTCACTACAGTAACATTACAGCACGAGGCCGACGTCACTACAGTAACATTACAGCACGGGCCGTCGTCACTACAGTAACATTACAGCACGAGGCCGGTCACTACAGTAACATTACAGCACAGGCCGATGTCACTAACATTAACACAGCACGAGGCCGGGTCACTACAGTAACATTACAGCACGAGGCCGATGTCACTACAGTAACATTACAGCACGAGGCCGGTCACTACAGTAACATTACAGCACGAGGCCGATGTCACTACAGTAACATTACAGCACGAGGCACGGGGTCCGATGTCACTTCAGTAACATTACAGCACGAGGCCGGGTAACATTACAGCACGAGGCCGGGGTCGTCGTCACTACAGTAACATTACAGCACGAGGCCGGGGTCGTCGTCACTACAGTAACATTACAGCACGAGGCCGGGGTCGTCGTCACTACAGTAACATTACAGCACGAGGCTGACGTTGTCGTCACTACAGTAACATTACAACACGAGGCTGCACGTTCGTCGTCACTACAGTAACATTACAGCACGAGGCTGACGTTGTCGTCACTACAGTAACATTACAACATGAGGCTGACGTTAAAGCACGAGGCCGGGGTCGTCACTACAGTAACATTAACTACAGTAACATTACAACATGAGGCTGGGGTTGTCGTCACTACAGTAACATTACAACATGAGGCTGGAGTTGTCGTCACTACAGTAACATTACAGCACGAGGAGGCTGGCGTTGTCGTCACTACAGTAACATTACACCATGAGGCTGGGGTTGTCGTCACTACAGTAACATTACACCATGAGGCTGACGTTGCACGAGGCCGGGGTCGTCACTACAGTAACATTACAACATGAGGCTGACGTTGTCGTCACTACAGTAACATTACAACATGAGGCTGACGTTGTCGTCACTACAGTAACATTAACTACAGTAACATTACAACATGAGGCTGACGTTGTCGTCACTACAGTAACATTACAACATGAGGCTGACGTTGTCGTCACTACAGTAACATTACAACATGAGGCTGACGTTGTCGTCACTACAGTAACATTAACTACAGTAACATTACAACATGAGGCTGACGTTGTCGTCACTACAGTAACATTACAACATGAGGCTGGAGTTGTCGTCACTACAGTAACATTACAACATGAGGCTGACGTTGTCGTCACTACAGTAACATTACAGCATGAGGCTGACGTTGTCGTCACTACAGTAACATTACAACATGAGGCTGACGTTTTCGTCACTACAGTAACATTACAACATGAGGCTGACGTTGTCGTCACTACAGTAACATTACAGCATGAGGCTGGGGTTGTCATCACTACAGTAACATTACAGCATGAGGCTGTCATCACTACAGTAACATTACAGCATGAGGCTGGAGTTGTCATCACTACAGTAACATTACAGCATGAGGCTGTCATCACTACAGTAACATTACAGCATGAGGCTGGGGTTCTAATGCAGGCCACTGGAACATCCAAAAGGACCCAAAACGTGAGTAATAGACATGGCTAAAACACACTTCATTTACAGTCAGCCGGACATTTTTGTAGTTTACATTTCTAAAATGGGCATTTTAGCCCGCACGCACAGTCTTGTGTCAAAACCTACCTCGATGGAGCCAAACTCCACATTGTCATAGTGGAAGTGGGCACAGTCAACGAGCTTAGGGAAGTGACCTTTCACAACAGACAGCCTGAGATAGAAACACACACAGCAGTCAGATTAGATTAAATAACAGCATTATACAGTCACAGTGTGAGAGTCACAATACAGAGAATGTATTTGTCTTGAACAGCAGCAGACCAACACTGTTCTAACGTTAGTGCAGCAGTAGAAGCCCTGTATACAGTCTGTCTATGTTTGGGTGAATTAGTAGACCTACACTTAGGTTAGAAGAAGCTCCAGGACAAACAAAACTGTAGCTATGGGACAAACTGTAGCCAGGACAAACAAAACTGTAGCTATGGGACAAACTGTAGCCAGGACAAACAAAACTGTAGCTATGGGACAAACAAAACTGTAGCTATGAGAGCTTGACAGTGACCGTGGTTCTCGTATGAACAGAAACCACACTGAGCAGACTGCTTTACATGTCCCTACTCCTAAATGCACACACTGACTGCGGCAGTTCCATGGCATGGTGATTTTTGCAGCTCAACATTTATTGTCATGAATCTTGTCCTGCAGGCAGATATGAGCGATTTCTGCTAGATGGGCCAGCTGCAAAGTCAAAATTGGCTATATTGTAAAAATGTATGAAAACAAAAAATGTGTTTTTGGTCTTAAATTTAAGGTTAGGGTTAGACATTAGGTTTAGCGGTGTGGTTAAGGTTAGGTTTTATGCTAACCTGTGGTTATTTAGTGGCAATACAGTGACCAGGGCCAAACTTGATCAGTGACATCCCTCACTCCTCTAAGCTACACATTACCATCAACCTCCCACTGTCAACTACCACATAACCTTACAGCAGCCAGGGGGAAATGAAACTGGGGACGTTCCTGTTTCACAGCACTGCGTGGGCCGTAAGGGGAGTTCTGAGGTTCTCTGTATGCGTTTAAACTTCTCTCTGTCCCGTGTCTCTACAGAAGTGGTTTAAGACCTGACAGGGATGTCCATACAAGGGCATTCATCACAGAGCACAGCTACAAAGTATAGCGGACCTGAAATACTACAGTCTATATAATATACACCCTTCCTCTCAGTCTATGCTTGGCATCCCTTGTCTGGCACCAAAGTTCCATCGGTGCCTCAGGTTTTACATTTCACACCACTTCTGCATCCTATAACTACACTGCAGTCACATTTCCCGTGTGCAGGTCAGCAGTGTACTTGTTCCACCCTCTTTAAAATGATCTTTAACTGTTCCAATTCACCCTCAGTGAAATGATTAAGACCTGGAGGGCAGTGTGCCAGTCTTAGTGGCAGTCTCACCTCTTGCTCATCTTCCCTTTCAAGTTGGCAGTGGTGCCCACGGAGCGGGTAGTGGGCTCCCCGGAAGTGTCCAGATTATCGGTGCTCCAAGCCTTTGGGAGGTAGATTTGGAAAGAGGAAAAAGACACAGTTAGTAAAACACGATAGTCAACAGGCCACGTTACATGGTGTCTGTCTGTCTCCAGGGGTGGTGGTCAAGACTGTACTCAAAGGGAGATAGGGAAGACACAAATCTCAAGAAGACATCAGATATATCTAGATTGACTGTAGTAACTAAGTATGGTTTATAGGCTACACCATCTACAAAATCTGTATACAGCATGGCTCTTCCTTCTTGACGGTGATTTGACTCTGTCAAAGCAACTTCCTCAGCCCCACGATGCCACTCCTGACTACAGTACATAACATGCAGAAGATACTTACACAAACACAGCACAACTAACACCACTGCAGAGGACAGAGTAAACTGTAGTAGTGGTAGCTGTGTCTGATTCTACTTCACATTGTGTAGCATATATAAGCTGTTAGTTAGTAAATCCCTGTCCCTGCGCGTATCCAGTCCTTCCTGTCAGGATCTGCATGACGATGCAGCAGCCGTCACACAGTGGAGCTGAATGCGCATTGACTCAACAGCAGGTGGAAACACAGCTCTAATCATCACACGGTTCACACCTTCACAGGCCCTACGGCAAGCCAGACACACACCCCTCCTCTCCCTCTGGCTTTAGGTATACCTTCACTCATCTCTAAACCAGCATACAGCCATGTAATCGTCATCATCACAAATGAACAAAGACAAATATGTCCCTCTTTTCCTTCTTACCTCTCTCCTGCAATGTCAATATTCACCTCCTTTCCATATTATCCAGCTGATGAATGCAAACCAACACACCCACACAAACAGGTAGCAGCACAGATGAGCTGTCAACCACCAGAGGGAATGAACATCAATCACTCACTGTGTGCGCGTACACACACACACACACGCGCGCGCGCGCACACACGCGCGCGTACACACACGCGCGCGTACACACACGCGCGCGTACACACACACGCGCGTACACACACACGTACACACACACACACACACACACATACACACATACACGGCTTTGGTAGAGGCTAACTGAGGTCATTTGTGTGTGTGTGTCAGTTGTCAGGAAAATATGTCCCAAATAGACTAAGGGTTGTAATATACACATGGTTGTCACCTCCATGAGATGAATTGGTGACAACCATCTCCATTCACAAGAAAGACGGTGAGAAATGGTTTTGCCCAGATGGGGGGAGGATGGGATGGGAATTTGGCTAAAAGTATGTGGATGAGTGATTCCCGATTCTCCTTAAAATACTCAATGGGATCAAATATCAAAACCCCACCTGAACAAGTGTAGGAGAATCTACCGCTTTCTCAGAGAGTTGGCCTGTCTTACAATGTCTCACTCTCACATGCCAACAGCAGTGACAATAACAGGCTGGATACAGTTTGGAAGGGTGCAAACCAGGTTGAAGATCAGATTCTCCACTACTCAGCCTGTCATGGGCTCCTGAAACACCTTTAAAGGATACAGCAATGAAAAGACCTGGGCTTTTAAAACCTTCCCAGTTGTGAATCACTTGTGATTGGGAACAGCGCGTCTGTTCACAGGTTATTCCTCAGCAGAGGATGCAGAGCTGGATAGAGTACTGCAGATCCAGGGAAAAACATTACTCCTCAGAGTATTGGCCTAGGATCCGTACTATTACTCCTGGGACTGACCTTACCCACACAAACTGGTCCTGGTCAATCGCTTAGGGACAACTGACACCCTCACCGTTCCTGGGTGAGTGAGTGGGAGAGTGGACGAGCGAGCAGCTGGCATAGGCTTGCTGTGGTAAATTGACTGTTAACAGTACGCCTGGACAGCCCTGCCTCCACCTGGTATGTGTGTGTGTACACGCTCAGCGGGGCCCTTAGAGGCTGAAAGCACTGGGGCTAAACTGGGCACAGCTAGGCTTCATCAGAATACATCAGAGCTGCATCACTCCAGCATTGAGTGTATCACACACCAAGATGTGTCTTTTCAGCCCTCAGTACAGCCCGGCCCCTTAGAGGGACTGAGTCGAGGCTGACAACGTGGCAACAGCAGAGAAACTCAACGAGCTGAGAGTCCATCATTACAAAGCAGGGGATGAGGTATTTATAGACAAGAACCCTGGCCTTTATCCAGTCTGCACTGTCTGCAACATGCATTCATTCCATCTCCAACATTGTAAAACCTTAGTACACCACCCGACTGGTACATTATATGGATGCTAAAGGTCATTAGCGGACCACGTAGAGGACCACGTCATGTCGTTGCTCTTCTAGCAACTCACACCCCTCTTCACTCTACACCAGGCTAGAGTTTCACGGGCAGCCAGTATGGAACAACAGGCACCTGAAACTGGATCTGCCATGGAAGCCACCGCTCCCAAACAACAGTTAGCTAGATGGTCAGAGACACAGGCAGGCGGTCAGAGCAGGGCAGTATCCACACACAACCGTCAGGGACAATACCAGCCATTAATCCTAAGAGACTAGGCTCTAGTAGGTATTGTTGTACAGCAACAACGCAGACAGGTCTTCTTCAGACCAAAACCAAAAACATGAGAAACCTAATGGTATTCAGGCAGGGTAATAACCCCTGCAGTCACTCACACCCCCTCATTGATTCCACAGCATCCCTCTTTCTCTCCACCTTCCGCATCCTCCTCTTCTTGAACATATTGAGGGACCCTTCCCAAACCTTTCAAGGGGAGCGGGGGTTATTTTTAGATGTTGGTGTAGTCTATCTCCAGTGCTATGCATCTCCTCTATCTATCCGTCTGTCACCATCAGTCTCCCATGGTTACTTCCGCCCAGCCATCACCATCACCCCTGTACCCTCTCAGTGCATTCTGCTCAGAAGGACAGGTAAGTGGACCTAGCGGTTACGTCTGCGTGCGTGTGCACAGACACATACTTGAATGTTGAACATTTCACAGTGTGAACACACACACAGCGATCTGAACCCTGGGCAATTGCCAGAGCTCAGGCTTCTCAGCTGTTCTGTGAGAGGGGCAGGAGACGGACTGACGGGCGGTCGGTCGCTTTATATAAACGCTTGGTTTCCTTCCTAATATATCCAGCGACAACTGGCAGTTATACAGGGCAACACAACCTCCACATCATAGCAAAACCACATAAGGGGGCTATAAAAAGGTGTCACGTTTAATGCTTCGACAAGGCCAAGAGGAGGGAGTCTTGGTGGTACAGAGAAGAACTGTATAGTAGGCTGACCTAGAAACCGTGTTCTGTTGAGTCTAGAGGATCCAGCATGCTATATAAACCCCCTCTCAGTTTAGACATCTTTAAATGATAAGCCCTGGTTCTCTCAGTAAGGCCGCTGTCATCAGATCTCACCCACATAGTTTGAATGTTTGTGCCCTGATCCAACAACAACAGTCCATGTAATGCATGCCTGGTATTCCAGCCTCTCTTTAGGGACTGGGAAAAAACGGAATTCAAAGCCTGTTTGGGAAGAGCGGCTGCAGTTGTTCAGCACCAGCTCTACCCAGTACCAAGCAGGGTAACCAGTGTCTACCCAGTACCAAGCCGGGTACCCAGTGTCTACCCAGTGTCTACCCAGTACCAAGCAGTGTTGGGGAGTAGTGAACTACATGTAGTTCAACAAGTAACTTAACTACATTTTGAAGTTGGTGGTAGTTGAACTAAATTCCAATCTTGGTAGTGTTTTAGTACTTAGTTAATTACTTTCTTTGCCATGTAGCGTTGTAGCTAACTACTGGAACTACACACTACTGTTCTCGCAAATAGAAAAGATGATATGGCTGAAGTAAACAAGAATTTCCTTTCTTTTTTAGCATCAGCCCTTCCCCGAATTCTCATTTGAAATACAGTTTTTGTGTTTAATATGCACATTCTGTTATCTTACTGCAGAGTGATCTGTTTTAACAATTTGTAGTATATGACATTTCAGATTTAGATAGAATGTATCTAGAAGTAGCTTGGATCTAGTGAACTAGTTTTTCAAATGAACTTGGTGTAGTTTAACTTTTTCCAGTGTGAAGTAATTGGTAGCTTGGTAATCAATATTAACAGAGGAGCTTCCCCAACACTGGTACAAAGTCATCCATTGCTGGGTAGTGTTAGGTCCATAACAATGTGCCATAATGAACATTGCCACAGAACAGTGGGAAAACAGTGCCACAGAGAGACATGGTCACCATGGAGACATTCAGGGAAATAAGACAAAACAAGCATGCATAGAATATCTACCAGAATAGCAGATCACTCACACCACACTGGGTAAAGCCACACCAATAGACATTATCGTGCTGATGACAGAGGTTGACAATACTTGTAATAATTGTTGACCGCATGCACATGTACATTTACACACACACATGCAGACAGACCACATATAGACAGGCACAATACATACCCACAGACATAAAGAGGTGCATACAGATAGTTTGGGTAGACGGAGACTTACCAGACATGACTGTCCGACTCATAGCGCGTATAAACATGGTGCATTTCCCAACCCACTGGGGTCACGACACTTCACACAGAAAAAGAAAACGAAGGAAGCACATTTAATTTCCGTCCCTTCATACAAGAGGCTTATTGTGTGTAGACAAGAGACATTACACTCTAGACTGCTTCCTTGAGGGATTTGATTAAGTTCACAGTTGATTCAGGAGAAAAAGTCAGACTTTTGTTTAGCTTAATTGTTTGAGGGTAAATTTTTTAGTATTTTTTTTTAACATTGAGGATTTAATCCACAATGTTATTAAGCTTTGCTGTAACACCAAGTGGCCTGTGTTGAGAGCTGGAGCGAGAGGACTTGGCTGACTGTTCACGCTCCATCATAAAGAGCCAAATCCTAACCAACCAGCCCTTAATCTAATGTAACAAGGCCATGCATCAACACCACTGCTCTGAAAGCCTTCTCCACTCTGACAATTAAAAGATCACTTGATTCCCATACAGAACCATCCCTATAATAGTGCCATCTAACCCATAACCCACAGAGAGAAACGTATCTCAAATGCCTATGCTGGTTTTGAATACTCCTCTTTGTTGACAACAACCCTTGGTATTTCGATAAGTCAGTCACATACCATTTCTAACAGTCTAACCTGTCAGGTTGTCAACACGGACAGCATCATTGTGCTTGGGCTTCCCAGTATTACAGCAGAGTGAAGTGTTGTCACACTCTCGGTCTGTCTGAGGGGAGTTGACTCATCTAGTTAGTTGGAGGTGGGAGAGGAGCAGACAGACATGGGTCACACACAGGGGTCAACACACTAAGGAAATGGGTTAAATGTGACCGTTTTGTTCCTTCTTTAGTAGGCCTAAGTTGTGTGTGTATAAAAGATTTGGTGTGGCTATGCTGTGTGTGTGGGGGGGTTAGGCTGAGTGAATGTAGGGAGTTCGGCTAGGCTTACTCTACCCTATGAATCACACATGAGTGAGGCTGTTCCATGAACCTTACTAAGTCTCATGCATTGAATGCGTTTAAAATGTTGACTAGAGTCAGTGGGCGGCAAGTTGGTCTGTGCAGTCAGACGTTGGTGTTTGTGATGTGGGAGTGAGGCTCCGTGCTTTGTAGTCAGCCAGGGCCTTACCGACAGTTGCCGAGATCTTCCATCATGTGGGCAGCATCGCTATGGTAACGCAGCGCGTTTATGCATGTCAGGCCGTGAGAGGGAGATTGTGTGCTTGCTTGCGCTTATAAAGGACTGCATGGATAAGATTTGGGTGGACAGGATGTCAGAGTAGGATAAGAGAGTGTGTGGATGTGCATACTAGAGTGTGTGTGCGTGTGTCTCTCTCACAGGGAAAGAAAAATAATGGTGAGAGTGCCCGATTCAACTACTATCTTTGTGCGATTGAGAGGATTTAAGCAGGATCAAATGTGCTAGACTCTGTGTGGGGTGAACTGGACGGTGTGTGTGCAGGGATGAGTGAGCACCATGAGTGTATATTCCTCTCATTCCTTTACTAACTCTGGACTTGACACAGAAGTTGGTGTAGCGACAGTGGCCAGCAACTCTCTCATGCCTGTAGGTGTATTGAGTGAAGTGGGTCTCACACACACACAGATTTAACACACATATGCACCATATACTTATGACGACTAAAAAACAACAAGCTCAAAACCACTCTGCGTAAATGAATCCTGACAAATCTCTCATAACTAAATCCCTGGCTGGCTATTATTACGATGATTGTTTTGACTCTGCGGCTCAGCAGGTGTCCTGGATCTTGACCCCAAAATAAGACAATAGGATAGAGGGTCAGTCAAGCAGAAGAAGAGCCATTTGTTATTGTCCTCTTTCTCCCACAGTCAGTAAACTCCCCCACTCCAAGCATCACTGTCTTCACAGTCAAGGAGTCTTGGGTCTGTCCTCTTCAGGTCACAGCACAATGCTGGCTTGGGCTGGCTTGGGTTGGTTGGGTGGGTCTGGCTTGGCCTGGTTTGGGTCTGGCTTGGGTTGAATGGGATGATGATAATGGGAAAACCCACAAGAGGAAGCCTGGCCGCATGTGCCATCAAACATAGATAAGAGGAAGACTTTACTTCTTCTGTCTTCTGAGTGACAATCTTGCCAACAGAGAATACTACAGCCCAAAAGGTGAATGTCTGTTTGCGTAACCCAGCTGCTCCAACAGTTTTGCTCGTTGTCTAGAACTCCCCCTGCTACTTCCCCATGCCCTGCTTCTCTCACTCCTCCTCCATTTCACTCACTTTCTGTATGAAAGAGGACAATGAGTATCCCCCACACTTTTCCACCCTTCTTTCCTTCCTTCCTTCTCCAGGGGGAAGAAAAGATTCAAAGAGTGTCCTTTCATGCTCACTCTCCCTCCTCCTCTCTTTCGTAGCAACCCAGTGTAATAGAAGTGTCAGCCCCTCTTTCTCCGAGGACTGAATAAGTGAGTAATGTTGGGAGACGGGTCTTGAGAGAATTCGGGGGAGGCGGGGTGAGGAGGATGGGCATCACAAATCTGCTCTTTTTGTTATTGTCATCATCTACAAGTGGTCGCGGCTGGGCTAATGTGACGTGAATGGGCCAGTGTGGGCCAAGTACAGTGGTGGCTACAAGTGGCGATCTGTCACGCTGGACACACTGCACACGTGGGGGGAGGGGTTGACGGAGACAGACAGGGACTGTTGTTCAAATCCAGGGGCTACTACGGTGACAGGAGCTTGGGGACTGGACATGGGGGAGAAGCTTCAGCCTGGATCCAGACACAAGAGGCCAGGGGTCAAGTCATTCAGCAGGTTGACAGCCCAATGGCACATGTAAATACACTCAGTGAGGTATAGCTAGATAGTCACAACAACGCTAGACTGCACATGATTACTTTTCATGTTTCAGGCCCCTTGGTTATTGATGTAGTATGCCATCACTAACACTGTAGAGGTGTACCAGAGGGGTGCTTCCTCGGTCTCTCAGCCTCAATACAACTGTACTGGGAGTGTGTTTCTAATGCATGAGCTCCGTTTGCCCCCCCCCCACCACTGCCCTCTGACCTTTCATAGAACAAAACAGGCCTTGGCCTTCCCATGGGAAGTTGACGTGGGAAGCCATAGGGAAGGCTAGCTGAGATGGAAGGCTGGGGAGGGTCAGGGTAGTGTAAGAAAGGAGCAAGGTGGGCTCTATCACTGACATTCCAGAAGAGGGTCCCTGGGAAACAGACAGTCCTCTTACAGTTCCCCTGTCACCCCCCACGTTACCCAAAAAGAGGCTCTCTGGAAGCCCCGTCCTCTTTCTTCCACGCGACAGGAAAGGCACAGAGCCACCGGCAGCATACTAAACACCAAACACTGCCCTCATTCCAGCTGCAGCCACGTGAGATACAGAGACACAAGAGTGGGAGAGAAGAGACTAAAAAGTAGAAAAAAAGAGATGTGGGTGAAGAAAGAAGGGGAGGAAAGAAAGAGGGTGAATTCATCAGAAGACTGACTGTTGTGAACAAGTGTGTGGTGTGTGTGTGGCTGTGTGTAGCGAGACATGAGGGACAGTGGACGAGGGGGCCGTTTGTGTTGGTACGGAACAATGTGGGCATGGCTTCAGAACAGATGTTTCTATAGGGGCAGGCAGCTGGCACCCAGAGCATCTGACTGCAGCGGAGAGAGAGAAAAACCATAAAGGAAAGAGGGAAAGAGAGAATGATTGAATGAAAACACTCACAGAAAACAAATGATCCATATGTGGAGGTCTGGTGGGGGAAACAAGGTCCCAGCCATGGTAAAAGGGAGGGAAGGCGTTCTGAAGACATGCTTCAGCAGTGTGTGGAGGATGTCCAGGCAACATGAAAGATTTTAAACTATAGAGCTAGCATGTCTAGTGGCTGAGTATATGGACAGACAGAGGGCTACACTCCAAGATAGTGACTTTGTGTCTGTACTGCATAGGTAGGCATGCTGTCTGTTTAGTCAGTGTCTCTTCAAGATGCTGTATAAGGGCTTGGACAACCAGGATATGAATCATAATGCAAAACCGGTTTATAGGCACTGACTGTACTGTAAGTCAAGGATAGAAGGGTGATCCATGAGGCAAACAGATATTGGCATAGCACACATTCCAGCCTCCAGGCCAAAACAGACAGAGAGAGAGGAGTAGTGAGAGGGGGAAGGGATGAAAGTCGTAGGTTTGTATACAGGTTAATGTACAGTAAATAAACCATATATGATCGTACACAGTATTAACACAGAGATCTAATGTTAAGCACCCATTAAAGAGTATTTTTCCATTTCCAGGGTGAGTAGTGTGTGCGCATGCGTTGGGTGTGGCTGGCTTCTCCTCTGAGGGCGTTAGAGCAGATGATGGGTGACAAGGCGTGAGGCAGTGCCCTCGACCAGATCAGACCAGCCCTTCTCCAGCCTGAGGCGGGACTCTGACACCCCTTGGCCCCAAGCTGTGAGCAGCAGCCCTGTGAGCCCAGCTACAGCTCTCTAGCTCCAGCCGTTCAGTCTTTAGGCCCTAGGAACGGGGTCAGGGCTGGTGTCCCCAGTCATGCCTCTTTATCTCAGCTTACAGCTCACCTCTCTAGACCTATCAGGGATCAAAGATCCCTTTACTATTCACATGACATGAGGTACAGCAGTTAAGTGCCTGGTAATAACATAGTAAAGGCTCACATGAGACGCAGCACCTCTCTAAAGGGCCTGCTGTGAAAGCAGCTTGAAAGATGCTCAACATGTTAAAATGCTCAGCAAAACATTAGCTAGCGGTAATTCAATTCACCATTATCACTGTAGGAAAAAAGCCTTTTCATTTAATAACTAAAAACTAACAGACAGCTAGTTGAGGTGATGATCTGTGTTGTGTGTTGTTTGGGGTTATGAGTCAATAACATAGCCTACACTAGGCATTTACTTATTTAACCTTTGTTTTAGAGGTCGACAGATTATGATTTTTCAACACCGATACCGATTATTGGAGGACCAAAAAAAAGCCGATACCGATTAAATCAGCAGATTTTTTATGATATTTTATTTGTAATAATGACAATTACAACAATACTGAAGGAACACTTATTTTAACTTCATATAATACATCAATAAAATAAATTTAGCCTCAAGTAAATAATGAAACATGTTCAATTTGGTTTAAATAATGCAAAAACAAAGTGTTGGAGAAGAAAGTAAAAGTGCAATATGTGCTATGTAAGAAAGCTAACATTTCAGTTCCTTGCTCAGAACATCACATATGAAAGCTGGTGGTTCCTTTTAACACGAGTCTTCAATATTCCCAGGTAATAAGTTTTAGGTTGTAGTTATTATAGGAATTATAGGACTATTCCTCTCTATACCATTTGTATTTCATTAACCTTTGGCTATTTTTATAGGCACTTTAGTATTGCCAGGGTAACAGTATAGCTTCCGTCCCTCTCCTCGCTCCTCCCTGGGCTCGAACCAGTAACACAACGACAACAGCCACCATCGAAGCAGTGTTACCCATGCAGAGTAAGGGGAACAACCACTCAAAGGCTCAGAGCGAGTGACATTTGAAACGCTATTAGCGCACGCTAACTAGCTAGCCATTTCACTTCGGTTACACCAGCCTCATCTCGGGAGTTGATAGGCTTGAAGTCATAAACAGCGCAATGCTTGACGCACAACGAAGAGCTGCTGGCAAAACGCAGGAAAGTGCTGTTTGAATGAATGTTTACGCGCCTGTTTCTGCCTACCGCCGCTCAGTCAGATACTTGTATGCTCAGTCAGATTATAGGCAACACAGGACACGCTAGATAATATCTAGTAATATCATCAACCATGTGTAGTTAACTAGTGATTATGATTTATTGTTTTTTACAAGATAAGTTTAATGCTAGCTAGCTAGCTAGCTAGCTAGCTAGCTAGCTAGCAACTTACCTTGGCTTACTGATTCACGTTACAGGCAGTCTCCTTGTGGAGTGCAACGAGAGAGAGGCAGGTCGTTATTGCGTTGGACTAGTTAACTGTAAGGTTGCAAGATTGGATCCCCCGAGCTGAGAAGGTGAAAATCTGTCGTTCTGCCCCTGAACAAGGCAGTTAACCCACAGTTCCTAGGCCGTCATTGAAAATAAGAATGTGTTCTTAACCGACTTGCCTAGTTAAATAAAGGTATATAAAAAATATTTTAAAAAATCAGCAAATCGGCACCCAAAAATACCTATTTCCAATTGTTGACTTGAAACAGGCCATTCCGATTAATCGGTCGACCTCTACTTTGTTTAACTAGTGAAGTCAGTTAAGAACAAATTCTTACAATGACGGCCTAGGAACAGGTTAACTGCCTTGTTCAGAGGCAGAACGACAGAGTTTTACCTTGTCAGCTTGGGGATTCGATCTAGCAACCTTTTGGTTACTGGCCCAACACTAACCACTAGGCTACATGCAGCACCACATTTTGGCGAGCTGCTTGAATAATATGCCACAGAATAAGCACACAGGACAAACAATAGGCGTAGTAGTACTCTGAGGTTGTCAAACTAGATCTTTCTAAACATCTGTCCTCACGGTGAGTCCACATGCAGGGGGAAGTAGAGACGAGCAGAGAGCAGTACTGAGCACACAGGAGGACTGTCTGACCGTCACCCCTGACAACAAGCGGTGCGCTGCCTAAACAAGTCCCCCCTGCCTCTCTCCACATCCTCATTTTAGCTCAAACATAAACCGCTTGCTTTGTGACTGAATGTTGTTGTTAATGCAGCTGTGTTTGTTTCCTTTCTTAGTATACGGTATGTGATAAAATAATTCTCTGTCAGTGAGGAACCAAACCAGTGGCCAATGACAGAGGTGTGGCCAGAACGGCTAGTGTTACAGAGTCTGTAAGCAGCCATTGATTTGGGTGTGTATTCTGTGTTTATGCTCCATTACAGGCAGATCCACACAGGTAGGTAGGTAGGTAGGTAGGTAGGTAGGTAGGTAGGTAGGTGTCTGTCTGTCTGTCTGTCTGTCTGTCTGGAGAGAGAGAGAGAAGCAAGAATTCAGGGTAGAGAGAGGAAGGGAGTAGGATTGCCTCACAGTAAACAGGAAGCTGGGAGAGATGGAGAGGATTATTGGTGGGCGTGCCCATGCTGTGACATGTCTCTGTTTTCTACCTTTCTCTCCATCTTCCTGTCTAGGTTCTCTGTCTACCTTATTTGCACATTGAGGACATCTTTATGTAATTTGTGCAGCCCAAGTGGCAGAGGGGGAAGGGAATAGTGAAATAGAATGTGAGGTTACGTAACAGCAGTGCTGATTCTGACGAATATCAAAATCAACCATTCCTCTCATGTTTACTTGTTATAATAATGCTGGTGTGCCGAGGACAGGGAAGGTGTGTGTGTACTGAGGCACTTCCCTTACCACTCTAACTCCTCAGGTCACCAATGGTTGCAAGAAGGGACAAAAGCTGGGCACAATCTTCAATAGGATTAAATTAGCCAGAGCACACCAGAGCAACACAACTAACATGGGACCGGATGCATAAATAAAAAGGATGTATTATTAGCGAGTTCCTTTCTGTACAGTAAGAGCCCCCTATCATTCAGCTGTTGGCAGCTACAGGCCAAGCATTTCATTCTCCTGTTGGCAAGTGAGCAACCCTGGGGAGCATTTACATTAAATCAGGCATGTTGAAAACAACTAGCATTTGGGTTCAGTTGGGGCTGGGATAGGCTAATTTGTGCTGCAACGGAAGCCTAATCTTTATAATAGTCTCACTACAAATACGTACATAAAAACTACACACACATTGAACTGCAGCTGACTACACAGTGTGCCAACAATGCAAAGGAAGCAGAATAACTTTTGCTCAGCAAATGTAATGTCCAAGCGTAAAAGGCTCTTAACACAACATTACCATCAGTCTGCATTGATTTTCCTCTTACCAAACATTGCAAGTGACCGTACATGAGACAATTAAATGGAAATAAATTAGGTATGTAGCCAGTGAGTCCATCCAACAGCTGTAAACAAACCATCTGTCCGAAACAAAGACACACACACAGTATTTTTCTGTCTCTGTTGCTCAGTCTCTGTATGGTATACAAACACAGACACACACACTGTCTCCGTCTCAGGCATTCTGTCTCAGGCCCTCAGTCTTAGTCTCATTCAATCTCTGAAACACACAGCTCCTGCCAGACAGAGTTATGAAGATGCTGGGTTTGTAATTAAACACCTTGATCACCCACTGCTGCTCACACTGGAGGCAGAGCTAATCCTCAAACTGACTATTGGGGAGAGCAGGTAAACTACACCAGCTGGACATGGAATCAGAATGACAACATTCTTGGATACTGGAAAGGGTTCAGACTAGGGAAGTCAAAGTAAACAATGGTTCTTGAGATTGTGGGATGGAGGGTAAACTATAGCCTTGAGCGAAGCATTAAACTCAGGACTGACAACACAGTAATGCTTCTCTAGAACATGGAAGCCAGTGAGTCTATCCAACAGAGCCACAATGATGACCATAAGATTTAGTTCCATAAAGGAAAAAGCAGTAATGACACACATGCCTTGTTTTACCAGGCATTAGAGAATACAGAAACATAAAATAGGCCTGGCTATTCCTAGTTTTCCAAGGGAAAAGTAATGTACAGTCTGAGAATAAACATAAGTGACATAATCTGAAGCTAAGCACCAGTTCAGCCTGTTTCAGCTGTAACATAATGGGTCCACTGCGGTTGGGTAGATTAATGACGGGCTGATCATTAATGACAGAAATACCCTGTGCTGCGGCTAAGAGACAGTCTTGGGACCTAACCCAAATTACTAATTGTCAGTCTTGAGAGCAGGAGACTCATGGATGGAGGGGGATTTGTGTCCTCTGACCATAAACCACCATATTCTCTGCTAGAACAACCTCAATGTCTATTGAAAACACTGCTGTATGTAAGAATAATGCCACGTTCGCGTGCTAGTCAAATATAGGAAGTCAGAAATTTCAGAGTTTCCTAGTTCTGACTGGCACGTCAACGCGGCATAAATCGAGGGGAGTAGACAAGATATCAACATTGAGTTGGCAGGCAAATCGCTCCATTCAATCAAAAACAATATTTCAAGTTGCACAGCACACTTATGACTAACCATAAGGTCTAATTTCTTAGGAAAACACGAAGTCAGTGAAGTGATGTTAAAGTGCAAGACGACGGCAAAGCGTTGAAACGGTCTGAAGTGATACTTCATCCCGCTGATGCAGTTAGCTGGAATCAATTGTTTTCCCATTGGACTAATTGTATCCACAAGCGAAGGATAGGGACATTAACAAGCTTCTATCTGAAAACGTTGCAGCCTGGCAATGGGAAACAGTCATTGTAATGTGCTGAGCATAACATTCGTTTCTTTAGTACGAACTTAAAAATCATATTAGCTACATTAGTGTCTCTTTGTTGTGTGACTAACTTGAGCGCAATTAATGAAATGGAAGCCGCGGCCGGAGTAGACAAAAGACGGTCAGTTTTCAGAACTGTTTGAGCTGGCAAACAGTAACAAGGCAATCATAATAATATTAGCTAGCCTTGCTAGATTGTGTTAAACGGTGACACGTTGTAGACCGCACATAAATACCAATATTAAGCCAAGTGATGAATGCCCCGTAAAACCGAATCACCCTGCCTGGCTGACAGACAACACCGCCATTCATGCTTGCATTTCAAGGGAGGGGCGCGCGATGTGGCTAACTGGAGTTAGCTAGCACACTAGATGAAATAACGTAACTAGTTAGTTAGCTAAAATGAGCTAAAAAAAAACGGAACAGCCACGTGGGATCTGGCTGAATTACATTAGCTATATGGTTTAGTTAGTTGATCAGATAAAGACAATAACCATGTCAAATTACTTGAGCGAAGCAGTGACAGGCCAGGGTTCAGCAGTGTCCCTGTAACTAATGGCAACAACGGACTGGACAGCATCCTCTGTTTCAGTTTGCCACACAGACTAGCCATATATTACAGACATGGTACGACAAACTAGCTAGCACATGTTTTGTGGTCAAACTAAAATAAAAAAACGTTTTTTTCCCCACTTGCCTCATGTCTACGGACACATATGCAGCCTGAAATAAAAAACAAAATGACTTACCACCATTCCGATATCCAGTTTCGGGGGAAAGGGTCGGAGGGTCTCCGTCTTCAAATTCCAATCTCACTGGTTTAAATTAATGTTTGATTGATGCATTCGTTAAAGTGGCCCTCTTTTTCTTACATTGATGCGTAACGTTAGCAAACTATGCCAACAGTTTACCTCACATTTAGAAAATGTCGAAGCATCATTCCTAGTTGATGTGAATCTAACACGAAAAAGGACCAAACCACTCGTCACTAGCCCTTCCAAGACAGGACTGGGAGGGACGGGGACCACGAGGGGGTGGCGAAATCGAGTTATTTGCTTTGGCAAAAACACTTATTTTCAGCGAGATCCTTATGAAAATGTAGACAAATGTCCTCATATTATCGACGACATAATTTGCTAGTTAGAAATCTGAAGATAAGTTCTCGGTTCATGCAAAGTCGGCCTTTCTACATTGTCAGTATACTGCATTCTTTGCCTCAATTCAGGCAATGATGGGACGTTTCAACACACATGTGGTTGAAATGTGGATAAGCAGTGTCTATCCGCCAATACCAAAAACTCAAAGGGATATGCGTATTTTATGGAAACGCAAAGATAGCGTGAAATGCTCTAGCTAACCGTAAATAAGATAACATTATTTTAACGACGCCAACAATGACACATCAACCATTTTTTTTATATCTTCATTGATCAGCCAATAATACTCTTTTAGATTGAGGCGATAGAGCTCCCCTGCTTTGTGTGAATGCTGAGGTCCAGTTGATGCCCCCGGTCAGACAAAGCCGTAAGAAGCAGACTGGCGATCTATCCTTTTTTATGCTTTCAAGTTACAACAAAATCAATTCAGCTAGCTCACCGTCTTTTTCCTCGAATTATATTTAGATTGGTGAGACTTGATACAATCATTTATCATCCAATTACTTTCCTAGACAGACATTCTAATCTGCTTTAACACATTGCCATTTCCTAAAAATGGTGCACTGTGAGGGCAAAAGGTTTTAGTTCCACTATACTTTCCTAGTCTCAAATCAAATCCGCAACAGTGTTATCCTATATTCCCCCATTGTATAGCACACTTGAGAATGCCTTACCCTCTGGCTATGGTAACATTGAATACTCCAAATCGTAGTTGGCCATAATATTCAACATAAGTTATCTTCAAAGCTGACATTATCTTCTATTTTGTATACCATTACAATTTAAAGCAAGGTATATATATTAAGGTTACTTTTCAATAGTTGGTTGATTAAATAATCAATAGATGATATTGGAGCCCCATCTTGTGACCAATTTCCAAACTATCCCACCTCACCTAATGCTATCATTGCCTGGGCTGGAGGAGACAGGAAAGGTGAGTGCCAGGCAAATATGTCAAGCCGGTTAAGACATTTGGTTTTATTTTAAAAAAAACTTTGCATTTTCAATTCACTGCTTCTTCAAAATAATCCACTTTAATGTACAAATATTTCGATTTTTTTTTTTTTTTTTAAACCCTGTGTGAATAACAGAGGCTCTCCGGAAATACATAATTGCCATTGGAAATAGTTTCCACAAATAGCATATACATAAACAAGATCACCAAACTCACATTTCAGACAAAAATCATGAGATGCATGGGAGCCATACCAACTAAGAAATTCTGAGTGATGTTGAGAATTTTTTTACAAACTAAAATGTAAAAAAACAAAAACAGGAGATCAGTACATTCTAAACTTCAGAAGGGCATGGTTCATGTCTAACCATTACAACCAGGACCATGTACAGTGTTTTGTAGCCTAGTTTAACCATGTTCCATGAGTAAAATGACATCCCTACTCTGTGGTAATGGAAAACATGTCAGATAGCTGGATGAGTGGCCTTCCAACTGGGCAATGGCAACAGTGTTCTGCCATCAGAGTGATTTTCACACACTCCCAGTCAAAAAACAACACTCGCACATACATACTCAAGGGAAATACCATCTATCTCAGTCCCAGTTTCTTTTTCTCCTTCTGTTTCTTGCGTACAACTTCCATGTTCCTGTCCTTCCACATGCTCTTTCTCAGTTTGATGGGTCTGCTGCCGACATACTTCCCTGTGGACAAAAAAAGTCTACGATCAGTTGAGAATTGGACTGGCACCACCACACAGGTAGCTGTTAGGAGAGGAGAAGAGTAAGTCATTCCCCTCACAAACAATTGCTCACCGTTCATCTCTCTCATGGTGCGGATATAATCGTTAGGGTCCTTGAAGCAGACAAAGCTGTAGCCCTTGGCCGTGCATTTGTCACCTTCATTAGCTTTCTAACTATGCTTTCTTGCCAATTATGCAGAAAATCCTGTTATTGCATGAAAAAGAAAAGTCCATGTTCCAGCGAGATATTACTCACTACTACAGAGCCTCAGAATGAAAATATCCAGATCAGGAGTTACTCCCCATTTTAAAATGACATATTGGGGTTGGATACAAAACTTTTTGGGCCATATTACACACACTATTGCTCACCGTTCATCTCCCTCATGGCTCGGACGTAGTCATTGGGGTCCTTGAAGCTGACAAAGCCGTAGCCCTTGGTCTTGCCTGTGCGTTTGTCCCGCACCACCTTGGCTTTCAGGTAGGAGGGGTAGCGGCTGAATGCCCTTGCCAGGATGTCGTCGTTCACCTCATTGCCAAGGTCTCCACAGAAGATTCTGAAATCATCTGGATGGAGGAGGGGAAGTTAGAAGATGAGGTGTGAGGCTGAGCAAAGAGGAAGGGACAAAAAGGGAATGGGACAGTGGCCTATTGTAGTGAAAACTATTCTCAATACAGGCAAGTAGGTAGCTGCTTTAAGCAACGCTAGAATTTACACACTAGTGTTGCTGGGAATTAACTTGCAAAATCATTTAAAAAAAATTCTACTTACTCGGTTAATTATCCTTATGCAGGGGGAATGAAAAAGTATTTTTTTAAAGTCCTGCACGTGTGCCATAACTAACAAAAAGAAAAAAATCAGGGCTTTTGACATGAGATAAGCAGAAGAACTGATCTCTCTCAGGAACTGCATGTCTACAACAGACCCACCTGAAATTCTGTTTAACTATGCATTCCTTTTAGATGTTCCTCTGCTAACCTCATCAAAATAAGTCCCCCACAATATCGTGCTTTTTCTTTTTTGCATGTATAGCGCACGTGCAGGACTTTTATTTTGACATGAGGTAAGCTGAGGAAAGACCCACTCTTGGAAAGTCTAATTTATGTTCTATTAGATGTTTTTTCTCAATTTCCCCCCTGCATAAGGACCAACCCTATGGACAATTGGCAGAGTAAGTGGAAATTTAATTTGATTGAACTTCTGGCATCCGGCGGGCTATATAATCGTGTCAGTGTAATCTGAAGTCATTAGCTAGTTTACCTGAGTCCCACTCCAGTAGACTCTGGTCCTCCCAGCTGGTGCCTGCGGCTGTACGGATACACTTCTTCGCCTTCTCTTGCTTACCCTTCTTCTTCTCCTCTGTTGTGCTATCCGCTGGCTGCAGAGAAACAAGATTCTCGAGTCAGACATATTTTCGAGATTGCTGCAATACTGATCCTTTGTAGGGTTTGGGTCAAGTCTATTTCAATCCACCAATTGAATTGTACAAGCATTTTGAATGCAGAAAAGTTTAAACCCTTTAATTAGGGCCAGGGCTGATAAACAAGGCAGAGTGTTCTGTACCTCAGTGTGGACGGGCTCGGGCTCTGGCATGCTGGGTCCGATAACGTTGTCATCTGAGGCGGCTAGGCTGGCCTCCTTCTTAGCCTCCAGCAGTCCGGCGGCCATCACTGCTGCCTGCTGCTCTGCTACAGACGCTGCCAGCTCCTCCTGATGAAGTCAGAAAAAAACAAATCAGAGATATGATGATAGATGAGATTCAGTGTGAATTTGCAACAAACAGCAGCAAACTTGGCAAGTATGTAGAATGCAAATTTGAAGTAGTCGCTCAACATTTTTTTTTTAATGCAAAGGCAATGAAAACTAAATAGTAGAAGTGAGTGTACTTACCATGCGAGCCTTTCTCTGGGCATGGATGTCTGGTATCTTGGGTCCGGAGGGAGCCGTGTAGACAGTGGGGGCTGCAGAGATGATCGAGGGGGTGAGCTTGGGAGGGGCCTGGGTCACAGACCTGGAGGGTGCAGACACCATGGAGTGTCCCATGGGTGTACCATGGGTCGACCCCACCTGTAGATGGTAAGATATGGTAAGAGCATATAGAGAAACGGAGATAATGACTCGAATAAGAATAGGGCAAGATTGACCAAGCCTGTTCACATTCCTAATTGAAGACACAGTTAATGCCGAATTTCCTTAAAAGGCCTTCCAACACTGTACGGTGCATCTGATTTCAGATGTCAAACATGTCAGATGTAGCCTAAACAAGATTAGGGAAATTGTTCTTCTTGCAAAGCATTTAAATGTTTAAATCAAACTATTACAGGGACAGTGAAGCATGTTTTCTTCTTTTGGATCCATACTCCAAAAGTTTGGATTTGAAATTAAACAATGACTATGGAGGTTAAAGCGCAGACTGGCAGCTTTAATTTGAGGGTATTGGGTGAAACATTTTGAAATTACACCACTTTTTGTACATAGTCCCCCCATTTTAGGGGAGCAAAAGTATTGGGACATTCACTTGTGTATTAAAGTAGTAAAAAGATAAGTATTTGTTCCCATATTCATAGCACAAAATGACTACATCAAGCTTCTGGCTAAAATTTGTTGGATGCATTTGCTCTTTGTTTTGGTTGTTTCAGATTAGGTTGTGCCCAATAGAAATTAATGGTAAATAATGTATTGTGTGATTTTAGTCACGTTTATTATAAAATAACAATAGAACGTTTCTAAATACTTCTACATTAATGTGGATGCTACCATGATTACGAATCATCCTGACTGAATCGTAAATAATGAGTGAGAAAGTTAGACGCACAAATACCATACCTCTAAGACTAACCTCTTATCTTTACAATAACGGGAGGTTAGCATTTTATTTCTCACTTATCATTATTCACAATTCAGGATTATCTGTAATCATCACATTCATGGAAACTCACTGTATATTAATCTGACTATTCACAATAATCCTACTGTTGTGTGCATACTCAGTGCCGGCTGTGTTCCTATTGGTAAGTCACCGGGATCGGCTCGTGACACCAGCCACACTACACGATAAAGGCTCAACATTTCTGACACCGCCAGAACTTTGTCTGAGCCTACGACTGCATGTACTGGTACTCAAAATCAGCAGACCAAGACCATGTCACACTGAACGAGCCAAGAAAATCGTTTATGACCTAAGAATTTCCAACAACGTAGAAATGCTGTCTGGGAGGGCCAAATCGTGGCATAAGATGGCTAAAATCGTAGAGTCTGCATGGGCCTTTAGGGAGGCCATTGATATCAGTCGCCCAAGGAGCCTCGGGGTAGAAAAAAGGCACTGTAGCAACTAACCGGGGGTCCTACTGAGCTCATATGCCCCATTGGGTCCATGGGATGCTGAGGATGCTGAGGGGGTCCTTGCATGGGGGTGCCATCATCATGGGCGGGGAGGAGGGGGCGTGGCAGTGGGGGAGCCATCATACCCTGTGGAGGGGGACCACTCATCACAGGCATCCTCGGACCTGCTGACAGAGAGATTTCAAATTAGCCTCCCAACACCTTGTTTTTCATTTGAAGACTGAATCGCTGTAGAGATTTGATGCTCCTTCTTATTTCATTTAGCTAGCACTGAGGTGAAGTCAGCAACAGTAGAAATAAATGACCTGGTCTCTGCAGGATGTGCGGCATAAACGCTGGTCTCATCATTGGCGGTGGTCTGACACCTGGGGTTATAGCTGAAGAGCAGAAGAAAAAAAAAGAACAGCATAAACTGAAGAGACCTGTAGACATGGTGGTGTAAATGATGAACACTTTGAGTAAAATATGCATTTTAAGTATGTCATGTGACAATAAGTAGTCCTCTGTAGCTCAGTTGGTAGAGTATGGTGCTTGCAATGCCAGGATAGTGGGTTTGATTCCTGGGACCCCCCATCATAAAAAAATGTATTCATGCATGACTAAGTCGCTTTGGATAAATGCGTCTGCTAAATGGCATATACAGCACATTCGGAAAGTATTCAGACCCCTTCACCTTTTCCACATTTTGTTACATTAGTCTTATTCTAAAATAGATTTAAAAAGAAATCCTCAATCTACACATAATACCCCATAATGACAAAGGTAAAACAGGTTACATATTTTTTGCTGAAATATCACATTTACATATGTTTTTATTTATTTATTTTTTATTTCACCTTTATTTAACCAGGTAGTCTAGTTGAGAACAAGTTGTCATTTACAATTGCGACCTGGCCAGGATAAAGCAAAGCAGTGTGACACAGACAACACAGAGTTACACATGGAATAAACAAACAAGCCAATAACACAATAAACAAGTCAATGACACAGTAGAAAAAAAAGAAAGTCTATATACAGTGTGTGCAAAAGGCATGAGGAGGTAGGCAGTAAATAGGCCATAGGAGCAAATAGTTACAATTTAGCAGATTAACACTGGAGTGATAAATAAGCAGATGATGATGTGCAAGTAGAGATACTGGTGGGCAAAAGAGCAGAAAATTAATTAAAAACAGTATGGAGATAAGGTAGGTAGATAGCTGATGTTTAAAGTTGGTGAGGGAAATAAAAGTCCAACTTCAGCGATTTTTGCAATTCGTTACAGTCACTGGCAGCAGAGAACTGGAAGGAAAGGCGGCCAAATGAGGTGTTGGTTTTGGAGATGATCAGTGAGACATACCTGCTGGAACGTGTGTTACGGGTGGGTGTTGTTATCGTGACCAGTGAACTGACATAAGGTGGAGCTTTACCTAGCATAGACTTATAGATGACCTGGAGCCAGTGGGTCTCGCGACAAATATGTAGCAAGGGCCAGCCGACTAGAGCATACAGGTCGCAGTGGTGGGTGGCATAAGGCGATTTGGTAACAAAATGGATGGCACTGTGATACTCTACTCAGCAAACTGATACAGTCTATTAGAAGCTATTTTGTAGATGACGTCGCCAAAGACGAGGATCGGTAGGATAGTCAGTTTTACTTGGGTAAGTTTGTCGGCGTGAGTGAAGGAGGCTTTGTTGCGAAATAGAAAGCCGATTCTAGATTTGATTTTGGATTGGAGATGTTTAATATGAGTCTGGAATGAGAGTTTACAGTCTAACCAGACACCTAGGTATTTTTAGTTGTCCACATATTCTAGGTCGGAAACGTCCAGGGTGGTGATTGCTAGTCTGGCAGCGGGTGAGGACAGCGAACGGTTGAAAAGCATGCATTTGGTTTTACTAGCGTTTAAGAGCAGTCGGAGGCACGGAAGGAGTGTTGTATGGCATTGAAGCTCATTTGGAGGTTAGTTAGCACAGTGTCCAAGGAAGGGCCAGAAGTGTACAGAATGGTGTCGTCTGCGTAGAGGTGGATCAGGGAATCGCCCGCAGCAAGAGCGACATCGTTGATATATACAGAGAAAAGAGTCGGCCTGAGAATTGAACCCTGTGGTACCCCCATAGAGACCGCCAGAGGTCCGGACAACATGCCCTCCGATTTGACACACTGAACTCTATCTGAGAAGTAGTTGGTGAACCAGGCGAGGCAGTCATTAGAAAAAAACAAGGCTATTGAGTCTGCCGATAAGAATACGGTGATTGACAAGAGTCGAAAGCCTTGGCCAGGTCGATGAAGACGGCTGCACAGTACTGTCTTTTATCGATGGCGGTTATGATATCTCAAGTACCTTGAGCGTGGCTGAGATGCACCCGTGACCGGCTCGGAAACCGGATTGCACAGCGGAGAATGTACGGTGGGATTCGAAATGGTCAGGGATCTGTTTATTAACTTGGCTTTCAAAGATTTTATGTAGGCAGGGCAGGATGGATACAGGTCTGTAACAGTTTAGGCCTAGAGTGTCACCCCCTTTGAAGAGGGGGATGACCGCGGCAGCTTTCCAATCTTTGGGGATCTCCGATGATACTAAAGAGTTTGAACAGGCTGGTAATGGGGGTTGCAACAATGGTGGCGGATAGTTTTAGAAAGAGAGGGTCCAGACTGTCTAGCCCAGCTGATTTGTACGGGTCCAGGTTTTGCAGCTCTTTCAGAACATCTGCTATCTGGATTTGGATGGAGAAGCAGGGGAGGCTTGGGTGAGTAGCTGCGGGGGGGGCTGTTGGCCGGGGTTGGAGTAGCCAGGAGGTATGCATGGCCAGCCGTTGAGAAATGCTTATTGAAATTTTCATGGATTTATTGGTGGTGACTGTATTACCTAGCCTCAGTGCAGTGAGCAGCTGGGAGGAGGTGCTCTTGTTCTCCATGGACTTTACAGTGTCCCAAAAACTTTTGGAGTTAAAGCTACAGGATGCAAATGACTGCTTGATAAAGATAGCCTTTGCTTTCCTGACTGACTGCGTGTATTGGTTCCTGACTTCCCTGAACAGTTGCATATCGCGGGGACTATTCAATGCTATTGCAGTCCGCCACAGGATGGTTTTGTGCTGGTCAAGGGCAGTCAAGTATTCAGACCATTTACTCAGTACTTTGTTGTAGTACCTTTGGCAGCGATTATAGCCTCAAGTCTTCTTGGGTATGACACTATAAGCCTGGCACACCTGTATTTGGGGAGTTTCTCTTATTTTTATCTGCAGATCCTCTCAAGCTCTGTCAGGTTGGATGGGGAGCATCGCTGCACAGCTATTTTCAGGTCTCTCCAGAGATGTTTGATCGGGTTCAAGTCCGGGCTCTGGCTGGGCCCCTCAAGGACATTGAGACTTGTCCCGAAGCCACTCCTGCATTGTTTTGGCTGTGTGCTTAGGGTCGTTGTCCTGTTGGAAGGTGAACCTTCTCCCAAGTCTGAGGTCTTGAGCAGGTTTTCATCAAGGATCTCTACTTTGCTCCATTCATCTTTCCTCGATCCGGACTATATTTCAGACCCTGCTGCTGAAAAGCATCACAGTAAAATGCTGCCACCACTATGCTTCACCGTAGGGATGGTGCCAGGTTTCCTCCAGACGTGACACTTGGCATTCAGGCCAAAGAGTTCAATCTTGTTTTCATCAGATCCGAGAATGCCTTTTGGCAAACTCCAAACGGGCGGACTGGGGAAGATTGGCTTCTGTCTGGCCACTCTACTACAAAGGCCTGATTTGTGGAGTGTTGCAGAGATGGTTGTTATTCTGGAAGGTCCTCCCATCTACACAGAGGAACTCTGGAGCTCTGTCAGAGTGACCATCGGGTTCTTGGTCATCTCCCTGACTAAGGCCCTTCTCCCCCGATTTAAGAATGATGGAGGCCATGGTGTTCTTGGGGCCCTTCAATGCTGCAGAGATTTTTTCGCACCTTTCCCCAGATCTGTGCCTCGACACAATCAAGTCTCGGAGCTCTACGTACAATTCCGTCAACCTCATGGCTTGGTTTTTTCTCTGACATGCACTGTCAACTGTGGGACCTTATATAGACAAGTGTGTACCTTTCCAAATCATGTCCAATCAATTGAATTTACCACAGGTGAACTCCAATCAAGTTGTAGAAACATCAAGGACGATCAATGGAAACAGAATGCACCTGAGCTCAATTTCGAGTCTCATAGCAAAGGGTTTAAATTCTTATGTATATAAGGTACCCGTTTTTTTTTTCTTACAAAACTTACAAAAACCTGATATTCATTTTGTTATTATGATGTATATTGATGAGGGGGGGAAAGTATTACATCTATTTTAGAATAATAAGGCTGTAACAAAATGTGGAAAAATGGAAGGGGTCTGAATACATTCCAAATGCAAAGTATTATGTTAATAAACGTGAATCAAACCATGTCACCTGGGCCTACAAATGCAGGGGGTGGAGGTCCCACGAAAGTGGCAGCCCTTGCATCCAAAGTTTGCTGGACCTGAGAGAGAAAGGGGATTTGAAGGAGTTGGATGCATCCGGCTACCACCACATTCTGTTTGCTTTTAGCAGAAGATAGGTTTGAGTTCGTTCATTCTACTATTGATCTTTCCTATATAATGTTCAATCAATCTTCCTTCAAGAGCTCAGTACCTGTCGGTAGGTGTTGGTGCCGATGATGGGTCGGATCATAGGAACAGTCATAGGAACACCCATTGGGAGCAACTCCATCACTACAGGGTCTCCTGCAGTCATTGCCACTTGACCCCCCAGGACCTCCTGCTCAAACCTGGTTCAGAACCAACACAAGAGTTACAAACAGATGACGATTGTCGTGAGATATTGTTTGCCTGTCCTGATAGAGAAGTAAGACCATTCAGTAGGGGTTCTTTTGGCATAGTCACCACACACGGCATTGCAATCTTATGGAAGGTAACCGAAGTGTCATGCCTCAACTCTTGTACTCACAGAGCCATTTCAGCCTCCATCTCCTTCAACCGCTCCTCTCCTGATTTCATCGCCATACTTACTGCAAAGACAAACGTTTTGTTGGTAGTCCATTCTTTGGTGGTAAACACACCTAGGTAGCTACTGAAAATGTGTACAGTTAACGTTTGGCTAACACCAAAGGCATTGATAGTTAGCTTGTTTACGTTATAGCTACTGTATTGGCTCGTAACTTTAACTGTTTGCTAACAGTTATCGCTAGTTGTCTGGCCAACGTTAACCAGGATGCCATAATAATAAAAAAAAACAGCAAGTTAGTACAGCACGTATACGTACAAAACGTTATTACCCTAAATCGTGACGTTCCAAAACTCTTTAATCTTAACTAGCTATTTAAATAAAGCATGAATTTTTGTATTTATCCGTCCCTACAAACCGAGTCCAACGTTGTCCAAAATGGCCAGTCGCATTATTATGACGTGGAGTCGTGGTTTTGTTCCATCACGACTGTGTGGTTGGGTCCGTTCCAGGGGATCTGTTCTTCTTCTTCGCGTAGATTTCCGACAGACAATACACTTTGTTGAATATTATTGCCTTTCACAGTTCAGAAAGTGCAATGCACATTTGTTCACAAAAAAGGGAAATTGCACCACCAACTAACCCTATTTATAAACTGGGCTGTTCAAGCCCTGAATGCTGATTGGCTGACAGCCGTGGTATATCAGACCATATTCCACAGGTATGACAAAACATTTATTTTCACTGCTCCAGGAACGTTACTAAACAGTTTATAACAGCAATATCCTCAACACACCCCACTACCCCTTCCCACTACTTTGGCTCTCACAGATCCTACACCAGGCCGTTGGCCAGGGAGCCTGTGTCCCCTTCTCTCAAAACCCACTATAGTTCTTCTGCAGTAAAATATCTGACACCCAAAAACTTCTCTGCTGGTGTAGAGAACTGTTCAAGTCACTCTGTACTGGCCTACTACTCACAGGGATACTTTCCCTCACACTTTGTTCACCATCCTCTACTTTCTCACTGCCTCAGCATATGACGCTTTCTGCACTGCTCTCATCCTGGAAACTTCAAGCTGTCTCACTCGCACAGAACATTTCTGATTCCCAGCAACATGGACACCCCCACAATTGAAACACTCCACTTTTCCCATCGAAAGAACACACTCCTTTGTACCATGTCCTCTTGCACACTTCTCACACCTCGGAATCTCCCTCCTACATACTCCTGCAACATGACCATAAACTTGGTACCTGAAACACTGTAGTGTGTTCTGAATAAAAGCTCTCATGGGATAACTTATATACCCTTGCATGACTTTATCCAACAAACACTGCATCTAAACTCAGAAGGACAGAGAGGGTGTCCTCAGTCTAGGGGCATGCATCACAGACATCGGGGATCCTCAACATAATTCGATCCACCTCAACACTAACCCAGTTATCACGCCTTTCAGCAGAATTTTGTTCCTGAGAGCAAAGCAGGACACAGCTCTCATTCCGAGTTGCAAAACGAGCAGCGCCCTCTCCCCCTGGGCAGCAGACACACATAAAAATCTACAGAAGTCAACTTCTGAATATTTTCACTTCTTCACCCAGCAAACTAATCAGTCAAAAGGCATAGATCCACTTTCTAAATGAATCCTACTCCCACTGGGCCAGAGTAATCTTAGGCATTTTCCTGATCATTGGGGTGAGGCTCAAAAGCCTTCACCTAAGTGTTCAGGTTCTTCCTCTTCACTTCTGTCAGGTCCAATTTCAAGTTCACTATCTGTCGACTGCTCAGGGTTTCAGGAGTGTAACGTAATTATCTCTCCTGTACTTGAGTCAAAGGAGAAAGTACTCGACTTGTATTTAGCAAATGTCGTCTTGGGTTTGAACCTCGCCCCCTTCTTTCTGCCTCACATCATTTTGCTCTTTTTTCTGCCTTGTGTCATCTCGCCATCCTCCATCTTGCCGCAAGTCCACTAGCTAGCTTGCTCCAACTCCACCTCAAGCTGTCCACATCTAGGCAAAACTTTTTCCAGAGGGTCTGATAATCACACAGAAAGCGGTCAAGTTCAAGATTTATTGATATCCACATGGCAATCAATGCAACATAAAACTCAAATACATGTTGCCGGTGTTTACATACACTAACGTTGCTCCCTATTGTATTGGGTTGCACAAAAAACAGTCCATGGGAAGCCAGAAGTTAAATTCATTCCTACACAGACTCCGGGGCCTGTGAGGACAGAGCATTCATCGCCACAATTCCTTCTGTAAAATCCCTGAGTCCCTGAGTCCCACAAAACGTTCAGCCGCACTCACAACAATGCCTATTTCCTCAGATTTCCTCTCTGTTTGCGCTGTGAGTTTGATGATAACCAATGCAATCAACGTTACTAAGTCCATCTTCTTAACATGCAACATGTCAGGATCCCTCTGTTGACAATAAATATTCTCTGGTGTCTCTGCTCCTACTACCATTATTTCTTCAACATCACTTCTTTCTTCTACTTTTCTCACCACCTCCGGATAAGAGACATGCTGGACAGCCCTTATTCTTGCCACCTCCATTGCCTTCACACTAACAGGGAACTTGATCATCACCGCATGATCATCACCACAATTGCAGCATTTAGGCTCAGCTGGCATACGATAGTCCTCCTGTCTACATACACTTGACACATGGGCAAATATTTTGCATTCATCACACTGTATGGGTTTGGGTACAAAAGCTCTCACAGGGTATCTCACAAAACCCAAAAATACATGTGATAAGGGAGAGAATGGATGGAGTGGGCTACCTCTCTCCTTCCACCATGCGGGTCAGTCGGTGTGCACCAACCACTTGATCCAATTTTTCACATATATCCTTTGCATTCACTTCTAGCGTTACCCCAGAGATAACACCATTGATAGGCACTCTGCTTCGGAAATAAACACGACACACTCCAATCCGATATCTTCTTGAGGTGCAAAGCAAAGGACGCTACTTCTGTTACATAGATACACCG
Source organism: Oncorhynchus tshawytscha (assembly GCF_018296145.1). Lineage (NCBI taxonomy): Eukaryota > Metazoa > Chordata > Actinopteri > Salmoniformes > Salmonidae > Oncorhynchus > Oncorhynchus tshawytscha. The sequence continues at coordinate 20,684,814 of NC_056451.1, forward strand.
AAAACCAAAATAAGCCCACTTCTCATTACTCTCACCGACACCACCTTATCCAACACATCCACAATTGGTGGACAGGTCTCCCAGTTAACATCTACCCAAAACCCTTACTCTTTTTTTCCCCAGAACTAGGCTTGGATTTACTAGATTCCACAACCACTTATCTTATTTCCTTTTGTATTTCACACTGTAACCCAATTGTTCTCCTTCTCATCTCCAGTCGACACACCATCTAATTCAAACAGAACATCCACTTCCGCCATCTTTCCCCCCCCTTCAAAGAGCCGAGTGGAACTGAGACAAAATATATAAAAGGTATTATTATTATTATTGTTGTTGTAGACCCACTTCCTCATGTCAAAATAAAGGTCCTGCACGTGTGCCATGTGTGGACAAAAAAGTAATCACTTGTGGGGGACTTTTATATTGACATAAGGTAAGCAGAGAAGAAGTGGGTCTACAACAGACCCACATTTGCAAAGTCTGTTTTATAATAAGTTCATTTAGATATTTTGTCTAATTCGCCCCCATCTTAATGATGAACTGTCCTGCCAACCAGCACAGTGTCTTGAAATATATTCTAATCTAATATTCTAATCTATATTCTAATATTCTAATCTTTGGTGACTTTAATATTCACATGGAAAAGTCCACAGACCCACTCCAAAAGGCTTTCGGAGCCATCATCGACTCAGTGGGTTTTGTCCAACATGTCTCTGGACCCACTCACTGTCACAGTCATACGCTGGACCTAGTTTTGTCCCATGGAATAAATGTGGTGGATCTTAATGTTTTTCCTCATAATCCTGGACTATCGGACCACCATTTTATTACGTTTGCAATTGCAACAAATAATCTGCTCAGACCCCAACCAAGGAACATCAAAAGTCGTGCTATAAATTCACAGACAACACAAAGATTCCTTGATGCCCTTCCAGACTCCCTCTGCCTACCCAAGGACGCCAGAGGACAAAAATCAGTTAACCACCTAACGGAGGATCTCAATTTAACCTTGCGCAATACCCTAGATGCAGTTGCACCCCTAGAAACTAGCTCCCTGGTACACAGAAAATACCCGAGCTCTGAAGCAAGCTTCCAGAAAATTGGAACGGAAATGGCGCCACACCAAACTGGAAGTCTTCCGACTAGCTTGGAAGGACGGTACCGTGCAGTACCGAAGAGCCCTTACTGCTGCTCGATCATCCTATTTTTCTAACTTAATTGAGGAAAATAAGAACAATCCGAAATTCCTTTTTGATACTGTCGCAAAGCTAACTAAAAAGCAGCATTCCCCAAGAGAGGATGACTTTCACTTTAGCAGTGATAAATTCATGAACTTCTTTGAGGAAAAGATTATGATTATTAGAAAGCAAATTACGGACTCCTCTTTAAACCTGTGTATTCCTCCAAACCTCAGTTGTCCTGAGTCTGCACAACTCTGCCAGGACCTAGGATCAAGAGAGACGCTCAAGTGTTTTAGTACTATATCTCTTGACACAATGATGAAAATAATCATGGCCTCTAAACCTTCAAGCTGCATACTGGACCCTATTCCAACTAAACTACTGAAAGAGCTGCTTCCTGTGCTTGGCCCTCCTATGTTGAACATAATAAACGGCTCTCTATCCACTGGATGTGTCCCAAACTCACTAAAAGTGGCAGTAATAAAGCCTCTCTTGAAAAAGCCAAACCTTGACCCAGAAAATATAAAAAACTATCGGCCTATATCGAATCTTCCATTCCTCTCAAAAATCTTAGAGAAGGCTGTTGCTCAGCAACTCACTGCCTTCCTGAAGACAAACAATGTATACGAAATGCTTCAGTCTGGTTTTAGACCCCATCATAGCACTGAGACGGCACTTGTGAAGGTGGTAAATGACATTTTAATTGCATCGGACCGAGGCTCTGCATCTGTCCTCGTGCTCCTAGACCTTAGTGCTGCTTTTGATACCATCGATCACCACATTCTTTTGGAGAGATTGGAAACCCAAATTGGTCTACACGGACATGTTCTGGCCTGGTTTAGATCTTATCTGTCGGAAAGATATCAGTTTGTCTCTGTGAATGGTTTGTCCTCTGACAAATCAACTGTAAATTTCGTTGTTCCTCAAGGTTCCGTTTTAGGACCACTATTGTTTTCACTATATATTTTACCTCTTGGGGATGTTATTCGAAAACATAATGTAAACTTTCACTGCTATGCGGATGACACACAGCTGTACATTTCAATGAAACATGGTGAAGCCCCAAAATTGCCATCGCTAGAAGCATGTGTTTCAGACATAAGGAAGTGGATGGCTGCAAACTTTCTACTATTAAAGTCGGACAAAACAGAGATGCTTGTTCTAGGTCCCAAGAAACAAAGAGATCTGCTGTTGAATCTGACAATTAATCTTAATGGTTGTACAGTCGTCTCAAATAAAACTGTGAAGGACCTCGGCGTTACTCTGGACCCTGATCTCTCTTTTGAAGAACATATCAAGACCATTTCGAGGACAGCTTTTTCCATCTACGTAACATTGCAAAAATCAGAAACTTTCTGTCCAAAAATGATGCAGAAAAATTAATCCATGCTTTTGTCACTTCTAGGTTAGACTACTGCAATGCTCTATTTTCTGGCTACCCGGATAAAGCACTAAATAAACTTCAGTTAGTGCTAAATACGGCTGCTAGAATCCTGACTAGAACCAAAAAATTTGATCATATTACTCCAGTGCTAGCCTCTCTACACTGGCTTCCTGTCAAAGCAAGGGCTGATTTCAAGGTTTTACTGCTAACCTACAAAGCATTACATGGGCTTGCTCCTACCTATCTCTCTGATTTGGTCCTGCCGTACATACCTACACGTACGCTACGGTCACAAGACGCAGGCCTCCTAATTGTCCCTAGAATTTCTAAGCAAACAGCTGGAGGCAGGGCTTTCTCCTATAGAGCTCCATTTTTATGGAATGGTCTGCCTACCCATGTCAGAGACGCAAACTCGGTCTCAACCTTTAAGTCTTTACTGAAGACTCATCTCTTCAGTGGGTCATATGATTGAGTGTAGTCTGGCCCAGGAGTGGGAAGGTGAACGGAAAGGCTCTGGAGCAACGAACCGCCCTTGCTGTCTCTGCCTGGCCGGTTCCTCTCTTTCCACTGGGATTCTCTGCCTCTAACCCTATTACAGGGGCTGAGTCACTGGCTTGCTGGGGCTCTCTAATGCCGTCCCTGGAGGGGGTGCGTCACCTGAGTGGGTTGATTCACTGTTGTGGTCATCCTGTCTGGGTTGGCGCCCCCCCAGGGTTGTGCCGTGGCGGAGATCTTTGTGGGCTATACTCAGCCTTGTCTCAGGATGGTAAGTTGGTGGTTGAAGATATCCCTCTAGTGGTGTGGGGGCTGTGCTTTGGCAAAGTGGGTGGGGTTATATCCTTCCTGTTTGGCCCTGTCCGGGGTGTCCTCGGATGGGGCCACAGTGTCTCCTGACCCCTCCTGTCTCAGCCTCCAGTATTTATGCTGCAGTAGTTTATGTGTCGGGGGCTGGGGTCAGTTTGTTATATCTGGAGTACTTCTCCTGTCCTATTCGGTGTCCTGTGTGAATCTAAGTGTGCGTTCTCTAATTCTCTCCTTCTCTCTTTCTTTCTCTCTCTCGGAGGACCTGAGCCCTAGGACCATGCCCCAGGACTACCTGACATGATGACTCCTTGCTGTCCCCAGTCCACCAGGCCATGCTGCTGTTCCAGTTTCAACTGACCTGAGCCCTAGGACCATGCCCCAGGACTACCTGACATGATGACTCCTTGCTGTCCCCAGTCCACCTGGCCATGCTGCTGCTCCAGTTTCAACTTCCACCTGACTGTGCTGCTGCTCCAGTTTCAACTGTTCTGCCTTATTATTATTCGACCATGCTGGTCATTTATGAACATTTGAACATCTTGGCCATGTTCTGTTATAATCTCCACCCGGCACAGCCAGAAGAGGACTGGCCACCCCACATAGCCTGGTTCCTCTCTAGGTTTCTTCCTAGGTTTTGGCCTTTCTAGGGAGTTTTTAATAGCCACCGTGCTTCTACACCTGCATTGCTTGCTGTTTGGGGTTTTAGGCTGGGTTTCTGTACTGCACTTTGAGATCAAATCAAATCAAATTTTATTTGTCACATACACATGGTTAGCAGATGTTAATGCGAGTGTAGCGAAATGCTTGTGCTTCTAGTTCCGACAATGCAGTAATAACGAACAAGTAATCTAACTAACAATTCCAAAAAAACTACTGTCTTATACACAGTGTAAGGGGATAAAGAATATGTACATAAGGATATATGAATGAGTGATGGTACAGAGCAGCATAGGCAAGATACAGTAGATGATATCGAGTACAGTATATACATATGAGATGAGTATGTAAACCAAGTGGCATAGTTAAAGTGGCTAGTGATACATGTATTACATAAGGATGCAGTCGATGATATAGAGTACAGTATCTACGTATGCATATGAGATGAATAATGTAGGGTAAGTAACATTATATAAGGTAGCATTGTTTAAAGTGGCTAGTGATATATTTACATCATTTCCCATCAATTCCCATTATTAAAGTGGCTGGAGTAGAGTCAGTGTCATTGACAGTGTGTTGGCAGTAGCCACTCAATGTTAGTGGTGGCTGTTTAACAGTCTGATGGCCTTGAGATAGAAGCTGTTTTTCAGTCTCTCGGTCCCAGCTTTGATGCACCTGTACTGACCTCGCCTTCTGGATGACAGCGGGGTGAACAGGCAGTGGCTCGGGTGGTTGATGTCCTTGATGATCTTTATGGCCTTCCTGTAGCATCGGGTGGTGTAGGTGTCCTGGAGGGCAGGTAGTTTGCCCCGGTGATGCGTTGTGCAGACCTCACTACCCTCTGGAGAGCCTTACGGTTGAGGGCGGTGCAGTTGCCATACCAGGCGGTGATACAGCCCGCCAGGATGCTCTCGATTGTGCATCTGTAGAAGATTGTGAGTGCTTTTGGTGACAAGCCGAATTTCTTCAGCCTCCTGAGGTTGAAGAGGCGCTGCTGCGCCTTCCTCACGATGCTGTCTGTGTGAGTGGGCCAATTCAGTTTGTCTGTGATGTGTATGCCGAGGAACTTAAAACTTGCTACCCTCTCCACTACTGTTCCATCGATGTGGATGGGGGTGTTCCCTCTGCTGTTTCCTGAAGTCCACAATCATCTCCTTAGTTTTGTTGACGTTGAGTGTGAGGTTATTTTCCTGACACCACACTCCGAGGGCCCTCACCTCCTCCCTGTAGGCCGTCTCGTCGTTGTTGGTAATCAAGCCTACCACTGTTGTGTCGTCCGCAAACTTGATGATTGAGTTGGAGGCGTGCATGGCCACGCAGTCGTGGGTGAACAGGGAGTACAGGAGAGGGCTCAGAACGCACCCTTGTGGGGCCCCAGTGTTGAGGATCAGCGGGGAGGAGATGTTGTTGCCTACCCTCACCACCTGGGGGCGGCCCGTCAGGAAGTCCAGAACCCAGTTGCACAGGGGCGGGGTCGAGACCCAGGGTCTCGAGCTTGATGACGAGCTTGGAGGGTACTATGGTGTTGAATGCCGAGCTGTAGTCGATGAACAGCATTCTCACATAGGTATTCCTCTTGTCCAGATGGGTTAGGGCAGTGTGCAGTGTGGTTGAGATTGCATCGTCTGTGGACCTATTTGGGCGGTAAGCAAATTGGAGTGGGTCTAGGGTGTCAGGTAGGGTGGAGGTGATATGGTCCTTGACTAGTCTCTCAAAGCACTTCATGATGACGGATGTGAGTGCTACGGGGCGGTAGTCGTTTAGCTCAGTTACCTTAGAGATATCAGCTGATGTACGAAGGGCTATATAAATACATTTGATTTGATTTGATTTGATTTGAAATTGAATTTTATTTAACTTCCTGCTAACTGTTTTTTAGTGCAACCCAATAGGGAACATTTTTATGTATGTAAATATACCCCTGTTACTAAAAGCATCTATCGATGGAGGAGCATCAGTTACTGCATTACTTGGTACAATATTATATATATATATATATATCTTTGATTTACAGATAGCCAGGGGCACACAGTTGTTTTTCATTTTTTTGTTATTTTAGTCTATATATAAATTTGTTTTAATATTGCGGATAGCTTGTTGCTTCCATCAATGTAATTGTCTGCATAATTTCCAATCCCCCTGTAACGGTTATCCTCGGTGGAAGAAGGTGAAGAGGACCACGGTGCAGCGTGGTACGTGTTCATGGTGGATTTAATAAAGAAACTGAACAATAGGGAAGAAAAAAACAGAAAAAACAAAGCGGCACAAACGAAACAGTTCTGTCTGGTGCAGACACACAAAGACAGAAAACAATCACCCACAACTCAAGTGGGAAAAATAGGCTGCCTAAGTATGGTTCTCAATCAGAGACAACGATTGACAGCCGCCTCTGATTGAGAAACATACCAGGCCAAACACATAGAAAACCAAAACTAGAACAACACATAGAATGCCCACCCCAACTCACACCCCGACCAACCTAAAATAGAAACAAAAACAAGAAACTAAGGTCAGGACGTGACACCCCCATATATTTTTGGGGTAAATATATACACTACCGTTCAAAAGTTTGGAGTCACTTAGAAATGTCCTTGTTTTGAAAGAAAAGTACATTTTTTGTCCATTAAAATAACATCAAATTGATCAGAAATACAGTGTAGACATTGCTAATGTTGTAAATGACTATTGTAGCTGGAAATGGCTGATTTTTTATGGAATATCTACATAGAATATCTACATTATTAGTCCCACCATATATTTATAACTGTGCTCTTTCACAAAAGTTCTGACCGTATATACATTTTACAGACCCCATATGTTTTACATTTGCTATCTTGCTGTTATTAATTCCACCCTTCAGCATATGGACAGTACCAAAATAAACGATCTAATGACTCTGCCTCCTTGCAGAAAAATCTGCAGAGCATGGGGACACTATGTCACCGTTAAAGTGTAAGGGGAGACCTTGAAAATTCTAGCCCTTTTGCTTCTGATATAGTTACATTAGAAGTGCACATCCAAGAAGGCTCAAGGTCATTGGCTACAGATAAAATGATGTCAAATCACGTTAAATGTACAGTAGCTTTCAAAATCTTAGCTAGCAGTCATCATCATGAATCAAGTCGACAATCCTTTTCAATCCTTGTCATATGAAGATAAATTATAGATAAAACGTATCAGTGCTCATCGGCCATTGGACATAAACATTACACAACAAGTTGGAAATCGCAAATTCAACAATGAGTGGTTTGGAAAGAAGTGAGCAGTGAGCACACCACAACAATGTTAGTCCAAAAATGTATTGTATGCTGCTGCATAAATGATTGTAAGAGCTTTCATTGTCTGCTTATATGCCCCTGTTATTTATCCTACGCTTGGTCTACAGGGAGAATACTGTAAGGACTGCCCATGTTCTGAATTCTGTCATTGTACATTCCAAAAGTGCTGAACAAATAGTTATTTATAGTTATGTCCTAGCTCGCTCATTAATGTCTTAATTGAAATGACTGATTGCCTCTTATCCGCCTGTCGTCCCCTTATGCCATAGTTTGTACATCTCAATTGTCAGTAGAAACCACATTTGTTAAAGCAAGTCAGCCATATCAGCTATGTTTTTTTTAATAGTAAAGTAGTAAATGAGGCTAAATGAACTGTTTCGCTGCCAGACAAGGCTCTGCTGAAAGCAATGTATGGCAGTGGTAAGGTGTTGGGACTGCTGTTGGGATAGCTTTATGTACGCCCTAACACTTTGTGGGCACCGTTTGTCACCATTAGAATGCAATTAATGTATTGTGTAGTGTTGTGTAGTGGCTTTTCTGGCATGCATATATTTTTTTGCCACACCAAGATTTACATGCTAAAATCGCCATTGGTGTAAATGTATGGAAGGATGATAACAGAAGGGCTCACTTACTTCCTGGAGAGCAGAGGACTATTGTCACCAGACCAAAGTGGGTTTAGAAAAGGCAGTGTACTGTGCCTAGAGTCAGACATATGGAACTTATGTGATGTGATGTGAAAGGAAGGTCTGCTTATCAAACTGGAAATCATGAGGGTTGGAGGAAGTGTTTTAACTGGATAAAGGTCTTTCTTTTTGGACAATCAACACAAGTGAGGGTAGGGAGCTCTATGTCAGAAAGGTATGAGGGGGATAATGGTATCCCCCAGGGAAGTGTCATTAGCCCTTTGTTGTTCTCCATTGTGATAGATAATGTATTCTCCAAGGTGAGACCAAATATTGGGAGGTCATTGTTTGCCGATGACGGGGCACTGTGGAAGAGAGGGAGAAATATTCCCGATACAGCCAGGAGAGTTCAAGGAGACAAGCTGCTCAGTGGTCACTCAGGTGGGTCTTCAAGTTCTCCATTGATAAAATACAGACTGTTTTTTACTAGAAGGAAGTTTGGGGAGGAAATATGCCTGAAGGTGTACGGGCGTTTTGGTTCCTGGGGGTCTGGTTTGACTCTTGAATGACGTGGGTGGAGCATATTAACAGAGTAGTTGTCAAAGGAAATAAAATATTGAATGTGATGTATTGCCTGTCAGGAATGGAGTGGGGGCTGCATAGAATGGTGTTGAAAATGCTATATATAGCGCTGAATACAATTTTGGTTGGATAGGTAGTTATTATGGCGAGAGAGATGGGACTGTTTGAGAAGGAGTTCTGCTTGAGAGGGTAAAGGTTGGTGAGGAAGGAGTAGATCCAGTAAATATTGTAAGTGAACACTTTAGAACACAGTACTATGCTTTCTTGAATATACTGTACTCGCTGATGGATCTAAGGACCCTAAAACAGGGTGGATAGGTGCAGCTTTTAGTGTTCCTGGGTTTAAGGTTGCAGTGACAAAAAGAGCAATGGATCATTTATCTGTTTACACAATGGAGTTGCTGGCCATACTCTTGGCTGCAGAGGGGATGGAGGATGTGAAGACAGACTGGATAGTCATATGATTTGACTTCTGTGCTGCACTGATGAACTTAAAATTAATTTGTGTCACAGAGCAGACAAGATGTCTTGTATGAGATTTTGCATTGCCTGTTTAGATTGTGACATATGGGGCATTTGTGAGGTTCCTCTGGGTGCCAGTTCATGTGGGAGTAGAGGGGAATGAGGAGTCGGATGTTCTTGCCAAGCAGGCTCTTAAATATCCTAATGTTAACATTGTGGCGTACAGCAAGTCAGCCACTAGGGGGAGACTCGTCGAGGCCTGGTGACAGACGGTGTATAAATCAACGAGGTGATGGCTCCATCTGCTGGACGTGCCAGGTCTTGACGGGTTCTCCGGCCAGGACTAATTGTGGCTGATTGGGAGTTGGTGAGTAATAAAGGCCCATAAAGCTGCCCATAAAGCTGCCCATAAAGCTGCCAGAAGGGCAGCACACAGGGAGAGTGGGGGAAATAAAGGAATCCCGTATAGTTGGGGACGGTTACAGCGGTAACCGGAGTGAGTGCAGTTTTGATCCCGACAGCGAGACCAGAAGACGGTATCCCAGAGAGGGTCTCATGGGGGAGACCTATCATTTTATTTTTGATTTATTATTTAAATAAACACCCATGAAACCGAGCTAATCATACTCTGTCCGTGTCTGATCTGTGTAAACGTCTTGACCAAACCCCTTGGTCTGCCACAACAGGGAAATTACAATAGGAAAAGCAGAAGCCAATGGACTAGTAATAACAGTAGTTAATTACAAATGGCAGCAAATGTGGAACAGGGAGGGAAAGGGAAGATGCAGGAAAAGGTAGGGGCACGGAGGTCCTCAGGTTGAGAGAGAAGGGTGGAAAGTGTAATAAGGCTGTGACTGGGACATACAAGGCTGAAACACACATTTGAAATTGGTAGGAAAACATCCAACTGGGAAGTGTGATCACTTTCAGGAGGAGATGGAGACAGTGGAACATGTTTTATTTCAGTGCCAGCACTATGAGAGGGAAAGGGAGAGATTATTATTAGATTCAAGGAATAATGGTGTTGAAGAGACAAGTTTAATTGTACTGTTCAGGCAAACTTCACATGATGTATTTCTTTGCATATTTAGTTTCCTTAGGGAGACAAGATTAATGGATTGGATTTATACCTTTTCTGTCTCTGGTCCACACTCCAGTCCAGTTGGTGGCGGTAATGCACAGTTAAAGTTGGCCATCTACACCCTGTGCTGCACTTTCTTTGTTCCCTCTGCACATGGGGTAAGTGCTAACATTTCATTCATTCACTCAAATTTTTAACAAAGTTTAGAAACTAAGGGGTATATGTATAATTGGATTCCCATGCTTAATAGGCTCTATAATGCATTATATAGGATAAAGAAAATGCAGGATAAAGTTAGTCCATGGATTATTAGAAGCAGAATTCAAAGAGTATGTGTCTCTCTTTGTCTTTCAGGTTGTGTGTGGTCTCTGTGCTGTTTGTTATCAGTAAGTAAAAATTGAGTATTTTCATATGGTGTGTATGGACGAGTAGTAGGGCAAATATCAAACCTTTACAAATACCTTTTTTAGTAATTCATAAATAAATGGGATCCCTCATCAATGATCACGTGAACATTGATTAGTGCATATTTGTGCAGCACTCAAATCAAAGTTTATTTGTCTTGTGCGTCGAATACAACAGTGAAATGCTTACTTACAGGCCCTAACCAATAGTGCAATAGGTACACCTTTGGCAGCTGTGATTCTTCTCTGGTAGGTCTCCTAAGAGTACATTTAAGTCAAAGCTGTAATTTGGCCACTCAGTAACATTCACTGTCTTCTTGGTAAGCAACTCCAGTTTAGATTTGGCTTTGTGTTGTGGGTTATAGTCCTGCTGAAAGGTGAATTCCTCTCCCAGTGTTTGCTATGAAGCGGACTTAAGCAGGTTTTCCTCTAGGATTTTGCCTGTGCTTAGCTCCATAACGTTTATTTTCATCCTGAAAAACTCCCCAGCCTTTGCTGATGTCAAGCATACCCGTACCATTCTTCTACATATCTACATTGCTTGCAGTTTGGAGTTTTAGGCTGGGTTTCTGTATACCACCCTGTGACATCTGCTGATGTAAAAAGGTCTTCATAAATACATTTGATTGATTGATGATGCAGCCACCACCATGCCTGAAAAAAAGGAGGCAGTTACTCAGTGATGTGTTGTTGGATTTACCCCAAACATAAACATAAAGTTTACCCCAAACATAAGGCTACTGCATTTAGGCCAAAAATGGTATTCCTTTGCAGTGGGTTTTTGCTTCAGTATTACTTTAGTGCCTTGTTGCATACTGGATGCATGTTTTGGAATACTTTTATTCTGTATATTTGTATTCTTCTTTTCACTGACATCCATCAGCAGTTTCCTTCCTGTCCTGCAGCTCAGTTCAGAAGGACGACAGTATCTTTGATGTGTCTGGGTGGTTTAATACATCACCCACAGCATAATTATTAACTTGACCATAATTAAATATATATTCAATGTCTGATTTGTTACTGTTACCCATCTACCAATCACTGCCCTTCTTTATGAGGCTTACAAAAAGCTCCCTGGTCTTTGTAGTTGAATCTGTGCTTGAAATGTAATACTTGACTGAGGGACCATACAGATTTTCTTTGTACTGTATGTGGGACAGAGGAAGGGGTAGTCATTAAAAAATCATGTCAACCTCTATTTCATACAGTGAGTCCATATAACTTATGTGATTTGTTATGCCAAATTTGACTTCTGAACTAATTTAGGCTAGCCTAATCAAAGGGGTGCATTCATATGCAATGACTATTCAAGTTATTAGTTTTATTCATTTGTAAAGATGTGTAGAATGTTCTTTATCCTTGGACATTATGGGATATTTTGTGTAAATCAATGACAAATTAATATAAATATATTTCAATTCCACTTTGTAATGCAACAAAATGTGAAAAAAGTTTGTGAAAATTGCGTATTTACCTGATTTATTTGATATTAATGGTTAACGATTAAGATTTAACTAATAGCAAGACATTTCTGTCCTACTATTGCTCTGTCTTTATGATATCCACTCTAGTTCCCTGCAGCCAATCTGGGCGTATGGTCAGTAGAGATGGCTTGAGCTGACAAATTAGTTAAAAACTGCATTACATAGATGAGATGTGGTGGGTGTAACCGAGATAGCGGTAGCCTGGAAGAGTTTAGAACAATCCCTCATTGTCTCATAATCATCATGGCATCTGGGAAACTAAGCCAAGGTGAGATTAAGACAACAACACTGTACAGATAATGACCGGATGAACCCAGAGTGGCTTATGATGCCCATTGGGGTGGAACCAGCCATGACTAAGCATTCTTAGTGTCAGCTATATGTAGAACTCTGCATTCTGTAAAGGTTAGTTAACTCGGTCCAACACTCAAGGGTGTTGGGTCGAACCAGCCTCATTATTGCAATAATTCATCGATATTGAATAAAGATGATTGTTTGAAGAAATTACAAGGTCTCTCTCACTTGATTAGAATATTCCACTACAAGTTCAAGCGGGTGTAGACTTTCTATAGGAACTGTATGGATTATGTCATTTCATCCATTCCGCCCTTTCATGGTTAGACAGCAAAGAAGTAGAGATATAGTTGAAGTCTAAAGTTTACATACACTTAGGTTGGAGTCATTAAAACTTGTTTTTCAACCACTCCACAAATTTCTTGTTAACAAACTATAATTTTGGCAAGTTGGTTAGGGCATCTACTTTGTGCATGACGCAAGTCATTTTTCCAACAATTGTTTACAAACAGGTTATTTCACTTATAATTCACTGTATCACAATTCCAGTGGGTCAGCAGTTTACATAAACAAAGTTGACTGTGCCTTTAAACAGCTTGGAACATTCCAGAAAATTATGTCATAGCTTTAGAAGCTTCTGATAGGCTAATTGACATCATTTGAGTCAATTGGAGGTGTACCTGTAGATGCATTTCAAGGCCTACCTTCAAACTCAGTGCCTCCTTGCTTGACATCATGGGAAAATCAAAATAAATCATCCAAGACCTCAGAAAACAAATTGTAGACCTCCACAAGTCTGGTTCATCCTTGGGAGCAATTTCCAAACGCCTGAAGGTACCACGTTCATCTGTACAAACAATAGTCTGCAAGTATAAACACCATGGGACCATGCAGCCGTCATACCACTCAGGAAGGTGACGCTTTCTGTCTCCTAGAGATGAACGTAATTTGGTGCGAAAAGTGAAAATCAATCCCAGAACAACAGCAAAGTACCTTGTGAAGATGCTGGAGTAAACGGGTACAAAATTATCTATACCCACAGTAAAACAAGTCCTATATCGACATAACCTGAAAGGCCACTCAGCAAGGAAGAAGCCACTGCTCCAAAACCATCATAAAAAAGCCAGACTATGGTTTGCAACTGCACATGGGGACAAAGATCGTACTTTTTGGAGAAATGTCCTCTGGTCTGATGAAACAAAAATATAACTGTTTTGCCATAATGACCATTATGTTTGGAGGAAAAAGGGGGAGGCTTCCAAGCTGAAGAACACCATCCCAACCGTGAAACACAGGGGTGGCAGCATCATGTCGTGGGGGTGCTTTGCTGCAGGAGGGACTGGTGCACTTCATAAAATAGATGGCTTCATAAGGAAGGAAAATTATGTGGATATATTGAAGCAACATCTCGAGACATCAGTCAGGAAGTTAAAGCTTGGTTGCAAATGGGTCTTCCAAATGGACAATGACCCCAAGCATACTTCCAAAGTTATAGCTTAAGGACAACAATGTCAGGGTACTGGAGTGGCCATTACAAAGCTCTGACCTCAACCCTATAGAAAATTTGTGGGCAGAACTGAAAAAGCGTGTGCGAGCAAAGGAGGCCTACAAACCTGACTCAGTTACACCAGCTTTGTCAGGAGGAATGGGCCAAAGTTAAACAATTTAAAGGCAATGCTGCCAAATACTAATATACTGTATGTAAACTTCTGACCCACTGGGAATGTGATGAAAGAAATAAAAGCTGAAATAAATCATTCTCTCTACTATTATTCTGACATTTCACATTGTTAAAATAAAGTGGTGATCCTAACTGCCCCAAAACAGGGAATTTTTACTCTGATTAAATGTCAGGAATTGTGAAAAAACTGAGTTTAAATGTATTTGGCTAAGGTGTATGTAAACTTCCGACTTCAACTGTACAATAACATGTTAGAACAATGCTTGATTTGCTGTAATTATTACCAACACCACTCTCTCTCCTACATCATCCTTCTCTCATTCCACCTATTCCATTTATCAGTGATATCATCAGTGGTAACTACAACCATTCTACAACCAAGAGAAGTGGCAGCTCCGGGCAGTGACATCACCCTTCGCTGCTCTTTGTCTAAAAACCTGAACCTCAACAACCTGGTCGTCAACTGGCAGCGTGGGGAGTCAGAGGTGGTCCACAGCTATTACCATATTACCATGGGGGAGATCAGCTGGAAAGACAGAGTGTTGTTTACAAGGGACGAACTCATCTGTTTGAAGACCAGCTCACTGTGGGAAATGCCTCACTTAGACTGAGTGGTGTGCAGCCGAGTGACCAGGGCCCATACACCTGTGATGTGACAGATGAACAGGGAAGCACCCAGGAAAAGCTACAACTTCTAGTGGCAGGTAGGTTCCATTGTTGCTCCATCTATATTGTATAGTGTAAATAATGATAACTGCCCCTACAAAAGTATTTCTAATATTTCAAACCAGCCCCTTATGATGAGCCCAGGATATCCATCCAAGCCACTTGTGACGGCTTTGTTGTGACCCTCAGTGCTTCTCAGGGGTTTCCCCAGCCAGAGGCAGTGTGGAAAGGTGTGATGGGCAGTACCAACACCACTATGGAGTTAGACAGCAAGGGGCTCTATGAGCTGGAGAGTGAGGTGACCTGAGGCTGAACAGCACTCTGACTGTTACAGCCGAGCTGAGACTGAGGGTGCTGGACCAGAGTTTCACCAAGTTTCTCACACTCCACCCACCACCAGGTAAAATATCAGGGTTCCAAGGTTTGTTTTTTGACTCAATGTTGTTATCAGATACTTTATTTGGAGTTCTTTTTACTATTGGATATTTTGGATTATTGATCATTCATGTGTTTTAACATTATTAATGTGTACTAACTCCATGTGTATGTATAGTGCGTATGCTATCGTGTGTATGCGTGCGTGTGTGTTTGTGCCAATGTTTGTGTTGTTCACAATACTCTACTACAGTTCATAAAACACCAGTCAGATATAGAGGGAAATGTTGTCTATTTCAGTTACTGAGGTTGAGTGCTCCTTTCTTCTCTCCTCCCTTCCACAGTGTGCTATGTGATGCCTGCTGAGCAGAGGAGCAGATTGTTGATATATCCCCTGCTTCTAATGCTGCTGGGATTGGTGCTCCTGTTATCCTGGAAGAGGTCTGAGCAGGAGACCAAAAAGGATAAGAAAACAGAAGAATAGAATGGCCTTCGGTCCATGGTCACTCAACAGGCTTTATGCCAGAGCTTGTTTACAGAGAAAACATAAAGGGGGGACAGACTTTTATACTAATATACATTTTAATAGAAAGTCATTTTGTAAAATCGGAACTACAATACATTATACACAAAGTTCAACACAATACAATGGGAGATGCACACCACAACACTAGATGGTCATATGTACCTCTGCTCCAAATCTGGTTCCTTTTAAGGTTTTTTCCTTGTAGGGAGTTTTGACTTACTGCTACTTGCTTAGGGATTTAGCCCAGGCCCAGGTAAATCACCTTTTATATCCGCAGTTGTCTTACTGGGCTTTATAAATTACATGTATTTATTGATTGAAACGATGGCAGCTATAGCGTCTAATGAAAGTTGTTACGTGTGTTCCAGGCAATGTACTTTCCAGAATTGTTTTTTTTTTTAATAAAAGGAGATGAACCCCCAATTGTGATGTCTTTTTGCTAAATCTCTTTTACAGGAAACTGGTATGTTGGCAGTATACCAGCAGTACAGGGAGAGTGTAATTTTCTCCTGTAACATTTCTTTATTTAGTAGTGACATGAAACTGTATAGTTTTATTTCATTACACCCAGAGCAAATCATTTTGTTTTGGTGTTCCAGTGGGATGCAGAGGGCGACATTGATCAAAGCCAGGGGATTTCTCATTCTCATGTGCTTAGACTGCACAGGGGAGAATTTCAATTCATGTAGATGCACTGTGAGTAGCCTGGATTTGTTTTCCACTGTAGCAGCAGGATCTACAGTACCCATAATCTAAAAAGCAGACAGATAGTCCAACATAGCCTCCAACAGCTACTCTATAGTTGACCAAGCTACCAATTACTTCTCACTGGAAGAAGTTAGGCTACACTAGCATGTATTATGTTTTGTTCATTTATTAAATGATTCACTTCCTGAACTTGCTTCCCGACATCCCAGCGCACACGTTACAAGGACCGGGTTTGGGGAACCCTAAGCCACACTTAAAGAGATTCTCCTGTACTTTTATATACTTTTTTAACCAGTAGTTCTGAACGTAGCACTCACAAGCTAAAAGTGGCCCCCGAACATTGCGTACGCCATCACAAATGTGCAGGTATGTGCACCACGTCATTGCTCTCTCTGCTGTATCAACTGAGCCATTGGGCCTCCCTGTAACCTCATTGGATAATGCTGGGCAGTCCTCTTGCTAGCTGCCACTCAAGTGCGAAGGGCTATAACTCGAATTGCTAAGGGGCTGGCCCACATGCTGGGATATGTAGGGAAAATGGTGCAGCACAGCTTCAAGAAAACTAGGGATTTCGTGGCTAATTGAAGTTAGACAGTAAGTCTGCTCATAGATTATGCATGTATGAACTACATTGACTGTCACACCTTGATCAGTTTCACCTGTCCTCGTTATTGTCTCCACCCCATCCAGGTGTCACTTGTTTTCCACAGTGTATTTATCCCTGTGCTTCCTGTCTCTCTGTGCCAGTTCGTCTTGTATGTTCCAAGTCAACCAGCCGTTTCCCCGTTCTCCTGCTTTTTGCATTCTCCTTTTTCTAGTCCTCCCGGTTTTGACCCTTGCCTGTTCTGGACTCTGTACCCGCCTGCCTGACCATTCTGCCTGTCTTGACCACGAGCCTGACTGCCACTCGGTACCTCTTTGACCTTTTGCCTGTCCACGACCATTCTCTTGCCTACCCTTTTGGATTATTAAACATTGTAAGACTCCAATCATCTGCATCTGGGTCTCGCCGTGTGTCATGATATTGCCACATCCAAAGCGGCAGGTTAAAAAAATACTTTCTTAGTCGCCAAAGTATCAGAGCAAGTCTTTAAGAAAAATATAGTTTACTTAACTAGTTACTTTGAAAAAGTAGTTCACTACATCAAAACTACCTCATGAGTGAACAGGGGCTGTCTCAGGTTGATCTCCGTACAGATTTAGAAACAGTGAATGATGTAAGAGGGGCAATAGTAGAGGCCTCAAGGCAGGTGACACACACAGGTACAGGGGGGAGAAGGAGAATGCCAGTTCCCTGGTGGACTGAAGAGTGCAGAGAAGCTGTAAAGAGTAGGTGTTCCTTTTGTCCAGGTGGGAAAGGGCAGTGTGGAGTGCAATAGAGATCACATCATCTGTGGATCTGCTGGGGCAGTATGCAAATTGGAGTGGGTCTAGCGTTTCTGGGATAATGGTGTTAATATGAGCCATGACCAGCCTTTTGAAGCACTTCATGGCTACAGAAGTGAGTGCTACGGGTCTGTAGTAATTTAGGCAGGTTACCTTGGTGTTCTCTGCTTGAAACATGTTGGTATTACAGATTCGGTCAGGGACAGGTTGAAAATGTCAGTGAACACTTGCCAGTTGGTCAGACACATGCCAGTTGGTCAGCGCGTGCTCGGAGTACACGTCCTGGTAATCCGCCTGGCCCTGCGACCTGTTTAAAGGTCTTACTTACTTTGGCTATGGAGAGCACTATATAGGCTATGGAGAGCACTATAGTATACCTTGATTAGATACATTTTCACTCCTCTTAGTCAATACATGTTGGAAACACCTTTGGCAGTGATTGCAGCTGTGAGTCTTCTTGGGTAGGTCTCATAAGAGCAGATTTATGTCAACCATACTGTCATGACGTTGCCCTCTTTGGGGATAGCAAGCCCCATCCCCCTCTCCCTGCCTCCCCCTTTCCTCCTTCAACTAGGCTGCTGTGGTTAGAGAGACGTCGTAAATTCCTTAGGATCTCCTCATGGACACAGTATAGAGAGAGTACATTTTCATAGAGAACAAAGGAATTTCTTCCACCTCACAGAACTTGAGGTACGAATAAATGTCATGTTCCGGAGAAAGTATAAAAGATCGGTGAAGAATTCAGCTATGAACTGGTCCGTTTGTTACAACTTGGGGAAGCTCATGGGAGACGGTGCGGCCACATTACCATAACGCTGTTTATATAACAGCCTCAGATATGAGGTTTACATCTAATTGTTGTATAAGATGAATGAGTATGATACTGTTTTTAAAATTGTGTAATATGATTTTGGACTGTTTAATTAAGGAGGCTGCGAATTTTCGCAGCTTTTTGTTAAAAATCGCGCAACATTTCAGCGCCTTGCTACTCATGTCAGGAATATAGTATATGCATATGATTAGTATGTGTGGATAGAAAACACTCAGACGTTTCTAAAACTGGTTAAATCACAGCTGTGACTATAACAGAACGTCTGTTTCATCGAAAAGCGCAGGAAAATCTGATCACTGAAAGTGGAAAAAATATCCATGCGCCACTTACATGAATTGTTGAAGGTGAACCGTATTAAATGAGGCCGAGCTTGCAGTACCTACAGCTTCCACAGGATGTATAGAGTCTCCTCATTTGATTCGGATTTGATTCTTGGTCGAACCAACCCAAGGGAACCGATTCCCTCCGACCTGAAACAGGATGTTTTGGTCGAGGTTTTTCCGGTCATTTTTTCCAGACGATTGCCTATAGCATTTACAACGCCTCCTGATGAATTTTATCGCTTATTAACGTGTACTAATACCTAAAGTTGCATTACAAAAGTATTTGAAGTGTTTTGTGAAAGTTTATCGCCTTTTTAACTTTTAAAAATGACGTTACGTTATGAAACGCTATTTTTTCCCGTTTATCACACAGTCTTCATAGATCGATATCTAGGCTATATATGGACCGATTTAATCGAAAAAAAGACCCAATATTGATTATGGGACATCAAGGAGTGCCAACAAAGAAGATGGTCAAAGGTAATGAATGTTTTATATTTTATTTATGCGTTTTGGGTAGCGCCGTCTACCGCAAAATCTGTCTGTTTAGGTGACGTTGCAGTATTTTGGGGGTACATGCTATCAGATAATAGCTTCTCATGCTTTCGCCGAAAAGCATTTTACAAATCTGACTTGGTGGCTAGATTCACAACGAGTGTAGCTTTAATTCACTACCTTGAATGTGTATTTTAATGAAAGTTTCATGAAATTATGAGTTTTATCAAAAACTATAGGTGGCGCTCTGAAATCCGCTGAGTGCTGTTCCTTCGTGGGAACAGTATTTTGCATCATCCTTAAGAAGTTAATGAAGGAAAATACAATTCCCTTTTGATTTGAACTAAATCAGAGGACCGCCCCTGAGCCTTAGGGTCAGGCATCCTGGGACAGCCCCTTTTCTGCAATTCCGAATAAAACCCAACTTTGAGAAATTATCACCAGACCATGTTTGGACGAAGGTTGTAGACTATTGCTGAATCTTTTAACCATACCACGTGGTTAAACTCTTGACTCTCGATACCGGCAGAATAAGAACAAGTCTTTGATATTAATTACTAGCCTGCAGCTAGGAATTCGGTATCATTGAACGCGAACAACGACAACCGCCGAAACATCCACTCTATAACGAAACAAATGAATGTCACTCTGAACTATCCACTATGACCACGACAGAGAGAGAGGGAGAGAGATGGACAATTCCACAAAAGAAACAACTTTTCACCAGCGATCAAGACGACACACTGAGCTTAAATATATATATTGATTGCAATTGTTCCCAAATGATTGAGCGTTCATGTGCAAAGGATTAGCATGGATTAGGATTAGTTATTTAGGATTAGCATGATAACTTTGTAATCTGAATATTTTTCCTTGGTGCCCCGACTTCCTAGTTCATTACAGTTACATGATTAATCAGTTGATCGCGTAATACTAATTACAGAGAATCTTTGATAAAAACTATGTCTTCAATTTAATGATAGTAAAGACATGACAATACCCATTCCATGCTTTTACAAATCTACATTGCGTGCTGCTTGGGGTTTTAGGCTGGGTTTCTGTATAGCACTTTGTGACATCTGCGGATGTAAAAAGGGCTTAAAAAATAAATGTGATTGATTGATGATGCAGCCACCACAATGCTTGAAAGAAGGAGGCAGTTACTCAGTGATGTGTTGTGTTTGCTTCTAACGATGTGCACTGAGAGTCAGGAGGCAAGTTCAGGGAGTGAGTGTTTTAATAAATTAACACAATATAATACCAAATAATAACCAAGAACAACGCACAGACATGACACAGGAACAGAAATAATGACGCCTGGGGAAGGAACCAAAGGGAGTGACATATATAGATAGGGCAGGTAATCAAGGAGGTGATGGAGTGTCATTATGCGCTGACACGCTTAAAGATGTTGACAGGTGTGCGCCATAACGAGCAGCCTGGTGACCTAGAGGCCGGAGAGGGAGTACATGTGACAGCCTCAAACATAAAGCTTTGCATTTAGGCCAAAAAGTGTATTCCTTTGCTGTGCTTTTTTCCCCCCAGTATTACTTTAGTGCCTTGTTGCATATACAGTGGGGCAAAAAAGTATTTAGTCAGCCACCAATTGTGCAAGTTCTCCCACTTAAAAAGATGAGAGAGGCCTGAGGCCTGTTTTCATCATAGGTACACTTCAACTATGACAGACGAAATTAGAAAAAAAAAATCCAGAAAATCACATTGTAGGATTTTTAATTCATTTATTTGCAAATTATGGTGGAAAATAGGTATTTGGTCACCTACAAACAAGCAAGATTTCTGGCTCTCACAGACATGCAACTTCTTCTTTAAGAGGCTCCTCTGTCCTCCACTCGTTACCTGTATTAATGGCACCTGTTTGAACTTGTTATCAGTATAAAAGACACCTGTCCACAACCTCAAACAGTCACACTCCAAACTCCACTATGGCCAAGACCAAAGAGCTGTCAAAGGACACCAGAAACAAAATTGTAGACCTGCACCAGGCTGGGAAGACTGAATCTGCAATAGGTAAGCAGCATGGTTTGAAGAAATCAACTGTGTGAGCAATTATTAGGAAATGGAAGACATACAAGACCACTGATAATCTCCCTCGATCTCGCAAGATCTCACCCCGTGGGGTCAAAATGATCACAAGCAAAAATCCCAGAACCACACGGGGGGACCTAGTGAATGACCTGCAGAGAGCTGGGACCAAAGTAACAAAGCCTACCATCAGTAACACACTACGCGCCAGGGACTCAAATCCTGCAGTGCCAGACGTGTCCCCCTGCTTAAGCCAGTACATGTCCAGGCCCGTCTGAATTTTGCTAGAGAGCATTTGGATGATCCAGAAGAAGATTGGGAGAATGTCATATGGTCAGATGAAACCAAAATAGAACTTTTTGGTAAAAACTCAACTCTTTGGAGGACAAAGAATGCTGAGTTGCATCCAAAGAACACCATACATACTGTGAAGCATGGGGGTGGAAACATCATGCTTTTGGGCTGTTTTTCTGCAAAGGGACCAGGACGACTGATCCGTGTAAAGGAAAGAATGAATGGGGCCATGTATCGTGAGATTTTGAGTGAAAACCTCCTTCCATCAGCAAGGGCATTGAAGATGAAACGTGGCTGGGTCTTTCAGCATGACAATGATCTCAAACACACCGCCAGGGCAACAAAGGAGTGGCTTCGTTAGAAGCATTTCAAGGTCCTGGAGTGGCCTAGCCAGTCTCCAGATCTCAACCCCATAGAAAATCTTTGGAGGGAGTTGAAAGTCTGTGTTGCCCAGCAACAGCCCCAAAACATCACTGCTCTAGAGGAGATCTGCATGGAGGAATGGGCCAAAATACCAGCAACAGTGTGTGAAAACCTTGTGAAGACTTACAGAAAACATTTGACCTCTGTCATTGCCAACAAAGGGTATATAACAAAGTATTGAGATAAACTTTTGTTATTGACCAAATACTTATTTTCGACCATAATTTGCAAATAAATTCATAAAAAATCCTACAATGCGATTATCTGGATTTTTTTCCCTCATTTTGTTTGTCATAGTTGAAGTGTACCTATGATGAAAATTACAGGCCTCTCTCATCTTTTTAAGTGGGAGAACTTGCACAATTGTTGGCTGACTAAATACTTTTTTGCCCCACTGTACATGCATGTTTTGGAATACTTTTATTATGTGTATTTGTATTCTTCTTTGCACTGACATCTGTCGTGGAAATTCTAACCAAGTGGAAGAGACACAGTGATTTCTTCAAACAATTAATCATTATTGCAATAATGAAGCTGGTCAGCAGTACACTCTGAGGTGGGTGGGTGAGAGCTCGACAATACAGAGTACGCAAGGGGTTTGTATAGAAACCCAAAAACTGCTTAGGTAGGGTTTATTCCAGCCTTCCCTGGCGTACCTGGGCTCCACAGTCACTTTGTGTCAATCTTGTGGTCGAATGTGCCGGGTGTTGATCACCCCAGCCTGGCTTAGTTTTGCAGGAAGAGGATGCTTTAGAACAATAAAGAGGGTGTTTCTGCTCCTTGATCTATCTATGGTTGCCAGATGTGTCCTTGGCTGTATGCTCAGAACGGCTGTGGGGAGTGAAAGTGGGAGAGTAGGAACCTACCCTGAGGCAGGGGAAGTGGTGAAACTGTCTTGTAGTTACACCCCTCCATATGTGCACAGCAATATGCCTTACTTATTACTTTAAGCAGAGAGCTCTTTCCCATTACTAAGCTTCTATACTAAGCTCCTATTATAAAGCTACAAATAATTATATAGGTCCGGCAAACATAGAATTTTTCCTTCACACATCCCTAAGCAGTTTCCTTCCTGTCCTGCAGCTCAGTTCAGAAGGATGACCAGGGGGGCTTTATTTGGGTCTTCGCGATCTAGCGACTCCTTGTTGAGGGCCAGGCGTCTGACGACAATCGACAGTTGAACAGTGTTTCCGAGCTCGTTGGGGAGTTTCAGCTATGAGACAAGATTGTAATTGGATCGTAATTGGAAATCGGGGTAGAAAAATAAGTAAAAAGATGTAGGTAGGCTTGAAGCTATCGCAATGCTGAATTTCAAGTCGAATGGCCAGGAATCAGATTTGTATCGGACTTCAAACCATCTATCATGGTGGTTTGAAATGTGGCTTGACATATCTGATTCCATGTGCTTTTTGGCTGTTCAGACTGCAGGAAAAAGCTTGGGTTTCTAATCGGATATGCAATATTTTTTGATTTGGGTCACTTCAAAGTGCCAATGTAAAAAAGGCTTTAGTTAGCCAACCCTTGACACTTTTCATCCTCATAACTGATTAAGTTGAAATAGGCCTACTTCATCAGTTATCATGAATCTTGGTACATCTGACTGAGACAAGTATAGCCATGCATGTTGTAACAAGGCATATAGTATTTTCAATATATGGATGTTAGAAGAAATACAGTACACGACACGAGTCAAAAAGTGATTGATGACCTATTTAATGTGTCACGTGGTTATGCCCATATATGTACATCCTGTCTTTCCGTTCTCACGCTATCGAGTGAGTGCCTCATAGTGCATCTGTTTATGGTAAAGCATGTGTTTGCATTAAAGCTGTCAATATGATTGATGTGCAGTGACCTTGTTGAACTGTGGAATGTGTTTGAACATTTGAAAGAGTAGAGTATTGACTCTCTGCTGTTTAGTAATAATGTATATTAAACAGTAATTTCCAGAGGGGTCATGTATTGGTCAGTATAAGTAAAGAGCTGTGAACACTATGAGCGACAAGAAACCTTGAGATAAACCACAGAAAACTCTAAATAAATAAAACATGGCTCCTAGACCAATTTTAGGTGTATTGTGATTTAACTTCAATGAATGAAATCGCTGTCTCTCTCTCACTCTCCATGTGTGTTTGTTTGTGTGTGTTGACAAGGATCTGTAGCGTCCGGGGTGGAGCTAATGACCTATGTCACCCCCCACAACATGGGGTTGTGTGTGGGAGGTCGTTCGGTAACAAGCAGAGAAACATGCTGATAGCATAAAGATATTTTGTGCTACAAACATACTTCTACTTGAAGAGGTTTTTTGACCATTCAGGGATCTACTATCAAACAGTCATGAAATCATGAAGAAAATGAATGTCTACACTAAAAAAATTGAATTTGGTCATAAAAATAGATGTTGACAAGCTATATGCATGAAAATAAAGATGCTTACAATATGTGACATATTGGAGACATTTTTGGACACTTATAAGGGCCTCCTATGCCTTGTTATAGATACATGTCTGTAAAGATAGATTGGTATAGGATAGCACACAATGTGTGCTATGCAATATTATACTAAACCTCTGTTTTTTTTAAACTAAAATGTATATAAAACACACATATTATTATCAAACAATACTACACTTTAATACCCCATGTAATATATATATATACATTATTTTTAACTGTATTCATGTAAAATTAGGCATTTTGCTTCTTGATCACGATTCTCTCTCTGTGTGTCAACCCACAGCTCGTAACCTGACACCTACCATGCAGCCTGCAGCCTGGACACACACACACACACACACACACATATGGCCAGTTTTTTTTTAAACCTTGTATTTTCTTCTAAAATGTTTATACATAAATGTCATTCATATCCTTTAAAATGTTTATTTGTATAATTCTTCTTTAATTTCTTTCTTAGAAAATAATACAATCAGCATGCTTCTCTGCTTGTTACCGAACGACCTCCCACACACAACCCCATGTTGTGGGGGGTGACATAGGTCATTAGCAGATCCTTGTCAACACACACACACAAACACATATGGAGAGCGAGAGAGAGAGACATTGATTTCATTCCTTGAAGTTAAATCCCAATATACATAAAATTGGTCTAGGAGCCATGTTTTATTTATTTAGAGTCTTCTGTGGTTTATCTCTCGAGGATTCTTGTCGCTCATAGTGTTCACAGCTCTTTACTTATACTGACCAATACATGACCCCCCTGGAAATTACTGTTTAATATACATTATTACTAAACAGCAGAGAGTCAATACTCTACTCTTTCAAATGTTCAAACACATTCCACAGTTCAACAAGGTCACTGCACATCAATCATATTGACAGCTTTAATGCAAACACATGCTTTACCATAAACAGATGCACTATGAGGCACTCACTCGATAGCGTGAGAACGGAAAGACAGGATGTACATATATGGGCATAACCACGTAACACATGAAATAGGTCATCAATCACTTTTTGACTCGTGTCGTCTACTGTATTTCTTCTGATGTGATCCGCATTGTTTCTCCACAAATACACTTTCTTTTTACAGGTCCACTTAAAAACATGTGGGATGAAAAGACAATTGTCATCTCACAGCTTCATTCGACTTCATTGCTTTTCTCAGGTAGCTAGTTATCATATTCCGTCATCTCATCATGTGTACATTTGTACAATATCATTTAGTAAAGCATTATTTAGAATATTGGTTTAACAACAACCGTCACCAAGAAGCACACAAGTATCACACTATCTTTGCTGATGTAATACAAGAGAATTTAAGTTTCTCCCTTATCGATGGCTGTGTTGTTTGTCTCCTTCCTTAGTCATTATTGAGGTTCAGTTCCCTATTTCACCTATGGGAGTGACAGCTCTGGACAGTGACATCACCCTTAGATGATCTTTCCCTCCGTATGAAAACCTGAACCTCAACAACGTGATTGTCAACTGGCAGTGTGGAGAGTCAGAGGTGGTCCACAGCTATTACATGGGAGACATCAGCTGGAAAGACAGAGTGTTGTTTACAAGGGACGAACTCATCTGTTTGAAGACCAGCTCACTGTGGGAAAGGCGTCACTTAGACTGAGTGGTGTGCAGCTGAGTGACCAGGGCCCATGCACCTGTGATGTGACAGATGAACAGGGAAGCACCCAGGAAAAGCTACAACTTTTAGTGGCAGGTTAGAGACTATTTATTTTTGTCCATTCAGATTATTTTTTAAATCTTGCATCTATGAGGGATTAAGAGACTTAAAAGTATTAAGCTATCTGCACAAAATCAGCTTATTGTCATCTACTTGCCTAAAGCCCTCTGCAGTCAGAATTCTATTTTGTTAAGAGCTGAATTGGAGTATTGTTGTTGTTGTTGTTTTTGTTTACCCCTAGCCCCCTTCAAGGAGCCCCAGCTCTCTGTACAGTCATCCTGTGACAGCTTCATCATCACCCTCCACTCCTCTCAGGGTTTCTCCCAGCCTGATGTGTGTTGGACGGACTCCATTGGTGGAGACATCTTCAATCAGAGCCACAGCCATATCGGCCTGGACAGCAGGGGGCGCTATGATGTCCACAGCTCCATGGAGGTCAGTCCAAACAGTACTCACCATCATTGTTGAAATGAGACTAGAGGTTCTCAATCAAACCTTCACCCGC
The DNA here is from genome assembly GCF_018296145.1 of Oncorhynchus tshawytscha. Classification (NCBI taxonomy): domain Eukaryota; kingdom Metazoa; phylum Chordata; class Actinopteri; order Salmoniformes; family Salmonidae; genus Oncorhynchus; species Oncorhynchus tshawytscha. The sequence continues at coordinate 20,711,452 of NC_056451.1, forward strand.
TCGCTCACTCTCCACCCACTTCCAGGTAAAGCTGCGACCTACTAACAGGTTTAGGGGTAGAGCAATGTGACCAAGTATGGATCGCTGATTTAGTGATGAAATATTAAACCATTTCATAATCACTAATGGCTAAAACCTGACAGTGTGTTATTCCTACACACATTCCACAATGTATGAATTTAGACTAAATTTGTAGTCAAAAACCCCCATACTAAATAAGGATTTGACATTTCACTTCATGAGGGAAAATGAGTCATATGAGCATTTTGTATAGATGTACTGCATGCAAGAATAATACCATTGCGGAGTGAAACTTCCCATGAGAGGAACTGTTTACAATGACCTCAATGAAAGGTTCAGTGACCAGGCAGTACTACCAGAGGAACAAGTCTTTGGGAGGGGAAGCTGAAAGCCTGTCTTCCTCTCATCTCTTCCTCTTTTACAGAATGCTGTGAGGTGCCTCTTGTAACCAGGGGCAGACGGGCTTTGGTGTTATTAGATATAGTTCAGCAATGCCACTCATTTTGTACTTCAGACGCAAGCCTGAAGCACACCGACACCAGATGGTCCCACATGACGATACAACAGGACAAGACGAGGCTCATGAAACAGAAATTTGATAAAAACTAGTTACAAAAGTCTAAGCTTACAGGACTGTGTTTCAATGTCACAAATATAGGTGTGTGTGTGTGTTGTTGCCTTATTAAATATTTCCAATCCCTCTTGGTAAAGTATTATAGAGTACTGCTGGAAGGAAACTTTGCTACTCTCTGCAACCCTACGTAATCCAGCCTACTTAGATTTTTTGGGGATGTAAAGCTGTCAAGGCAAAGGGCGGCTACTTTGAAGAATCTAAAATATATAAATATATTTTGATTTCTTGAACAATTTTTGTGGTTCTACATGATTCCATATGTGTTATTTCATAGTTTTGATGTATTCACTATTATTCTACAATGTAGAAAATAATAAAAATAAAGAAAACCCCTGAATGAGTAAGTGTGTCCAAACTTTTGACTGGTACTGTACATTTTGTCCAATGTTATTGTCAAAGGTGGCCTGGTAACAACAACTGTGGGAAAAGTACTATCCACCTTATAGACTGGTTGAAAAGTTGATCCTACACCACGAGGTGGATGTAACGTCTGGGGCATATTACAGAAATATTTCAAATTTCATTACATGGCACTTGGAGTCACTCTGTGAGACAGTTCATTACATTAACTATTTACCGTTGCTGCAATACAAACATTTTGAAAACAAGAATGTGCATTGTCACTTAGATAAAGAATGACATACAACCCTAGTGATAGCAGTTAAAAAAGGTGCCCTCTGACACCATCACCCTCAGAGATAGAGTGTGAAACTTTACTTATATTGATGACAGGGATGAGGCCAGCCTGTGCCCATCCATTCAAAGTGTCAAAGAAACTAAGCAAGAGGAGTGTTTTGTCTGTGAGCTACAATGCCATGTTGACCTACTGTTGGTTATAAGACCGATAAATCCACAATAATCGAGAACTTCAAGAAGCATTTCTCTATGGCTGGCCATGCTTTCCTTCTGGCTACCCCAACACCGGCCAACAGCTCCGCACCCCCCGCACCCCCCCACAGCTACTTGCCCAAGCCTCCCCAGCTTCTCCTTCACCCAAATCCAGATAGCAGATGTTCTGAAAGAGCTGCAAAACCTGGAACCGTACACATCAGCTGGGCTAGACAATCTGGACCCTCTCTTTCTAAAATTATCCGCCTCCATGGTTGCAACCCCGATTACCAGTCTGTTCAATCTCTCTTTCATATCGTCCGAGATTCCTAAAGATTGGAAAGCTGCCTCGGTCCATCCCCCTCTTCATCCCCCTCTTCAAAGGGGGTGACACTCTAGACCCAAACTGATACAGACCTTTATACATCCTGCCCTGCCTTTGTAAAGTCTTCGAAAGCCAAGTTAACAAACAGATCAACGACCATTTTGAACCCCACCGTACCTTCTCCGCTGTGCAATCCAGTTTCCTAGCTGGTCACGGGTGCACCTCAGCCACGCTCAAGGTACTAAACAATATCATAACCATCATCGATAAAAGACAGTACCGTGCAGCCGTCTTCATCGACCTGGCCAAGGCTTTCGACTCAATCACCGTATTCTTTTTGGCATACTCAACAGCCTTGGTTTCTCAAATGACTGCCTCACCTGGTTCACCAGCTACATCTTAGATGTAGGTGGGGGACTAAGACTACGGTGAAGTGGGGGCCAAGTCCAGCACCAGAGCCGCCACCGCGGACAGATGCCCACCCAGACCCTCCCCAATAGGTTCAGGTTTTGCAGCCGGAGTCCGCACCTTGGGGGGGGGGGGGTACTGTCACACCCTGACCATAGTTTGCTTTGTATGTTTCTATGTTTTGGTTGGTCAGGGTGTGATCTGAGTGGGCATTCTATGTTGGATGTCTTGTTTGTCTATTTCTATGTCTGGCCTGATATGGTTCTCAATCAGAGGCAGGTGTTAGTCATTGTCTCTGATTGGGAACCATATTTAGGTAGCCTGGGTTTCACTGTGTTTGTGGGTGATTGTTCCTGTCTCTGTGTTTTGCACCAGATAGGACTGTTTTAGGTTTTCACACGTTTGTTGTTTTGTTAGTATTCTTTTACAGTTTCTTTAATAAAGTACAATGAATAACAACCACGCTGCATTTTGGTCCGCCTCTACTTCACCTAAAGAAAACCATGACAGATTTGCTCTTTGGCACATCAATATTTCTACTTGCACATCATCATCTGCTGTAACGGTTTTCTTCATCTGAAGGAGAGGCGGACCAAAATGCAGCGTGGTGGTTATTCATGTTTTTAATAAAGATGACTATACATGAACAGACTAAACAAAACAAGAAAAGTGAAAACCTAAACAGTCCTATCTGGTGCAAACACAGAGCCAGGAACAACGACACTAAGGACAATCACCCACGAAACACTCAAAGAATATGGCTGCCTAAATATGGTTCCCAATCAGAGACAACGATAAACACCTGCCTCTGATTGAGAACCACTTCAGACAGCCATAGACTTAACTAGAACACCCCACTAAGCTACAATCCCAAAACATACACACCACATACAAAAACCCATGCCACACCCTGGCCTGACCAAATAAATAAAGACAAACACCATATACTTTGACCAGGGCGTGACAGAACCCCCCTAAGGTGCGGACTCCCGGACGCACCTCAAAACAATAGGGAGGGTCCGGGTGAGCGTCTGTCCATGGTGGCAGCTCCGGCGCGGGACGTGGACCCCACTCAATCAATGTCTTAGTCCCTCCTCCTCGCGTCCCTGGATAGTCCACTCTCGCCGCCGACCATGGCCTAGTAGTCCTCACCCAGAACCCCACTGGACTGAGGAGCAGATCGGGACTGAGGGGCAGCTCGGGACTGAGGCAGCTCGGGACTGAGGGGAAGCTCGGGACTGAGGGGAAGCTTGGGACTGAGGGGAAGCTCAGGAGTGAGAGGAAGCTCAGGAGTGAGAGGAAGCTCAGGAGTGAGAGGAAGCTCAGGCAGGTTGATGGATCTACCAGATCCTGGCTGGCTGGTGGTTTCGGCAGATCCTGGCTGACTGGCAGATCCTGGCTGACTGGCGGATCTGGCAGATCCTGGCTGACTGGCGGATCCTGGCCGACTGGCAGTTCTGGCAGATCCCGGCTGACTGGCGGATCTGGAAGAGTCTGGTTGACTGGTGGATCTGGAAGAGTCTGGTTGACTGGCGGATCTGGAAGAGTCTGGTTGACTAGCAGATCTGGAAGAGTCTGGTTGACTGGCAGATCTGGAAGAATCTGGCTGACTGGCAGATCTGGAAGAGTCTGGCTGACCGGCGGATCCTGGCTGACTGGCGGATCCTGGCCGACTGGCAGATCCCGGCCGACTGGCAGATCCCGGCCGACTGGCAGTTCTGGCAGATCCCGGCTGACTGGTGGATCTGGAAGAGTCTGGTTGACTGGCAGATCTGGAAGAGTCTGGTTGACTGGCGGATCTGGAAGAGTCTGGTTGACTAGCAGATCTGGAAGAGTCTGGTTGACTGGCAGATCTGGAAGAGTCTGGCTGACTGGCAGATCTGGAAGAGTCTGGCTGACTGGCGGACCCTGGCAGACTGACGGATCTGGCTGCTCCATGCTGACTGGCGGCTCTGGCTGCTCCACGCTGACTGGCGGCTCTGGCTGCTCCATATAGGCTGACAGCTCTGGCGGCTTCTTACAGACTGGCAGCTCCTTGCAGACTGGCAGCTCCTTGCAGACTGGCAGCTCCTTGCAGACTGACAGCTCTGGCTGCTCCTTGCAGACTGACAGCTCTGGCTGCTCCATGCAGACTGACAGCTCTGGCTGCTTCATGCAGACTGACAGCTCTGGCTGCTCCATGCAGACTGGCAGATCTGGCTGCTTCATGCAGACTGGCAGATCTGGCTGCTTCATGCAGACTGGCACTCTGGCTGCTCCATGCAGACTGACAGCTCTGGCTGCTCCATGCAGGCTGGCAGCTCTGGCTGCTTCATATAGGCTGGCAGCTCTGGCAGCGCTGGAGAGGCGGGAGACTCCAGCAGCGCTGTAGAGGAGAAAGGCTCCTGCAGCGCTGAACAAGCGGGAGACTCCGGCAACGCTGGAGAGGAAGGCTCTGGCAGCGCTGGAGAGGCGGGAGACTCCAGCAGCGCTGGAGAGGAGGAAGGCCCCGGCAGCGCTGGAGAGGAGGAAGGCCCCGGCAGCGCTGGACAGGCGGGACACACTGTAGGCCTGATGCGTGGTGCTGGCACTGGTGGTACTGGGCCGAGGACACGCACAGGAAGCCTGGTGCGGGGAGCTGCCACCGGAGGGCTGGTGTGTGGAGGTGGCACTGGATGGACCGGACCGTGAAGGCGTACTGGAGATCTTGAGAGCAGGGCTGGCACCAACCGCCCTGGCTGGATCTTCACCCTAGCCCGGCAGATGTGGGAAGCTGGGATGTAGCGCACCGGGCTAAGCACGCGTACTGGGGACACCGTGCGAACCACCGCATAACACGGTGCCTGACCAGCACCACGCCCGCCACGGTTAGCATTGCTAGGAGCACTGTAGTGCTGAGATGGCACAGAACGTGCAGGGCTAGGGAGATGCACAGGAGGCCTGGTGCGTGAGGCTGACACCATCTTCACCAGCCGACTAGCACGCACCTCAGGACGAGTATGGAGAGCTGACCCAGGTGTCATCAAATCCTCGACACGCTCCGTCGGGCGAATTCCGTGTCTCATGCACCAACACAGCAACTCCCTCATATCTCTCTCCTCCAATCTCCCCATTAACTCCTTCACCGTCTCTGCTTCGCTCACCTCCAACACCGGCTCTGGTTTCCTCCTTGGCTCCTTACGATAAACAGGGGGAGTTGGCTCAGGTCTGACTCCTGACTCTGCCACACTCTCCCTGTTGCCCCCCCAATACATTTTTGGGGCTGACTCTTGGGCTTCCGTCCGCGCCGCCGTGCTTGCTTCGCCAACCTCATTCTCCTGTAACCTTCCGCACACTGCTCCATCGAATCCCAGGCGGGCTCCCGCACTCTCCCTGCGTTGACCGCCCACCTGTCTATCTCCTCCCAAGTTGTGTAGTCCAGATTCTACTCCCATGTCCCAAAATCCTGACCTCGCTGTTGCTGTTCCTGCTGCTGCTGCCTCTGTTCCCTCTCCTGCTGCTGCTTTTGCTGTTGCCCGTTACCACGCCGCTTGGTCCTGTTGTGGTGGGTGATTCTGTAACGGTTTTCTTCATCTGAAGGAGAGGGGGACCAAAATGCAGCGTGGTGGTTATTCATGTTTTTAATAAAGACGACTATACATGAACAGACTAAACAAAACAAGAAAAGTGAAAACCTAAACAGTCCTATCTGGTGCAAACACAGAGCCAGGAACAACGACACTAAGGACAATCACCCACGAAACACTCAAAGAATATGGCTGCCTAAATATGGTTCCCAATCAGAGACAACGATAAACACCTGCCTCTGATTGACAACCACTTCAGACAGCCATAGACTTAACTAGAACACCCCACTAAGCTACAATCCCAATACATACACACCACATACAAAAACCCATGCCACACCCTGGCCTGACCAAATAAATAAAGACAAACACCATATACTTTGACCAGGGCGTGACATCTGCACATATATCACTCCAGTGTTAATATGCTAAATTGTAATTACTTCGCTACTATGGCTTATTTATTGCATTATCTCCTTACGCAATTTGCACACACTGTATATATACTTTTTTATATTGTGTTATTGACTGTACGTTTATTTATTTCATGTGTAACTCTGTTGTTTGTGTCGCACTGCTTTGCTTTATCTTGGCCAGGTCGGAGTTGTAAATGAGAACTTGTTCTCAACTGGCCAATCTGGTTAAGTAAAGGTGAAAAAAAAGAGTACATTCTAAAGTTAGGGTTTAATAAATGTTAGTAGCTCTGTAATGCATTTCAGATACTCACTATATCATGTGTATTTAAGAAATCCTCACCACACCCCTAAAATCCTCATGGTTCTATAGTCAATTCTTGTTCAGACCTCTGTCACCCTATTCTTGATTGAGCTGCCAGTAAATAAAGATGTGGCTCTCATATCCTGTTTCAATAACAATGTTTCTGTAATGGTTTCCATGGTTGGTTTTATTTGTGTAAGCTCTCCTCGCCCGTCTCCTATTGACGTTCACTTAAGCCATGTTCTGTTGACATACACTTAAAACATCCATATGTAAGTAACGAGTACTTCTTCTAATCCATGTTTAAATATTGCCTTAAAACAATACATTAAAAGCACATGATAATTTGAATAATTTGAAAGTACATTGTTATTTTATATTATAAATAAATCAATGAATATGTTTTATTTTATATATATTGAGGTAGATTGAGGTAACATTTTATGAAACAGATGTTTGTTTCCAATTTCTTTTAAAAGTATTGTTTATGAGGAATAATTCAATGTTTACATTTTATTTTTTTTATTTCACCTTTATTTAACCAGGTATGCTAGTTTTTGCAACTGCGACCTGGCCAATATAAAGCATAGCAGTTCGACACATACAACAACACAGATTTACACATGGAATGAACAAAACATACAGTCAATAATACAGTAGAAAAAAAAGAAAAAAAGTCTATATACAGTGAGTGAAAATAAGGTCAAATAAGGGAGTTAAGGCAATAAATAGTCCATGGTGGCGAAGTAATTACAATATGGCAATTAAACACTGGAATGGTAGATGTGCAAAAGATGGGTGTGCAAGTAGAGATACTGTGGTGCAAAAGGAGCAAAATAAATAATTACAGTATGTGAATGAGGGAGATGTATGTATGCCTAATGTAAATGTTTTGGTTGATGGAGATGGAGATGGAAACTTCAGACACGCAGTTGTCAATATATGCATTACAGTCATGCATATGCTATGTTGACTTAATAAGTACGGTAATTCAATATTTTGTCAAGGATGTGTTATTTTTTACCCATCCTCTTCACAATATAAGACACCCTCTCATCCCTCCCTGTCTGTTATATCCTTCATGGTCCCACCAACAGGTAAAGTACGGACATCAAGTCAGTCTTTTGGATTAGAAAAAATGGTGAATAGAATCAGTTGAAGACCAAATTATAAACTATTTCTTATCTTTGTAAATACATGTACAATGTATTAATGCAAACTAATTTATATTTACAAAATATTTATGTCATTTTTTGATGGATATAAATGAATGAAAGTAAATGCATTTAAAATTAATTATATTTGTTTTCTCTCCTGTCATTAGCTTTTCTATAATACAATCTAAAACAAAACTAATTTAGTCTTTACATCCATTTTCCATTTTTTCCCATGTCATTTGTTGACTGTGCATTTTAGTTTCCAGCCATGGGGACAACTTTCGAGCTTTGTGTGGCTGTCAGCCTATTCATAGGTAAGAATCACAGTTTACCTTTCAATATTCCATGTTATATAATTACTACCAGAATTGAGCAAGTTGATTATTTGTTATTATCTAACATGATGGGGAAACATAAACATAGTGTAGTTTGGCAAATGAAATCTTTCTTGCCTCCTCTAATTAGATAGTACATTTATGTTGTTTGTTCTGCAGGGCACACTATATTATAGACATGTAATACTGGTTATAAAGCTATGCAGGGGGAAGCGACAACATCTGTACTGTTATGTACACAAACATTTGTATACAATCATGTCATTCAAGCAAAAACTAATTATTGTGTGCCTTACTAAATTGACACTTGACAGTCAGTGAATTCAACAAGAGCAGTCGGAGCAAGACAATTGTCCTGTATTTAAGCTATAGTAAACTATTCATTATTAAACTGATATTACATTAGTCAAATGGTTGCAAAAAGAATGCAGATGCTCATCTGTAAAATTGTCTTTCTTCCTTTATGTTTAGTGGTCAGTGGATCATGCCCAGTGGGGCGGGAGTTCATTACTGCCTTTATGCCTAACTATTTGCTGAGCTACCATGATGATCAGAGTCTTCAACTGGCCATAACCACACAGGATTATCCAGCCATTGTTCAAATTCAGGTCAATGCAATCGGTTTCTCCACCTCAGTGAAAATAGATAAACAGAACACCAAATGGATCGCCATACCTGGTAACGCTGAAATTGGGGGTCCAGGAGCTTCCACCAAAACAGTGCAGGTCACCTCCAACTCTGACATCTCAGTAGTGGCCTTCAACTACAAGTTCTCAACCGGAGACAGCAGTGTGGTCTATCCAACTGACCAGCTGGGTACTGACTATGTGGTCTTCACCCCCGATGAGGGCCCAAGCAACATGCACAAGCTTATGTCTATTGTCAATGGCAAAGAGCCCAACAAGATCACAATCATCCCTGTCTCCAACATAAATCTCAGTGGCGTGGATTCCTGGAAGCAAAGACAGGCGGTGATTGTTACCATGGACCCATACCAGGTCTACCTCTACCAAAGCTACACCACTTTCACTGGGACCAGGGTCAAAGCCAAGTTCCCTGTGGCGGTCCTGGGGGGACACGAGTGCGTTGCAGATGGAGGCCGCTGCAATCACGTCTACGAACAACTGCTACCAGTACAGAGCCTCTCCACCAATTACCTGGTTCCTTCCATGCACATGTCCAATTCAACAGACTTTGTAAACATTGTGGCCTCAGAGGACAACACTCTAGTGAAGATCTTTGAGGGAAAGGTATCCACTGCTAAAGAGCTGAAAGCGGGGCAGGCGTATGTGGTTTCTGTCCAACCCAAATATCCGCTGATCATCAAAAGTGATAAGAAGGTCATGGTGATGTACTTCAGCAACAACAAGCCCTACGATCCGTTCCTCACCAACATCCTCCCAACGTCTGATCTGGCCAACGAGTGGTCGGTGGACACGCAGAGCAAATTCGAGAGCACATTGGTCATTGTCTCCGAGAGGGAAGGGATCAACACCGTTAAAGTCTGTGAGAAAAATACATGTGTGAAATCTCTCCAATGGACATTATTCAACTCAGACCCTAAGTACATGTGGGTAAATATTCCATTGGGAGAGCAGCAACAGCATTTCTCCATCAAAGGCGACTCCCTCATGGCTGTTTACGTTTATGGTGGCATGCCAAGAGACGGCTATGCTACAACAGGAGTATGTTCCAAAGGTACGCTATTTAATTGACACATCCACTTAACTGGCCTATTGACTGCCCCTCAACATCTCCCTCGTTAAATAGGACAACTATTAAACAACACAATACAACGCAACACACACAAAAAAAACGCAACGCAACACAACACAACAAATGCACTGCATGAAAACTAGAATTAGTCTTGAACGTTGCTTCTGTACTCCCTCAGGCACTGCCCCACCCACTCTACCACCAGACCCCTGTGAGAAAGTCAAATGCAGAGAAAAAGAAGAATGTACAAAGGGGGTTTGTGTCCACATCTCCAAAGCAACATGCAGGGCTGTGGGGGACCCCCACTACCTCACCTTTGATGGGGAGCGGTTTGACTTCCAGGGCACCTGCTCTTACATCATGGCCACGGTTGTTAAATCTGAACCTGGTCTCATCCCGTTCACTGTCCTGACCAAGAACAACCACAGAGGGAACAAGAGGGTGTCTTTCGTGAGGAAAGTCTCAGTCACGGTCTATGGGCTGACTGTTGTGATCAGCACGCATAAAGGGAAGGTTGAGGTAAGTAACAAGAGACCAGAGGGAAATGATCAGAGTTGGGCTCGGTTCCATGGTAAATTTGGTCAATCCAGGAGATGAACTGAATGGTTTTTCCATATGCTTATTGATCTTTTCTTAGGTGAATGGTGAGAATGTCTACCTGCCTGTGACCCTGGCCGGAGGAAACCTAACGGTGGTGTATAGTGGCAGCTATGCTGTTCTGAAGACAAACTTTGGCCTGAAGGTTATGTACGACTGGAACATGAAGTTCTACATCACTGTCCCCAGCAGCTACTTCCGCACCCTGGGTGGACTCTGTGGGAACTACAACGGGGATCACAACGACGAGTTCACTAACCCCAAAGGTAACAAGGAACCCACAGTGGTGAAGTTTGCCCAGAGCTGGAGAACTGAAGATGGTGACTTGTTCTGTCATGATGACTGCCAAGGGGAATGTCCTATCTGCACTCCGGCTCTCCAACAGAAATACAAGGGAGAAAAGTTATGTGGTCTCTTGGCCAAAAAAGATGGCCCATTCGCAAGCTGCCACAAGGTCCTGGACCCAGGCGTGTTCATGGACAACTGTGTCTATGACGTCTGCATCAATAAAGGCATCTATCAGTTCCTCTGTGAGAACATGAAAAGCTACAATGATGCCTGCTTGGCTGAGGGGGTCAAAATTAGCCCTGAGTGGAGGACAATCACTGCATGCCGTGAGTTTCTTTCTTTCCAGACATTTCATAAAGATTTTTAGATTGCACTTTTCACTATTATTTACATATATTTTCTAATTTCACATTTGCAGCACTGGAATGTCCATCAAACAGCTACTACGAGGCATGTGGCACAGCTTGCCCTGCATCTTGTTCAGATCTAGATGCCGAAGCAAAGTGCAAGGAACCCTGTGTGGAGACCTGTCAATGCAACAAGGGCTTTGTCCTCAGTGGAGACAAATGCATCTCCAAGGAGAGCTGTGGCTGCTCTTATGAAGGACGATACTACCCCTCTGGAATGAAGTTCTGGGAAGATGTCAAATGCACAAAGCAGTGTGAATGCAATCCAGGAACAGCCAAGGTTGAATGCAAAGCAACAGCATGCAAGAAATCAGAGGTGTGTGGCCTGCAGAGTGGTAAGAGAGATTGTTACCCAACATCTTATGCCACCTGCCAAGGTTCAGGCGACCCCCACTACCGCACGTTTGATGGCAAGAGGTTCAACTTCCAGGGAACGTGTACTTACGTTCTCTCCAAATTGGTCAGCAAAGACGACAGATCTCTGGCACCTTTTGAGGTGCTTGTAAAGAATCAGAATAGGGGGAGGAACATGGCAGTGTCTTACACAAAGACAGTCACCATCACTGTCTTCAGAAACATCATCATCATGAGTAGGGACAACCCTGGCAAAGTATTGGTAAGCTACCTTAAAATGTTATCCATTCCTAATGAATGACATAATTGCCTTCTGGGTCTATTTTGTCAATGAGCTTTTATGATTATACTACTTAATGTAAGAAGAAATATCAGGACATTATCATCCTTCATGTTCCATTCAAGTTTCGTTCTCTCTTCCCAGGTCAACAACCAGTATGTGAACTTGCCATTTGATGTAGAAGACGGCCAACTGTCCATCTTCCGCAGTGGGTATTTTGGGGTGGTGAAGACCAAATTTGGCCTGACACTGAAGTTCAACTGGAACAGCCACGTCTCCCTAACCCTCCCCAGCTCCTACTCAGACCTCATCGGAGGGCTCTGCGGAAACTGGAATGGCCAACGGAACGACAATCTCCTCAAACCAGACAGGAGCCCTGCTAACACCCCAACAGTATTCGGGGACAGCTGGAAAGTGGGGAACGACCCTGGCTGCTCCAGCGACTGTGATGGCAAGAAGTGCCCCACCTGTGACCACAGCCTGATGCTTGATTACCAAACAGGGAAATATTGTGGCAGGATCACAGACAAAAATGGTCCGTTCAAGTACTGCCACGCCAAGGTGGACCCCAGAGAGTACTATGAGGACTGTGTGTTTGATTTGTGTATGTACCGTGGCCATGCCTCTGCCCTCTGTAACGCCCTCAGCACCTACACCACCGCCTGCCAGGATGCCACTGCCAAGGTGGAACAGTGGAGGTCGGACAGCTTCTGTCGTAAGTAGTGCGCAGACAAACATCAGATTTATATTTCAAAACAACTACTGTAACAATTTTGATCATTACTATAAGTCAGAAGTGATTTGTCTAGCTAACAGCTTCTGGTTCCAACATTAAATTCTATCATGTTTGACCTAATGTGTTGTAGCGTCTTCCTGTAAGACCAACAGCCACTATGAGGTGTGTGCCTCAGGCTGCCCCCAGACCTGCAGCGGCCTCGATGAGCCTGAGAGCTGTGGGAACTCCCTGTGCACTGAGGGATGTGTCTGTGACGAAGGGTTCATACTGAGCGACAGCGAGTGTGTGCTGCTGGCTGAATGTGGCTGCGTTCACCAAGGCCAGTACTACCAGATGGGCCAGGTGTTCTTCCCCAACGGCCAGTGCAAAGAGCGCTGTGTGTGTAACAAGGATGGAGACGTGGAGTGTAATGTAAAGTTTGCCTGCGGTCCCAGTGAGAAGTGCCAGGTCCAAGACGGGGTGCAGGCCTGTGTACCCATGAGCACAGGCACCTGCCATGTGAGCGGGGCCAGGAGATTCCACTCGTTCGATGGCAGCTGCTTCGGCCTACACGGGGACTGTGTGTACAAAATGTCAGAGGTTGTGGAGAAAGACGGATCGATGGCTCCATTTGTTGTATCAGTGCAGCAGTTGACCAAGATGGATGATGCAATGGTCACCAGGAGGGTTGACATACAGGCCTACAAATACAAGATATCTATGTCTCCCAGAGTTATATGGGAAATAATGGTAGTTTTCTGTCTTGATCTATTCATTTCAGTATTAAAAAGCAACACTTCATTAGAAAAACTGATGTTTTCAATCTTTTCTCCTCTCACAGGTGGATGATGTTGCAACAAATCTCCCACTGTCACTCGGAGATGGAAAGGTCAGGGCCTACCAGAACGGCATTAACATCGTCGTGGTAACAGACTTTGGCTTGATGGTGACCTACGACACCGTTGCTGGCGCCATCATACAGCTTCCATCCATTTACAAAGGTGTTACCGGTGGTCTCTGTGGCAACTATAATGACAAGAAGGAGGATGACTTCCTGCTGCCCAGTGGGTTGCAGGAGCCGTCTGTGGAGAAGTTTGCAGCGGGGTGGTTGGTGGTTCAGGAAGGGGTCAAATGTCAGACAGGATGTGACGGTGGCTTGAAGTGTCCTCCCACCAGTGGACCCCCACCGGCTTGTAGCATCATGAAGTCAACCAAGGGTCCATTTGCCCAATGCCATGCTGTTGTGCCACCACAAGAGCACTTTGAGGAGTGCATGAAGGAGGGAGAGGGTGGGGATGCCCTGTGCCGCCACTTACAGACATATGTGACTTTCTGTCAGGTATCCGGTGGCCTTGTCAGCAGCTGGAGATCTGACCAGTTTTGTCGTGAGTGAATTTTGATATTTGAAGTTAATTTACCTTATCCTGGTTTATCTTAGTGTGCAATATTTTTCTGACCTAATGCTCTGCTGAAAAACAATTGAAGCTGAAGCTGATTTGATTTTTTTGATAACATGCATCTCCTCCCATTTCCATTTGTCCTCTAGCTCTGACGTGTCCAGCTAACAGTCACTATGAGTTGTGTGCCGACACCTGTTCTTCTACCTGTTACTCTCTCAGCGAGTCTCCAAAATGCCCACTATGCCAGGAGGGCTGCCAGTGTGACGATGGCTTTGTGTTTGATGGTGGAAAGTGTGTCCTACTGGAGAACTGTGGCTGTGTGGTTGATGGACACTATTACAAGGTGATCACTGGTTTATTGTGTATCGACAAATAAACTGCCATATCATATATTAACAAATCTATGTTATCCTAAAGTGATTATTACAAATATAGGCCTAAATCTGTTCTACGCTAAATGCAAATATAAAGTGGAAATAATATAATCAATCACTATCCTTGGTAAATATATGTATTGTTTACAATCATCCTATGGTTACCACCATAGTATAAACACTCAATGATATCATTGACATGTTTTGCTGGTTTTCAGACTGGCCAGTCTGTGATCCTGGGAAACTGTTCTGAGACCTGCAGCTGTGCCGCAGGAGTGTTCACCTGCAAGAACTCACAGTGCAAAGAGGGTCAGAAATGTGGGATGAAGAATGGAGTCATGGACTGCTACAGCATAGGTAAAAAATACATTAATAATAATAAAACCAAACAGATATGGCTTTGTGTTAGTACATTTGGACGTAGAATTATGGACTTTATTGATGTTCTATTTTGATATTACTATGAGCAAGATATGTCAGCATCTCTAATGCACATTTTGTCAGACCCCTGTGAGGACACTGAGTGCCGTGAGAAAGAAAACTGTGTGGTGATGAACAATAAGGCGATATGTGTGGCCCAGTCCAAGGCCACCTGCAGGGCTGTGGGGGACCCCCACTACCTCACCTTTGATGGGGAGCGGTTTGACTTCCAGGGCACCTGCTCTTACGTCATGGCCACGGTTGTTAAATCTGAACCTGGTCTCATCCCGTTCACTGTCTCGACCAAGAACAACCACAGAGGGAACAAGAGGGTGTCTTTCGTGAGGAAAGTCTCAGTCACGGTCTATGGGCTGACTGTTGTGATCAGCACGCATAAAGGGAAGGTTGAGGTGAGTAACAAGAGACCAGAGGGAAATGATCAGAGTTGGGCTCGGTTCCATGGTAAATTTGGTCAATCCAGGAGATGAACTGAGTGGTTTTTCCACATGCTTATTGATCTTTTCTTAGGTGAATGGTGAGAATGTCTACCTGCCTGTGACCCTGGCCGGAGGAAACCTAACGGTGGTGTATAGTGGCAGCTATGCTGTTCTGAAGACAAACTTTGGCCTGAAGGTTATGTACGACTGGAACATGAAGTTCTACATCACTGTCCCCAGCAGCTACTTCCGCACCCTGGGTGGGCTCTGTGGGAACTACAACGGGGATCACAATGACGAGTTCACTAACCCCAAAGGTAACAAGGAACCCACAGTGGTGAAGTTTGCCCAGAGCTGGAGAACTGAAGATGGCGACTTGTTCTGTCATGATGACTGCCAAGGGGAATGTCCTATCTGCACTCCGGCTCTCCAACAGAAATACAAGGGAGAAAAGTTATGTGGTCTCTTGGCCAAAAAAGATGGCCCATTCGCAAGCTGCCACAAGGTCCTGGACCCAGGCGTGTTCATGGACAACTGTGTCTATGACGTCTGCATCAATAAAGGCATCTATCAGTTCCTCTGTGAGAACATGAAAAGTTACAATGATGCCTGCTTGGCTGAGGGGGTCAAAATTAGCCCTGAGTGGAGGACAATCACTGCATGCCGTGAGTTTCTTTCTTTCCAGACATTTCATAAAGATTTTTAGATTGCACTTTTCACTATTATTTACATATATTTTCTAATTTCACATTTGCAGCACTGGAATGTCCATCAAACAGCTACTACGAGGCGTGTGGCACAGCTTGCCCTGCATCTTGTTCAGATCTAGATGCCGAAGCAAAGTGCAAGGAACCCTGTGTGGAGACCTGTCAATGCAACAAGGGCTTTGTCCTCAGTGGAGACAAATGCATCTCCAAGGAGAGCTGTGGCTGCTCTTATGAAGGACGATACTACCCCTCTGGAATGAAGTTCTGGGAAGATGACAAATGCACAAAGCAGTGTGAATGTAATCCAGGAACAGCCAAGGTTGAATGCAAAGCAACAGCATGCAAGAAATCAGAGGTGTGTGGCCTGCAGAGTGGTAAGAGAGATTGTTACCCAACATCTTATGCCACCTGCCAAGGTTCAGGCGACCCCCACTACCGCACGTTTGATGGCAAGAGGTTCAACTTCCAGGGAACGTGTACTTACGTTCTCTCCAAATTGGTCAGCAAAGACGACAGATCTCTGGCACCTTTTGAGGTGCTTGTAAAGAATCAGAATAGGGGGAGGAACATGGCAGTGTCTTACACAAAGACAGTCACCATCACTGTCTTCAGAAACATCATCATCATGAGTAGGGACAACCCTGGCAAAGTATTGGTAAGCTACCTTAAAATGTTATCCATTCCTAATGAATGACATAATTGCCTTCTGGGTCTATTTTGTCAATGAGCTTTTATGATTATACTACTTAATGTAAGAAGAAATATCAGGACATTATCATCCTTCATGTTCCATTCAAGTTTCGTTCTCTCTCCCCAGGTCAACAACCAGTATGTGAACTTGCCATTTGATGTAGAAGACGGCCAACTGTCCATCTTCCGCAGTGGGTATTTTGGGGTGGTGAAGACCAAATTTGGCCTGACACTGAAGTTCAACTGGAACAGCCACGTCTCCCTAACCCTCCCCAGCTCCTACTCAGACCTCATCGGTGGGCTCTGCGGAAACTGGAATGGCCAACGGAACGACAATCTCCTCAAACCAGACAGGAGCCCTGCTAACACCCCAACAGTATTTGGGGACAGCTGGAAAGTGGGGAACGACCCTGGCTGCTCCAGCGACTGTGACGGCAAGAAGTGCCCCACCTGTGACCACAGCCTGATGCTTGATTACCAAACAGGGAAATATTGTGGCAGGATCACAGACAAAAATGGTCCGTTCAAGTACTGCCACGCCAAGGTGGACCCCAGAGAGTACTATGAGGACTGTGTGTTTGATTTGTGTATGTACCGTGGCCATGCCTCTGCCCTCTGTAACGCCCTCAGCACCTACACCACCGCCTGCCAGGATGCCACTGCCAAGGTGGAACAGTGGAGGTCGGACAGCTTCTGTCGTAAGTAGTGTGCAGACACACATCAGATGTATATTTCAAAACAACTACTGTAACAATTTTGATCATTACTATAAGTCAGAAGTGATTTGTCTCGCTAACAGCTTCTGGTTCCAACATTAAATTCTATCATGTTTGACCTAATGTGTTGTAGCGTCTTCCTGTAAGACCAACAGCCACTATGAGGTGTGTGCCTCAGGCTGCCCCCAGACCTGCAGCGGCCTCGATGAGCCTGAGAGCTGTGGGAACTCCCTGTGCACTGAGGGATGTGTCTGTGACGAAGGGTTCATACTGAGCGACAGCGAGTGTGTGCTGCTGGCTGAATGTGGCTGCGTTCACCAAGGCCAGTACTACCAGATGGGCCAGGTGTTCTTCCCCAACGGCCAGTGCAAAGAGCGCTTGTGTGTAACAAGGATGGAGACGTGGAGTGTAATGTAAAGTTTGCCTGCGGTCCCAGTGAGAAGTGCCAGGTCCAAGACGGGGTGCAGGCCTGTGTACCCATGAGCACAGGCACCTGCCATGTGAGCGGGGCCAGGAGATTCCACTCGTTCGATGGCAGCTGCTTCGGCCTACACGGGGACTGTGTGTACAAAATGTCAGAGGTTGTGGAGAAAGACGGATCGATGGCTCCATTTGTTGTATCAGTGCAGCAGTTGACCAAGATGGATGATGCAATGGTCACCAGGAGGGTTGACATACAGGCCTACAAATACAAGATATCTATGTCTCCCAGAGTTATATGGGAAATAATGGTAGTTTTCTGTCTTGATCTATTCATTTCAGTATTAAAAAGCAACACTTCATTAGAAAAACTGATGTTTTCAATCTTTTCTCCTCTCACAGGTGGATGATGTTGCAACAAATCTCCCACTGTCACTCGGAGATGGAAAGGTCAGGGCCTACCAGAACGGCATTAACATCGTCGTGGTAACAGACTTTGGCTTGATGGTGACCTACGACACCGTTGCTGGCGCCATCATACAGCTTCCATCCATTTACAAAGGTGTTACCGGTGGTCTCTGTGGCAACTATAATGACAAGAAGGAGGATGACTTCCTGCTGCCCAGTGGGTTGCAGGAGCCGTCTGTGGAGAAGTTTGCAGCGGGGTGGTTGGTGGTTCAGGAAGGGGTCAAATGTCAGACAGGATGTGACGGTGGCTTGAAGTGTCCTCCCACCAGTGGACCCCCACCGGCTTGTAGCATCATGAAGTCAACCAAGGGTCCATTTGCCCAATGCCATGCTGTTGTGCCACCACAAGAGCACTTTGAGGAGTGCATGAAGGAGGGAGAGGGTGGGGATGCCCTGTGCCGCCACTTACAGACATATGTGACTTTCTGTCAGTTATCCGGTGGCCTTGTCAGCAGCTGGAGATCTGACCAGTTTTGTCGTGAGTGAATTTTGATATTTGAAGTTAATTTACCTTATCCTGGTTTATCTTAGTGTGCAATATTTTTCTGACCTAATGCTCTGCTGAAAAACAATTGAAGCTGAAGCTGATTTAATTTTTTTGATAACATGCATCTCCTCCCATTTCCATCTGTCCTCTAGCTCTGACGTGTCCAGCTAACAGTCACTATGAGTTGTGTGCCGACACCTGTTCTTCTACCTGTTACTCTCTCAGCGAGTCTCCAAAATGCCCACTATGCCAGGAGGGCTGCCAGTGTGACGATGGCTTTGTGTTTGATGGTGGCAAGTGTGTCCTACTGGAGAACTGTGGCTGTGTGGTTGATGGACACTATTACAAGGTGATCACTGGTTTATTGTGTATCGACAAATAAACTGCCATATCATATATTAACAAATCTATGTTATCCTAAAGTGATTATTACAAATATAGGCCTATATCTGTTCTACGCTAAATGCAAATATAAAGTGGAAATAATATAATCAATCACTATCCTTGGTAAATATATGTATTGTTTGCAATCATCCTATGGTTACCACCATAGTATAAACACTCAATGGTATCATTGACATGTTTTGCTGGTTTTCAGTCTGGCCAGTCTGTGATCCTGGGAAACTGTTCTGAGACCTGCAGCTGTGCCGCAGGAGTGTTCACCTGCAAGAACTCACAGTGCAAAGAGGGTCAGAAATGTGGGATGAAGAATGGAGTCATGGACTGCTACAGCATAGGTAAAAAATACATTAATAATTATAAAACCAAACAGATATGGCTTTGTGTTAGTACATTTGGACGTAGAATTATGGACTTTATTGATGTTCTATTTTGATATTACGATGAGCAAGATATGTCAGCATCTCTAATGCACATTTTGTCAGACCCCTGTGAGGACACTGAGTGCCGTGAGAAAGAAAACTGTGTGGTGATGAACAATAAGGCGATATGTGTGGCCCAGTCCAAGGCCTACTGCTGGTTGTTCGGTGACCCTCACTATAGCACGTTCGATGGCCAGCCCTTCTCCTTCATGGGTACCTGCTCCTACATTCTGGTGAATACGACGGGCAAAGATCCCTCCCTGCCTCAGTTCAGCATCCAGACTAAGAACGAGCCGCGCGTCAACTCCAAAGGCTCCTTCCTCAAGTCAGCCAACATAGACCTGAGTGGTCACAGGATCACCATTCTCAGTGGCCAAAGAGGGACAGTGGAGGTGGGTGGCTTCCAGTTATACTTGATACAGATTTTCCATGTTGAAGTTGAATGTAAGAATCCTCTATGCTCTCCATCCGCTTTAAGTCCTCTTTAATTCCTCTTCTCTCTCTCTTGTCTCAGATTGATGGCATTAGGTCTGACCTCCCTGTGAGTTTGGAGTCTGGCAACATCAGAATCACAGAGTCTGGTATCCAAGGGACCATCCAGACAGATGTTGGCCTGAAGATCACTTTTGACTGGACCGCCTTCTTCATGGTGACCATCAGCAGCAGTTACTACGACAACCTCGGTGGCATTTGTGGCAACTACAATGGTAACAAAACAGACGACTTCACCACTCCCACAGGTGTGCTTTCGGCAAATACCACGGCATGGGTGGCATCCTGGAGTGTTGCTGACGGTGATCCATTCTGCCGGCATGTCTGTAATGGCAACTGCCCCACGTGCTCAGAACTAGACCGGGCACTTTATACTGGACCAAAGTACTGTGGTTTGATGACAGACGGAGGGGGCCCATTTCACCAGTGTCATAAGAAAGTGCCAGTGAAGGAGTTTGCCTCAGACTGCCTCTATGATGTGTGTCTGAATGAGGGTCGACAGGAGGTGTTGTGTGAGACCTTGGCTAACTACGTGGCCAAATGTCAGCAGGCTGGGGTTGTAGTCTCACCGCTGTGGAGAAAGGCCTCCAACTGCCGTAAGTTCTCAGCTAAAACAAAACATCACATTTATGAACTCAGACATTCTGAAATGTGTATAATGAATTTGCAGAATGTATTAGGACTACATTTGATGTTTGTTTTTTCTCAGCTCGAACAGCCCTGGCTTGCCCATACCACAGCCACTATGAGCTATGTGGCACTGCCTGCCCTGCTACCTGTGCCATTCCCAATGTCCCCGAGATCTGTTCCAAAGTCTGTGTGGAAGGCTGCCAGTGCGACATGGGTTACGTGCTCAGTGGTGAACACTGTGTCATCAAGGAGACAGGGTGTGGCTGTACACACAATGACCATTACTACCTGCCTGAAGAAACCTTTTGGGAGGGCAACACATGTCAGAGTAAGTGTGTGTGCGATGGAGCCACACAGAAGTTGGTGTGTATGCCTAGGAAGTGCAAGGCTAGTGAGCACTGTGAAGTGGTCAACGGGGTTCAGGACTGCTACCCTTTCAGCTTCAAGACATGCTCAGCACAGGGGGACCCCCACTTCCGCACCTTTGATGGGAAGCGCTTCGACTTCCAGGGAAACTGTATCTACAAGCTGGCGGGGGTCTGCTCCAAAGATCCTGATCTGGAGAGCTTTGAGGTGACTCTGGAGAACAACAACAGGGGCAGCACCAGAGTCTCCTACGCCAAGGTGGTGACTGTCATTGTGTTGGGAAGTAGTTACACCGTCACAGGTGATTATCACGGCAAAGTTCTGGTGAGTAATAAAGGTCCTATCTATTTTGTATAATATCCTGTTTTGAAGGGGGGAAAAAACAGTCTTACGGAATAGTATCCATTCCACTCTCTATTTTTACTGGACTGTATTTAGGTGGACGATGTCCTGACATCTCTGCCATACTACTCCAACAACACTGAGGTTCAGATCTACAGAAACAGACGTTTTGCTGTACTGGAGACTCATTTCGGTCTCAAGGTCTCCTTCGACTGGTCCAGCGAGGTGAGGGTGAAGGTCCCGAGCACCTACCACAACGCCATCTGTGGTCTCTGTGGCAACCTCAATGACGACCCTGATGACGACCTGCTTCTGCCCAACGGGAAAAAGCCCATGAGTCCCAAGGAGTTTGGAAACAGTTACTGGGTAGCTGACGTACCGGGCTGCTCCCACGAGTGCAAAGATTGTGCCGTTGTAGACATCCCCCTTATAAAGCCCAAATATGTCAGCGCCTGTGATGTCATTGTGGATAAGAGTGGTCCCCTCAGAGACTGCATTGGTAGAGTGGACTCTGATGAGTACAAAGAAGACTGCATCTATGACATGATCCTCAACAACGGCCTACTGACGGCAGCCTGTGACATCATCACCAACTATGTGGAAGAGTGTCAGGAGAAGGGAGGGAAAATTGAGGTCTGGAGGAGTAAAGACTTCTGCCGTATGTTCTCTGGTTTTGTATCACTAATCTTCAGGTTTATGATGAGTCGCAATTCATAAATTCTTTAAACAGGAATCTGACAGTAAAATTAGACTGAAAATTCGAAACCCTACATTTTAAATGAAATCCTGAAACTGTAAAATTGTAACTGATTCCACAGACCTTTCTTTCTCCCTGTGTGTTTTCAGACCTCCCCTGTCCAGAGAACAGTGTCTACA
Source organism: Oncorhynchus tshawytscha (assembly GCF_018296145.1). Classification (NCBI taxonomy): domain Eukaryota; kingdom Metazoa; phylum Chordata; class Actinopteri; order Salmoniformes; family Salmonidae; genus Oncorhynchus; species Oncorhynchus tshawytscha. The sequence continues at coordinate 20,733,425 of NC_056451.1, forward strand.
GCCTCTCGGCCTCCGGGTGCCCGGCCACATGCTATTCCATGTCCTCCGCCCCAGGATGCACCACTCCTCCAGGGGAGGGCTGTCAATGCAAACCTGGTTTCCTGCTGAGCGATGACAAGTGTGTCCACATGAAGAACTGTGGCTGTCACCACAAGGGTCGCTACTTTGTGTCCGGCGAGGTCTTCTATAAGGAGAACTGCCACCACCGCTGCAGCTGTAACTCCGGCGAGATGGCCTGTGAGGTGGCGCCCTGCGGTCCGAAGACCACGTGTGCGGTGGTGAAGGGGGTCAGGGGCTGTTACATTATCAGCAGCAAAGATTCAAACAACCAGTCATGGATTGAAAAACTCCTTAACAAATATGGAAAACCTGTACATATCAAGTTTGGAGGCTAGAACATTTTAATTTTCAAATAAGATCTCATGGATCTAAAATATCCTTTAAAAACTTCCCTTTCATGTCCAGGTTGTAGGCTAAAGCATTTCAACATAAAATAGTAAAATTACCTTCAAATTACCTTCTGTATGTGATAACATATTCTGAACTATATAATGTTGTGAGGGATTATGAGTACTCATGCATGGAATTGTTATTTAACTCTGTATTTGTTATAATCCAAATATAATCCCATAATTGTGATCAGATTATCTCTGTATGCATGTATCTCTGTCTATCCTTTAGTCAAGAGAATTTTCAATCCCAATGATAATAACTGACAATCAATAGCTCTGACCAATCCCCGAGATCTGTAAGACCATGGGTTTAATAATAACTAGTCAAAGGCTCAGTTTAGGCAAAAAGATAGCAGTTTATTCAGAGAATATTCTTAAATCCATTATACAAAGACATCCACTTTATGGCTGCGCACATACTTCCACACAAACAGTAGGTATCCTACGCACATACTTCCACACAAACAGTAGGTGAGTTTTATCTCTATAGTTCTCACCACTGTGTATCACTGCCCAGCCAATAGTTCCATTCCCCCCGAGATTAGGGAAACCTTGAGAAGTACTCCCTATGCTATCATAGGTTCCTCAGAAGCCTAGCCAGCTCGGTCCAAACACAGTTTAACACAGTTTTTTCTTCTTCGGCACACACATACAAGTTCAAATCCTAAACTATGTCTTGCTCAGACAGTCTGTGTTTTTCCACTATACAGATACATTGTTTAACCCAATTCTGACTAAAACTACACACATCATCAGATTATAATTTTATGATTCTAATCAATTTCATACAGTTATAAGGTTTCAGAGTGGAATAATTTTATCATTATCTTTCAACATATACATTATTTTATTACCTTCACAACTTTCAAAAGCCTAATAATAAACATATAGCAGCTAAATGAGTCTGTGTCATCTGTTTATCCTGCATTTAGTAGTAATGGTGGAATTACTACAGTTTTGGTTTAATCAGATAACTCAAAACCTCTCAATTCATTCAAACAAAACTGTTGAGTATATTAATCTTGTATATGCCATGCCATATTATATACTGCCTCTGCTCACTGGGCACAGATGTCAGTTCAATGTCTAGTTTTGAATTATTACTTGTGAGGTATTGAGTTGTCAACGTGAAATCAGCAACACGTGTCATCATGTCATTGGATTTTGGGTTAAAAGTTTGGTGAAAAAAAGACAATGACCTTATATTGATGACTTTTTCACATTAATTCAATGTCATAAAATAGTTTTTGGGGGTTGAAATTACTTCGGAAACAACGTTGATTGAACCAGTTTTTGCCGAGTGGGTGTTATTGCAAAATAACACAAATCAGTTTGGTGCTTTGGCTATGGTATTGTTGTGGCTATTGGAATTTCTTTCTCTCCAAACAGCATACGTTTGACAGTAATTTCAGCTAAATAAATGTTTTATGTTGACATCAGTACTACTCCACAAACGGACACTGCTGGTCAGATAACACACAGCTGTTGGTACTACGTTCTTGAATCAAAGATTGTATTGATTATATATTTTCTGGAATACCACTCTCTTCCCTACAGGGCTAAAGCCACTATGCACTGTCAATACATTCTACAGTTATCTCTGTTAACTCTACTCTCCCTGCCAGGTACGTTTTATCTTTGTTTCAGTTAATTATATCCATCAGTGGAAAATGAATAAATCAATGTATTGATGTTTCAATCGCTGTTTTCAGGCACACTGGCACGCACCTGGTCTGTCCGGTACCGTGACAGGGACACGATTACTGTTATCTGTGCATCAAAAGGCTCATCAGTGGTATTTGACTGTATATACAGCTACCCAGCTGACAAAAAAGTTAGAAGAAAGATATGGTTCACTCCGAGAGGCGATACAAAACTAGATGGCTCACAGCAAGGAGATGGAGTGTTTAACACATCTGGACTGACTAATAAATCAAGATACAGTGGAAGAACAGAGTTTTATGACCAAGACAATAACTGCACACTGAAATTCTGAAGATGACTGTGGCAGATTTTTCTCGAGATTTGAGTCAAATACAAGTAATCAAGCCCCTCAGGGATTTACAGGGTCATTGGGTGTGGACCTGAATATATCAGGTAAATCTAGATTTGTGTACATGTCATCATACCAAACAATTAAGGTATTACCTAATGTAGGATGGTCAGTCATTAACCCTTCAACATGTCCTATATTTGTTACACATGTATCTTCTTTATGTCAGTCTTATCCCTAAAGTTAAATGAAAATGGCCCCGTTAAGGAGCGAGACCATGTCACCTTGGCCTGTACATCCTCCACCTGTAAATCTCCTCAAATGGAGTTCCTCTGGTTTAAAACAGGGATGAAAACTGCCGAGGGCCCAAGAAGGTGACACCTTTTTTTTTGCACTGAAACATGCAAAACCTCCCTGCTAGGGGGAAATGCAGGTTTTAACTAATGAAACATGCAAAACCTCCCTGCTAGGGGGACATGCAGGTTTTAACTAATGAAACATGCAAAACCTCCCTGCTAGGGGGAAATGCAGGTTTTAACTGATTAAACATGCAAAACCTCCCTGCTAGGGGGACATGCAGGTTTTAACTAATGAAACATGCTAAACCTCCCTGCTAGGGGGAAATGCAGGTTTTAACTAATAAAACATGCAAAACGTCCCTGCTAGGGGGACATGCAGGTTTTAACTAATGAAACATGCTAAACCTCCCTGCTAGGGGGAAATGCAGGTTTTAACTAATGAAACATGCAAAACCTCCCTGCTAGGGGGAAATGCAGGTTTTAACTGATTAAACATGCAAAACCTCCCTGCTAGGGGGAAATGCAGGTTTTAACTAATGAAACATGCAAAACCTCCCTGCTAGGGGGAAATGCAGGTTTTAACTGATTAAACATGCAAAACCTCCCTGCTAGGGGGAAATGCAGGTTTTAACTGATTAAACATGCAAAACCTACCTGCTAGGGGGAAATGCAGGTTTTAACTAATGAAACAGGCAAAACCTCACTGCTAGGGGGAAATGCAGGTTTTAACTAATGAAACATGCAAAACCTCCCTGCTAGGGGGAAATGCAGGTTTTAACTAATGAAACATGCAAAACCTCCCTGCTAGGGGGAAATGCAGGTTTTAACTAATGAAACATGCAAAACCTCCCTGCTAGGGGAAATGCAGGTTTTAACTAATGAAACATGCAAAACCTCCCTGCTAGGGGAAATGCAGGTTTTAACTAATGAAACATGCAAAACCTCCCTGCTAGGGGAAATGCAGGTTTTAACTAATGAAACATGCAAAACCTCCCTGCTAGGGGAAATGCAGGTTTTAACTGATTAAACATGCAAAACCTCCCTGCTAGGGGAAATGCAGGTTTTAACTAATGAAACATGCTAAACCTCCCTGCTAGGGGAAATGCAGGTTTTAACTAATGAAACATGCAAAACCTCCCTGCTAGGGGGAAATGCAGGTTTTAACTAATGAAACATGCAAAACCTCCTGCTAGGGTTTTGCAGGTTTTAACTAATGAAACATGCAAAACCTCCCTGCTAGGGGAAATGCAGGTTTTAACTAATGAAACATGCAAAACCTCCCTGCTAGGGGGAAATGCAGGTTTTAACTAATGAAACATGCAAAACCTCCCTGCTAGGGGGAAATGCAGGTTTTAACTAATGAAACATGCAAAACCTCCCTGCTAGGGGGAAATGCAGGTTTTAACTAATGAAACATGCAAAACCTCCCTGCTAGGGGGAAATGCAGGTTTTAACTAATGAAACATGCAAAACCTCCCTGCTAGGGGGACATGCAGGTTTTAACTAATGAAACATGCAAAACCTCCCTGCTAGGGGGAAATGCAGGTTTTAACTAATGAAACATGCAAAACCTCCCTGCTAGGGGGACATGCAGGTTTTAACTAATGAAACATGCAAAATCTCCCTGCTAGGGGGAAATGCAGGTTTTAACTAATGAAACATGCAAAACCTCCCTGCTAGGGGGAAATGCAGGTTTTAACTAGTGAAACATGCAAAACCTCCCTGCTAGGGGGAAATGCAGGTTTTAACTGGTTAAACAACAAAGAATATGATCTGCATGACCCGTTTCTGTGTGTAAAATAAAAAGTGAAGAATGTGAACATAACTCACAGCTAAAAAATGTAAAGAAAGCAATCCAGTCTTATTTGTTGCCTAGGCTTTACTGCAAATGACACTCAAGTCTTGAGAAAAAAAACAATACACTAATATTGCAGTTAACCCTGATAGCCTTCATAATAGAACGCTTGTAACCACACACATAAATATTGCACTTGGGAAATGCTGCATTCTGTTGTTATGTAAACGATTGACTGAGCCTTGGATACAGCCAGTATTGCTCCAAATGTGCATCACTCGTTTGCTTACAGCCAGTAGTGATCCAACCCCCCAAAACTTTTCTCATCGAATCTACACAAATCACAAAGGTCACCTATTTTGGATTCAAAACGACAAATTTCGCAAAAAGGTGACTCGTTTGCATCCCTGGTTTGAAGATGGCCACCCACTCCCTGGTGGGCAGTATCGCCTAGGTCCACTTTCCTCTAATGACACTGGGTGCAACTCCTGTGGTCTGGGACAAGGCATGTCTACACCAATACTGCTGGATGTGAGATGTGAGTCAGCAAGATTCTTTCAGTAGTCAGCTACCTTCAAGTTGTTGTTTTCTCTTCTCAGTGGCCAATGTAAATTTCAGTTGGCCTGGTTGATTCATTGTCTGAATTAATGTATAAATGCAGTACTACTAACATACAATCAAATGAATACACACAATACAATGTTGTTTTCTGTACGTCTGCTACCAGATGCTCCAAGGAACGTTTCTGTTAAGGTCAGCCCGAGCCCCGAGGTAGTGAAAGGCAGTCGTCTGACTCTGACCTGAAGCAATAACGCCAACCCTGCAGCAAAGACCTACACCTGGTTTCAGAGGACCTGAACGCTAACTTCACTAAGATTAGGGATGGGGAAAGAACACACCTTCCACGAAATAGATTCTGATGACAGTGGACTGTACTTCTGTATGGCCCAGAATGCCGTTGGATCACAGAACTCTACAGAACATGAGGTGAAAGTTAAAGGTACTGCAACACTTCTGCACTTCTTGTATGTCACGCTGTTGTGATGTCTGCCCTGTGTATCTCAACAAAACAAAGGCATGCCGAGAGGGATATGAAGTTACAGTATATGATCTTATCAGGTTTAATAGTGTATTTTCTCTTGTGTTCCAGAATCAGCCCATTTAATGATGGTCCTGGCAGCATTTGGGGCTCTCTTCCTTGTCACAGCAGTGATTGTGGTGCTCTTCATTTACATAAAAAGGTGAGTGGTTTGAAAATGTCTTATAAAGTACTAAACATATATTATAGTGCACCGAAGGGTCCTCTCTCCCCTATGTCTTCTTTAGAAATCTACAGAATTATATTCACCCCATTCCCCTCCCTCTTCAGCTGTGTACACAAATGAAAATACACTGTCTACAGGCTTGATGTCGTAATCATGTCACAACTGAAACTTTCACAACTTCTTTTTTCCAATGTTCTTTCGAAAAGATTTACCATACTGGCATCGACAACCACCAACTGTTGGTTTGGTTGGCCCAAAGTGGAAAGTTACTGAAAAGCATGACAGGCTATTTAGTTGGCCTTTATGGCTGAATTCTCACTTTGTTGTATCATCCACAGACGGAAGTTGAATACGGCCGAGAAGAAGCTTCCAACCAAACCATTCCCCCAAGTAGGTGATCAGAGGAAAGTAAAGTACGAACAGTGGCCTTACTGTGGTTGTCATTGCGAATGGGCTATGTTGTCATTGCGAAACAAACCTTACACATGGAATTTATTGTTCTGTTTTTCTTAAATAAAAACAGCTTGTATGTAAATGTGGAAATCAATCCCATTGAACTTTGAGTTCATTAAAATATGCCAATGAGTAGAAAGAAAGAGTCATTCTATGCCTGGGGCCAGTGCTCAGTATTTTGACTGTATTCTGACTGTTAGATACAGAAAGCAACCTTGTCTAGACCAGAGGACATCTATGAAAACGTGAAATGGTCAGCCAAGCCGATCACTGATCCTGATGACATGAACTACGCAGAGCTCAATATCAGGCCTGCTCCTTCACCCAGGTAAATAAACACAGAGTGAGTGAGACACTCAAAGTAAATTGCACAAGGAAAATAATGTGTATCAAAACCATTGCATAATAACTTGCAAAAAAACGTGTCCCCAACAATGCAACAACAGGCTTACATTACGTAGTATCTGTAATATAGTAATAACTACTAGGTAAATACAAATATAGATCTGCACTAAAACCTGTTCCCTTTAAAAGGATGCAGCGGAATAACAAGGCAGAAGATGACGATGCAGTTATCTACAGACAACTGCAAACACACTGAGGTGGTCAGAGAACTTTGATATCTAGACCTCAAGGCCTACAGTATGGTAAACTCAAGAAAAGTGAATGAAAAAAAGTATGTTTAAGTCACGTTTTTTAAATAGCAAAATACAAGCTGTTATACTGTATGTGTATGTACTAACAATGTACAGTGTACAATGTACAAAATAAACAGTAAAAAAGTGGATAATTATACAAATACAAACATAAAATGATTACATGAGCACACAGGGTATTCCATTTAACAACAGATTATTAAAAATAAGCATATCATATTGCTCTGTAATATATGAGCTCTGTATATTTCTCATGATTACAACACTTGAAGAGATGTAATTTTGACACGTCATTATTCCTTAATGAGATTAAGCTCAATGTAGAAACATGTTAATATGTTAGGATAAACTGTCCTTATCAAATAATGGTATGTCATTGTCACGGCTCTCGTCGTAATGAGGATCGGACCAAGGCGCAGCGGGGTAAGTGTTCATGATATTATTTGATCACAAAACACTCGAACAAAATAAACAATAGAGAAAACAGAAACAGTTCTGTAAGGTGTATAAACTATACAGAAAACAACTACCCACAAAACACAGGTGGGAAAAAGGCTGCCTAAGTATGATTCCCAATCAGAGACAACAATAGACAGCTGTCCCTGATTGAGAACCATACCCGGCCAAAACATAGAAATAAAGAAACTAGAATGCCCACCCTAGTCACACCCTGGCCTAACCAACATAGAGAATAAAATCCTCTCTATGGCCAGGGCGTGACAGTCATTTACAGATTTTTTTTTGCAGATTAAAGTGAATATAGACTTATGTATAGAGTTAATATAGAGTTATGATTCAATTAACTTCTTTGGGAAAGGGGGCAGCATTTTCACTTTTGGATGAATAGCGTGCCCAGAGTGAACTGCCTCCTACTCTGTCCCAGATGTTAATATATGCATATTACTATTAGTATTGGATAGAAAACACTCTGAAGTTTCCAAAACTGTTTGAATGATGTCTGTGAGTATAACAGAACTCATATGGCAGGCAAAAACCTGAGAACAAATCCAAACAGGAAGTGGGAAATCTGAGGTTTGTAGTTTTTGAACTCACCCCTATTGAATACACAGTGGGATATTGGTCATGTTACACTTCCTAAGGCTTCCACTAGATGTCAACCGTCTTTAGAAAGTTGTTTCAGGCTTCTCATGTGATGTGGGACCGGATGGGAGCTCTTTGAGTCAGTGGTCTGCCGACAGCCTCGTTCTCAGTCACACGCTTTCACTTGAGAGGTAGCTGTAGTTCCATTGCTTTTCAACAGACAATGGAATTCTCCGGTTGGAACATTATTGAACTTTTATGATAAAACATCCTAAAGATTGATTCTATACTTAGTTTGACAAGTTTCTTCGACCTGTAATATAACTTTTTGAACGTTTCCGAATGGACCAGATCGCGCATTTGGATTTGTTTACCAAACGCCCAAAAGCTATTGGACATAAATGGACATACATGATGGACAATATCGAACAAAACAAGGATTTATTGTGGAACTGCAATTCCTGGGAGTGCATTCTGATGAAGATCATCAAAGGTAAGTGAATATTTATAATGCTATCTATGATGCTATCTATAGAGGTTAATGAACTACGAAGGTCTCCCTGACAATTTACAGCAGCCTTAAAGTACTGAAAGATAACATGAATGTACATGTTAAGGCTGTGTAAGGGAGGTGAAGTCAGGTGCAGGAGTGCAGATTAGAGTAAACAGGCACACTTTTATTCGGGTACAAAAATTGGCACAAAAAATGACATCTAAGTGCCCAAAAAACACTGAACATGAAACAGAAGTATATTGCGTGAACATACACCATTAACAATAAACAATTACACAAAAAGACATGGAGGGGAACAGAGGACTAAATACATGCAGTGTGATTATGGAATGAAAACCAGGTGTGTATCAAACAAGACAAAACAAATGGATATATGAGAAATGGAGCGGCGATGGCTAGAAAGCCGGTGACGTCGATCGCCGAACGCCGCCCGAACAAGGAGAGGAGCCGACTTCGGCGGAAGTCGTGACGGCATATGAATTTAAAAGCAAGGAAATGTGACACTTAACAGGAGATTACACAGGGCTGGATGAAATTACAACCATCTGTTGATGTTAGACTTTACAATTCACAGATCATTTTCCGAATCCTTATCCTTTCTCAACTTGGACTGTCCTGGGAACTCTCCAAATACATTTAACTAAGACCCCCTACTCACAACACTTCCTCCTTTCTACTTTGGCATTTACAGGTTCCATTCTTCAGATACTAGGATGCCACTTCCTGTTCAGTAACTCAGACCTCTGTGGCAGGATCTCCAATGGGGGACGTTTTCCTGATAAGAAATCATAGGTCAGGCTAGAAATAAAATACAACTTACAACTAGCCATGTAAATATTTAATGAGTCATTAGCTCAGTAACTAAATATGCACATGCAAATACAGGAAAATAAGACTAATAAGCCTATTCATTCCCGTGTTCGTCAGCTCAAGTCATGAAAGACTCTAGCAGTGGCAAGTGGGTGGTGGCTACCTAACAATTAAAATTGGTATCAAATGGCTAAGGGTGTCACTTTGCACATGGGTATATTAGTGATAATGGGATTTATATGTTTAAATGAATGATTAGAATATTCCACCCTGAAACCATATGATTGTATGAAATTGATTAGAATCATGAGATTATTCTAATAATGTGTGTGGTTTTAGTCAGTAGAATTATATATCCGTGAGTGTAGTTTTAAGTCAGAATTAGGGTATAACAATATATCTGTACAATATGTCTATTATAGTATCTTAAAAACAGACTGTTTGAGCAGGATTCGGTGCCGACCTTGGCTGGGGGCCACTGAGAGTACTTCCCAGGGTCTCCTTATCTTGAGGGAGGACAGGGAGTGATTCTCACGGACTCCCCTAATCTTTGTCGGCTGGGTAGCAGGACAGTGTGTGCGTAGGATACCTAATGTTTGTGTGTGAAAGTATGTGCGTGTGTGCGTAGGATACCTAATGTTTGCGTGTGAAAGTATGTGCGTGTGTGCGTAGGATACCTAATGTTTGTGTGTGAAAGTATGTGCGGAAGAAGCCAGTATAAAATGAATGGTTTTGTACAACAGACCAGCGCTCTCGTGAATAAACCTTTTGCCTATTTAGCTGGGCCTCCGTCTGTTTCATTCGACCAGTATCTTACAAATTCTGGGTTGCAGACTGAGTAGTTTAATTGATTTGGGTTATAAACATTGAGAACATAATTCCTGTAACAATTAGTTATAATTTAATCAGTCCGTGATCAAACACACTTGCTGACTTATAAGTGTGGAGGTGCCTCTTTTTGACATTTTTTATGGATCACAGCCCGTTTAGGGGAGGGTGGGCTGTGTCCACCCCTCTGACATCGTCATCGGCCACCTACTCAAATTTAGTGAGGAGTTCTTTGTCGCCCGTGACCTCCACCTGCAACCCATTATTTGCTCCATTTTGTGTCTGCAGTTTTGGGATGCTATCCCTCGGTGTTCCTAGCCTATTCAACTTCAAGTCTCTGCATTGAATTACACACATAAACTGAGGCTCAGGAGGGGTCATATAGAGAAACACACATAACCACACTACAACTGAAAATGTTACATTGAGGAACAGGCAGACAGTAGGCTAGAGAACAGTATTACCCATTACAGGTGCCGTCCCCCTCCTCCACAGTCTTCATCCCAGGGACCTACTGCCCAAACAGCTTGACAGCCAGGAACATCAGCATGCCACAGCTGTTGATATAGCAACAGGTGGCGTCCACAGCAATCAGTAGCACCAAAAAGTTGAGCATGACAATGCTTGCCACAGCCCCTTTCCCCATCCCACCCTTGTTCATCTTGGCCACAGAAGGGGAAGAAGTGAGGAAAGGAGTGAGGGAGAGAATGAAAGGGAGGGAGAGAAGGAGAGAGAGACACTGAGAAGGAGAGATAATCATAATTAAACTCAGTAATACAATTTATTCTGCTCTGGCTGCTCTGTTCTGGAACTGTTTTTATTTCAGAGATGTTTTACTTTATTGGGCAATAGTCCTTTTCCAGTATGTGACTGTGGTAAAGCTGTGAAACAGCTCGCAAGGAATGACGTCACCAAATCATTAACTCATTTCTGGCACCAGTGCCTGTTTGCAAGCTCTGCCTGGGACTCTGTAAAAACTATTATAAGGTGAGAGCGCAGAAACGTGGTAGCGGAGGAGCTGGTCCTTCAATGAAGGTGAGGCTCTGTAGCCCTTATATGCAATTATATTGCACTCACCCTATAATGGTGGGAGGGTTGTTGCTTAAGGCCAAGGCTACTCAGTGCACATTAGATATGTACTGTACCTACTGTCGGCCTGCAACTTGTCATACCTGCTGGCTCAGCAAGGATGCACACGCTCAGACCCCACGGGAGTGTCTCGTCAGCTAGACAAGCTAAATGTTTTTAAATGTTTTCAATGTTTAGTGTCAAGTCCGTGTCCTATTCTGTTGGCAGAGTCCTGGTAAATGTGTTTAGTTGTTAGGAGTAGCTTTTTAAATTACAGGGTGGGTTATGAAAGGAGGACAGAACAGCTATTGTAGCTTAAGAGGGCTGGGTCCTCTTTGTGCCTTCATCACTATCATGTGGGTCTTTTGACTGTTTGTATTGGTCCAAGCATCTGTCTGCAGTGAAGTCGCAAGCTTTAAGAGTATTTGATGTCCAGTTTGTCGTGTAACTGCATGTTTCCACCTTTGTATGCAGTGTCACCTCCTAGTGTGTAATTAAGCTCATAGCCTATGTGCCTTACACCACAGTTTTCTTCTTCCTACTCAGGCTCAGTTGCATAGACCGCAGAAATATAGTAGGGCGTCTCTCTGAGATAATCCACACTGTTTTACGAATTTAAATGTTTTTCGCGACGCGGATCCTGTGTTCTGCCTTTCAACCAGGACAACAGAATGGATCCTATGCGGCGACCCAAAAAACGACTCCGAAAAAGAGGGAAACGAGGCGGTCTTCTGATCAGACTCCGGAGACGGGCACATCGTGCACCACTCCCTAGCATTCTTCTCGCCAATGTCCAGTCTCTTGACAACAAGGTTGATGAAATCCGAGCAAGGGTAGCATTCCAGAGGGACATCAGAGACTGTAACGTTCTTTGCTTCACGGAAACATGGCTCACTGTAGAGACGCTATCGGAGGCGGTGCAGCCAGCGGGTTTCTCCACGCATCGCGCCGACAGAAACAAACATCTTTCTGGTAAGAAAAGAGGGGCGGGGGCGTATGCCTTATGGCTAACGAGACATGGTGTGATGAAAGAAACATACAGGAACTCAAATCCTTCTGTTCACCTGATTTAGAATTCCTCACAATCAAATGTAGACCGCATTATCTACCAAGAGAATTCTCTTCGATTATAATCACAGCCGTATATATCCCCCCCAAGCAGACACATCGATGGCTCTGAACAAACTTTATTTGACTCTTTGCAAACTGGAATCCATTTATCCGGAGGCTGCATTCATTGTAGCTGGGGATTTTAACAAGGCTAATCTGAAAACAAGACTCCCTAAATTTTATCAGCATATCGATTGCGCAACCAGGGGTGGAAAAACCTTGGATCATTGTTACTCTAACTTCCGTGACGCATATAAGGCCCTGCCCCGCCCTCCTTTCGGAAAAGCTGACCACGACTCCGTTTTGTTGATCCCTGCCTACAGACAGAAACTAAAACAAGAGGCTCCCACGCTGAGGTCTGTCCAACGCTGGTCCGACCAAGCTGACTCCACACTCCAAGACTGCTTCCATCACGTGGACTGGGAGATGTTTCGTATTGCGTCAGATAACAATATTGACGAATACGCTGATTCGGTGTGCGAGTTCATTAGAACGTGCGTTGAAGATGTCGTTCCCATAGCAACAATTAAAACATTCCCTAACCAGAAACCGTGGATTGATGGCAGCATTCGCGTGAAACTGAAAGCGCGAACCACTGCTTTTAATCAGGGCAAGGTGACTGGTAACATGACCGAATACAAACAGTGCAGCTATTCCCTCCGCAAGGCTATCAAACAAGCTAAGCGTCAGTACAGAGACAAAATAGAATCTCAATTCAACGGCTCAGACACAAGAGGCATGTGGCAGGGTCTACAGTCAATCACGGACTACAAGAAGAAATCCAGCCCAGTCACGGACCAGGATGTCTTGCTCCCAGGCAGACTAAATAACTTTTTTGCCCGCTTTGAGGACAATACAGTGCCACTGACACGGCCTGCAACGAAAACATGCAGACTCTCCTTCACTGCAGCCGAGGAGAGTAAGACATTTAAACGTGTTAACCCTCGCAAGGCTGCAGGCCCAGACGGCATCCCCAGCCGCGCCTTCAGAGCATGTGCAGACCAGCTGGCCGGTGTGTTTACGGACATATTCAATCAATACCTATACCAGTCTGCTGTTCCCACATGCTTCAAGAGGGCCACCATTGTTCCTGTTCCCAAGAAAGCTAAGGTAACTGAGCTAAACGACTACCGCCCCGTAGCACTCACTTCCGTCATCACGAAGTGCTTTGAGAGACTAGTCAAGGACCATATCACCTCCACCCTACCTGACACCCTAGACCCACTCCAATTTGCTTACCGCCCAAATAGGTCCACAGACGATGCAATCTCAACCACACTGCACACTGCCCTAACCCATCTGGACAAGAGGAATACCTATGTGAGAATGCTGTTCATCGACTACAGCTCGGCATTTAACACCATAGTGCCCTCCAAGCTCGTCATCAAGCTCGAGACCCTGGGTCTCGACCCCGCCCTGTGCGACTGGGTACTGGACTTCCTGACGGGCCGCCCCAGGTGGTGAGGGTAGGCAACAACATCTCCACCCCGCTGATCCTCAACACTGGGGCCCCACAAGGGTGCGTTCTGAGCCCTCTCCTGTACTCCCTGTTCACCCACGACTGCGTGGCCACGCACGCCTCCAACTCAATCATCAAGTTTGTGGACGACACAACAGTGGTAGGCTTGATTACCAACAACGACGAGACGGCCTACAGGGAGGAGGTGAGGGCCCTCGGAGTGTGGTGTCAGGAAAATAACCTCACACTCAACGTCAACAAAACTAAGGAGATGATTGTGGACTTCAGGAAACAGCAGAGGGAACACCCCCATCCACATCGATGGAACAGTAGTGGAGAGGGTAGCAAGTTTTAAGTTCCTCGGCATACACATCACAGACAAACTGAATTGGTCCACTCACACAGACAGCATCGTGAGGAAGGCGCAGCAGCGCCTCTTCAACCTCAGGAGGCTGAAGAAATTCGGCTTGTCACCAAAAGCACTCACAAACTTCTACAGATGCACAATCGAGAGCATCCTGGCGGGCTGTATCACCGCCTGGTATGGCAACTGCACCGCCCTCAACCGTAAGGCTCTCCAGAGGGTAGTGAGGTCTGCACAACGCATCACCGGGGGCAAACTACCTGCCCTCCAGGACACCTACACCACCCGATGTTACAGGAAGGCCATAAAGATCATCAAGGACATCAACCACCCGAGCCACTGCCTGTTCACCCCGCTGCCATCCAGAAGGCGAGGTCAGTACAGGTGCATCAAAGCTGGGACCGAGAGACTGAAAAACAGCTTCTATCTCAAGGCCATCAGACTGTTAAACAGCCACCACTAACATTGAGTGGCTACTGCCAACACACTGTCAATGACACTGACTCTACTCCAGCCACTTTAATCATGGGAATTGATGGGAAATGTTGTAAATATATCACTAGCCACTTTAAACAATGCTACCTTATATAATGTCACTTACCCTACATTGTTCATCTCATGCATACGTTGATACTGTACTCTACATCATCGACTGCATCCTTATGTAATACATGTATCACTAGCCACTTTAACTATGCCACTTGGTTTACATACTCATCTCATATGTATACTGTACTCGATATCATCTACTGTATCTTGCCTATGCTGCTCTGTACCATCACTCATTCATATATCCTTATGAACATATTCTTTATCCCCTTACACTGTGTATAAGACAGTAGTTTTTTTTTGAATTGTTAGTTAGATTACTTGTTCGTTATTACTGCATTGTCGGAAATAGAAGCACAAGCATTTCGCTACACTCGCATTAACATCTGCTAACCATGTGTATGTGACAAATAAAATTTGATTTGATTTGATTTGATTTGATTTGAAGGCGAGGTCAGTACAGGTGCATCAAAGCTGGGACCGAGAGACTGAAAAACAGCTTCTATCTCAAGGCCATCAGACTGTTAAACAGCCATCACTAACATTGAGTGGCTGCTGCCAACACACTGACACTGACACTGACTCAACTCCAGCCACTTTAATAATGGGAATTGATGGGAAATGATGTAAATATATCACTAGCCACTTTAAACAATGCTACCTTATATAATGTTCCTTACCCTACATTATTCATCTCATATGCATACGTATATACTGTACTCTATATCATCCTTATGTAATACATGTATCACTAGCCACTTTAACTATGCCACATTGTTTACATACTCATCTCATATGTATATACTGTACTCGATACCATCTACTGTATCTTGCCTATGCTGCTCTGTACCATCACTCATTCATATATCCTTATGTACATATTCTTTATCCCCTCACACTGTGTATAAGACAGTAGTTTTGAAATTGTTAGTTAGATTACTTGTTGGTTATTACTGCATTGTCAAAACTAGAAGCACAAGCATTTCGCTACACTCGCATTAACATCTGCTAACCATGTGTATGTGACAAATAAAATTTGATTTGATTTGATTTGATTTATAAAATATATAATTGTTTTCTATATTGTTGTTGAGTTCTGGTGTTTCCTTCACTCAGACAAACCGGTTAATCAAAAGGTGGTGGCAGCACTACCCTACTCTGCTCAATCCAGTATTTGTCCCTCCTCTCAGAAGGTTTCAAGCTTTATTTCACTACTACAGTATGTTATAGCAGCTTACCAGGTTGTGGGACATTGAAGTTCAGCTTGGCTGGGCTGGAGGAGCTGTAGGGATTGACGGCTAACACCTGCATGTGGTAGTCTGATTTATACTGCAGGTCATGGAGGTTGATCACTGTCGAGTTGGACGGCAGGTCCTTCACCCTCCAGTCCTCATCCACCTTATTCTAAGAGAAAGACAGAGAGGGGGGTACGGACATGCAAACTCTGTAATGTCTTGAATGGCGCTGGAGAGAATGGCTCACGTTTTACATGCTCCTAACCAACTGTGTTATTTTGTTCTTTTTCTTGCGTTGTTTGTAACTTATTTTTGTACCCCAAATATGGAGGAGGCAGGTGGCAGAGGGAGGAGGTAGGGAACTGGTCTGTCTGCCCAATATAAAGGATCAAAACTGGCGGAGGAATAAAAATAGCATAAATAGGAAAGTATACCAATTTCAATTGAGGACCAGGATGTTGACAACTGTGCCATACAGATTGCAAAATAGTTGGGAAGAGATTTTTGATGTACTGATTCCATGGTACAGGGTATATGAGTTGATATATAAAACAACGCAAGATTCAAGACTTCGTGCTTTTCAGCTAAAATGATTGTATAGAATACTTGCCACCAACAAAATGTTGAATATTTGGGGCATAAGCTCTGCAGATTTTGATGTGAGGATCCAGAATCAATAGACCATTTATTTTGGTATTGCTCTCAGGTAGCCTGTTTCTGGTCTCAGGTTCAGGAATGGCTGAAAATGCATAGCATTGATCTAAAAATTGACTCTAGTAATAGTACTGTTAGGAGATTTGGGGAGACCGGGTCAGTCAATTACTAATATACTCATACTCTTAGTAAAAGTATTTACCTTCAACTCGCAATCTGTGGATTCTATTCGATTAGATAAAATGTTGCATTGTTGTTTGCTGTTTTCTTCTTTCTTCTGTCTTTTCCTTTTTTCTCTTTTGTTCATTCTCTTGGTTGTTGGTGCATTGGGGGTACTTGGGGGTGGGATTAATTGTATTTTTAACTTTTATTCCTGAGGGGGACTGTGGGAGGGGTCTCGAATGGTTGATGCACAGCTATTGGGGAACTGTGGGGGGATCTTGGAGGGTTCGGGTTCACGTTTTTGGCCTGGTGGTAGATTGGTCAACATTCCCTTGAGCAGGGCATTGACCCTGGATGCTTCTATGTGTCTCTCTGAATGGGAATCAGTTGGATGACTGGTATGATGTAGTTGTTGAGCAGCTTCACTGCAAATACATTGTATGTTTTGAATGTTCAATACATTTTTAAATTTAAAAAAAAGTTTCTAATCAATAACCTATACCCGTGTGTGTGTATCCCGTGTTATCATTTAGTTTGTTAGTGAATAAATAATCAAATCAATGGAATGATCAGTAAGACTCGGGTTTGTGCAGATCGAAGAAGTATGCAACGTTCAGAATGAGACTGATATGAGGTAATGATTAATAGGTGACTCTTATCGATATATAACATATCTTTAGAGTTTAATTCGGGAGATGGTAACTTTATGAACAACTTATTCCGTCCGTGGTGCCCCAAATTCCTAATGACTTAATTGTTACATGATTTATTTAATCGGGTGACAATTAAACATAGTTAGCTGATTCGATAAGTAACAGTCAGCACATTAATGAAAGTCATGTCACGACAATATATATAGTACCATTCAAAATCTGTACACACCTACTCATTCCAGGGTTTTTCTTTATTTTTACTATTTTCTACATTGTAGAATAATAGTGAAGACATCAAAACAATGAAATAACACATGGAATCATGTAGTAACCAAAGTAGCCACCCTTTGCCTCGGTGACAGCTTTGCACACTCTTTGTATTCTCTCAACCACCTTCATGATGTAGTCACCTGGGATGCATGTCAATTAACAGGTGTGCCTTGTTCAAAGTTATTTTGTGGAATTTCGTTCCTTCTTAATGAATTTGAGCCAGTCATTTGTGTTGTGACAAGGTAGGTGTGGTATACAGAAGATAGCCCTATTTGGTAAAATACCAAGTCCATATTATGGCAAGAACAGCTCAAATAAGCAAAGAGAAATGACAGTCCATCATTACCTTAAGACATGAAGGTCAGTCAAGCTGGAAAATATCAATAACTTTTAAAGTTTCTTCAAGTGCAGTCACAAAAACTATCAAGCGCTATGATGAAACTGGCTCTCATGAGGACCGCCACAGGAAAGGAAGACCCAGAGTTACCTCTACTGCAGAGGATAAGTTCATTATGGCTACGAGCCTAATGAGACTCTGCAGAGATATGCCATCCCATCTGCTTTGCGCTTAGTGGGACTATCATTTGTTTTTCATCAGGACAATGATCCAAAACACACCTCCAGGCTGTGTAAGGGCTATTTGACCAAGAAGGAGAGTGATGGAGTGTTGCATCAGATGACCTGGCCTCCACAGTCACCCGACCTCAACCCAATTGAGATGGTTTGGGATGAGTTGGACCGCAGGAACTCCTTCAAGTGTGGGAACTCCTTCAAGACTGTTGGAAAAGCATTCCAGGCGACTACCTCATGAAACTGGTTGAGAGAATGCCAAGAGTGTGTGAAGCTGTCATCAAGGCAAAGGGTGGCTACTTTGAAGAATCTACAATTTTCAATGTATTTTGATTTGTTTAACACTTTTTTGGTTACTACATGATTCCATATTCGTTATTTAATATTTTTGATGTCTTCACTATTATTCTACAATGTAGAAAATAATAAAAATAAAGACAAACCCTTGAATGATCAGCTGTGTCCAAACTTTTAACTAGTTCTGTATATATACAATATTCAATTGGCATTTCTTTAAAAGCACAGAACAATTTGGACATTTTTTAACTATAAAAACGGTTTTAAGTCAAACTCCTCCTTAAGGCCAAGAGGAGACTGTGGGTTGAGCCTGTGTATCCAGAAAGATTCCCTTTGAAGAAGTTTCCTCTCAGTGTTCCCTCCCCTTTGTGACATCTTGACCATTTCTATTCCAAGGTATCTTAGATAATTAATAGGATGTCCAGCTTGTACAAAATGAACAGAGACGTGTTTTTTTGTCTCACCTGTCCATATATTTATGCGGTGCTCACTGATCCGGATCTCAAGGCTTCTACAGGTTGTCCCTATGTAAGACAGACCGCAGGGACATTTCAACATGTAAAAAACGTTGGTGGACATGCAGGTAATCAGGCCTTTGATCCTAAATATTTGTCCTGTGCAGGGGTGTGTAAATTAGTCATTTGAATGTTGATATTGTGAACCTATGCTATACATTTTTACCTCCTTGTTGTGTTCAGTAATATGGTGTCGTAGCTCAGTTGAGTACTGAATACTGTTGCTTTAAGAATGTATCAGTCAGGTTGTGCGTAAACCGAGGTGTGAGGGTTGGATGAGTGATTTTCTTTACGAGTTGTTAACATGTTGATCTGAAGTAAAACGTTCAGTTTAATTGCACAACAAGCCTCCTTGCATGTGGAACATTTGGCGACGAGGATGGCCGAGTTTAGCTTACCTCCACTATCTCAATTTCTTCCAGTCCCTGGAGAGCCACATGTTCCATGGAATCGCTGGTTTCAATCCTTTCAGTTGTATATGGTAGCTATCAATCTGCATGGAGCTGCCGATGCACGAAAACTGGAGATTCTGCACCACTGTCTCAGCGCTGAGGGACAATGTGTCTTCTCCACTCTACAGCCAGTGGATAACAAGTTTACATCAGCGGTCCAAGCTCTCAAGGAACAATATGATTCCTGATGTCAGATTCAACTGGTGCACATGTGCATCACTTGCCTACACCTGTGCCTATGGAGTACTCACAACTGTTTGAGGGGCTAGGTCACCTCAGAGGTTTCGTCCATCGGTCTACAGTCAACAAAGATGTCAAGCCAGTAATCCAGCCATTGCGAAGGGTTCCTCTGACCCTTTGGGAGCCCATTGATAAGGGACTTGAAAACCTCCTGGAGAATGACATCATCGAGCCCATTGACGCCTCGCCATGGGTCTCAAACCTGGTCGTTGCACCCAAGAAAAATGGCAATCTTCGGATCTGCATGGACCTCAGGGCCGTGAACAAAGCTATTATTCCAGACAAGTACCCGCTACCAACCGCTGAGGAGCTCACAACCCATTTTTATGGATCCATGTTATTCAGCAAACTTGACCTGAGGCAGGGATACCTCCAGGTTCCCCTGGCACATGAGTTGAGATCTCACTGCATTTATAACACACAGCAGGTGTTTCGTCAGCTAATCGAGAACGGGGCCAGACTCAACACTGAAAAGTGTGTGTTCGGGGTGTCAGACTTTGAATTCATTGAGTTTGAAGGTAGACCTTGAAATACATCCACAGATACACCTCGATTCATTGGGTACAGGCTCTCCAGACAGGGCATCACCCACATCCTGTCCCATGTGGATGCCATTCTCACCTTGCCTGCGATCCCCCGAAACATTACCCGCCACACCGCGCTTCTTAACACCCGCCCGCTTAACCCGGAAGCCGGCCGCACCAACGTATCGGAGGAAATGCGTTCACCTGACAACTGCAGGCTCCCGGTCCACCACAAGGATTCACTAGAGCATAAGAGCCAAGTAATGCCCCCTCGGCCAAACACTCCCCTAACCCTGACGATGCTGGGCCAATTGTGAGGCGCCCCATGGGACTCCCGATCACGGCTGGTTGTGATACAGCACGGGATCGAACCCGGGTCTGTAGTGACACCTCTAGCACTGCGATGCATTGCCTTAGACCGCTGCACCACTTGGGAGGCCCTGAACAATGGTTTTTATTGGGTCACAAGATCAATACAATCATGAAAATATATGACACTTTCCTCACTTTTTTGAACAAACAAACACACCCTCCCATCCCACCCATCCCAAGCATACCCCTGGCAGTCCCACCCTGTCCCCAACCTCGGACAACCCATTATATAAAACAAAAATACACAAAAATGGAAATTATAATAAAATGTAAATAAATAACACACACTACACAAGAGTACAAATAAAACACATAAATGTTGTTTGCTAATATAACACCATCCAAAAAATATTTTACACCACACACCTACATCATCTACTGCAACTCAGAGATATCTGAGGCAGCTACATTCCACGTTTACAAAGTCTGGCATTATTCATACGGGCAGTGGATAACTCTACATAACTAAGTCTTGAAAACATGCCAGCCATGTGGTGGCAGCCAGCACTGAACAACAAGTGTTTTGGCAGCAGTCAACCCAGCCAGCTAAACCTTTCGCTGTTTCTCATTCAGCTGCATACCAGTATCATCGTTAAGCAACTATGGAAATGATTCAAGCGGTACAGTTTGATCTATCATGTCAGAGAGAATAGATGACACTTTCCTTCAAAACTCATAAACTTTAGGACAATCCCATATGATATGTTTGTATGTGCCAAGTTTATTGAGGTTACATAAGTTGAAGTTGGAAGTTTACATACACCTTAGACAAATACATTTCAACTCAGTTTTTCACAATTCCTGACATTTAATCCTAGTAAAAATGCCCTATCTTAGGTCAGTTAGGATCACCACTTTATTTTAACAATGTGAAATGTCAGAATAATAGTAGAGAGAATTATTTATTTCCTCTTTTATTTCTTTCATCACATTCCCAGTGGGTCAGAAGTTTACATACACTCAATTAGTATTTGGTAGCATTGCTTTTAAATTGTTTAACTTGGGTCAAATGTTTCGGGTAGCCTTCCACATGCTTCCCACAATACGTTGGGTGAAATTTGGCCCATTCCTCCTGACAGAGCTGGTGTAACTGAGTCAGATTTGTAGGACTCCTTGCTTGCACACACTTTTTCAGTTCTGCCCACAAATGTTCGATTGGATTGAGGTCAGGGCTTTGTGATGGCCACTCCAATACCTTGACTTTGTTGTCCTTAAGCCATTTTGCCTTTGGAAGTATGCTTGGGGTCAATGTCCATTTGGAAGACCCATTTGCGACCAAGCTTTAAAACATGTTGCGACTCTAGGGGCAGTATTTTCATTTTTGGAAAAAAAACGTTCCAGTTTTAAACGGGATATTTTGTCAGGACAAGATGCTAGAATATGCATACAATTGCCAGCTTTGGATAGAAAACACTCTAACGTTTCCAAAACTGTAAAGATATTGTCTGTGAGTATAACAGAACTGATGTTGCAGGCGAAAGCCTGAGAAAAATCCAATCCGGAAGTGCCCCATATTTTGAAAGCGCTGCGTGCCAATGAGTCCCCATTGAGCTGTGAATGTGCTATGAACCAGCTTACGCTTTCTACGTATTCCCCAAGGTGTCTACAGCATTGTGGCGTAGTTTTACGCATTTATGTTGAAGAATACCCGTAGGGGGCTACATTGCGCAAGTGGTCACATGATGTTCCCGGAGAAAATCTTGCGTAAAGTACAGAGGTAGCCATTATTCCAATCGCTTCTACTGAGAAACCAATTGTCCCGGTGGATATATTATCGAAAAGATATTTGAAAAACACCTTGAGGATTGATTCTAAACAACGTTTGCCATGTTTCTGTCGATATTATGGAGCTAATTTGGAATATTTTTCTGCGTTGTCGTGACCTCAATTTCCGGTCGATTTCTCAGCCAAACGTGAAGAAGAAACGGAGCTATTTCGCCTACAAAACTAATATTTTGGGAAAAAATGAACGTTGGCTATCTCCCGGGGAGTCTCGTGAGTGAAAACATCTGAAGTTCATCAAAGGTAAACGATTTAATTTGATTGCTTTTCTGATTTTCAAGGTTGCCTGCTGCTAGCAAGGCATAATGCTATGCTAGGCTATCGATAAACTTAAACAAATGCTTGTCTAGCTTTGGCTGTAAAGCATATTTTGAAAATCTGAGATGACAGGGTGATTAACAAAAGGCTAAGCTGTGTTCCAATATATTTCACTTGTGTTTTTCATGAATAGGAATATTTTCTAGGAAGATTTATGTCCGTTGCGTTATGCTAATTAGTGTCAGATGATGACAACGGTCCCGTTCACGGGATGGGGTGTCACTAGAGGTTAACTTCCTGACTGATGTCTTGAGATGTTGTTTCAATATATTCCCATCATTTTCCCTCCTCATGATGCCATCTATTTTCTGAAGTGCACCAGTCCCTCTTGCAGCAAGCAACCTCACAACATGATGCTGCCACCCCCGTCCTTCGTGGTTGGGATGGTGTTCTTCGCTTGTAAGCCTCCCCCTTTTTCCTCCAAACATAATGATGGTCATTATGGCGAAACAGTTCTATTTTTGTTTCATCAGACCAGAGGACATTTCTCCAGAAAGTACGATCTTTGTCCCCATGTGCAGTTGCTAACCATAGTCTGGCTTTTTTATGGTGGTTTTGGAGCAGTGGCTTCTTCCTTGCTGAGCGGCCGTTCAGGTGATGTCAATATAGGACACATTTTACTGTGGATATAGATACTTTTGTACCTGTTTCCTCTAGCATCTTCACAAGGTCCTTTGCTGTTGTTCTGGGATTGATTTGCACTTTTCGCACCAAAGTACATTCATCTCTAGGAGACAGAACGCGTCTCCTTCCTGAGTTGTATGACGGCTGTGTGGTCCCATGGTGTTTATACTATTGTTTGTACAGATGAACGTGGTTTGGAAATTGCTCCCAAGGATGAACCAGACTTGTGGAGGTTTACAATTTTTTTCTGAGGTCTTGGCTGATTTCTTTTGATTTTCCCATGACGTCAAGCAAAGAGGCACTGAGTTTGAAGGTAGACCTTGAAATACATCCACAGGTACACCTCCAATTGACTCAAATTATGTCAATTAGCCTATCAGAAGCTTCTAAAGCCATCACATAATTTTCTGGAATGTTCCAAGCTGTTTAAAGGCACAGTGAACTTAGTGTATGTATACCTCTTACCCACTGGAATTATGATACAGTGAATTATAAGTGAAATAATCTGTCTGTAAACAATTGTTGGAGAAATTACTTGTGTCATGCACAAAGTAGATGGCCAGGTCGCAGTTGCAAATGAGAACTTGTTCTCAACTAGCCTAAATAAAGTTGAAATATTAAAAAAATAAAGTAAATGGAGATTAACTCACAATTTTGTTGTATTTTTGCTTATAACATAATATTTTATTGAGGGCTTTGTTCAAAAATGCTGATAGTAAAAAGTTAACAGAATTACAACACATTTGAATGTTTTTTGATTGAATAGGAAAAATTGTGTGAAAAAAATGATGTAATTAACAGGCAATGTTTATTTTAAAAATTGGGGCTATGGCAGTCAATTGCAAAACATTCTAACAGTATTTCTTATTGTATTCTCAACTCACCATAATATACTTTTCATGTGGGGCTATGACAGGCAATTACGAATTAGTCTGACATAATTTATCTTTATCACCACCACTATTGAGATGGGTGTGCTTGATACACGTCAGGTCTGATATTCTCAAAGTCAGGGGTGTGGTCGACAATGTGCACCTCATCTCTCCTGTCACATCCAACCTGGATCAATATTTGTTTTTAATGCAGACGTGAGCACAAAATCAGCGCACCATGAGTTTTAGATGGCACAGTATTCCCTTTGAGTCAGGTGTGGCCACCAGCTGCATTAAGTACTGCAGTGCATCTCCTCCTCATGGACTGCACCAGATTTGCCAGTTCTTGCTGCGAGATGTTACCCCACTCTTCCACCAAGGCACCTGCAAGTTCCCGGACATCTCTGGGGGCAATGGTCCTCACCCTCACCCTCTGATCCAACAGGTCTCAGATGTGCTCCATGGGATTGAGATCTGGGCTCTTCGATGACATTCCTGTCTTGCAGGAAATCACACACAGAACGAGCAGTATGGCTGGTGGCATTGTCATGTTGGAGGGTTATGTCAGGATGAGCCTGCAGGAAGGGTACCACATGAGGGAGAAGGATGTTTTCCCTGTAACGCACAGCGTTGAGATTGCCTGCAATGACAACAAGCTCAGTTGATGATGCTGTGACACACCGCCCCAGACCATGACGGACCCTCTACCTCCAAATCGGAATCACGCTTCACCATCTGGCAGTCCGACGGAAGAATCTGGGTTTTGCGGAAGCCAGGAGAATGCCACCTGCTCCAATGCATAGTGCCAACTGTAAAGTTTGGTGGAGGAGGAATAATGGCCTGGGGCTGTTTTTCATGGTTCGAGCAAGGTCCCTTAGTTCCACTGAAGAGAAATCTTAATGCTACAGCATACATTGACATTCTAGACTATTCTGTGGTTCCAACGTTGTAGAAACAGTTGGGGGGGATGGCCCTTTCCTGTTTCAGCATGACAATTTCCACATGTACAAAGCAAGGTCCATGCGGAAATGGTTTGTCAAGATCAGTGTGGAAGAACTTGACTGGCCTGCATAGAGCCCTGACCTCAACCCCATCTAACACCTGCGAGCCAGGCCTAAGTGCCCGACCTCACTAATGCTCTTGTGGCTGAATGGAAGCAAGTCCCCGCAGCAATGTTCCAACATCTATGGGAAAGATTTCCAGAAGAGTGTAGGCTGTTATAGCAGCAAAGGGGGCCCAACTCCATATTAGGAGGATGTATTATCTTGGCAAAGAAGAAATGCTCACTAACATGGATGTAAACAAATGTGTGCACAACATTTTATAGAAATAAGCTTTTTGTGGGTATGTAAAATGTCTGAGATCTTTTATTTCAGCTCATGAAACATTGGACCAACACTTTACATGTTGCATTTTTATTTGTGTTCAGTGTAGTTGCTGTAGTTTACTTTAGAGAACGCAAACTCTTGCATCTTTTACAGCGAAGAAAGTGCAAAGTAGCAAGGGAAAGAGAGAGATGGGAGGGGCACAGCCGGGCAGAGGTCAGTAACAGGCAGACAGTCAGAACCGTGCATCAGTAATCAAAAGATGTTGGTAGGCTATAATTATCTCAATGCTGTATTTATAAGTTATCTCAATGCTATATTTAAAGTCGCATGGCCAGGAATCAGATTTGTATCTGACTTCAAACCAAGACGGGGGTTTGAAATGTGGCTTGAAATATCCGATTCCATGTGCTTTTTGGCAGTTCAGACTGCAGGAAAAATAACCGTTTGGAATCGGATATGGAAAAAAATAGGATTTGAGTCACTTCAAACTGCCAATATGAAAAAGGATTTAGTTAGCCAACCTCTTGATACTTTTCATCCACATATAACTGATAAAGTTGAACTAGGCCTACTTCATCAGTTATCATGACTCTTGGTACGTCTGACTGAGACAACTATAGACATGCATGTTGTAACTCAAGGCATATAGTATTTCAATATATGGATGTGATCCGCATTGTTTTATACATTTTCTTTTTACAGGTCCACACAAAAGCATTGGGGATGAAAAGACAATTGTCACCTCACAGCTTCTTTCGACTTCATTGCTTTTCTCAGGTAGCTAGTTATCATATTCCATCATCTCATCATGTGTACATTTGTATAATAACTACTACTTCTCTGATAGAGTTCAGTGTGTCAAATCGGAGGGTCTGCTGTCCGGACCTCTGGCAGTCTCTATGGGGGTGCCACAGGGTTCAATACTTGGACCGACTCTCTTCTCTGTGTACATCAATGAGGTCGCTCTTGCTGCTGGTGAGTCCCTGATCCACCTCTACGCAGACGACACCATTCTGTATACTTCCGGCCCTTCTTTGGACACTGTGTTAACAACCCTCCAGGCAAGCTTCAATGCCATACAACTCTCCTTCCGTGGCCTCCAATTGCTCTTAAATACAAGTAAAACTAAATGCATGCTCTTCAACCGATCGCTACCTGCACCTACCAGCCTGTCCAACATCACTACTCTGGACGGCTCTGACTTAGAATACGTGGACAACTACAAATACTTAGGTGTCTGGTTAGACTGTAAACTCTCCTTCCAGACCCATATCAAACATCTCCAATCCAAAGTTAAATCTAGAATTGGCTTCCTATTTCGCAACAAAGCATCCTTCACTCATGCTGCCAAACATACCCTTGTAAAACTGACCATCCTACCAGTCCTCGACTTTGGCGATGTCATTTACAAAATAGCCTCCAATACCCTACTCAACAAATTGGATGCAGTCTATCACAGTGCAATCCGTTTTATCACCAAAGCCCCATATACTACCCACCATTGCGACCTGTACGCTCTCGTTGGCTGGCCCTCGCTTCATACTCGTCGCCAAACCCACTGGCTCCATGTCATCTACAAGACCCTGCTAGGTAAAGTCCCCCTTATCTCAGCTCGCTGGTCACCATAGCATCTCCCACCTGTAGCACACGCTCCAGCAGGTATATCTCTCTAGTCACCCCCAAAACCAATTCTTTCTTTGGCCGCCTCTCCTTCCAGTTCTCTGCTGCCAATGACTGGAACGAACTACAAAAATCTCTGAAACTGGAAACACTTATCTCCCTCACTAGCTTTAAGCACCAACTGTCAGAGCAGCTCACAGATTACTGCACCTGTACATAGCCCACCTATAATTTAGCCCAAACAACTACCTCTTTCCCAACTGTATTTAATTTGTATTTATTTATTTATTTTGCTCCTTTGCACCCCATTATTTTTATTTCTACTTTGCACATTCTTCCATTGCAAAACTACCATTCCAGTGTTTTACTTGCTATATTGTATTTACTTTGCCACCATGGCCTTTTTTGCCATTACCTCCCTTCTCACCTCATTTGCTCACATTGTATATAGACTTGTTTATACTGTATTATTGACTGTATCTTTGTTTTACTCCATGTGTAACTCTGTGTCGTTGTATCTGTCGAACTGCTTTGCTTTATCTTGGCCAGGTCGCAATTGTAAATGAGAACTTGTTCTCAACTTGCCTACCTGGTTAAATAAAGGTAAAATAAATAAAAATAAATAAATAAATTTGGTAAAGCATTATTTAGAATATTGGTTTAACAACAACCGTCACCAAGAAGCACACAAGTGGTGTGCAGCTGAGTGAACAGGGCCCATACACCTGTGATGTGACAGATGAACAGGGAAGCACCAAGGAAAGCTACAACTTTTAGTGGCAGGTTAGAGACTATTTATATTTGTCCATTCAGATTTATTTTTTAAAATCTTGCATCTATGAGGGATTAAGAGACTTAAAAGTATTAAGCTATCTGCACAAAATCAGCTTATTGTCATCTACTTGCCTAAAGCCCTCTGCAGTCAGAATTCTAATTTGTTAAGAGCTGAATAAGAGTATTGTTGTTGTTGTTGTTTTTGTTTACCCCTAGCCCCCTTCAAGAGCCCTAGCTCTCTGTACAGTCATCCTGTGACAGCTTCATCATCCCCCTCCACTCCTCTCAGGGTTTCTCCCAGCCTGATGCGTGGTGGACGGACTCCATTGGAGGAGACATCTCCAATCAGAGCCACAGCTGTATCGGCCTGGACAGCAGGGGGCGCTATGAGGTCCACAGCTCCATGGAGGTCAGGCCAAACAGCACACTCTTTGTTGAAATACGACTGGAGGTTCTCAATCAAAGCTTCACCCACTCACTGATGATGAAGCTGTCACAGGATGACTGTACAGAGAGCTGGAGATCCTTGAAGAGGGCTAGGGGTAAACAAAAAGCCTGTCTCTTTCTCTCTTCTCTTCCTCTTTTACAGAATGCTGTGAGGTGCCTCTTGCAACCAGGGGCAGACCGGCTTTGGTGTTATTAGGGATAGTTCTCTTAGCAGCATTAGCAATGCCACTCATTTTGTACTTCAGACACAAGCCTGAAGCACACCGACACCAGATGGTCCCACATGACGATACAATAGGACAAGATGAGGCCTATGAAACAGACTTGAAAAAATAACTAGTTTGAGAAGTCAAAGCTTAAGCTTTTACAGCACTGTGTTTCAATGTCACAAATCTAGATGTGTATGTTGATGCCTTCTGAAATATTTCCATTCCCTCTTGATAAAGTATTATATAGTACTGCTAGCAGTAGACTTTGCAACTCTCTCTGCAAGCCTATGTAATCCAGCCTACTTTGTTTTTTTACATAACAACATCTTGTTAGTCAGATATTGAAAACAGGGAAAAGATGAGTATTCACCCCCTTTGGATTTCTTCTAATTGTATTGTGTTACAAAGTCTGATTAAAATAGATGTAATTATAATTTCTTTGTCAACGATCTACACAAAACACTCTAATGTCAAAGTGGAAGAAATGTAAAAAATATTTTTTAGATGAATGAAAAATAAAACACAAACAGACCCCCCTGAGTCAATACATGTAAGAAACACCTTTGGCAGTGATTACAGCAGTGAGTCTTGCACACATGGATTCTGCAATATTTCCCCATTTGTCACACCCTGACCATAGTTTGCTTTGTATGTTTCTATGTTTGTTTGGTCAGGGTGTGATCTGAGTGGGCATTCTATGTTGTGTGTCTAGTTTGTCTGTTTCTGTGTTTGGCCTGATATGGTTCTCAATCAGAGGCAGGTGTTAGTCATTGTCTCTGATTGGGAACCATATTTAGGTAGCCTGGGTTTCACTGTGTGTTTGTGGGTGATTGTTCCTGTCTTTGTGTTTTGCACCAGATAGGGCTGTTTTGAGTTCTCACGTTTATTGTTTTCATTAGTTTATTCATGTATAGTGACTTCATTAAAGAAACATGAATAACCACCACACTGCGTTTTGGTCCTCCTCTCCTTCACCACAAGAGAACCGTTACAGAATCACCCACCACCAACCATGGACCAAGCGGTGTGGTAAAAGACAGCGACGATAGATGCAGCAGCAACAGGAGCAGCAGCGGGAGAGGCTGCACTACTTGGAAGAATGGACATGGGAGGACGAATTGGATGGTAAAGGACCCTGGGCTCAGCCAGGAGAATATCGCTGCCCCAAAGAAGAACTGGAGGCGGCGAAAGCGGAGAGGCGCTGGTATGAGGAGGCAGCGCGGCGTCGTGGATGGAAGCCTGAGAGTCAGCCCCAAAAATTTATTGGGGGCTCACAGGGAGTATGGCTACGCCAGGTAGGAGACCTGAGCCAACTTCCTGTGGTTACCGGGGGGCGAGAGAGACCGGACAGGCACCGTGTTATGCTGTGAAGCGCACGGTGTCCCCAGTGCGGGTGCATAGCCCGGTGCGGTACATTCCAGCTCCGCGTATCGGCCGGGCTAGAGTGGGCATCGAGCCAAGTGCCATGAAGCCGGCTCTACGCATCTGGTCTCCAGTGCGTCTCCTTGGGCCGGCTTACATGGCACCAATCTTGCGCACGGTGTCCCCGGTTCGCCTGCATAGCCCAGTGCGGGCTACTCCACCTCGCCGCACTGGCAGGGCGACCAGGACCACTCAACCGGGTAAGGTTGGGCAGGCTCGGTGCTCAAGAGCTCCAGTGCGCCTGCACGGTCCGGTCTATCTGTCACCACCTCCACGCACCAGCCCTCCGGTGGCAGCCCCCGTACCAGGCTGTCTCTCCGGTCCATCCTTACAGGGGCTCCCTCTCCAGCGCTGCCGGAGTCTCCCGCCTCTCCGGCGCTACCAGAGCCTTCCTCCTCTCCGGCGCCGCCCGTCTGCCCAGCGCCGCCAGTGCCGCCCGTCTGCCCAGCGCCGCCAGTGCCGCCCGGCTGCCCAGCGCCGCCAGTGCCGCCCGTCTGCCAGGAGCCGCCAGTGCCGCCAGGGGCCGCCAGTGCCGCCAGTCAGCCAGGGGCCGCCAGACCCCCTCTGCCCAGGGGCCGCCAGACCCCCTCTGCCCAGAGGCGCCAGACCCCCTCTGCCCAGAGGCGCCAGACCCCCTCTGCCCCGAGCAGCTGCCCCTCAGTCCAGTGGGGTCATGTAGTAGGGTCGCCGTAATTAGGAGGCCAAGAAAGCGGACAAGGTGGCGGACTAAGACTATGGTGAAGTGGGGGCCACGTCCAGCACCAGAGCCGCCACCGCGGACAGATGCCCACCCAGACCCTCCCCAATAGGTTCAGGTTTTGCGGCCGGAGTCCGCACCTTGGGGGGGGGGGTACTGTCACACCCTGACCATAGTTTGCTTTGTATGTTTCTATGTTTGTTTGGTCAGGGTGTGATCTGAGTGGGCATTCTATGTTGTGTGTCTAGTTTGTCTGTTTCTGTGTTTGGCCTGATATGGTTCTCAATCAGAGGCAGGTGTTAGTCATTGTCTCTGATTGGGAACCATATTTAGGTAGCCTGGGTTTCACTGTGCGTTTGTGGGTGATTGTTCCTGTCTTTGTGTTTTGCACCAGATAGGGCTGTTTTGAGTTCTCACGTTTATTGTTTTCATTAGTTTATTCATGTATAGTGACTTCATTAAAGAAACATGAATAACCACCACGCTGCGTTTTGGTCCTCTCCTTCACCACAAGAGAACCGTTACACCATTATTCTTTTCAAAATTCTTCAAGCTCTGTCAAGATGTTGGGGATCATGGCTAGACAGCAATTTTTAAGTCTTGCCATAGCTTTTCAAGCAGATTTAAGTCAAAACTAACTTGGCCACTCAGGAACATTCACTGTCTTCATGGTAGGCTACTCCAGTGTAGATTTGTCCTTGTTATAGGTTATTGTCTCGCTGAAGGCTGAATTCCTCTCCAAGTGTCTGGTGT
Organism: Oncorhynchus tshawytscha; assembly: GCF_018296145.1. Taxonomy (NCBI): domain Eukaryota; kingdom Metazoa; phylum Chordata; class Actinopteri; order Salmoniformes; family Salmonidae; genus Oncorhynchus; species Oncorhynchus tshawytscha. Next base: position 20,764,871 of record NC_056451.1, read on the forward strand.
AAAGCAGACTGAAACAGGTTTTCTACAGGATTTTGCCTGTGCTTGGCTCCATCCTGTTTCTTTTTATCCTGAAAAACTCCCCAGTCTTTGCTGATATCAAGCATACCCATACCATGATGCAGCCACCGCCATGCTTGAAAATAAGGAGGCAGTTACTCAGTGATGTGTTGTGTTGGATTTGCCCGAAACATGAGACTTTGCATTAAGGCCCAAAAATCTATTCCTTTGTCATGTATTTTTTTCTTCAGTATTACTTTAGTGCCTTGTTGCATACTGGATGCATGTTTTGGAATATTTGTATTCTGTATATTTGTATTCTTCTTTTCACTCTTTTAGGTCATTTATTGTGGAATCACTACAATATTGTTGATCCATCTTCAGTTTTCTCCCATGAACTCCAGAGCTGTTTAAAATCACCAATGGCCTCATGGTGACATCCCTGAGCAGTTCCCTTCCTGTCCTTCAGCTCAGTTCAGAAGTACAACTATCTTTTTTTGTGTATGGGTGGTTAAATACATCATCCACAGTGTAATTCTTAACTTGACCATGCTAAAAGTGATATTAAGTGTTATTGATTTGTTATTGTTCTCCATCTATCAATCATTGCCCTTCTTTGAGTCTTTGGAAAAGCTCCCTGGTCTTTGTAGTTTGAAAGGGGGACTGGTGAGTCCATAGACTAACTTATTTTTTTATTTAGTAAGCCAAATGTTACTCCTGAACAAATTTTCCTAAACAAAGGTAGTGAATAGTTATGCAGCAACTATACTGAACAAAAATACAAACACAACATGTAAAGTGTTGGTTCCATGTTTCTTCAGCTGTAATAAAAGGTCCCAGAATTTTTCCAGAAGCACAAAAACTAATTTATTTACATCCCTGTTAGTAAACATTTCTCCTTTGTCAAGATAATCCTTTCACCTGACAGGTGTGCCCATGCCTAGTCATGTGAAATCCATAGATTAGGGTTAGGGTTCATTCATTTCAATTGACTGATTTCCTTATATGAACTGTAACTCACTACAATCGTTGATGTGGTTGCATGTTGAGTTTAGATTTTTGTTCAGTATATACTTTTGTTACTTAGGTTTGACTAATTTGTACAAATTTGTTGAATTTTCTTTACTTTGACATTATGGAGAATTTTGTGTGGATCAATGAAACATTTCTAAATTAAATCTATTTCAATCCCACTTTGTAACACAACAAAATTTGAAAAAATCCAAGCGGGGTGAATACTTACGATACCCACTGAAAGGATTACTTTTCTGATATGATTTGCATGATGGGACAAGGGAATTACTATAACTGTGTGCACTAAGTACCACACCCACACTCTCCCACTATCGGTCTCACATATTTTAGATGGTAAGAGCTGCTCTAACTTCACCATTTGGAGAGATGTAGCCTTGCAACCCCATAACAACTACAGTATCTTAGCGAACAGTAAGCAGTCAGCTCACAATGTTTTTACATAACTCAAATGTAGAGTATGTTTACTCTAATCGATATTTATGGACATACATTTTGTCCAATGTTATTGTCAAAGGTTTCCCAACAACTGTGGGAAAAGTACTATCCACCTTATAGTTGGACTGGTTGAAAAGTTGATCCTACACCACGAGGTGGATGTAACGTCTGGGGCATATTACAGAAATATTTCAAATTTCATTACTTGAGTCACTCTGTGAGACAGTTCATTACATTAACTATTTACCGTTGCCGCAACACAGGCATTTTGAAAAGCAACTGTTCAACAAGCACATCAACAAATAGTTGTTACAAGTTGTAACAAGACATGCTCAACTAACCTTGAGCCACCCACAGAAGGTACTTGTACAAATACAACACACCTATAGTACTCCTCCATCCCCACCTTAAGTATATTCGTTTTCTAGATCCGTACATTGACCCACCAGGAAAAGGTTACTAATAGGAATTTTTAATTGTATGGGAGGAATTTGCATTGTAAAGAATGACATACAACCCTAGTGATAGCAGTTCAAAAAGGTGCCCTCTGACACATCACCCTCAGAGCTAGAATGTGAAACCATACATGCATATTAATCATTTGCCCTTTACTTACATTGATGACAGGGATGAGGCCCGCCTGTGCCCATCGTGTTAAAGTGTCAAAGAAACTAAGCAGGACGAGTGTTTTGTTTGTAAGCTGCAGTGCCACATTGGTTATAAGCATGTTGGCAGCTCTGTAATGCATTTCACATACTCACTTCCTCCTTAAACTATACAAACGCGCCCATGACATGATGTGTATTTAAGATAAGATAAACAAATCCTCACCTCACCCCTCTCGTCACACCCCCAAAATCCTCATAAGGGTCCAGGGTTCTTGTTCAGAACACTGTCACCCTATTCTCGATTGAGCTGACAGTAAATAAATATTGTTTTCTTTGTTAACTGGGATGTGGCTCTCATATCCTGTTTCAATAACAATGTTTCTGTAATGGTTTCCATGGTTGGTTTTATTTGTGTAAGCTCTCCTCGCCCGTCTCCTATTGACGTTCACTTAAGCCATGTTCTGTTGACATACACTTAAAACATCCATATGTAAGTAACGAGTACTTCTTCTAATCCATGTTTAAATATTGCCTTAAAACAATACATTAAAAGCACATGATAATTTGAATAATTTGAAAGTACATTGTTATTTTATATGGCCGCAATTTGTATTTCATTTTTATTTTACCTTTATTTAACCGGCCAAGTCAATTAAGAACAAATTACTATTTATATCACTACACAGTGATGCTAAAAACTATATAATAATTACATGGTTTACATGCCTTATAAGAGGTATAACAGTTGATACTATGTACTATGTACTACTATACTATGTAACAACTACCCACACTAGTTACAGTACATTATGCTGCTATATTACCGTTATGCTTGGCAATATTATTTACCAGGTCTCTCTTACAAAATCTAATTGTGACAAACCTGGTTAAATAAATCAATTAAAATGTTTTTATTTTATATATATTGAGATAAATTGTATGAAACATGTTTATTACCAATTTCTTTTAAAAGTATTGTTTATAAGGAAAAAGCCTGTAATGGAGACGCTGGAAGTCGAGAAGCAGGTGCAGGTGAAACATTTAATAAAATAACAAACATGAAATGAGACAGCATAACAGTGGCGATAAGGCATGAACACAGGAACAATACCAACTGAGGAAGGAACCTACGGAAGTGACAGATAGTTGCGGGTCTCTCCAGTCTGATGGCAACACCGCCATCCTGACCGCAGTGGATCGGTTTTCCAAAGCCGCCCGCTTCATTCCGCTCCCCAAGCTACCCTTCTGGAAGGAATTCTGCTCACTCATTGGGTCGTCGGCCAGCCTGTCCTCCGGTTTCCACCCCAGTCCAACAGAAAGTCGGAGCGAGCCAACCAAGACCTGGAGACGACTCTGCACTGTTTGGTCTCTCCCAACCCCACCACCTGGAGCCAGTAACTAGTGTGGGTCGAATACGCCAACAACACCCTTCCTTGCTCTGCCACGCCACTGTCATCGTACCTGGAAGAGAACCCGGTCGGCCCTTCTCAAGACCCCCTCCAGGTATTGATGACAAGCGGATCACCGGACCCTGGCTCCCCGGTATCGTCTCGGCAGAAGGTATGGCCGTCCACCCAGGATCTGCCCCTACGGTTGGAATCACACAAACTCTCCCCCTGGTTTATCAGCCCTTTCCCCATCTCCAAGGTCATTAGCCCCTCTGCTGTTTGTGTTCTGTTGACCAGTATCCTCCATATACAGTGGGGCAAAAAAGTATTTAGTCAGCCACCAATTGTGCAAGTTCTCCCACTTAAAAAGAGGAGAGAGGCTTGTAATTTTCATCATAGGTACACTTCACCTATGACAGACAAAATGAGAAGAAAAAAATCCAGAAAATCACATTGTAGGATTTTTAATGAATTTATTTGCAAATTATGGTGGAAAATAAGTATTTGGTCACCTACAAACAAGCACGATTTCTGTCTCTCACAGACCTGTAACTTCTTCTTTAAGAGGCTCCTCTGTCCTCCACTCGTTACCTGTATTAATGGCACCTGTTTGAACTTGTTATCAGTATAAAAGACACCTGTCCACAACCTCAAACAGTCACACTCTACTCCACTATTGGATTGCAAATCCAATCAGTTTTTCACGTTGATTCAATGTCATAACATAGATTTTGGGGGGGTTGAAATGACATGGAACAATGTTGATTCAACCAGTTTTTGCCCAGTGGGTGTTATTGCAAAATGGTATTGTGGTATTGTTGTGACTTTGTTTTCTCTCTACAAAGCAGAAGTATGTGACAGTAAGTTTTATGATGACATCAGTACTTCTCCACAACCACCCAGTCTTCAATAAGAAGAATTTTCCCGGCCACTGCTGGTCAGATAACACACAGCTGTTGGTACTACGTTCTTGAATCAAAGATTGTATTGATTATATATTTTCTGGAATACCACTCTCTTTCCTACAGGGCTAAAGCCACTATGCACTGTCAATGCATTCTACAGTTATCTCTGTTAACTCTACTCTCCCTGCCAGGTACGTTTTATCTTTGTTTCAGTTAATTATATCCATCAGTGGAAAATGAATAAATCAATGTATTGATGTTTCAATCGCTGTTTTCAGGCACACTGGCACGCACCTGGTCTGTCCGGTACCGTGACAGGGTCACGATTACCGTTATCTGTGCATCAAAAGGCTCATCAGTGGTATTTGACTGTATATACAGCTACCCAGCTGACAAAAAAGTTGGAAGAAAGATATGGTTCACTCCGAGAGGCGATACAAAACTAGATGGCTCACAGCAAGGAGATGGAGTGTTTAACACATCTGGACTGACTAATAAATCAAGATACAGTGGAAGAACAGAGTTTTATGACCAAGACAATAACTGCACACTGAAACTCAACAATGTGACTGAAGATGACAGTGGCAGATTCTTCTTCAGATTTGAGGCAAATAAACATCCTCAGACCCCTCAGGGATTTACAGGATCGTTGGGTGTGGACCTGAATATATCAGGTAAATCTAGATTTGTGTACATGTCATCATACCAAAGTCATTAACCCTTCAACATGTCCTATATTTGTTATACATGTATCTTCTTTATGTCAGTCTTATCCCTAAAGTTAAATGAAAATGGCCCCGTTAAGGAGCGAGACAACGTCACCTTGGCCTGCACCTCCAACTGTAACCCTCCTCAAATGGAGTTCCTCTGGTTTAAAGATGGCCGCCCACTTCCTGGTGTCTCTGGTGGGCAGTATCCCCTAGGTCCACTTTCCCCTAATGACACTGGGAGCTACTCCTGTGGTCTGGGACAAGGCACATCTACACCAATACTGCTGGATGTGAGATGTAAGTCAGCAATAAATGTTGGTTTGATGCGATTTATGATGTAGTCAGTTATCTTCAGTGGGTTGTTTTCTCTTCACAGTGGCCAATGGACATTTTAGATGGCTTTGTTCATTGTCTGTATTAATGTATAAATGCAGTACTACAAACATACAGTGGCTTGCGAAAGTATTCACCCCGATTGGCATTTTTCCAATTTTGTTGCCTTACAATTTGGAATAAAAATTGATTTTGGGGGGGTTTCTATCATTTGATTTACACTTTGAAGATGAAAAATATTCTTTATTGTGAAACAAACAAGAAAAAAGACACAAAAATCAGAACTTGAGCGTGTATAACTATTCACTCCCCCAAAGTCAATACTTTGTAGAGTCACCTTTAGCAGCAATTACAGCTGCAAGTCTCTTGGGGTATGTCTCTATAAGCTTGGCAAATCTAGCCACTGGGATTTTGGCCCCATTCTTCAAGGCAAAACTGCTCCAGTCACATTGTTGAGTTTCAGTGTGCAGTTATTGTCTTGGTCATAAAACTCTGTTCTTCCACTGTATCTTGATTTATTAGTTGAATGGGTTCCGCTGGTGTACAGCAATCTTTAAGTCATACCACAGATTCTCAATTGGATTGAGGTCTGGGCTTTGACTAGGCCATTCCAAGACATTTAAATGTTTCCCCTTAAATCACTTGAGTGTTACTTTAGCAGTATGCTTAGTGTCATTGTCCTGCTGGAAGGTGAACCTCCGTCCCAGTCTCAAATCTCTGGAAGACTGAAACAGGTCTCAAGTATTTAGCGCCATCCGTCATTCTTTCAATTCTGCCCAGTTTCCCAGACCCTGCAGATGAAAAACATCCCCACAGTATGATGCTGCCACCGGGGTGATGAGAGGTGTTGGGTTTGCGCCGCCAGACATAGCGTTTTCCTTGATGGCCAAAAAGCTCAATTTAGTCTCATCTGACCAGAGTACCTTCTTGTTTGGGGAGTCTCCCACATGCCTTTTGGCAAACACCAAACATGTTTGCTTATTTTTCTCTTTAAGCAATGGCTTTTTTCTGGCCACTCTTCCGTAAAGCCCAGCTCTGTGGTGTGTACGGCTTAACATGGTCCTATGGACAGATACTTCAATCTCTGCAGTGGAGTTTGCAGCTCCTTCAGGGTTATCATTGGTCTCTTTGTTGCCTCTCTGATTAATGCCCTCCTTGCCTGGTCTGTGAGTTTTGGTGGGCGGCCCACTCTTGGCAGGTTAATTGTGGTGCCATATTCTTTCCATTTTTTAATAATGGATTTAATGGTGCTCCGTTGGATGTTCAAAGTTTCAGATTTTTTTTATAACCCAACCCTGATCTCTACTTCTCCACAACTTTGTCCCTGACCAGTTTGGAGAGCTCCTTGGTCTTCATGGTGTCGCTTGCTTGGTTGTGCCCCTTGCTTAGTGGTGTTGCAGACTCTGGGGCCTTTCAGAACAGCTGTACAGTATATACAGTTGAAGTTGGAAGTTAACATACACCTTAGCCAAATACATTTAAACTCAGTTTTTCACATTTCCTGACATTTAATCCTAATAAAAATGCCCTGTCTTAAGTCAGTTAGGATCATCACTTTATTTTAAGAATGTGAAAAGTCAGAATAATAGTAGAGAGAATTATTTATTTCAGCTTTTATTTCTTTCATCACATTCCCAGTGGGTCAGAAGTTTACATACTCTCAATTAATATTTGTTAGCATTGCCTTTAACTTGTTTAACTTGGGTGAAACGTTTTGGGTAGCCTTCCACAAGCTTCCCACAATAAGTTGGGTGAATTTTGGCCCATTCCTCCTGACAGAGCTGGTGTAACTGAGTCTGATTTGTAGGCCTCCTTGCTTGCACACGGTTTTTCAGTTCTGCCCACAAATTTTTGATAGGATTGAGGTCAAGGTTTTGTGATGACCACTCCAATACCTTCACTTTGTTGTCCTTAAAGCCATTTTTCCACAACTTTGGAAGTATGCTTGAGGTCATTGTCCATTTGGAAGACCCATTTGCGACCAAACTTTAACTTCCTGACTGATGTCTTGAGATGTTGCTTCAATAAATTCCCATAATTTTCCTTTCTCATGACGCCATCTATTTTGTGGAGTGCACCAGTCCCTCCTGCAGCAAAAGACCCCTACAACATGATGCTGCCACCCCCGTGCTTCACAGTTGGGATGGTGTTCTTCAGCTTCTTCCTCCAAACAGTTCTATTTTTGTTTCATTAGACCAGAGGACATTTCTCCAGAAAGTACAATCTTTGTCCCCATGTACAGTTGCAAACCATAGTCAGGCTTTTTTATGGTGTTTTTGGAGCAGTGGCTTCTTCCTTCCTTCCTTTCAGGGTATGTCAATATAGGACTTGTTTTCCTGTGGATATAGATACTTTTGTACCTGTTTCCTACGCAATCTTCACAAGGGCCTTTGCTGTTGTTCTGGGATTGATTTGCATTTTTCGCACCAAAGTACGTTCATCTCTAGGAGACAGAACGCATCTCCTTCCTGAGCGGTATGATGGCTGTGTTGTCCCATGGAGTTTATACTTGTGTACTATTGTTTGTACGGATGAAAGTGGTACCTTCAGGCATTTGGAAATTGCTCCCAAGGATGAACCAGACTTGTGGAGGTCTACAATTTTTTTCTGAGGTCTTGGCTGATTTTTTTCCATTTTCCCATGATGTCAAGCAGAGAGACACTGAGTTTGAAGGTAGGCCTTGAAATTCATCTACAGGTACACCTCCAATTGACTCAAATTATGTCAATTAGCCTATCAGAATCTTCTAATGCCATGACATAATTTTCTGGATTTTTCCAAGCTGTTTAAAGGCACAGTCAATTTAGTGTATGTAAACTTCTGACCCACTGGAATTATGATACAGTGAATTATAAGTGAAATAATCTGTCTGTAAACAATTGTTGGAAAAATTACTTGTGTCATGCACAAAGTAGATGTCCTAACCGACTTGCTAAAACTATAGTTTGTTAACAAGAAATTTGTGGAGTGGTTGAAAAACAAGTTTTAATGACTCCAACCTAAGTGTATGTAAACTTCCGACTTCAACTGTATACTGAGATCATGTGACAGATCATGTGACACTTAGATTGCACACAGGTGGACTTTATTTAACTAATTATGTGACTTCTGAAGGTAATTGGTTGCACCAGATCTTATTTAGGGGCTTCATAGCAAAGTGGGCGAATACATATGCACACACCACTTTTCTGTTTTTAATTTTTTAGAATTTTTTAAAACAAGTTATTTTTTCATTTCACTTTCACCAATTTGGACTATTTTGTGCATGTCCATTACGTGAAATCCAAATAAAAATCCATTTAAATTACAGGTTGCAATGCAACAAAATAGGAGAAACGCCAAGGGGGGTGACTTTACAGTCAAATGAATACACACAATACATTGTTGTTTTCTGTACGTCTGCTTCCAGATGCTCCAAGGAACGTTTCTGTTAAGGTCAGCCCGAGCCCCGAGGTAGTGAAAGGCAGTCGTCTGACTCTGACCTGCAGCAATAACGCCAACCCTGCAGCAGAGACCTACACCTGGTTTCAGAGGACAGGAACGCTAACTTCACTAAGATTAGGGATGGGGAAAGAACACACCTTCCACGAAATAGATTCTGATGACAGTGGACTGTACTTCTGTATGGCCCAGAATGCCGTTGGATCACAGAACTCTACAGAACATGAGGTGAAAGTTAAAGGTACTGCAACACTTCTGCACTTCTTGTATGTCACGCTGTTGTGATGTCTGCCCTGTGTATCTCAACAAAACAAAGGCATGCCGAGAGGGATATGAAGTTACAGTATATGATCTTATCAGGTTTAATAGTGTATTTTCTCTTGTGTTCCAGAATCAGCCCATTTACTGATGGTCCTGGCAGCATTTGGGGCTCTCTTCCTTGTCACAGCAGTGATTGTGGTGCTCTTCATTTACATAAAAAGGTGAGTGGTTTGAAAATGTCTTATAAAGTACTAAACATATATTATAGTGCACCGAAGGGTCCTCTCTCCCCTATCTCTTCTTTAGAAATATATAGAATTATATTCGCCCCATTCCCCTCCCTCTTCAGCTGTGTACACAAATGAAAATACACTGTCTACAGGCTTGATGTCGTAATCATGTCACAACTGAAACTTTCACAACTTCTTTTTTCCAATGTTCTTTCGAAATGATTTATCATACTGGCATCGACAACCACCAACTGTTGGTTTGGTTGGCCCACAGTGGAAAGTTACTGAAAAGCATGACAGGCTATTTAGTTGCCCTTTATGGCTGAATTCTCACTTTGTTGTATCATCCACAGACGGAAGTTGAATACGGCCGAGAAGAAGCTTCCAACCAAACCATTCCCCCAAGTAGGTGATCAGAGGAAAGTAAAGTACGAACAGTGGCCTTACTGTGGTTGTCATTGCAAATGGGCTATGTTGTCATTGCGAAACAAACCTTACACATGGAATTTATTGTTCTGTTTTTCTTAAATAAAAAACAGCTTGTATGTAAATGTGGAAATCAATCCCATTGACCTTTGAGTTCATTAAAATATGCCAATGAGTAGAAAGAGAGTCATTCTATGCCTGGGGCCAGTGCTCAGTATTTTGACTGTATTCTGACTGTTAGTTACAGAAAGCAACCTTGTCTAGACCAGAGGACATCTATGAAAACGTGAAATGGTCAGCCAAGCCGATCACTGATCCTGATGACATGAACTACGCAGAGCTCAATATCAGGCCTGCTCCTTCACCCAGGTAAATAAACACAGAGTGAGTGAGACACTCAAAGTAAATTGCACAAGGAAAATAATGTGTATCAAAACCATTGCATAATAACTTGCAAAAAAACGTGTCCCCAACAATGCAACAACAGGCTTACATTACGTAGTATCTGTAATATAGTAATAACTACTAGGTAAATACAAATATAGATCTGCACTAAAACCTGTTCCCTTTAAAAGGATGCAGCGGAATAACAAGGCAGAAGATGACGATGCAGTTATCTACAGACAACTGCAAACACACTGAGGTGGTCAGAGAACTTTGATATCTAGACCTCAAGGCCTACAGTATGGTAAACTCAAGAAAAGTGAATGAAAAAAAGTATGTTAAGTAACATATTTTAAATAGCAAAATACAAGCTGTTATACTGTATGTGTATGTACAAACAATGTACAGTGTACAATATACAAAAAAACAGTAAAAAAAGTGGATAATTATACAAATACAAACATAAAATGATTACATGAGCACACAGGGTATTCCATTTAACAACAGATTATTAAAAATAAGCATATCATATTGCTCTGTAATATATGAGCTCTGTATATTTCTCATGATTACAACACTTGAAGAGATGTAATTTTGACACGTCGTTATTTGTTAACGTGATTATGCTGTATATTCAATGTGGAAACATGTTAATATGTTAGGATAAACTGTCCTTATCAAATAATGATATGTCACTTACAGATTGTTTGCAGATTAAAGTGAATATAAACTTCAATAAATAATGAGTTATGATTAAATTAATGAACTACGAAGGTCTCCCTGACAAATTACAGCCGCCTTAATGTACTGAAATATAACAAGAAGGTACTGAAACACTTAACACACAGGGCTGGATGAAATTACAACCATCTGTTGATGTTAGACTTTACAATTCAGATAACTTTCCGAATCCTTATCCTTTCTCAACTTGGACTGTCCTGGGAACTCTCCAAAAATGTTTAACTAAGACCCCCAACTCACAATACTTCCTCCTTTCTACTTTGGCATTTACTAGTTCCATTCTTCAGATACTAGGATGTCACTTCCTGTTCAGTAACTCAGACCTCTGTGGCAGGATCTCCAATGGGGGACGTTTTCCTGATAAGAAATCATAGGTCAGGTTAGAAATAAAATACAACTCAATACAACTAGCCATGTAAATATTTAATGAGTCATTAGCTCAGTAACTAAATATGCACATGCAAATACAGGAAAATAAGACTAATAAGCCTATTCATTCCCGTGTTCGTCATGAAAGACTCTAGCAGCGGCAAGTGGGTGGTGGCTCCCTAACAATTAAAATGGGTATCAAAAAATGGCTAAGGGTGTCACTTTGCACATGGGTATATTAGTTATAATTTAATTAGTCCGTGATCAAACACACCTGCTGACTTATAAGTGTGGAGGTGCCTCTTTTTGACATTTTTTATGGATCACAGCCCGTTTAGGGGAGGGTGGGCTGTGTCCACCCCTCTGACATCGTCATCGGCCACCTACTCAAATTTAGTGAGGGGTGCTTTGTCGCCCGTGACCTCCACCTGCAACCCATTATTTGCTCTATTTTGTGTCTGCAGTTTTGGGATGCTATCCCTCGGTGTTCCTAGCCTATTCAACTTCAAGTCTCTGCATTGAAGGACACACATAAACTGAGGCTCAGGAGTGGTCATATAGAGAAACATACATAACCACACTACAACTGAATATGTTACATTGAGGAACAGGCAGACAGTAGGCTAGAGAACAGTGTTACCCATTACAGGTGCCGTCACCCTCCTCCACAGTCTTCATCCCAGGGACCTTCTGCCCAAACAGCTTGACAGCCAGGAACATCAGCATGCCGCAGCGGTTGGTATAGCAACAGGTGGCGTCCACAGCAATCAGTAGCACCAAAAAGATGAGCATGACAATGCTTGCCACAGCCCCTTTCGCCATCCCACCCTTATTCATCTTGGCTACTGAAGGGGAAGAAGGGAGGGGATGAAAGGGAGGGAGAGAGAGAGAGGAAGAGAATCATATTTAAACTTAGTAAAACAATTTATCCTGCTCTGGCTGCTCTGTTCTGTAACTGTTTTATTTCAGAGATATTTTCCTCTCTATTGGGCAATAGTCCGTTTTCCAGAATGTGACCGTGGTAAAGCTGTGAAACAGCTCATAAGGAATGCCATCACCAAATAATGAACTAATTGCTGGCACCTGTGCCTGTTTTCCAGCTCTGCCCGGGACTCTGGAAAAACTATTATAAAGTGAGAGCGCAGAAAGGGTGCACACGCTCAGACCCCACGGGAGCGTCTCGTCAGCTAGACAAGCTAAATGTTTTTAAATGTTTTAAATGTTTAGTGTCAAGTCCGTGTCCTATTCTATGTGCAGAGTCCTGGTAAATGTGTTTAGTTGTTAGGAGTAGCTTTTTAAATTACAGGGTGGGTTATGAAGGGAGGACAGAACAGTTATTGTAGCTTAAGAGGGCTGGGTCCTCTTTGTGCCTTCATCACTATCATGTGGGTCTTTTGACTGTTTGTATTGGTCCAAGCACCTGTCTGCAGTGAAGTCGCATGCTTTAAGAGTATTTGATGTCCAGTTTGTCGTGTAACTGCATGTTTCCACCTTTGTATGCAGTGTCACCTCCTAGTGTGTAATTAAGCTCATAGCCTATGTGTGCCTTACACCACAGTTTTCTTCTTCCTACTCAGGCTCAGTTGCATAGACCGCAGAAATATAGTAGGGCGTCTCTCTGAGATAATCCACGCTGTTTTACGAATTTAAATGTTTTATAAAATATATAATTGTTTTCTATATTGTTGTTGAGTTCTGGTGTTTCCTTCACTCAGACAAACCGGTTAATCAAAAGGTGGTGGCAGCACTACCCTACTCTGCTCAATCCAGTATTTGTCCCTCCTCTCAGAACGTTTCAAGCTTTATTTCACTACTACAGTATGTTATAGCAGCTTACCAGGTTGTGGGACATTGAAGTTCAGCTTGGCTGGGCTGGAGGAGCCGTAGGAGTTGACGGCTAGCACCTCCATGTGGTAGTCTGATTTACACTGCAGGTCATGGAGGTTGATCACTGTCGAGTTGGATGGCAGGTCCTTCACCCTCCAGTCCTCATCCATCTTATTCTAAGAGAAAGACAGAGGGGGGGGGGGTGTAAGGTCTTGCACACTCTGTAATGTCTTGATCTTTTGTCGCATGCATACTCACCACTCTGTAACGGACAATGTAGTGGATAATGGGGGAGCCTCCGCAGTCCAACTGTGTTAAAGGGATTGAGAACATATTGCCCTCAAACCTCCCCTCGCTGGCCACCAGGATCGGGCTGTCTGGTTCCCCTGGGGAGGGAGGCAGGTAGAGGCAGTGTGTTGGTACAGTAGGTACAGAGGTCAGGGGTGTTCATGCATCAGCCAGCTTATAACTACACAGTGTGTGAAACTGTTGTAGTAAAATCTACTGTCATGTCAGGGAGGTTGGTTATCCATGAAAAACTGACTTTTCAGTTTCACAACACGTGTCAGTACTTCACCTCCTGCGGGGCCGAATGCCGATGGAATGGGATGATGTCATCAGGAGCGGGGAAATAATGGAGCATGAATGGCCGTCAGCGAGCAGGTGTGGTTGTCATGTGGATGATCATGTGACAGTGGAATGAGTGAATGATGGCAGATGAACATTTCTTCCAGCCAGTATAGACAGACACTCAAAACAGTAGGCAATATGGATATAGCTTGTTAAGACAAGTAATGCAGTTTGAACAATGATAGTTGGTGACATTTAATAATAACTATACTGCATTTGCCTAGATATGATGCGATTGGGAGTGAGGAGAGAGAGAGGAGGAAGAGGAGGGTGACACTCACGTATGCCCTGTGTGCGGACTGTGAGCTCGTCTGAGAAGCCACCCTGACCCAGGTGGTTCCGAGGGGCAAACCGGACAGAGTAGGAGGTGTAGGGAATCAGATCTGTGATAACCAGGGGGTCTGCACACACACAACAGAGTGCATGAACACACACATATCACTTTTATGTATTTATATATATATATATATATATATATATATATATATACTCAAACTAATAAAACTACTCATAACTAGTCATATCACTAAAATGGTCATCAGAGGCCTCCCCTGGTTTTAGGGAAATCAGTGTTCAGATACGACTTCTAGTCCTCAGCGTATTCATTGGCTTCATCCTAACTGTCTCAAACATCATCTACAGTATTTCATGAAATAGGTTGGTCACTGAGAGCCAGGTATTTACCTGTGGACTGGATGACTCTCTCCTGCCAATTGTTCTCACGTCCTGTCTTCCACTGGAGGGTGAAGTGGGTGATGGGAGAGCCCCCGTCCACCAGGGAAGCCCCCAGGGTGAAGTGGACCGATGTGGGCCCTGGGGTGCCACTTACCTGGGATGCTTTGCCTGGCCAAGCTGGGGGAGGAGTAATGAGAGAAAGATGGATAATGAGAGGGAGAAAGGAGAGGGAAATAGGGAGAAAGGACGGAGATGAAGAGCAGTTCAAAGACAGAGAGGTGAAGAGGGAATGAGCATGTCAGAGATGAAAGAATAAGAACATTGCTGTTGGAAACAAAAAACGGTGAACACTGCAAATGTAAATCGAGTACCTACACTTCAGCTAAAATCTCCCAATGTTTTTAGTTGTTTTAGAATTTTATAGTGGTTTGTGGCTGCTTGTCAGTTTATAGAAAGGTAAAAACCGATTGAATCAACATTGTTTCCATGTCATTTAAACCCAAAAAATGTATGCGATGACATTGAATCATCGTGGGAAAACTGATTGGATTTGAAAAAATTTATCAACGTAAGTGAATTTCAGATTTTTTTCACCCGACTTTTAACCTAAACCCAATAACTTGATGACATTTTTGATGATTTCACATTGAATTCACGTTGAGCTGACATCTGTGTCCAGTGGAATGTTGTGTTAGCGCTAAGTACTATCACAACAGAATAGGAAGGTCAAGGGTGGTCTTACTCTGCAGGCTGAAGTCTGTGGAGGCGTTGCCAGCAGGACTGATAGCCATACAGCTGTACAGCCCTCCATCTGAGGACGTCACATTGTCAACGACCAGGACATAGCCATCCTCCATTCTCACTCGACCTCCACCAGTGTCCTGTATCCACACAAACACAACCAGACAGGAACTCTGAGGAGAGAAATATAACAATACAATTCTCTGCCTGATTCTCCCCCAATATTTGTAGTAATTAATGCCACTGTGTGAATGTATCGTCTGTCTTACCACTGTTAGCAGGTGGTCATTGTTGGTCTTCCTGACCCACTGCAGCGCGGGCATAGGGTGTCCTGAGACGTTACAGGACACCGAGAGAGTCTGGCCTGGCTCCACCTTCATCTTCTCCTGGCTCAGCACTGCTACAGGATGCTCTGTAAACACGCACAGAACCTGAGACAGGACAAACTGAGTGCTTTGTGTAACAATAAACAAATTATAATAGATAACAGGGGGGTACTGTCATGCCCTGATCTGTTTCACCTGTCCTTGTGATTGTCTTCACCCCCTCCAGGTGTCGCTTATTTTCCCCAGGGTATTTATTCCTGTGTTTCCTGTCTTTCTGTGCCAGTTCGTCTTGTATGTTTAGTCAAGTCAACAGTGTGTTTTTCCCGTACTCCTTTTGCTATTCCCCTTTTTCTAGTCCTCCCAGTTTTGACCCTTGCCTGTTTCTGGACTCTGTACCCACCTGTCTTGACCACGAGCCTGTCTGCCACTCTGTACCTCCTGGACTCTGATCTGGTTTTGACCTTTTTGCCTGTCCACGACCATTCTCTTGCCTACCCCTTTGGATTATTAAACATTGTAAGACTCCAACCATCTTCCTCCTGTGTCTGCATCTGGGTCTCGCCTTGTGCCTTGATACCTTTTGAGGATCTGGGGACCCATGCCAAATCTTTTCAGTCTCCTGGGGGAGAAAAGGTTTTGTCGTGCCCTCTTCACGACTGTCTTGGAATGTTTTACCTAAACCCTCCCTGAACGCTTGAAAAAAGTGACCCTCCCCTTTAACCAAAATAATAATTACAACATAAAGTGGATAGCAGAGAACATGTCTAACATTTACCCTGACTTCTTGGACAAACCAGAGCCTTAGATATGAAGTTTTAGAAACTGTTATTTGTCCTGTAAGCCATACATGGCAGCACATGAATTTTGATCGCACACAGGGCTGCGGCCCGGGCCAGACGTTTGTGGGTTCGCAGACCACCGTGGACAAGAGTAAAGGTGGAAAGATTTCCTTTATAGTAAAAGCATTACATAAATCTATAATCATATTTGCAGGTACGAGAAAAAATAGCCTTCTATAAACCTTTCATGCAATTCTAAGTAATTTTACATATTAGTAGAATATTTTTTAATAACACACAAACTACCAAATTTATAGGCTAAGAATGGACAGAGAGTTGTTCCTATGTGTTCATCTTATCATATTTCTCTAATGCCAAATCAGTGTGTCTTGTTTTAAATGAAACTCTCCCTGTTTGTAAATAATTAAATATTCTACATCATGAGTAATCTTGAAGTTAGGCCTACTTTTCCGCCCCAGACAGAATAGGCCTACCGACACAGAAAAATGTAAGCTTTAACTACTGGCTACTCTTCTTCAATGGCTTAACCCAATGAGAGAAGGTCACAAGTGTTTCCCTAAAAGCTGTCCGGGTTTAACCATCTTCTATGGCACAAAACGTGAATAGATTAATCAAGAAGAAGAAGTATGTGAACAAAAATATAAACGCAACATGCAACAATTTTACTGAGTTACAGTTCATAGAAGGAAATCAGTCAATTGAAATAAATAAATTAGGCCCTAATCTATGGATTTCATATGACGTTGCAGGGGAGCAGCCATGGGTTGGCCTGGGAGGGAATAGGCCCACCCACTTGGGAGCCAGGTCCACCCACTGGGGAGCTAGGCCCACTAAATCAGAATTTGTTTTTCCCCACAAAATGGCATTATTAAAGACAGAAATACTCCTCAGCACCAACCCTTCCCCTCCTTAGACTATCTCACAGGTGAAGAAGCCGGATGTGGAGGTCCTGGGCTGGCGTGGTTACACATGGTGTGCAGTTATGAGGCCGGTTGGATGTACTGCCAAATTCTCTAAAATGACATTCGAGGCGGCTTATGGTAGAGAAATTAACGTTCAATTCTCTAGCAACAGCTCTGTTGGACATTCATACAGTCAGCATGCCAAGTGTACACTCCCTCAAAACTTGAAACATCTGTGGCATTGTGTTGTGTGACAAAACTGCACATTTTAGAGTTAGTCTTTATTGTCCCCAGCACAAGTTGCACCTGTTTAATGATCATGCTGTTTAATCAGCTTCTTGATATGCCACACCTGTCAGGTGGATGGAATATTTTGGCAAAGGAGAAATGCTCATTAACAGGGATGCAAACAAATTTGTGCACAACATATAAGAGAAATAAGCTTTCTGTGTGAATGGAACATTTCTGGGATCTTCTATTTTAGCTCATGAAATACACTTTACATGTTGCGTTTAGATGACTTCCCAAGCAAAGTCAGGTGTCCTTGGCTATAGAAGGTTGTAGCTGAGCCTCTGAATGTCGAAGAAACTAAACAATGATATCCCCATATGCATCTGGGTCACGCTTTCCCAGTTATTTCACAGCTTGTTTCTAGCATAAAGCATCGTGGACCATTGCATTGTTATAACGCTTTCCTAATACTGAGTTGCACCACCTTTTGCACCACGCCCTCAATTTGTCAGGGCATGGACTACAAGGTGTCGAACTCCAATGCTTCCCACAGTTGTGTCAAGTTGGCTGGATGTCATTTGGTTGGTGGACCATTCTCGATACACATGGGAAACTATTGAGCTTGAAAAACCCAACAGCATTGCAGTTCTAGACAGACTCATAAAGGTGCACCTGGCATCTACTACAATACCCTGTTCAAAGGCACTTAAATCTTTTGTCTTTCCCATTAAAGTTCTGAATGGCACACATAATACACATTTCAATTGTCTCAAGGCTTAAAAATCCTTCTTTAACCTGTATTCTCCCCTTCATCTACACTGATTGAATAACAGGTGACATCAATAAGGGATCATAGTGTTCACCTGGATTAACCTGGTCAGTCTATGTCATCAAAAGAGGAGGTGTTTTGTACATTTAGTGTAGATCCCTTTACATAATAGGATCTGTTTTATTTTCTTCAAAATCTTAAGCTAACAAGGGGTAGGCCTGTGATTTTTGCCATTTTCTTTAATAAAAGGTAGGCTTAGGGCATACTCTCTCATACCCCTTCAATTTGAATCTTGGTTTTAACTTAACAGCCCTTCACTGACATGGAGGTAGGCTGTTTAAAGAGTACATGGTGGGTGGAGGAATTGACTGACACATATATGGATATAGCAGCCTATTCTGTCTGTCAAACAGGTAGGCCTACCTCTTATTTCTTAAATAGGAAGAAATATGCTCCAACACAAAGCCTTCTTGTTGTTAGTAAAGTCTAATTAAAATGAAGACAGTGCCTACTACCAGCACCATAAGCTGTCCATTTCCGATTGTACCGCAGCTCCTGCTTCAAGTTTTAGCACCACAACGTAAGTTACTCAAATATGGCTTATTTTGACCTAGTCTATAGGCTGGACTGCACACAAGGCCTACTCAACAACTTTGACTCTCCCCCTGAACTGCCACCTTAGGCCTACACAGCACAGCCATTGGTTAGGAGGGACACGAAAAAGGTTTTGATCAGCAAGAGCAGAGCAGGCCAGAGCTCAGGGTTGGAATATCCATTACAGAGTGTAATGCAGTCTAGTTTTATTTACACCATCCCAGCAGCTATCTTAGAAATATAACTTTGCTCTGTGCTTCTGCAAGCCTGCATTTCATAGCCTATAGCCTATAGCCTATAGGCTATGGATCATTTGATTGAGACCACACTAAATAGCTTATAGGCACACCTGATATTGTGTGACCAGTGGAGAATCAGAGATGAGGGGTGGCATCAGGCACACATCGATATATAGCCTTCTAAGCAACTAATTTTAAAACACAAAGAAATATTTGAATTTCATCAATTACAAATTACATGGCCCCCAGAAATAGATTTGAATTTTTTTTTACTAAACCTTCAACTTGGCTGAAATTGAAAAAGCATGAACCTTCCCCATTTTCCTCAAAGGTACCCATTCTGTTCATGAATCTTTCTGAAAACACCTGAAGATTACATTTTTTAAATTCTCTGATGGGAGACACAAACTGCTACTTTTCCCTGGTTGAAAATGTTACACAGGTAATGGGTTTGAATGGGATCAAATGGTTTGTTTTCTGAAACAGCTTCTGTTGGCTCAGGCTCACTAGGCTGTCTGACAGAAAATGGTTGCTTACACAGAATCAAATTCTCCATGATATCTCTGTATATCAGGAACATAAACATCTGGAAGGAAGTATTCAAATACTGTTATTTTGGAGAAAGCTTGGTCTTACAAAGCTAAAGCTGTTTGTTTCCAGGAGGAGTGTGTTTGCTGATGTTCTCTAACAAACCACACCTGAGACATCCAGCATGATCATGGCACTGCTCTCTGCGATCTTATTCTTGGCCGTGCAGATGTACTCTCCGTAGTCGCTCCTGACAACGGACGAGATAATGAGCTCGCTCTTGTCCGAGTTGTACTTGTAGCGGGACTCATCTGAAGAGTCTGGGCTGAGGAGGGAAGCGCCAACAGACAGACAGACAGAAGTGAGGCCTGGTGCTACAGAACATTAGCACGCTGCTGATAAGGAAGCAGACAGGAAGAGAGACACACAGTCATCCACACCGACAGGATGGCACGCCATATTAGCGGTGCACTGAGACATAAATGACATAAATGCCGACTACAACCTCACTCTACACTCCTGGTTATTGCCACTCATCTGAGCTGTCCCGGTTCTGCACTCCCCATTGGCTGTGTTCAATAAACATTTTGTACATTCATCCCGGTTTCCTCTGCTGAGTCCGCTCTTGGGTTCCCCCCTTCGCTTATCGTAACATAAGCAGTGGGTAGGCAGGTAAGGTAGGAGAGGGGACTCTTTAACTTTAACTTTCTTAGCTTTGGTTC
Source organism: Oncorhynchus tshawytscha (assembly GCF_018296145.1). Taxonomy (NCBI): domain Eukaryota; kingdom Metazoa; phylum Chordata; class Actinopteri; order Salmoniformes; family Salmonidae; genus Oncorhynchus; species Oncorhynchus tshawytscha. Next base: position 20,785,118 of record NC_056451.1, read on the forward strand.
CATCCAGACCCTTTTCCCCACATTACCGTGTTAAGGAAATAAATTCCCTGTAAACGGTAATATTCTCTGCCTCTGTCATCCTTACCCGCATCTACAATTACATGCCTCTTTCACTCCACTGGGAGTGGAGTGTAGCAGGGTGTTGCGTTCCCTCCTCCAAGAGGCCTACGTAACACTCTCTGTGTTACTGCAAAAGGTTTCAAGCAGGAAACTCTGGCTTTACACACATGCACATCAGTGCAAGGAAGCACACACACGCCCACACACACACACACGCCCACACACACACACACACTCACACTCACTCACATTGTCCAGATGATGTTCGGTTGGGGGACTCCCTCGACTAGGCAGCTGAGGGAGACATTGGTCTCTGGTCCGGCCATGACTTTCTTCACCTCCTCATGGATCTTCACTGTGGGAGGAACTACAGCAGGAGGGTCAGAGGAGACATTATTTATTATAGTCAACAACAACACACACCACAACACATCCTCTGGTCTATACAGAGTTTGTACGAAATAAAGATCCTAAAATATCCCTTATTCCCTCCTTTACTTTGAGTAACCCCACCGTTGACGAAGATGGAGATGACGTGCTTTTTGAAAATGGGCCGGTCCTTGATTTTAGCCTCACAGGTATATGATCCGCGATCCTTCCTGCTGATGTTGTTGATCTGTAGGGAGTTGTCTTTCAATCTTGTGATCCGACCTGCTGGGAGCAAAAGACAGCAACAGGGAAAAGAAAGATCAGCGTCAGGAACACGTTCTGTCTGCTTAATCATCAATATAACCAAGCTTCAAAAAGCAATCACGCTCTCTAAGGTTGTCAATGGTGACGTGCACATGAAACAGGGTCAGGGATTGTATGATGGTTATTTTCAGTGTGTTTTGTCCCTCTGGAAAAAGAAGACAGATTGAATCAGATGTTTCCCGGGGGAAGAGTCTTGAAAACATCCCTCGATTTGATGGCAAATTGGATTAGCCTATGAGCTACGTGACCCCTTCTGCCACTCAACCGCATGTTCACCACCGCCACCTCTCCATCGGTCACAGGCAGGCAGGCAGCAGTTAGTGTGAGGAGCTAGGAAGCTAAGAGACCCCCATACCACATGAACAATCAGAAGCGAGGGTACCCCTCCTACCGTCAGAGTGCAGTTTCTGATGGTCCCTCTCCCAGTTGACTTCCACCGCCGGCTTGCCAGTGACCACGCAGGTGATGACCACATCTTGACCCTCCAGGAACTCATGGTTGGTCGGTGTTTGCCCAAAGGATGGCGGCTCTGGGTGAGTTGAGAGAGGGATGGAGAGTGTGAAAGGGTCATTGTGTGTGTGTGTTTGGTTTTCCTATCTTCAAGGAAAATTTCACTGGTCCCCACAAGGAAAAATGATTTTTCAGGCTTTGGGTTTAGGGTTAGAAATAGGGTTATGGGTTGGGGGTTTGAGGTTTGGGGTTAAGGTTAGGATTAAGGAACATTTCACCGTTCCCCACAAGGAAAAAGGCTATTTTAGTCTTAGGGGTTAGGTTTCGGGTTAGGAATTGAGTTGGGGGTTTGGGGTTAAGGTTAGGGTTAAGGGTTAAGGGTTAGGGTTAGGGGTCAGGGAAAACAAGGATACTTAAACAAACGTGTGTGTGTGTGTGTGTGTGACAGGGATATGAGCTATGTGGTGTCTTTGATCTTGCAAGACAAAACTAATTAGCTCAATACTCAAACAATACGAGAAATACCCTTCAACACTGACTCTTGGTCATATTATCCAGGTGAAAAGTTTTACTTGAAACATCTTACCGTAGACAAAGATGGCATAAGATACATAATCTCTGTGGCCTGTGTCAAATTCACAGAGGCATGTGTACCGTCCTGCATCCTCTATCTTGGCATTCCTGATGAACAGTTTTGACGATGTTTCATCCACTTTCTCAACCTGGTCATCTTCAGCATCCTCTCCATCTTTCTGCCAGGTGATGTCTCCTTCCCCACCAGCTAAGAGGGTTTATGTGTAATTGTGTGTATCATATATTCATATTTTGTTAAGGATATATAAATTCATAAACTGCATATGCCAGTGTACTTCAATATGCAGAAGACACTCTACCCTTTACATTTTCTGCATTATATTGTATTTGTTCAACCATGGTAAGATGTTGCTCTTATGGAAATGCCAGAACATTGTACCAACCTTTGCAGAGGAGCATGGCATTCTCACCCAGCAACACATCTGGTTTGCTGGTGATGATTTCCATTTTGGCCTCTGACACAGTGAGGAAGAAGAGCAATATTAGAACAACCTTTCAGGCACCTAACAGTAACACCACTTGAAACTTCTATATTCTGGAATAATTATTGAAATGGAGAACCTAGAGCCAAACATTTGGGCTGCCTATCGAATTGACTAAGAATACATGAGCAGCACACTATTCCTTCCTGTACTGAAGCAGAGACAGGCTGCATGGCTGTGGAAGAGACAGGCTCTATGTCTGCGCCCCAATTCTCTTATATGGCCACATCTCCTTCCCCTCATAACTTACTTTCTTTCTGTCCTTTGTCTGTTGGCCACTGAAAAGTGAAATGGTTGGATAGATTTCCAACCATTTGCTTTCCTTTCCCCTATCATCAATTTGGGTGTAAAACAAGGTCGGGGGGCTCTTGGAGCCAAAACTAAATTACAGCAGAGGGAAGATATAGCCTTAACAATCACAGCTGGGTTCATTAGGATAACTTTAGATGTCGTGGAATTATAATAAAAGTAGTTAGTTGGCATCTCTTTTTCTGCATTTTAAAGAGCACTGCCAAATTATGGGCTGGCGTGGATTCAGAAAGCATTTATCTGCTATTACAATTCAGCCTCAGGAACAGTTGAGCTTGGACATTGCTCTGGGTACACCTCACACTGATGAAACTCAGTAGAGATAGATTTTTATTCTCTCTCTTTATTCTATTTTTTTAACATATGAGATGACCAATCTCAGTATTCTCTCCTATGTCCTAGCATTCGGGATACTGTATAGTTGTAGTGCCACATTCGTGTACATGTGGAATGTGTTGAAAGAGCTGTATATATTGTACATGTAGGGAAAATTGGCAAGGAAAATGTTCACTTTAGTTAGCTCTGAATCCTTTAGATAAGATTAAAAAACATGTCAATGACAAGTAAGACAATCAAGTTCAGTGCATCTAATGACAGAACACAAACTGTGAACCATGTTCCCTATGAGGAGAACCATACAGATGTAGGATCTTAATTTGAGCCAGTTTGCTACAGCAGGAAAATAATCCTGCAGCAACAAGAAATGTGCATTATTATGTAGATTATAATGAATTTACATTTTTGTGGGGGTTGATAAATGTATCTTAAGGGAAATCAAGTCTGAAATTTCAAAGTGGAAATTACAAACTTCAGAAGCTTTTTTAAACACACACCAAGTTTTAAATGTCCTACATCACAGGAAAGTTCTCCTGCATCAGGTTGATCAAATTAAGATCCTACATTTGTAGCAGTGATAGATCATCAGATATAAGCTATACCAGCTCTGATATACTAATTTTTAATATATATATATTAATATATTGGATATGGATAAATTAAATTGCTGCCAAGGGTTTTAATGAAGAAAGTAATTACGCTGAAGCATAAATACCACATATTCAAAGAAATGAACTCCAACAGTGACATTTTTTGTCTATATATGTCTACATTATTTAAACTGTAGGCAAATCCATATAGACAACTAATGAACAAATAAACAAATACATAATCAAATAAATACAATTAAAAACAAAAAATAGTCCAACTTCCAACAAATATAAAAGTAGGCCTAATTAATTATTTATAGAAATATTCAAGCCTTGAAGAAGTGTTTAGGATTTTGTATTCTTACCTGAAAAACCAAGGACCAATATTATGGAACACATTCTCAAGATGAGCATCGACTCAGCCATTTCTACCTCAACGTTGTCACTATCCTCAATGAATGGATCGATGTAGTCCTTGACACCTGCTGCATGCAATTGCGCGCGAAATACAACAGTGGTGGAAACATGTGTTTCATGCTTTTATAGGCAAGAGGTGAGAACTAGGGAGACAGACAGGGACCCCACAATCTCTTAAATCTCTGCACGCCCCCCTCCCCTGCTGCCTATCCACATCCCTTAACATTTTTGATTCAGATCATCCACCGGGGAAAACGAATGCTCGAAAGTAGCCTTCCCTACCCTATCAGGCGCCACCGCAGCCCGCTGCCTTCCCCTCCAAAACACCGTATAAAAGGAACTCCGCACTCCCCCAGGGACGAGATGGAAGAAGATATTTTTATCACTCGACTCCATCAGTTTTGGTTAAGGAGCAAGTTCATCTGAATTCCAAATGGGATGAAATTAAGCTATGCAAATAAAACATGTATTCTTGATTTAGTACATCTTTTTCGTTTCTTGACTACATTTTTCTGTTCCCATAATTGCTGTTTGTAGAAAATGTCACACTTTTTGTCCGATTTCTCTGGAAAGCTCATGCAAAATGTTAATAATGTATGTTCTCAGCATAAATAACACTAGGTAAAAAAGAGAAAACAATACAATCAAAGTAGCCGAAATTACAGTGTGCCATGAATGGAAAAATAATGTCTCAGAATAAAAAATATTCCAGATGCAATTGTACATAGTTGCACTTATTTTATGGAGAGCACTTATTTAATTATCCAACTCCAAAATAAACTTTTACTTGTGCGCTGCACAAGGTATAGATTCGTTTCACACTACAGTAATTCTGACATAGCTAAGAGGTGCAGTATGAGACGTGATAAATTGACCATAGGCCTTATTTTTTAATTTTTTTTTAGGGAGCGCAACAATAAGATTTCTCCGTGGACATGAAAAATGAAAGGAGAGCCGCACACTCTATGAGCTCAGATGTAATAATTGAATAACCTAATATCCAACGTTTCGACAGACAACCTGTCTTCATCAGGATATATTCTCCGGGGGCATACCCAGCCAATGAGATATTGTGCTTCGTTAACCAGGTCCTCTGCCAGAACAGCTGAGTTAAACAATTGATGGAATGTCAAACAACTGATAGTGGCGTATAATCTATGGACGCCCATCCTTAAATAGAGAAAAATTACAAGAATATATATATTTTTACTCATGATGAAGTAAAAAAATGAAAACATGTTTTTAATTTGTTTAAAAACCGACTAAATTTCCAAATAAAAAGCCATCAATGTGAGGGCATTTCATATTTTTTTAATCTAACTTTGAACTTAAATCCAATGACATGGTGACATTTTTTGTTTCACATTGAATTCACATTAGTTAACAAATCAACTAAATGTAAATTAAAACTAGACTTGGAACTGACTTCTGTGCCCAGTAGCATCTTTCACTTCAAATGTAGAGTTAAAAGGAGATTATGTACACACATTTCCAGTATAAATCTTGCACCGCATCTTCCCCTTTGATTGTGAACATCCTGGAAACTAGGGCATGGTGTTTATCGTAAAATGAGCATGAAGGTCATTTGGGACGCAAATTAAGTATTTTTCCACAAAATCCTATGAAAACACAGTTCAGTTTCAAGCCAAGCAGGACACCTACGTGCTCTTCGTCTTGGTACAAGACTTGTCTATTTAAGGTGCACACTCACATACTCATATAGGTTAAAGCATGGGTCTGTCACTCTGGCATGACAGCTATCTAACAAAAACGGTGGTAGGTGATGTAATCACAGCTTAGCAACCAATATCTGAGCTTCAAACACACACACACACACACACACACACACACACACACACACACACACACACACACACACACACACACACACACACACACACGCTCCAACAGCATCGTCACCCTCCTTTTATCTGGCCCACCACCCAGTAGGAGCTCAGTATCACTCCAGTGTTCTCAACCAGGCCACCACACCTCTGAAGCCATATCATCATATCAGCCATGGGGCCCCAGTGCCAGCCAGCCCTTCCCAGCACCTCGATGCTGATAGTGAATCAATCGCAGGCTCTGGACCGTGGTCCACTCAGCCATTGGAGACCCAGCCCTTCCATCAGGGCCAACTATCACAGCGATTATCAACAGCCTCTCATTTTCTCTCATTATAGGGGAGCGTGCTCTTTATGAAAGTTGGCACACAACGGGGTAAAAGTGGCGGTCCCAGCTGTGATTATCTTTATTCCCTCCTCCCCTCTCTTCTTTTCTCACTCCTCCTTCTTGTCATGTTCATCCCTTGATTCAGAGAAGTACAGGGACGTTTGGCAATGCAGCTAGCTACCAAAACCACTATCCTTTTAGGTGAAAAGGATATGAACTAGCGCTGACTGAGAAGACAAATATATACAAATATAAATATGTTTAGCTGAATTATCTTGGGTCCAGATCTTAGTTGATGAGTAAGTCAAATACCATTAGTCTCAGGTGACAATGGCTAGTCAAGGCACACTCCTCAAAACAAGGACCCCACACCCTCATGTTTAATGGATGCCACAGTCCCCAAAGTGTAGACTAGTCATAGTTTCCTTCTTTGTCCTCCTCTCCTACTGGTAAACAAACAACGGCCAGATAACCAATGGGGTGTTGTTTTGGTGCCAGAATTGCAACGCTGGTTTAGATAATAAAAACACAAATACCACCACTCACATACACTGTACACTGTGCGCACACACACATTCTTAACAGAAACCCCGGATGTGAGGAGACACTGCAGGAAATTGGGACAGACGTCAAAGGGCTCTCGTGACATTTAAGGGCTACACACCAGAGGAGGCTGGTGGGAGGAACTATTGGAGGACGGGCTCATTGTAGTGCTGGAATGGAATACATATAACATTATCTGCTGAGCAAATTGGCCCTTGTATTACGCATATTGTTAATCTCTCTCTTGAACAAGTTACCTTTCCCAGGGACATGAAACAAGCTAAAGTTATACCTCTGTATAAGAAGGGGATAAAGTCTGACCATGGGAATTATAGGCCTGTATCTATCCTCTGTGTAACATCAAAGATCCTGGAGAGAGTTGTACATGAGCAAATGTATGAATATGTTAACAAACAGGGTCTAATTTATGATTTTCAGTCGGGTTTTAGAAAAAAACATACTCCACTGATTCATGTCTACTTTACTTGACTGACTTCATCAGGAAAGAGATTGAAGAGGGAAATCTGTGTGGAATGGTAATGCTTGACCTACAGAAGGCCTTTGATACAGTTAACCACTGTCTCCTAATCTCCAAACTCGAGGCACTGGGGTTAAGCAGTATACCTCTAGGATGGGTAAAGTCCTATTTATCAGGAAGAGAGCAAGTAATAGAGGTTAATGGTTCACTGTCTTAAGCAAAACCAATGAGTTGTGGCGTTCCGCAGGGGAGTGTGCTTGGGCCTCTGCTGTTTTTATTGTATATTAACAATATGAAAGATGCTTGTTCTTGCCGTGTTTTTCTTTATGCGGATGACTCTACACTTCTGGTGTCTTATGGGGTGAGGTGCTGACTACTAAATCCTCTGTTAGCTACTTGGGATGTATCCTTGATGGAAGCTTGGGAGGTGTGAGCATGGCCAATAAGGTGCTAGGGAAGGTGCTAGGGACTAAGTTTTTGGCTAGAAAGTCCAAGCTGCTTGATAAGGATTCCATGAAGGTGCTAGCTACTGCCCTCATTCAATTCCATTTTGACTATGCTAGTAATTCCTGGTTTGGGGGCTTATCTAAACTTACGAAGGGGAAGCTCCAGATAGCCCAGAATAAGCTGATCAGGTTAGTATTGAAGTTGAGTCCACGTACTCACATAGGCAGGAGCTGCTTTCAGGAACAAAACTGGCTGCCTGTTGAGGCTAGGGTGTCCGAGATTAGACTAGGTTTGGTGTACAGGAGTATTCATGGTCCTGCGCCCAGATATCTAAGTGATTACTTTCCTCGTGTTAGGGATGCACACAATCACAGCACCAGATCAGGTGTTTCTGATGTGTGCTTATACAGGTTCAGGAGTAATGCTGGGAAAGGTACTTTCTTGTATAACGGAGCCTCAGATTGGAATGAGTTGCCTATAAAAACAACGTCCTCTCTGGGCAGCTTTAAAAGTAAAGTAAAATATGTTTGATGTTCTCTGTGCCCATATGAATAATCCCTATGATGTAACTGGAATGATGAGATAGATGTTCTTCTTCTCTGTTATTGTTTTATTATTTCACTGCCATACTGTGTTCGATCTTGTCTAGCCATCTTGTCTCAAGAGGACCACAATGGAAATAAGTCCCAGACTTTATTGTGTGTTATCTTCAATTATTTTATTGATGTGCATGTATGGCTTATTCAAGTTTTATGTGTGCTTGTTTTTAAAAATAGTCAAATTAATAAACTAAACTAAATCAAACACATAAAATATATGGAAACCACATGTTTGACTCCGCTCCATTGATTCCATTCCAGCCATTACAATGAGCCTGTCTTCCTATAGCACCTCCAACCAGCCTCTTCTGCCACACACCCTCATGTTGCCTTGTAGATGGCTGGACTGGATTGGGGGTTGGAGGCAGGGGTGGAAGATATTTCCCATGTAGAGTCCTAATTATGCTTATGAACAATTCTGTAACTAGAAAGTTAAGTCAGGGTTAAGGAACTTGGGAGAGTCTGGAGAAACATAACAGCTGTTAGTTTTCCTTTCCCCCCCTTGTTGCTTGTTCTCACTTGTCTGTCAGCCTGTGAATGCCCTCTGAAATGATTTCAATGTAAAATAAGTCTTTGAAATGATCCAAGGAGTCTATAGGGTGTTGGTTTTGCCCCGTTGGATCCCTTTCTCCCAGATAAAATGATAGAAATGTGTAGCATATCATGCCTTGGCTTGAATTCACAGGGGGGGAAAGGGTGAGCTGAGGGTAGGGTGTACGTTACAGTCCTACGTGGGCATGAAATATATGACGAGTAGGGACAGCTCTAATACTGAGGTTAATGAATGAACCTGTATAAAAGGTTTTCCAGCAGAAAATGATTTTATAGCCCAAGCACCATAACACTAAACTGGATTGAACCCTGAGACTTGGCAACTCCAACCACATTCCTGTTAACAATAGACAAGGTAATTAAATCTTGTTCTGTTGAATTCAAGAAAAACATAATTCCTCTTTATTCTTAGATGCTATTTGTGTGGGTGAGTGTGTTTATATTGTTCCATAGACAAGTGCATACAATATACAGACACAACATACATTATTTGTTTTAAGACTGTTTACATGCAACAATAACTTTTCTAAATTGTTAGGTTCACATAGCAGCTTGGAGAGAATCCTAGGTAGTGGATGGTTGCCAGCACTGCTGCAAAGACCTTATATCTACACATCATCCGACCAACCGCAATAGAGATCCTGGAAGAAGTCCAGGTTTGACCAAAAAAAACACCTCACCGGTGTTGGCATTAAGTTCATGCCCCCTTGAACTTACATTACATCTATATTATTGATTTGAAGAGATTATGATCCATTCCTAGCATAAACAAAGGTGGACGTTGCAATGAATTAACTAGAGGGATGTGGCCTTAAGACTATTAACAATGTCAATAGGAGGAAAAGGGGTCCTGTAATCAGTAGCAAACGTGTAAATAAAAATCAAGGACTTTAAACGGGTAATGGAGGTCGGCAATTAATAGAAGGACAGACAAAGAGTGTATGAGGGTGCCACAATATGGGGCTGTCGTAATGACTTTATAGAACGACTGTCAAAACAATGGATGCGTTTTCATGTGACTCGGCACCCCATACATAGTCAAAGTATTTAAATGTGGATTGTGAACAGCAGAGAACATGTTTACTCTTTTAACAATGGTTTTGCATGTGTCTTATTGAATTGTATAGTTAGGTTCTGAACAAACAGAGTAAAAACTCACGGACGACTAGAAAAAGCTCATAAGCATATTCAGCAATAATTTATTTGAACAGAATGCAAACTTTCTGCACTTCCTCTTTTCTCACTTACTAACTTTCCATATCACTCAGTAACTTTCCACACACCAAGTACCTCTTGACCCTTCCTTGACCCCTAACATATACATTCCTTATGCATATAAAGTAATCAATAAGTTCTAGTATGGTAACATGAATAAGTGTATTTCAAGCTAGAATCCAACAGTATTGACACAGTGAAGCCAATACTGAGCATCCTAAAGCAAACATTTGGATCACTCTTGGAAAATAATAATATGATTTTCCATTTAAATCTAGATTAGATGCAGTTAATTTAGTTGGAAAGGCACAAACCTACAGTATATAGTATATACTTTACCTGTCACCCTAGACCAACTTCAATTTGCTTACCGCCCCAATAGGTCCACAGACGTTGCAATCGCCATCACACTGCACACTGCCTTATCCCATCTGGACAAGAGGAATACCTACGTAAGAATGCTGTTCATTGATTATAGCTCAGCATTCAACACCATAGTACCCTCCAAGCTCATCATTAAGCTGGAGGCCCTGGGTCTCAACCCCGTTCAATAGGGTCCTGGACTTCCTGATGGGCCGTCCCCAGGTGGTGAAGGTAGGAAAAAACATCTCCACTTCGCTGATCCTTAACACTGGGGCCCGACAAGGGTGCGTGCTCAGCCCCCTCCTGTACTCCCTGTTCACCCATGACTTCGTAGCCATGCACACCTCCAACTCAATCATTAAGTTTGCAGACGACACAACAGTAGTAGACTTGATTTCTAACAACAACGAGACAGCCTACAGGGAGGAGGTGAGGGATCTCGGAGTGTGGTGTCAGGAAAATAACTTCTCTCTCAACGTCAACAAAACAAAGGAGATGATTGTGGACTTCAGGAAACAGCAGAGGGAGCACCCCCCCTATCCACATCGACAGGACAGCAGTGGAGAAGGTGGAAAGTTTTAAGTTCCTCGGCATACACATCACGGACAAACTGAAATGGTCAACCCACACAGACAGTGTGGTGAAGAAGACGTAACAGCACCTCTTCAACCTCAGGAGGCTGAAGAAATGTGGCTTGACACCTAAAACTCTCACAAACTTTTACAGATGCACAATTGAGAGCATCCTGTCGGCTGTATCACCACCTAGTACGGCAACTGCACCGCCCACAACTGCAGGGCTTTCCAGAGGGTGGTGCGGTCTGCACAACGCATCACCGGGGGCAAACTACCTGTCCTTCAGGACACCTACAGCACCCGATGTCACAGGAAGGCCAAAAAGATCATCAAGGACAATAACCACCCAAGCCACTGCCTGTTCACCCCGCTACCATCCAGAAGGCGAGATCAGTACAGGTGCATCAAAGCAGGGACCGAGAGACTGAAAAACAGCTTTTATCTCAAGGCCATCATACTGTTTAAACAGCCATCACAAGCACAGAGAGTCTGCTGCCTACATACAGACTTGAAATCACTAGTTACTTTAATAATGCCACTTTAATAATGTTTTCATATCTTGCATCACTCATCTCATATGTATATACTGCATTCTATACTATATATTGCATTTTGCCTATGCTGCTCTGTCATTGCTCACCCATATATTCATATTTATATATTATTATTCCATTCCTTTACTTAGTTTGTGTGTATTAGGTATTTTTGTGGAATTGTTTGATATTACGTGTTAGAAATTGCTGCACTGTCGGAACTAGAAGCAGAAGCATTTCGCTACACTTGCAATAACATCTGATAACCATGTCTATGTGACCAATAACATTTGATTTGATTTAAAAGACCATTAAGGGTTGAAATACAGCAGTCTTCTGTGCTGTGCACGGGTTACTGTACCTGGGTTACTCCTGTGGCTTGGGAGTCTACCTTTACAGAGCTATCTCAGAATAGCCTAAATAAATAAACAGATCAGGCCAGGGCTTGGAAGCAGCAGCATTACACCACATGCCAACACAGATAACTGGACAGAAAAGATCTCACTACCACCCCCACCTGTGTTTCACTATTTATTTATCTAATTTCTTACTCTGGCTCGAGACGTCTAGGCACTTTCTCTGACCTCCAACGGGCAACAGTTTAAGCTGAAGGACAGGAGAACAACAACATATGGATGTTTAAAGAGGAGCCATATCCTGGAGATAGTGGTATAATTAGATTTGAAAAGGGTTTTCACTTTGCACTGACCTTTGTAAAGACGTGCATTTACACGATGATGTTTTATGCAGACTGGTTTGATGATCAAATACGCCTGAAAGTGCTTCATTCAATTAATTATGGAAAGATGCACTGCCATGCGCCCTTCGTTGCTTTTGCGAATTACTGATATTAAAAAATGAATGAAAAATGTCTTTCTTCCTGGCAAAATGAGTATGGATTTACAACGGTAAACAGCTGTTTACGCAAAACCTGTTGCTATAAATATGCTTTCTTAACTTTGCCGCCTGAATTACACAGAATTCATGTCTGCCTTTCAGTCCATGGGGTTAAAGATTGAAGGGGCTGGATGTGTGTGTGTGTGTTTGTGTGCATGTTGCGCGTGTGTACAGCATATGTGTGTTACTGTATTAGCCCTCCCTCTCTGTCTCCCGAGACCAGAGACACTGATTCAATTAAACATTGACCCCTTGTACTCTCTGGGACCTGTACCCACCCTAGGACACCCACCTCGCCATGAGTACAGGATGGCTGATGGCTCGTCACAGGGCATTACACAGGATACAAGTCTAACTTTGATTTTTCTCTCACTCATCTCATCCCTCTCCCATTGAACAGCTATGTTTTATCTGGTAGCATTCCGTCACACGCACATAGATAGCAGTGATCTAAAAGGCAGGATGTCTCATCACTCATCTCATCCTTCTCCCTTCTGGTCCAACCATTGAACAGCTAAGTTTCATCTGGATGTCTCATCACTCATCTCATCCTTCTCCCTTCTGGTCTAACCATTGAACAGCTATGTTTTATCTGGTAGCATCCAGTCACACGCATATAGATAGCAGTGGTCTAAAAGGCAGGATGTCTCATCCCTTTTATGGTTAACTGAGGTGAATACAAACTTGCGTTCACTGGCAGTGTCATTTGTGTTTCTGTCAAGACTTTGGAGACAGTACATGTGGAGAACACTGCACTTCATAGATGTTTTGCAACTCTCAGGAAGAGGCTTTTCGACGTAACCCATGAACCTTCACTGCCCTCAAGATATGTCATATATGATGGATGGATGTATACAGTCTACTCTCGCTCTCTCATTCACACACCCACACAGACACATACATACACACACCCAACCTGGGTGTCTCAGTCCTGGCGGTTGGCAATTAGAGGAAATTACAGGAAGTTAATTAGTGTAATCAGTGGACGGCGAGGCTACAGCTGGCAGAGCTGGACCCTGCTCAAGTCACATACGGCCGAGAACTTTGGGTGATATGCCCAAGGAGGAGAGCACGCACACACACACGCACACGCACGCACGCACACACACACACGCGCGCACACACGCACGCACGCACGCACACACACACACACACACACGCACGCACGCACGCACACGCGCACACACACATGCACACACGCACGCACACACACACACACGCACGCACGCACACACACACGCACACGCGCGCACACACACGCACGCACACACGCACACACACACACACGTAGGGACATGAGCATAGAGAGACTACTGAGAGAGGAACATTTCGAAAAATAATTTGCTGTATGATTTATCTCCCCAAAAACACTGTCAAAATGTACAGGTAACTGCCAAAATAAAGGAAACTGTTGAGTAAATTAGGGATACAAAGTATATTGAAAGCAGGTGCTTCCTCATAGATGTGGAATGAACATCCCATCAGCTTAGGGTCACGTATAAAAATGCTGGGCAGGCCCAGTTGCCCATTATTTTGGCTCTCATGTCTAGAAGAAGAGGTGTCAGTGACTATGAAAGAGGGGTGATTGTTGGGGTACATTTGGCAGGACCTTCAGCGACGAAGACTGCTCAATTTGCTGATGTTTCACGATATTCCATGGTCACCAGATCTCAACCCAATTGAACACTTATGGGAGATTCTGCAGCGGTGCCTGAGACAGTGTTGTCAACACCAAAGGATGGAATTTATTGTAAAAGAATGGTGTTGCATCCCTCCAACAGAGTTCCATACAAATCTATTTCTCACAGTGGCCCAACACACTATTACAGTTTTTTACAATCCCGTTGGCACTCATTTCAGAACCTTGTGGTCATTTTTCAAAACTCTAGACACAAAACTCAAAACGGTCATCACTTGTAACACAGGCTGTCCAGTGTTCAAAACATTACATTGTGCATTTATATCTTTATAGAAACCTTGCACTTGCAGAATCATTGGTTCAAATAACTAATTTATCATGAAATACCATAGGAACATTCATTTAGATCACCCACACACAAGATACCGATAGTTTCACTGTGTAGTTGTTTGTTCAATCATTAAAAATTGTAGTACAAAATATGTGATACATGTTTCATCATGGTACTACATGTAAATACATCACTGTAAAAGGACTAGTAAAGAGAATACCACAGACACAGTGGAATCATTGAACAAAACCTGAAATTTATTGATGAAATACAATAAAAGCAAAAATATTTAGCGACAAAAAAAGAAAAAAACTACAGTAAAACATCAACTGCAGTGTTTCTCACCTGGCTTTACACCTGACTATAAAAAGCAAAACAAAGGATTGATTACTGTACTTCTATATTTCTCTCAACCCTGTCTTGTGGATTTTGCCATAGGTTCTCATCCACATCACAATGGATGTTTTCATTAGCCAAACATCTTGGGAAGAATCTTCAGGCATGGAGAATCCAGGCCTGACACTGGTCTGCCGTGATGTCATTGCATGCGTCATCCATGGCCTGGAGAAGGGTGGCTTGTTCGTGAGGGCGCCTATCATATACCTTCCACCTCCATGTGGAGAAGAATGTCTCAATCGTATTTTAGGAAAGGAGAGTATGGGGGTAAGTACAGGGTGGTAAATTGTGTATGGGCCTGAAACCATGCTTGCACCATTTGAGCATGGTGGAACCTGACATTATCCCACATAGGTCATGTCATCAGCTCTACAGACCTGATTTAGCCCATCAAGGAGGGATACATTCAAACAGCGAATCATGTGGCTGTATATAGAGTAGAGAGGTTTAGTTGTTGTTCGACCTAACATTAGAAAGGGCAAGATGCGTAATCTAAGCAACTTTGACCTTGGAATGATTGCTGATGCCACACATGGTGATTCCAGCATCTCAGGAACAGCTACCTTTCTGTGATTTTTATGCACTACAGTCTCTAGAGTGTACAGAGAATGGTGCGATAAACAAAACACATTCAGTGAGCTGCAGTTCTGTGGGCAAAAACACCTTGTTAATGAGAGAGGTCATTGGAGAATGTCCAGACTCATTCAAGCTAACAGAAAGGCCACAAATGCTCAAATAACATCTGTTTAAAACAGTGGTGTGCAGAAGGGCATCTCTTAAAGTACAACACCGTGAATAATTCAGGCTGTTGTGGAGGCAAAAGGGGGTCCTACCCAGTACTAGATAAGTGTACCTAATAAAGTGGCCGGTGAGTGTACAGTAATGTCAAATCTGAAAACATGGTCTGAAAAAGTGGTACATGGGACCATAGAAACCGTGTCTGATAAAGAATGATGATGAAATATTACATCCATAGATAATGTAGTCCAATCGGTTCATGTTCCACGGTAATTGATGTCAATGGATCTCGTTATCCTGAAACTTTCATGATCTAAACATGGAATATTGTCGTCGGTTTCCATAGAACTATGCAACTATGCAAGAGTAATGCAACAGTTACTTATCATTTTGAGCAGTTGTATCAATTGATAGTTAGATCATTGTAATGAAATGAATAGAGTCATTTCAGATGTAATGTGTGAATTGCATTTTGAAATGGTAATACTTTGATGTTAAGTTGTGTCATTTTGAACAGGTGATTTAAGTTCAATGAACAAATTATTTTAGCTTTATGTGTATTGTATCTAAGCAATTGGAAAAAGTGTTTTGAAAAATGTGCATTTTGATCATTGGTTGTGAGTTTTGTGTCTAGAGTTTTGAAAAATGACATCCAAGGTTCCGAAATTAGTGCCAAAGTGATTGTAAAAAACTGTAAGACACTTTATGTTGGTGTTTGATTTATTTTAACAGTTACATTTGTCATGATATCAATAACATTATATTATGACATCCATAGTCTCACAGTGCAGATGGCATATTCATTTGTAGGCTATTTCTCATGCATTATAAGGCCAAACTTACAATTGGGATCCTCATCGCTTATTAATAAAAACATGTGAACTCTCAACACTACGCAAACACTGCAATGTGGTCGTTATGACGCATGCTCCATATAGGAGGGGAGAAAGCACGTTGGCTTATGATCAGGGCACACAAATTCACTCATCCATTACGTAAGGGATACACACTTCCTGTAGGCACTAACTTGATAGATCTAGCATATAAACTCAGCAAAAAAAGAAACATCCCCTTTACAGGACCTTGTCTTTCAAAGATAATTAGTAAAAATCCAAATAACTTCACAGATCTTCATTGTAAAGGGTTTAAACACCGTTTCCCATGCTTGTTCAATGAATCATAAACATTTAATGAACATGTACCTGTGGAAGACAGTAAGACAGTAACAGCTTACAGACAGTATGCAATTAAGGTCACAGTAATGAAAACTTAGGACACTAAAGAGGCCTTTCTACTGACTCTGAAAAACACCAAAAGAAAGATGCCCAGGGTCCCTGCTCATCTGCGTGAACGTGCCTAAGGCATGCTGCAAGGAGGCATGAGGACTGCAAATGTGGTCAGGGCAATAAATTGCAATGTCCATACTGTGAGACGCCTAAAGAGAGCGCTATAGGGAGACAGGACGGACAGCTGATCATCCTCGTAGTGGCAGACCACGTGTAACATCTGCACAGGATTGGTACATCCGAACATCACACCTGCGGGACAGGTAAGGGATGGCAACAACAACTGCCTGAGTTACACCAGGAACGCACAATCCCTCCATCAGTGCTCAGACTGTCCGCAATAGGCAGAGAGGCTGGACTGAGGGCTTGTAGGCCTGTTGTAAGGCAGGTCCTCACCAGACATCACCGGCAACAACGTCGCCTATGGGCACAAACCCACCGTCGCTGGACCAGACAGGACTGGCAAAAAGTGCTCTTCACTCACGGTTTTGTCTCCCCAGGGGTGATGGTCGGATTCACGTTTATCATCGAAGGAATGAGCGTTACACCAAGGCCTGTACTCTGGAGCAGGATCGATTTGGAGGTGGAGGGTCCGTGATGGTCTGGGGCGGTGTGTCACAGCATCATCGGACTTGTTTGTTGTCATTGCAGTCAATCTAAATGCTGTGCGTTACAGGGAAGACATCCTCCTCCCTCATGTACCCTTTCTGCAGGCTCATCCTGACATGACCCTCCAGCATGACAATGCCACCAGCCATACTGCACGTTCTGTGTGTGATTTCCTGCAAGATAGGAAAGTCAGTATTCTGCCATGGCCAGCGAAGAGCCCGGATCTCAATCCCATTGAGCACGACTAGTACCTATTGGATCAGAGGGTGATGGCTAGAGCCATTCCCCCCAGAAATGTCCGGGAACTTGCAGGTGCCTTGGTGGAAGAGTGGGGTAACATCTCACAGCAAGAATTGGCAAATCTGGTGCAGTCCATGAGGAGGAGATGCACTGCAGTACTTAATGCAGCTGATGGCCACACCAGATACTGACTGTTACTTTTTGACCCCCCTTTGTTCAGGGACACATTATTCCATTTCTGTTAGTCACATGTCTGTGGAACTTGTTCAGTTTATGTCTCAGTTGTTGAATCTTGTTATGTTCATACAAATATTTACACATGTTAAGTTTGCTGAAAATAAACGCAGTTGACAGTGAGAGGACATTTCTTTTTTAGTTTAGATTAAATGGGAAAAAGGAAATGCATGACGTCTGCATGTGGCCCATTTATACCTAAAAGCCACACCACAGAGATAGTATTTTAGCATAAAGCAAGGGCATGTAACCAAATGTCATACAAATAAATACAAAACAGTATGGCCATCTATCATACATTTTATTTATGCAATTAGGAGAAAAGATTTCTTCCTGGGGTTGATAATAAATGGTAGAGATGATGGCCTATGTAAGTTGCTGCTGAGACTCAAGGTAAAGTACAAAAAGTATTGTTCAAAAGCAATGGGTCTTTGACACAACCAAATAAATAGGTAAGTTAACTGATAAACATATAATAAGGCCTATTACTTCTTCACCTTTGCCTATTCTGCAATATGTTCAGAAAAGTGAAGTACCCCAATGGGTACACACTGGTTGAATCAATGTTGTTTCAATTAAATAACGTTGAACCAACGCGGTTGAGACGTTGAATTGACGTCTGTGCCCAGTGGGTACTTGATATAAGAAATGGGAAAAGTATATTTGATTCAAACCTTGCAGAGGTAGCCTACTTTATTATCACTAACAGTACATAGGATTTACACTGGGCATTACACAATATGTTTCTAAAATGGACAAATGTTTTCATTCATAAAACAGTGTTTTTGTTCCCTATTTCCAGGTCGCAATTGTAAATGAGAACTTGTTCTCAACTTGCCTACCTGGTTAAATAAAGGTGAAATAAATAAAATACATTTCCCCACATAATCTCAGATATTTCATTGAAAATTAAAACTATCACAGACAGGCACCCAGTTTAATGGTGTGTATAAAATGAGGGAAGTGTTTTGCAGAAACATCCTAAACGGAAAACCAAGAAAATCCAAGGCAGCAACTGGCAGACCACTGCTGGCCGTCTGCAGTGTTTGTGCACCCAGTCATTTACATGAAATTGTGGCATTCTAAATACAATAAAACATTTGAAAACAGTAAAATTGTCTATTCAACTAATTAAGGGTAGTGCATTTTCAAAATGAGAAAAAAATATAATTCAACTTTAGACAGCCTCCATACTGAAGTAAATATATTTTTAATTTAATTGTCTTTCATTGAATTTATATAGACCCGTCTTGATTATCGATACAATACAGTATTATATTGCAAATATTCTGATCTACTTTTGGCAAATTATTCAACCTGTTAACTTTAGAATGTGCAAGAAAGGCATTTCACTGTACTTGTGCATGTGACATTAAAACTTGAATATTTGCCTTTGACTATCAAAACAGTTTATTTGATTGGATTTTATACATAATCATTTATGTATAAATAAATAGCCATGTCATGTGCTAAAATCTCAGAGAATACTTTTCAAGCTCCCACCCAGTCTCCCGCCAATCAGTCAATAACGTTAGTGTTTAGATTTAATTTTGGCAACCGTTCTAATAACAACTCACTGACACTGGCGTTGCCTATCAACTTCGCTGGATGAGGTTGTCAAATGGAGTGATTTCAAATGGAGAAAAAAAAAGGTAAAACGGAAACGCATTGTTGAGTCCAAGCCTGTTGAGTGCTTACGGTAATTGTTTGTAAAGTTTTGTGGTTGTTGAAATTAAGGTCCCTTAATTTAGGAACAAATGCTGTAGTTGTACTAAGCTAACGTTAGAGCTCAGCTTGTGATGATTCTGTGGTTAGCAACTGGAATTGAGTTTGTAACTAGCTAGCTAACAATTCTTTTTTTAAAATTCGCCAATTATAAATCAAACAAACCTTTCCTCGGAAGGAAGTACATATCAGACCTCTGCAGAAGTTTGTTCCTAACGCAGTAAGCTAGATTCCCTATAGATGGCGGTAGAGGAGAACATAGCCAGGCCTAATAATAATTAAATAAGTGAGCTCCACACGTACAAACCTCCTTTCTTTCTAATTGATATGATTGGTAAAGTTACTATTAAGCGCAGCTATAGGATAATCATGCCCTGTATTTCAGATTACAGTATCACTTCAGTAACCCTACCCTACCCTGTTCAAAATGACCCCAAACAGACAATATTTGTAAAAAAAAATAAATAGAATATTTAAACAGGGCTACGATTATCTTTAAAAAAATATTTTTTATTTTTATACAAATAATGAAAATATGTAGGAGCACCTAAAGAAATTTAGGAGCAAAATAAAACATAATTGAGGTAATAAAACCGTAATCCTTGATTATTCTAGGCTCATTGGTGCTCCTAAATTTCAATTCAAGGTTGCACAGCAAAATATTTAGGGGTATATGTGAGTAAAATGGTCACACTGTAGAGCATGGTTAAATGTTCTAATGATTGCTGCAGGTCCCAATTTTCTTCAACATACCTATACATTTCTTATTATTTCAGCCTGCAAATCTGGATATGGAGTGTGTGATAGAGCAGTAATGAGTCAACCCAATACTCCAGCAAAGTGGAACTCAAGGATTCTGGACTGTTGCATTGACAGGAGAGTCTGTAAGTGTAGGCTATAATAGCAAACATAAACCTTATTTAAAAGCTACAATGTCGACAATTTCCTAATCATTTGTATCTTCCAGGTTTGTGTGGTACCTTCTGTTCAATGTGCCTAGCCTGTCAGATGGCTGAGAGGTATGGTGAATGCTTCTGTCTCCCCCTGCTGCCAACAACTATGATGATGATGCGCACATCAATGAGAGAGAGATACAACATCCCGGTGAGATAGCTGTCTAGTACAGTGCAACAAACCTACAAAACATCTGTGTATTAATGAATAACTACTTTTTTTTATCATCACAGTGATATTGCTGAACAACATCATTGTCAATTTTTATAGCTTGGTTTGACTGTATGATTGATGTGTACTTATACAGTACAGTAGTCACCAATAAGCAAAATATATATATTTTTTATCATCCCTCTGTATTTCTAGGGCAGCTTAATTGATGACTGGGCAGTGTACATGTTCTGTGGACCCTGTGCTCTATGTCAGATGGCAAGAGAGATGAAACATCAGCTGTGTTGAGATTGAAAGGCAATCAATCCATTTGAGTTTTGGGGGTCTGTGCATACCTAATAAAAGAAGAAGAAAAACATTGATGGATTTATATTACATACAGTATCTGATGAATTCCAATTGAATAAGTCATGCATGGAATTTAGAAAAAGGCAGAATAAACCTGCATGTACGATTATACAACTTTTATATATTGTGCACAACCATAATAAATGTTTTTGTTTATTTTCTTGCACATGCAGCTGTCAATTTGACTAGTGATTATTGTTTGTTGCTAAAACAATGACAAAGTAAAGTACAAAGTAAAGTACATGAGGAAATACTCTCACATAATTTTCAACACATTTTTATAGTAATGGCAATGAATGGAGGGATGATCGTGGCTGTGGAATGCAATTTATGAATTACCGTTGCCTAGTAACATCCTAAACATCAAAGCGTGCCATAAACTAACTTTCGAGCTAGATTAGGCTTGTTTGTTAACCTCTAGGTACGTTTTTGAAACGCAAAATAAAAGTTTACTAAAGAGTAAACATTAAGAATGTAAATGCATTACTTTGCAGATAATTTTATTTTATAATATTTACATTTGCTCAAGTAACTGGCTACTGTTGCTAGGTAGCTAGCTAGCCACAGTAGTTAGCTAGCTATTCGTATGATGAGCTAGCTAGAAGTAAAATCTAGGCCTATATTAATTATGTATTGCTTTATATTCATTGAGCAGGGTAGTTGCAGGAAATATGTGCAACGTATTTCAAGACGCCACTACAAGACAACCAAGGACTTTAGCTGGGGGCCAGTTTGCCGGGATCCAGAAAAAGACATGGAGCTCTGGAGTGATGGATTGCTGTGTCGACAGAGATGTCTGTAAGTAATGGCTAGAATGGTACCTACACATGTTGATTGTTTGCATACTATTTGATTAATACGAGCCAACATGTACAACTACATATTTATTTTGACAGTGAAACTAAAACGTTTAATTTGGCTTTATATTACAGCATTTTGGATTTGAGATCAAACATGTTAACTTATGAGGCAACAGTACGCAATGTCACCTATATAAGGGTATTTTCATACATATCTGTTTTACCATTTAGAAATGAAAGCACTTTATGTAGCCTATCTAGACCCCCATTTGAAGCTGTCATATGTATTTGGACAAATTCACTTATAGTGTATTACATTTTGTGAAACTTTTCTTATTTGGTCCCATATACCTAGCACACAATGACTACATTATGCTTGTGACTCTACAAACTTGGTGGATGCATTTGCAGTTTGGTTTGGTTGCCCAATAGGAATGGATGGTAAATAATTTGTGTCATTTTTCAGTCTCTTTTATTGTAAATAAGAATATAATAAAGTGGGTCAAAAAAGTATTTAGTCAGCCACCAATTGTGCAAGTTCTCCCACTTAAAAAGATGAGAGAGGCCTGTAATTTTCATCATAGGTACACTTCAACTATGACAGACAAAATGAGAGGAAAAAAATCCAGAAAATCACATAGGATTTTTAATGAATTTATTTGCAAATTATGGTGGAAAATAAGTATTTGGTCAATAACTAAAGTTTATCTCAATACTTTGTTATATAGCCTTTGATGGCAATGACAGAGGTCAAACGTTTTCTGTAAATCTTCACAAGGTTTTCACACACTGTTGCTGGTATTTTGGCCCATTCCTCCATGCAGATCTCCTCTAGAGCAGTGATGTTTTGGGGCTGTTGCTGGGCAACACAGACTTTCAACTCCCTCCAAAGATTTTCTATGGGGTTGAGATGTGTTGGTACCATTCTTTATTCATGGCTGTGTTCTTAGGCAAAATTGTGAGTGAGCCAACTCCCTTGGCTGAGAAGCAACCCCACACATGAATGGTCTCTGGATGCTTTACTGTTGGCATGACACAGGACTGATGGTAGCGCTCACCTTGTCTTCTTCGGACAAGCTTTTTTCCGGATGCCCCAAACAATCGGAAAGGGGATTCATCAGAGAAAATGACTTTACCCCAGTCCTCAGCAGTCCAATCCCTGTACCTTTTGCAGAATATCAGTCTGTCCCTGATGTTTTTCCTGAGAGAAGTGGCTTCTTTGCTGCCCTTCTTGACACCAGGCCATCCTCCAAAAGTCTTTGCCTCACTGTGCGTGCAGATGCACTCACACCTGCCTGCTGCCATTCCTGAGCAAGCTCTTTACTGGTGGTGCCCCGATCCCGAAGCTTAATCAACTTTAGGAGACGGTCCTGGCACTTGCTGGACTTTCTTGGGGGCCCTGAAGCCTTCTTCACAACAATTGAACCGCTCTCCTTGAAGTTCTTGATGATCCGATAAATGGTTGATTTAGGTGCAATCTTACTGGCAGCAATATCCTTGCCTGTGAAGCCCTTTTTGTGCAAAGCAATGATGACAGCACGTGTTTCCTTGCAGGTAACCATGTTTGACAGAGGAAGAACAATGATTCCAAGCACCACCCTCCATTTGACGCCTCCAGTCTGTTAGCATGACAGAGTGATCTCCAGCCTTGTTCTCGTCAACACTCACACCTGTGTTAATGAGAGAATCACTGACATGATGTCAGCTGGTGTTTTTGTGGCAGGGCTGAAATGCAGTGGAAATGTTTTTGGGGGATTCAGTTCATTTGCATGGCAAAGAGGGACTTTGCAATTAATTGCAATTCATCTGATCACTCTTCATAACATTCTGGAATATATGCAAATTGCCATCATACAAACTGAGGCAGCAGACTGAAAATTAATTTGTGTAATTCTCAAAACTTTTGGCCACGACTGTCCACACAATGACAAAGTGAAAACATGTTTTTTAGAAATGTTTGCAAATTTATTAAAACATAAGTATTTACATAATCATTCTGACCATTTGCTATGAGACTCGAAATGGAGCTCAGGTGCATCCTGTTTCCATTGATCATCCTTGAGATGTTTCTACAACTTCATTGGAGTCCACCTAATAAAATTCAATTGATTGGACATGATTTGGAAAGGCACACACCTGTCTGTATAAGGTCCCACAGTTGACAGTGCACGTCAGAGCAAAAACCAAGCCATGAGGTCTAAGGAATTGTCTGTAGACCTCCAAGACATGGAACAGGTAGGTGCGCTAGAACTTATTCATGGTTCCTAGGCACGTAAAGGTGGTGTAATTATTAGAGAATTAAGTCAAGGTCAGAATACAGCGTATCTGTAGACACACCTCTGCCACACCTTCATGTATTCAAGCTCCACCTTAAACGAGTAGTGGGTGAATAGCATGCTATTCTCATACTTAAATTCAAGGTCTGAATATGCAGAGAAAAGTACATAAATATAAAAAGAGAATGACATTCCATTTATGCTTTCTTATCTTTGGTCAGAATCTGGGCCTGAGTGAATATGCTAAAATACTTGACACTGTCAAATGGGGGGACTAAATACATAAAGTGCATTCGTTTCCAAATGGATATGTATGGAAACACCTTAAAATAAAATGTGACATTATGTACTGTCGCCTCATATGAAAAATTTGTTGTCTAAGCCAAAATGCTGGTGTATAGAGCCAAGTTATACATTTTAGCTTCACTGTCCAAATACAGTACATTTACAGAGGAGTGTAATTGAGTCGGTTTCAGTCATCATTTACTTGCCTGTTCATTCATACCAACAGGTCTCTGTGGGTTTTTCTGTCCATGCATTCAGGCCATTAAGATGGCAGAGAAATACGGAGAGTGTTTCCTACTCTCTCATGTTCCATGGACACATTTTATGTTACGAACCAGCATTCGGGAGAGGTATAACATAGAGGTATGCATATGGCATGTTGCTGATTGTACAGCTGTATAGAAATTCATCTTCATGTATTGTTGAACATTTCCATTACCTGTTTCTCCACTACCTCATGCACACTAATCAACATTATCTTTGTCCAGCATCAACTCAGTTATATCACAAAGTACTTCGGGCGGTGTCCTGGACTAACGTTAAGCTACATCCTGGACAAAAAAAATGCTATTTCAATGGGAATTCTCCTTTGGCCATGCTTTTTAGTCCAGGACTATGCGTAATCTGTGTCCAGTAAATCAGCACTTTGTGTTATCTGTCTCATCCTCACCCTGTCAGGGCCAGCGCTAGTCAGGGCTTAGGGACTGATCATTATAGGCCTACGACATAGGAATGTGAGAAGTTGATATCACCTTAGCCACCCTAATAATATGTTGATTTCTACAGGGAACCATTTGCGATGACTGGTGTGTGACTGCTTTCTGCGGACCATGTGTTCAATGCCAAATGGTTCGTGAAGTCAATAAGGAGATTCCTAACTGACAGAGCCAGAAAGTTTATGCTGACCCGCAAAGTGTTGTCTCCCGCACCTTGTTATGAAAATGTTCATTAAATTGTTGCAGTGAGGACCCTCAAGTTTTTGTACAACAAACTTCTTATGGTTACCTTAGGACTGCTGTCATCTGAAGACTATGCCTGCAAGTCAACAAACTTTTTATGTTCCTCTGACTATACAGCACTATGTGAGCACAACCCTTTATCCAAATCCTCAGCAGTAAGAAAAAACAAGACACAGTACCATGTGACTGTCAGATGTATACAATGTGCAATATAACTTACAGTATTTTACTATTTATGATAAGTCTGTTATTACCAGATGATGGCTAATTTAAATGTATTCAACTACCAGTTGTTTATATGAAAATAAATTTGAAATAAGTACTACACAAGAATAGTTCAGAAATTAAATTCTTGTTTTTTAACTTTTTGGATTATGTGTGAATTGCTAGATATTACTGCACTGTTGGAGCTAGAAACATAAGCATTTCGCTGCACCTGCGATAACATCTGCAGATCTGTATTACGCGACCAATAAACTTTGATTTGGAAGTCGGTCTTTGACCTAATCAACAAGCACCAAGTTCAATAAAAATACTAACAAAGTTACAAAATATACAGTTAACCACAAGTCATTCCTGTGGCAGTAGGACTTTAGGACCATTTCAATTCAAATGTTATTCGTCATATGCTTCATAAACAACAGGTGTAGACTAACACTGAAATGCTTACATACGGTCCCTTCCCAACAATGCAGAGAGTAAAAAATGTATAAAAATAATTGAAAAATAATAATGAGGACTAAATACACAATTAAATGTTTTTGTTTTCACCTTTATTTAACCAGGTAGGCCAGTTGAGAACAAGGTCTCATTTACAACTGCGACCTGGCCAAGATAAAGCAAAGCAGTAAGACAAAAACAACAGAGTTACATATGGGATAAACAAACGTACAGTCAAAAACACAATAGAAAAATCTATATATAGTGTGTGCAAATGTAGTAAGATTAGAGAGTAATGAAGACTTGGCTATATCCACGGTGTACCAGTACACTGAGGCAAGTTTTGAGAAAATGTCCAACTGCAATGCCTGGGCGACTAAACTGGATTGGTGTAAAAATACTTTATAAAGTAACACTTATAGTATTTTGGTGTATCTGTCCTTTAATATTTATATTTTTGACAACTTTTACTTCACTACATTGTACTTTTTACTCCATACATTTTCTCTGACAACCAGAAGTACTTACTACATTTTGAATGCAGCAGGACAAGAAAATTGTGAAATGCATGCACTTATCAAGAGAACACGTGTCATCCCTACTGCCTCTGGTCTGGCTGACTCACTGAACACAAATGCATATTTTGTAGATAACATCTTCTGTGTTGGAGTGTGCCCCTGGCTATCCTTACGTTTTAAAAACAATAAAATGGTGCCGTCTGCTTTGCTTCATTTGAATGAATTTGAAATTATTTCTACTTTTACTTTAGATACTTAAGTATATTTTAGCAATTAGACTTACTTTTGATACTTAAGTATATTTAAAACCAAATACTTTTACTCAAGTAGTATTGTACTAGGTGACTTTTACTTGAGTAACTTTCTATTAAGGTATTCTTTTACTCAAGTATGACAATTGGGTACTGTAAATGACATGAAGACAAACCAATTCTTAGCCTAAATGATTTAAATACAGTCTATTACTAACGTTATAGTACAGTATGTTCTTACCAGACTTCGGGTGTTACTGTGAAAATATCTTCATCCTCAACTTTCATTTCCTCCGCGTATTTAAAACTTTCAAAAGAGTGAGTTTCTTTCGGACACAAAAGTCCGCGATAAACGACATAATTTTCATAATTCGCCATACTTAAACACAGTTTACAGAGTTAAAGTATGCTACTTTTCGTCAAAAACAACGAATGTGCGTCAGTAAAATGGGAGGGAAGCAGATGCAAAAAAATATAATTCACTCAGCAGATAGCAGCATAATCCAATTACAATAATACACTAATAATAATCATTCATAACAATTAAAATAAGAATTGCTCATACTAATACTACTACTAATAATACATTTTGAATAGATAGATGTGGACCTATCCAAAGATGCAGTTACAACACCAAAATTGGTTAATTATGTCATGTTTGATCATGTCAAGCTGTTGAGCCTTGAATTTGAAAAAGGTGCCTAAAGGCTTGCAGATCACGCTGAGATATGGAAATCTATTTAATCAATTACCTGATTTGGGGTAAGTTATAGCAAACACATCCATGTCCTGAACTTTTAAATCATTGGCATATTTCAGACTCAGGTATAGCCCGCAGTAAGGTTCTGCCAGTTCAGCCCTGACCTAGAGGCAATTGTTTAATACATCAATGCAAATGTCAGAGAGGAAAGTACCCCCCCTCTCTTGTAGCCCTTTATTGCAATGGGGCCTTTGTCAAGGGCATAATCAAATGAAATCAACTCAAATTTTATTGGTCACATACACATGGGTTGCAGATGTTATTTAGAGTGTAGCGAAATGCTTGTGTTTCTAGTTCCGACAGTGCAGCAATATCTAACAAGTAATCTAACAATTCCACAACAACTACCTAATACACACAAACTAAGTAAAGGAATGGAATAAGAATATGTACATATAAATATATGGATGAGCAATGACCAAGCGGCATAGGCAAGATGCAATAGATGGTATAAAATACAGAATATACATATTGGAAGAGTAATGCAAGATATGTAAACATTATTAAAGTGGCATTAATAAAGTGACTAGTGATCCATTTGTTAGAGTGGCCAATGATTTCAAGTCTGTATGTAGGCAGTAGCCTCTCTGTGTTATTGATGGCTGTTTAACAGTCTGATGGCCTTGAAATATAAGCTATTTTTCAGTCTCTCGGTCCCTGCTTTGATGCACCTGTACGGACCTCGCCTTCTGGATGGTAGCGGGGATGAACAGGCAGTTGTTGTCCTTGATGATCTTTTTGGACTTGTGATATCAGGTGGTGTAGGTGTCCTGGAGGGCAGGTAGTTTGCCCCCGGTGATGCGTTGTGCAGACCACACCACCCTCTGGAGAGCCCTGCGGTTGTGGACGGTGCAGTTGCCGTACCAGGGGGTGATACAGCCCAACGGGATGCTCTCAATTGTGCGTCTGTAAATGTTTGTGAGAGTTTTAGGTGACAAGCCAAATATCTTCAGCCTCCTGAGGTCCCCCAGAGGAGGGCTTGAGATGGGATGGATGGCCCCCACAAGAAGCAGTAAACCCAATTCAAGAAAGGAAGGAGTGTTTGTAAACCTTTTCACTGTCTATCTGTTCCCCACAGCTATAGGGTATGCAAACAATGAGACGTCTCACCTAATGTTGCAACCATTACAAATAGGTCTACCTTGCCATTGACAACAGGTTTCAATACAGATTGGTCAATAGGTTTCTACACAGACTATTCTGGTCAACAGGTTTCCACAGACTAGACTGGTCATTGTAAGGCTAACTACAAGGGGAACAATCTATTATCTCCAGTGAATTAGAAGTGGCATTCCGGTGGTAGGTGTGGAGCACCGATCCTTCAGATTGGAAAGGCAATATGTGTGGGAATCTGGACACAACAAGAGTATTCATCATTCAAGGACAAGCCCACTACTGTACAGACACCAAGTCACCATGGAAACCAGCCGAATTGGGTCACACAGTACATAATGGGGTTTGTAGTGACAGTATGCGTGCACGTCAGGTGTGAAAATGTGATTTTCTTCTCCTTACAACACCACACCATACATAAAGCTCTCATACGAGGAGCCTGAACTACACCTCAAAGTTGAGTACAAATTTGACCTCCATCTCCTCCCTTTTGTAGATGTTTTAATTAAATTTTGTATAGTATATCTTGTGTAATAAGCACACTGTGCACAAATCAAAAGTAGCATATGAAGTCATTTATTGGCCATTCACACACACCTCACTAAATTTCCATAGAGTAGCATAACCCACTGTTACCATGTCATGTAATCTTACAACATAAATAAGCCATTATGCTGCTTCAGTCATGTGACAAGAAGTGTGCCAACATTTGTATTTCATCATGTCGAATGAGATAAAGTTAATCTCTTTCATACCTGCAGCAATGCAGCTGAGCACACACAGTGTAACAACAGTATTGTACCATCTGCTTACATGTTAAAGTAGTATGGTAATTGTACTACAACGCTTAAGAGTCATCCACTTTCATCCACTTGTTATAAATACTCAATCTACCGTACTAATTCCAGCACAATAATAAATCATACATTTAAAAAAAATAAGTATCATAACAAAACAAGTCTGAAATCATGAATGCTCATATTCCTGCCATCTTTCTGAGCGATACAAAATTAATCTATACAGGCGCAGTCTGGTTGAAAGGCCCTGTGTGTGTGTGTGTGTGTGTGTGTGTGTGTTAAAGACCCTCTTTGTTTGGGCTCCCAGCCAGTCTCAGTTGCTGTGCACCAGTGTGACGAAGAGGAAGAGAGAACAGAGGGAGATGGATCCAGTGAGCACCGCTTTCACCAGGAGGGCTGTCCAGCTCCCCAGCAGGAACACATGGACAAACAACCTGAGAGAAGTTAGAGGACAGAGGAGAAAATGAGTAGATGTCTATGAACAATTATTATGGTTGTGTAGCTTTGTTTTATACCAATATGTCAGTTGTTGGCTACCATGAAACTGATTGTTGCTAACATCATAATTACAATGGATTATGACATGAACTTGGAGGTGTCATTGTTTTCAGTACCATTTCAATACTGTATTGTTTCTTTTGAAAAATAGGGGTTGGTTATCCAGACCATTACACAACTGTAGCTAGCAGTGTTTATAATGACCTCTAGTGGTGTAGAGAAAAACTTCAGTTCCCTCCCAGAACAGATGAGCACTATGAGCTGAAAACCAGCTCTGTGAGGATGACCATTTCTACAGTATGCAGTTCCACGGTTCCCTTCCCTGGGTACGTGATACTCACTCCATGAGGAAGGCCTTGTATACACACAGCCCTAGCAGTACAGTCACAGGCAGACGGAAGCTCTTCGGGAGGTCGTACCGCGTGAACATCCACACCACTGCTGCCATGGCGATATAGTGCACCTGAAATAGAACACGACACCGAATTTCCTTAAAAACTATACTTCTTCCAAGCCTGCCACAGGAAATGTAATGTTGATGAGTATTCATTATCTATGTATTTACTGGAAGTCCAAATAAATGTCTATTTGATTAAGCAGTATAAGTGTCAGTGCAAGGGGACTTACCAAGCTGATGTTGGAGTCGAAGCTCATCTGTATGTACTTCCAGTCAAACTCAATGCCTCTGGCACCCACCCATAGAGGTATACACCTGGATGACAGGGCAAGAGGATTAAATACAAGAGACACCATTGCAATTAAACATACTGACAACTACACTAGTGAGCTTGGGTAGTGAATGACTATAATCTACACTGAAATGAATGTGAATCTGGAATGCACCCAAAGAGATTTAAAGAGAAACAGAGAAAGATAGAGAAAGAGAATGTACCTTGACATAACGAGCTCTGCTGTGGCCCATCCCATCGCGGCCACCATGATCTTGTACTCTCCCTTCCCTGCGTTCCTGGACATGACCAGATGCAGGCCCAGAAGGTCTGCTAGGTCCACCGTGGCCTTCATAAACTCACCAACAAAGTCATACACACCAGCTCCTCCCTCCCACGTAGGGAAAAATGTGGCCAGAAATAGCATCTGGAACAGAGACATTGTTAATGCAGTAACACATTTTTTTTAATTGTCACATATACCGGATAGGTGCAGTGAAACATGCTGTTTTACATGGTCAGCCATAGTTGTACCGCACCCTTGTAGCAAATTAGGGATAATTGCCTTACTCAAGGGCACATTGACAGATTTTTCACCTTGTCGACTCGAGTATTCAAACCAGTGACCTTTCGGTTACTAACCGCTAGGCTACCTGCTGCCCTAGTAGGATACATATTAACTAGTAATAACTAATAACTAGTAGGCTACATTAGTAATCAAGCAGTTTTTAGTCTGCATCCCAATGTGATCATCAGTTCCTTTGACAGAATGATGGTACTTTTATTGCTTTTCAGAAAACAGACAGTTCGGACAGTCAATGTTCACCTTGCATAGCTGCACAAATAGGTAGGTAGCTCCTGCTTGAACACATCTCCAGAATGCATTATATTCTGATCTACAATAGGGATCAAGAGAGAGACATAGTTTAAAACAGTATAGTATACAGGCACATGGTTGCCTAGAGTGGCAGCAGGATTGGCTGACTTCCTCTCATTCTGCTGACATTTCCATGTAGATTACATTTCACCCTCTACAATATTTTTTCTATTTAACTCGGCAAATTAGTTAAAATCAAATTATTATTTACAATGACGGCCTACACTGGATTCGAACCAGGGACTGTAGTGATGCCTCTTGCACTGAGTTACAGTGCATTAGACAGCTGTGCCACTCAGGAGCCCAGTAAGGGTGACTAGCTAGTGAACAGATTATTAAAAAAGATATGTTCAGTAGCTAAATGTATGGGGTAAACTAACAAATTAATCCAATGCATTTTATATAGTATGAGAGGTGCTGATACTTACAATCCACTGCATTTGTAGGTTATAAAGTAGGGAAAATAAGCCAAGGCAAAGCAATTCCCGAAATGAAATAGCGTCATATTGCCAGGGAGTCCAACACTGGCGAATCCTCCAACGAGTCTGTGAATGAATGAAGACATGGCGGTTAGCTAGCAACAATTATCGACACAATATTAGCTAGCTAACGTTAGTTACTTTAGAAGCATTGGAGCAGATAATCTAACAGTAACGTTAATGTTACTTGCTAGCATCCTCTCTTCCTGCACGCTCAAAAGGTTGCTTCTGTGCAAGGTCTAACCTATTTATTCCGCCATTATAAATTTAAATCTGTTAGATAAGTTAAATGCGTATACATAACACACGTCTAAATGAAGATCGGCACGAATCATTTAGAAATACCTGTACTTACTCAGGTTGACCGAGGGATTATTAAAATGCTAATGCTAGTTTGCTAACTCGTTGGTAGAAGGACGGAAACTAGTTTTCCAGTAGTTACCACAGCCACAAAGTTGAAATTGGCTATATCGTAGAAAATTAATGTGAAAAAAATGTGCATTTTGGTCTTAATTTAAGGTTAGGGTTATGCATAAGGTTAGCAGTGTGGATTTGCTAAGGTTCCAAATCAGATTTTAAGAATATAAATTGTAGAAATAGGCGGGGTTTAAAACTTTGTGGCTGTGGTAACTAGTAAAGACCCGGAAACTACCAAAATCCTACCATTAAATGATTCCGCTATTCCTTGATGTCCCCGAACTATTGTTCCGCTCGTTTGCTTGTGCATTAGGACAGGAACTCAAATAGGGTCTTGTAAAGCAAATGGACGGAACGACAGAACGGAGTCATGGTTAACCGTAATAATTTCAAGGCAGGACTTCGGCAGTTTCTGCCAAGATTGTTTCGTATGAAAAGGTTTACAAACTCGGTGATTTCTGATGTTCATGCAACGAGTAAATAGTTCATGCATTGTCGTTGGCATGAAAAATACAACTAATGACAATTTATAAGTTTAAGGATATTTGCAGCATTATAGCTAGCCTGGACAGCCGCTAGTTGGCGCTATTATCCACTGACAAACGACGTTAGGAATAGCGTTCTTGCGGCGGCAGGGCTACACTATGTAGTAAAACGTCGAGTTAAAGGCCCAGTGCAGTCAAAAACGTGATTTGTGAGTTTAAAAAATATTTCCAAACTATGAGCTTGGAATAGTACTCTGAAAACTGTAATGCCCTTTTAGTGTATGAGCGGTTTTAAAAGACATTACATTTTAAAATAAATTTCAACCTCTTTTTTTGGTGGGATGGAGTTGGTCTGCTCCTGCTAAGAAAATTTGTTTTCAATTCAAATGGTCAAAAATAATCACAGTAAGGTACTTAGATTGTTACCCAGAAATTGATTGAGCTATAAAATGGTTACATTGAACCTTTAAAGGTCATCATGGTCATTCAGGCATCTACAATGTGCAGTAGTCTAGGCTACAGTCTAATATAGAAATGTACAACCATGCTATAATGACATTCCAAAATAATGGATGTTGTGGCATTTCATGTGAACAGTGTTGAATGCAGAAAATATACCACCAGTCATTTGGTTTACCTTATTGTGCTACAATATTTGCCACTAGATGTCTCCTGCGATTTCCATTAGGGCAGGATTAAGTCACTTGCAATAGGTGACTAACAGAACTTTCAGAATGCATTTGCATGTTCTTGGAGAGTTGATACTTGGACTGAGTTTCTCAATCCATGGCCTTACATCTGTTCAATTCTGTCAGATAACCTGGCTGAGAAGTCATCCAGTGCAACATGCATAACCAGATTGATATTGAATTTGCCAATCATGTTTGACTCCTGGTCCTAGGTACCAACAAGGGTATGGAGACTTGTTCCGGCATAGTATTAAAAAAACTGGCCTGGCTAAAGAATCAGCTATTAAAACGGTAGTTTAGGGATTAACATTTGTACGTTCAAATAATGCAAATGTGCATACAAAAGTCAAATCCTGTCATTAATGTAACAAACATCTTCATGTTCTGCATCCTGTTGATTATCCTGAATGCAGATGATGACTTGTCATTGTGAGAGAACATGTTCTTATAACACTGGGCAAACAGGAAACATGAACAACAAGGCAAGACAGACATTTGTAAAGATTTTCCAGATTTATTACTTTTTTAGTTACAGTAGCTTGTCTTTCTCACTTGACTTACACTAGAATTATTTTAAACACCAATATTACATGGTAACAGCCAGTATGGAGACATCACGGTTATGTTCTGGGAAGACAAACACATACTGTCAAGTCAAAACCGTCTCAGTGGGACTTTCTCATAAAGGAAAAAACAAATACTCGTACACACAGCCTACTACAGAGACTAAGTTGTGTTGTAGAGAGTGGTGGAGGGCTGGGGTACTAGGGGTGTGACACTGGAGGGTGTGAGTCCCATTCCAGCTTTCTGGAGCTGGACAGTTACTCCTTAGAATGCATGTACAGCAACAGGTCAGCGACGCGGTGGCTGTAGCCAAACTCATTGTCATACCTGGGGAAACAGACAGAGATGGAGTCATAGTTCAGTTGAGGGCTGAGAATAACCAAGGGGTCCAGCATTAGCAGGGGGGAACTATTGAATTAAGAATGATTGAATATTTACTCTAATTCTAAGTGAGTTATTTACCAGGAAATGAGTTTGACAAAGTTGTCGTTGAGGGAGATGCCGGCGCCAGCATCAAAGATGGAGGAGTGGGTGTCTCCAATGAAGTCAGAAGACACAACCTGGTGGGACAGGAAATATAAGCAGTGAGAAACCCACCAACAAAACAGCTGCAGTATACAGAGAGCTATGTCATCTAGGAGCCCTGCTTTTAAACTACAACTTACTAATAACACATATAATTGCCAGTAAAACTGAGCTCCACTGCCACCTCTGCTCATCTTTCATGTTGACATACATATTTTGTAATTAACTTCTCTAGGGTAGGGGGCAGCATTTGGAATTAAAAGCATGCCCAAATTAAACAGCTTGCCCAGAAGATATGATATGCATATAACTGGTAGATTTGGATAGAAAACTCATTTCCAAACCTGTTCAAATAGTGTCTGAGTATAACAGAACTGATTTGGCAGGTGAAAACTACAAAACCTACTTCCTGAATGGATTTTTCAATGCCATTACAGTATCCATTGACTTAGGACTCAAATTGCAGTTCCTATGCCTTCCACTAGATGTCAGTCTTTAGAAATTGTTTCAGGCTTGTATTCTGATAAATGAGGGAGTAAGACCAGTCTGAATGAGTGGACCCTGACGTGTCAGAGCTTTTTCATGCGCAAGCCCAAGTGTGCCTCTTGTTGACGACGTTATTGTCCGGTTGAAATATTATAGATCATTTAGGCTAAAAACCTGAGGATTGAATATAAACATTGTTTGACATGTTTCTATGAACTTTACGGATACAATTTGGATTTGTCTGTATTTGAGCCTGTGGATTACTGAAAAAAATACGAACAGGTTTTTGGATATAAAAGACTCAAACAAAAGGAACATTTATTGAGTAAATTGTCTTCTGAGTGCAAACATATGAAGATCAAAGGTAAGGGATTCACTTTCTCTATTTCTGACTTGTGTAACTCTTCTACTTGGCTATGTTCTCAAATAATCGTAAGGTATGCTTTCGCTGTAAAGCATTTTTTAAATCTGACAGTTAGGTTTAAAGATTAACTTCTTGTGAATCCATGTAAAATATGCTTTGTTTTCTGAATTTTTAGAATGACCATCTCTGTATTTGGCGCTCTGCAATCTCACTGGATGTTGGCCAGGTGGGACCTAGCGTCCCACCTACCCTAGAGAGGTTAACTTACAGAGTCCTCAGTGTATCCCAGGTATCCCTTCATGGGTCCTTCCGCGGCCTTCTTGACAGCCGCCTTGATCTCAGCGTAGCTGCCAGGCCGGGACAGGCGGCAGGTTAGGTCCACCACTGACACGTCAGCCACGGGCACACGGAAGGCCATGCCAGTCAGTTTGCTGACAGAGAGAAGACGTACATCAGCACTTATATAATCAGTATTTTTCATCACGCACACATCTGCATTCAGCATCTTTGATAAGTAGTAGGCACAATCACATAAATGTATGCAAACACCCATCACAGGAGGCTGCTGAGGGGAGGACGGCTCATAAATGGCTGGAATGGAGTCAATGGAATCGTATCAACCACATGGAAATCACATGTTTGATGTCATTCCAACCAGCCTCCTGTGACACACACCATCTACTGACCCGTTGAGCTCAGGGATGACCTTGCCCACAGCCTTGGCAGCTCCGGTGGAGGCAGGGATGATGTTCTGGTGGGCACCACGGCCATCACGCCATGCCTTGGCAGAGGGGCCGTCCACAGTCTTTTGGGTGGCGGTGTAGGCGTGGACTGTGGTCTGAGAGGACCAGAGAGAGAAAAAGATGAGCATGGGTTCCATAGCGTCAGCAGATGTGTCAATATGGACCACGGGAAGAAAAGACATTCAGATGCTCCCTGCTCATGAAGATGCATGGACAGTCTAATGGAAGAAACACACTGACCATGAGGGCCTCCTCGATGCCGAAGTTGTCGTGGATGACCTTAGCCAGGGGGGCCAGGCAGTTAGTCGTGCAAGATGCATTACTGTGGATGACCAGAGAAAATTACAATAGGTCACCAATTCAGATGAAGCAATTATGCTACCCTTATTAAAAGGTTGACTATTCTTGTGAAGAGTTCGCCCTTTGATCATGCATGTATTGGTCAGGAATAAAGGGACTCACCTGACGATGGTCATGCTGGAGGGGTCGTACTTGTCCTCGTTGACTCCCATGACGAACATGGGGGCGTCGGGTGAGGGGGCAGACACAACCACCCGCTTGGCACCACCCTGGATGTGGGACTGTGGAAACAGAAAAGAAAACGCATTGAGAAAGTCTCAAATCTTGAATGCACATCTAATACATCATATTTCATGTTTGTGTCTGGATCTGACTGGTCCTAATACACCTGAGAACTGTTGATAAAGTCTTTAGAGTTTCATCGGTTTATTTTGGCAAAGTACATTAGGGTTACTCATTTGGCTGACGCAAGGCATTGGTGAGCGCTATAGTCATCAGTGCTTGACAAGGACACAAGTGTGTCAGAGTCTTGTGTCTGGGTACTGCTACTTACAG
Organism: Oncorhynchus tshawytscha; assembly: GCF_018296145.1. NCBI lineage: Eukaryota > Metazoa > Chordata > Actinopteri > Salmoniformes > Salmonidae > Oncorhynchus > Oncorhynchus tshawytscha. The sequence goes on from NC_056451.1 coordinate 20,822,163, forward strand.
AGGCCTTGTCAATGCTGAGGAAGACTCCGGTGGACTCAACGACGTAATCGGCACCGGCTTTACCCCATGGGATCTCATGGGGCTTCATACTAAATGGGGGAGAGAGAGAGAGAGAGATTAAGGAAAGCTTTGACTATGTACAGTCGTGGCCAAAAGTTTTGAGAATGACAAACATTCATTTCCGCAAAGTTTGCTGCTTCAGCATCTTTAAATATTTTTGTCAGATGTTACTATAGAATACTGAAGTAGAAGTACAAGCATTTCATACATGTCAAAGGCTTTTGACAATTACATTGTCACACCCTGGTCTTAGTATTTTCTTTCTTTATTTGGTCAGGCCAGGGTGACATGGGTTTATTTTGTGTTGTGTTTCTGTATGGTTTTTTTTTCGTAGGTTTTGGGATTGTGGCTTAGTGGGGTTTTCTAGCATAGTCTATGGTTGCCTGAGGCGGTTCTCAATCAGAGGCAGGTGATTCTCGTTGTCTCTGATTGGGAACCATATTTAGGCAGCCATATTCTTTGAGTGTTTCGTGGGTGATTGTTCCGGTCTGTGTTTTGTATTCAATAGATAGGCTGTATAGGTTCACGGTCCATTTGTTGTTCTGTATTGTTCGTGTTAATCTTCATTGAAGATGTATATTATCAACCACGCTGCATTTTGGTCCGACTCTCCTTCAACGGAAGAAAACCGTAACATACATGAAGTTGATGCAAAGAGTCAATATTTGCAGTGTTGACGCTTTTTTCCAAGACCTCTGCAATCTGCCCTGGCATGCTGTCAATTAACTTCTGGGCCACATCATGACTGATTGCAGCCCATTCTTGCATAATCAACGCTTGGAGTTTGTCAGAATTTGTGGGTTTTTGTTTGTCCACTCACTTCTTGATTGACCACAAGTGGGATTAAGGTCTGGGGAGTTGTTTTGTTCAGAGCCACTTAGGTATCATTTTTGCCTTATGGAAAGGTGCTCCATCATGCTGGAAAAGGCATTGTTCGTCACAAAATTGTTCCTGGATGGTTGGGAGAAGTTGCTCTCAGAGGATGTTTGTTTTGGTACAATTCTTTATTCATGGCCGTGTTCTTAGGCAAAATTGGGAGTGAGCCCACTCCCTTGGCTGAGAAGCAACCCCACACATGGTCTCAGGAAGCTTTACTGTTGGCATGTCACAGGACTGATGGTAGCGCTCACCTTGTCTTCTCCGGACAAGCTTTTTCCAGATTCCCCTTCCTGATATTTTGGGGCTTCAGAGAAAATGTGTTTACCCCAGTCCTCAGCAGTCCAATCCCTGTACCTTTTGCCAAATATCAGTCTGTCCCTGATGTTTTTCCTGGAGAGAAGTGGCTTCTTTGCACCAGGCCATCCTCCAAAAGTCTTTGCCTCACTGTGCATGCAGATGCACTCACACCTGCCTGCTGCCATTCCTGAGCAAGCTCTGTACTGGTGGTGCCCCGATCCTGCAGCTGAAACAACTTTAGGAGACGGTCCTGGAGCTTGCTGGACTCTCTTGGGCGCACTGAAGCCTTCACAATAATTGAACCGCTCTCCTTGAAGTTCTTGATGATCCGATAAATGGTTGATTTAGGTGCAATCTGACTGGCAGCAATATCCTTGCCTGTGAATCCCTTTTGTGCAAAGCAATGACAGCACGTGTTTCCTTGCAGGTAACCATGTTTGACAGAGGAAGAACAATGATTCCAAGCACCACCCTCCTTTTGAAGCTTCCAGTCTGTTATTCAAACTCAATCAGCATGACAGAGTTCGCTAGCCTTTTCAACACTCACACCTGTGTTAACGAGAGAGTCACTGACATGTCAGCTGGTCCATTTGTGGCAGGGCTGAAATGCAGTGGTAATGTTTTTTTGGGGTTCAGTTCATTTGCATGGCAGAGGACTTTGCAATTAATCTGAGCACTCTTCATAACATTCTGGAGTATATGCAAATTGAGGTAGCAGACTTTGAAAATGAATGTGTCATTCTCAACTTTTGGCCACGACTGTACAGACTCAGTGAGCATAGCCTTGCTATTGAGAAAGGCCGCAGTAGGCAGACCTGGCTCAAGAGATGAGACTATGTGCACACAAAATGAGGTGGAAACTGAGCTGCACTTCCTAACGTTCTGCCAAATGTATGACCAGAGACATTTCCCTCAGATTGCACAGAATTCAAAAACTATTCCAATTTTGATAAACTCCCATATCTATTGGGTGATATACCACAGTGTACCATCACCGCAGCAACCAGTGAAGAACACCATTGTAAATACAACCCATATTTATTCATTTTCCCTTTTCTACTTTTAACAATTTAAACATCATTACCACACTGTATATAGCCATAATATGACATTTGAAATGTCTATTTGGAACTTTTGGGATTAACATTCAAAATGGGAGAATATTTCCTTTAAGCCTCAGTTTTAACACTGAGCTGGGCCTTGCAGACAGGTGGCACCAGCTCTCAAAAGGCCAATAGCAACACTGAGGAGATACTGGCCAGAGGGATTACAGACCACTGAGGTAATACTCTGAGCCAGGGAGAAAGGGGCACACACATTCAATCCCAAATCAACCTAGCCCAATAGAATGGAACTTCACTCAGATGTGTGCTCGTGCGTGCAGCGTCTGTACGTGATGATGTCGTCACTCACCACTGGAATACGGAGATGGAGTGGTCGTCCACAATCAGCTTCCCGTCCTCCATGCTCACCTCACCCTTGTAACGGCCGTGGGTGGAGTCATACTTGAACATATAAACCTGTGGAGATAATGAATTTGAGAAAAAAAAAATACTGACATTGTCCGAGAACAATTTGGGTTATCAGTTCATTACACATGGGGTAATTGTTGTGTTTGTTGTATTACAATAAATACTACCACATAAGCACACGGGTAGCTTGATCTGGCCTCCTCTGATTAATATGGCAGGGTGCCATGTTATATGAAGGCTGTTGGTTGAGGGACTGAAAGACTCAGCTCACCATGTACTGCAGGTCGATGAAGGGATCGTTGATGGCAACGACTTTGATTCCCTTCTGCAGGCAGGCCCTGAGGACCAGGCGGCCAATACGGCCAAATCTGGACAGAGAGGGGAAAGGGTGGATTCAGTACAGACACAGGGCGACATGGGATTTCTACCCTAAAAAAACCATTCTAAAATCCCCTCGTCCGGCCTCTGTATTGAGACTGCTGTGAAATTCCAGATGATGCTAAACTAACATGTTTGAGTTAGGATTTACACATCATGTGGAAGGGTGAGTGAAGTAGTGTGTACTTAACCATGTGACTCGGATGCATGTGCATTGGTTTACCGTGTAATCCTTATTATCTGTTAACAGTGCGGTCCTCTTCCCATCGAACACTACGGACTCCCCTCAACACCACACCTTCTGGGGCTGGTTGCACCAGTTGGTCGTAACTATGTCCAACGTAAAATGTGCTCTACACTGGACCTAAAAATGATCCCTGTTACACCACGTTTGACCACACATGGCTATTACTTTAAACTATTTACATTAGCCTACTTTATTCCAATATCTTCGTAATTTAGAGGGTCATTCCCACAGTAATTATTGATTGACCCATCCAGATGTAGTTTAGAAAACATGCATAGTGGTGGGCTTTGCAAAGTGATGAGACATGCCTCGCAAAGTTCAGAATGGTCACGAGGATGGTAACAGCCTAGTAAATGGGCACAGGCTAGCAACCATCATTATAAAGCATCAAATCTCATGAACGCCCATTGCTTACGCCGGACTTAGCTACAACTAAATTCTTATCCCAAAGTTGGACGTAGCTACGCCCAAACTAAAATTTAACAACTTTTACACTCAACTGGTGCAACTGGCCACTGATGACAACCACAGGCTCTGTGGGGGCTGACAGATACCCATAGGAAGACGACCAATGTCTGTTCAGTGTTCGCTGCTCCCAATTGCGATTTACACCATAGATCCTTCAGTTATCAGTGTGTTTTGCAATTGCATTGCTTCATAGCCTGTTATTATTATTACATAACTCTTAACAGGGGCTGGATGTCTTTGAGTCATTTTCCATTATTTTTAATGGCAGTGTTTAATAATACCGTTTTTGATAAATATGCAACAATGTGTATAAGAGGTGAATGTAATGCTTACCCGTTGATTCCAACACAGAGGTCTGACATAGTTGCTGTTGAGTGGGTTGTAGTGGTGAACCTGAAACAAGACAGAAAATGTATTGCAACAAAAGTATCTCCCTGTAAAAACAGCAAAGTCTTGCAAAATGTACAGCTTTCACAAAGAGGGTAGACCTAACTAAGACTGCCTCTTCCCAGGCCGTCTATTCCCACAGAGCCTAGAATCGGCAATCACTTTTTTTCTATAACAGAGATAGTACCACAGTTTAATTTGTCCAGTTAAGTAACAGCAGTTAGCTAAGTCAAACACTTGTTCTGCTATGTAGTGCAGGACTAGGTGGCCTAGTGATGGGAGGTGTAGGTTAGATTTGTGTCCCTAACTTTGCTACGTGAGGCTCCATTGTCTCCAGGCCTGTTTAACATGCCAGACAGAAGCAGCAGGCCCAGAATTCCTATTCAGAGGACTTCCTTTGTCAACTCCAGGGGAAACTAGCCCAGTATGGAACAAACACTGGGTTCTGGGCTCCTCCCTTCTAGCCGGTCTCAATCCACAGGGGATATCAATCAGTAGCTCTCCTCTGCAATGTTAGCTCTCACTGTATTACCAGCCAGTAGGACTGGTGCCAGGCCAGTCTCATTACTTTCCAGAGGCTGCGGTGTGTAAGGAACGATAGAACACAACCTTCTGGTTTAATAGGAGACTAGGCTATTGGTCTACTTTGACTTCTCCAATGGTCCCATATCGGAGGATTGGACACAGACATGCTTTCTGTTCTCAGCTCAACTTGCATGGAAACGTATAAATATGAGCCTTAGGATAGGCACATTACTTATGACCAAGCTGCTGTATGTGTGGCATTTCTGACAGTGGCTGGCTGTTCTGAATTTCAAGCTCCAGACTAGTACTTTCAATTCCCCACTGGTGCAGTGAATGGAGTTGAGGCCCAGATGGCATTCATTTTGTAGCCGTGTGACTGCGTTAGGTGAGGATGATTCACTGTGAGCTTGGCCCAGTTGGTTCATTATAGGCCAGTGAAACCAGACAGCATATGCAGTGCATTCTATGGCTCTTTAAAAAGACCATGGGTTGGAGGAACAGGCAGATTAGGATAAGCCAGCTGGGTTAGTTGCAGACACTTCCTGTAACTAGAAAGCAAGTTATTACAGCTGAGACTATAAAAAAATAAGGCTTTATAGTTTAACTTTACATACTGTTTGAGCAAGTCAAAGAAATGTGCAACCAAATTATATAGCCTAGCAAAAAAAAAAAAAAAAAAAAAAAAAAAAAAGGGTTAGCAGTGCTGAAGGCAATTTGAGGTCGGGAGAGGTTTGAACACAAGGCAATACTTGCAAAATACAGTTGACCAATAACATTGTCTGGTACGTGTTGGAGGATGGACTGCATAACTAAGTTACTACCGTTTGCTAACAAAGTGATGCAACAATCAGGAAATTCCTGCTTCTTCATTTTGCAGCGATGAAAACATTTGTTGGAAATTGATGTGGCAAACTCTTATATTGAAACACTGCTGTTATAAACAAGTCCTAGCCCTGGGCTATAGATCTATCAATGCATCATGTTTACCATAATCTGTACTGCTCTATACAGTGGCAAGAAAAGTATGCGAACCCTTTGGAATTACCTAGATTTCTGTATAAATTGGTTGGATTTACATCCATGTGGACAGACAATTTCTCTTGTCTATATTGAATACATCATTTAAACATTCAGTGTAGGTTGGAAAAAGTATGTGAACCCCTAGGCTAATGACTTCTCCAAAAGCTAAGTGGAGTCAGCTAACCTGGAGTCCAAGCAATGAGACGAGATTGGAGAGGTTGGTTAACGCTGCCCTGCCCTATAAAAAACCCTCAACATTTGAGTTTGCTATTCACAAGCAGCATGGCCTGATGTGAACCATGCCGCGAACAAAAGAGATCTCAGGAGACCTAAGAATTGTAGACTTGTATAAAGCTGGAAAGGGTTACAAAAGTATCTCTAAAAGCCTTGATGTTAATCAGTCCATGGTAAGAAAAATTGTCTATGGAGAAAGTTCAGCACTGTTGCTACTCTCCCTAGGAGTGGTCATCCTGAAAAGATGACTGCAAGAGCACAGTGCAGAAGGCTCAATGAGCTTAAGAATCCTGGAGTGTCAGATAAAGACTTAAAGAAATATCTGGAACATGCTAACATCTGTTGATGAGATGTTAGCATTCCTCCTGACTGTTGTGCAGGTCTGATCCGCAACTACAGAAAATGTTTGGTTGAGGTTATTGCTGCCGACGGAGGGTCAACCAGTTATTAAATCTAAGGGTTCACATACTTTTCCCACCCTGCACTGTGAATGTTTACACGCGTGTTCAATAAAGATGTGAAAATGTATAATTGTTTTTCTTACCTTTATTTAACCAGGCAAGTCAGTTAAGAACAAATTCTTATTTTCATTGACAGCCTAGGAACAGTGGGTTAACTGCCTGTTCAGGGGCAGAATGACAGATTTGTACCTTGTCAGCTCGGGGATTTGAACTTGCAACCTTCCGGTTACTAGTCAAACGCTCTAACCACTAGGCAGTGGTAATTCCAAAGGGTTCATACTTTCTTGCCACTGTAGGTGACATTTAAACCAATAAAGCAAATGACAGACCCACTATTAATCCAGTTCAACTGAAAGAGTTCTCTATTGATTTGTCCTAGTCTGCCATGACAGAGTGATTTTGGCTGCACATGGAGTTCCAAGCGAACAGAAGTAAAAAAACATTTAGGTCTATAAAAAAAAGAATTCCGTGACCATGTCCAGTTCAAAGGAAAGGTAAATGTAGTTTCTCTCAAGTGAAGATAAATTAGGCCATAACCTAGCCTCGCTGTAACCTAACCTAATTAAAACTCAGAAATTGTAAGGTTATTAAACACATCAGCAACTGACAGTATGAGCAGATGTTACGCCTAAAATGAGACCTTGAAAAAGCCTGAGTGCCTCTTTGTAAACTAATCAACAAGTGAAGGGTGTCACCATAACCTCGAAACCAGACACTGATATAAAATCCCTGGACAGATAACTCTAATATAGGCTATGGCTAGAAGGTATCCAGCTTTTGTCAAATTAACATCAAAACATTTTAGCTAACCCTAATCCTTTTCCTAACTTTAACTTGCGCAGCAGGTTAGGATAATTAGGTTATCCGAATCAGCTACGAAAAGTCAAATCTGATGTTCATTTGACAAAAGCTGGATCCCTATATGAAGGGAGTCCCAGTTATCCTCCATTAGCTTTTCCACTGAGCGGAAGGTCACCGAAATGGGTGCACAGAAACAATCCATACACGGAACAGAACTAGTACTGAACTCTGGGCATTAGGCTAGACTAGTGGGAACAAAGCCCTTGGGGCGAAAACACCTCAGACCAATCGAAGCAACACTTTGGTCAATCAACACAAAATAGCTATAAATAGGCCTAGGTTCTTCCAATGGATTATCTGGTTGTCTAATGTCTAGCACCCACTTCAAACTGTGTGTAGGCTATAACGTGAGGGCTATGCAAAACTACATATTTAATTGGACTAGTATCATAAGGTCAAGTAAAGTACCTTACTGAATGGGCTTAGGATCTGTAGTATCCTCCAATGAGCAATAAATCATAGATCTCACAACTCCTCTCCACAGCTTGCAGGCCCATGTAAAACTGCTGTGCTGCAGCAAGGTAGAACTGAGCACTGTCTTTGAAAGGACACAGGATTGCCCTTGCATCTGGTTGGTGTAACATTAGACAACTTGATAATCTGTGCCCGTATTCCTGTGTGTGGCTCCCACCACAACTAACCCAGCTGGCTTATCCTAATCTGCCTGTTCCTCCAACCCGTGGTCTTTTTAAAGAGCCCCAGAATGCACTGTGTATGCTGCGTGGATTGACTGGCCTATAATGAACCAACTGGGCCAAGCTCACAGTGAATCCTCCTCACCTGACGCAGTCACACCGACTACAAAACGAATGCCATCTGGGCCTCAACTCCATTCACTGCACCAGTGGGGAATTGAAAGTACTAGTCTGGAGCTTGAAATTTACATTTTGATATATTCAGTAACATTGAACCTTTGGATAAGGACACTAAAAAGATGTCTGGCCATCTTCAATTCTCCTTGCCACACAGGCATCACAAGGTGACCCAGCCATTAGTGATACAGGCAAACAGGCTGGGAGGCAGTCAGAAGGCTCCATGTTAATATCGTGTTCACACCTTCCCCTTCAGCCTGGTTCAATCCACAAATCAACTCCGTTGCACTAGTTCTATCACCTCCATGTTGCTTCTTGAGAAAAAAAACAGAGTAGACAAGCGGCACGCCTGTCTCGTCAAAAGAAAATGTCAGCGGGTTGTGTTATTGTCTGAAGTACTACCACCCCTCTTTTGGTCTCAAGAGTATGCAAGTGGGTGGACAAATAGAATCCTTTGTCGAGGGGACCAAGCAATACTGGACTTGTGTTGTGGATGCCTCAAGATGTCAAATGGCTCTCAAGAGCTGAAATGGAGGAATTCAACAGGCGCAGGCTGCTGACATGGTGGTGACTTATTAAAGCCCAGCACAGACAAACGGCACGATTTGTACAGGCCTATAGGATCCACCTCTGCTTCTGACTCAACCGCAATCAATTATCTGCCTGTTCTACTGAAAACTGACACTCAACATAAGGTTTAACCACACGTCTGCATACCAACAGCCCATGATCAGGTTCCAAACACTGAAAAGAGTAGTTTGTGATTGTGTCATTCAAGCAAAAGCCTGAGCCATGGTATATTTATGTATGGCACAATTACTATATAACTTTGTAACAGATGAAGACTGTCATGAAAATAAAATAACCTTCATAACACACATGAATGAGTACCAGTCAAAAGTCTGGACACCTACTCATACCAGGGTTTCTTTACTTTTACCATTTTCTAGTGTGCAAAGACGTCAAGGCAAAAGGGTGGCTACTTTGAAGAATCCAAAATATATATTTGTTTAACACATGAGTCCATATGCTTTACTGCAGGTGTCCAACTTTAAGTAGGTGTCCAAACGTTTGACTGGTACTTAGGGTTGAAAACTTTCCTGGAAATTTCTCATGGGAAGTTATTCCTAGGAATTTTGATTACATTCAGAAAAGTTAACTTATAACAGTGAACCTTTGTGGGATACACATAAGGCAAGTCTAGGTCTTGTGGCATATTTCGGTCAAACTATCCCCAATTCAATGGCATTGCAACCCTCTGCATGCACAGTGCATTCTTCCATCACATGCACAGCTGATTCAAGATCTTGCACACTAATGGGATGCTATTGAGCCCACTGTACTACACTGTCTGAGCCAAGGACTACATGCCTTCTGGTAAGTTGATTACAATACTGGGTGGGGTGAATATATTTTATGACATACATGATTTGTAAATAGTAGCCTACAGCAAAGTGTTTAAATCATTTCTAACTTGTTAAATTTCTGCTAGTTAGTTTACTACCATGTGAGTTTTAGCTTGCTTAAGCCTGCTAACTGAGGAGTGTTAATTCACCTGTTTCCATACATGTTTCATTTTAAAACACTTCTTACAATGGAGTTGTTTAGTTTAACTATTTATCTGTACATGGAATTATTATTTTTTACTAATCTTTACAGAAAAATGCCACAGGCACTATCTGATGTGTGGAGACATTTCACTGCAACTAATTTTGAAGGAAAAGCTGTGTACATTTGCAAATACTGTGCCAAATCATGTGAAGAATACAAAGATGCAGAATCTGCCCAAGTGCATAAAGTTCCCTCAGTGCTCACAACAAGCAACTTCTGACAGAAGTCCCTCTACTTCTATTTGAGGTGAAAATTAGGATTCAGACACCTTATCGATAGCAACAGCTTATGGTCCTACTGGAATCAGAAGTTTGACTCAATGGAGGAACGTAGTCAGAGAAATGTTGTTGGTCTTGCTCGAGCTGTGTATGCAACTGGTTCCCCTCTGATGCTGACAGGCAATGTGTATTGGAAGAGAATTCTGAATGTTCGTCCCCCAGCATACACCCCTCCAACCTGACATGTTTTATCTACTCATTTGCTGGATGAGCACCACATTGAAGCTGCCCAGCAACACATGTTGGGGTGGTGTTGTCATCATGTTTGAAAGTCTCCTGGAGGTGAAGGAGTCGCTTCAAGAAATGACCATATCACAGTCTGCCGATATGGACAGTCCCATCAAGAAGATCCTCCTGGATTATGCATTTTTGGAAGAGAGTGGTATAAGCAGCCTGAAACCTATAGCAGTAGCCATTGCACAGATTGAGGGAGACAATGCCATCCTGTCTGATGTTCAGACTCTGCTTGCATATGTAAGAGAAGAAATCCGTACTACCCTGCCCACTTCACTGTTGCTCCAAGCAGAGGAAACTGCAGTTTTGAAATACATCAAAAAGCGTGAAGACTTCTGCCTGAAGCCCATACACGCCACAGCTTACATGTTGGACGCCAAGGATGCTGTCTGGTGCAAAGATCAACAAGGCCTATGGTGTCATCACTACCGTGTCTCACCACCTTGGCCTGGATGTGGGAAGGTTCTTGGCAGTCTGGTGAAGTACACTTCCAAGCAAGGGCTTTGGGATGGAGATGCAATATTGCAGTCGTGCCAACATCTCATCATCCACATGGTGGAAGGGACTTTGTGGCTCTGAGGCCCTTTCCCCGGTTGCCTCCATCATCCTCCAAATCCCACCAACAGCCACCTCAGAGCGCAACTGGTCCTTGTTAGGGAACGCACGCATCAAAGCACGCAACAGGCTGACCAATACAAAAGGTTGAAAAATTGATGGCCATCCGGGCAGATTTTAGGCTTCTAGAGCCTGACAACGAGCCATCCTCAACAAGGTTGGAAAGTGACAGTGAAGATGAGGTCTGAGTGATGTTCATGAGGTGGACATTGAGGTCCAGGGAGAAGACATGGAAGCCTGAGAGGAAGACAACCAAAGCTTTAGTTTCTAGACTCTCATTTTAGATGTTGAAAACATTTTTGGGAGATGCGATGGATCATTCGGTATTCTGTTGTACAGTGAAATCATCCCATGTGAAGAGTCAACTCATTTAAAGCTCAAACTACATTGAAATGGTATTAATTTGCATATATTTCCTTTGGAAAGTTTCCACCTCTAAATATTTCCCAAATTGTGCAACCCTACTGGTACTAAAATATATTCACACACACACTATTTGGTGTGTGGAAAGAACAGCCGACTGAAAACAGGAGCCGGGCATTCATGCGGTTGACGCCGTTTCAGCTGTAACATGGACTCTACAACCTGATGAAACTTTGTTGCTCCTTTCTGAAACAAGCAAGATGCTGTAGCAAACTAATATTTGGTTGTCTAAGTGATTCCCCCTCCCTGCAGCAGCACCTGGAGTCAGGAGAGGATGAGAAAATGTGGGTCTTACAGCTATTCCGGTGACAGCGGTCATTTGGCTGACCAATAACCGCCAGCCAAAATTCTATGACCTGACCGCCACATCCCCAGGTATATTGACCATCATACCAATAATACGTCATAGCAAGGTATTAAAAATGCCTGGGGTAATAAAGCCCAATAATGACTTTGTTTTAAACATCCACCATTGGTAATTGTCTGGCTAGACAGACTTGGAACAGTCAGTCAAGTGCTATGGGGCTACTCTGTTGGGGTGCAGCCATCCACCCCTCCACTCACCCAGACAAGTACTTGTCCACAGCTACAGCACCAACCCATTACTGGGGAGAAACAGGGTGCCTGCAGTAAGTGTCATTCACCCCAGGAGCATACAGATACACTCAGGCAGAAAATGGCCCAGACAATGGGACAAAAATAAAGTGGGTGCGTCTCAATAGGGAAGTGTTTATGAACGAGTTGGCCTTTTACTACAATATTCATTCAAATGCTGACAATCAAGAAACAAAGCAAAAACCAGCATGTGGCTGTGTTGAGGGATGAGGCAGATGGAAACCATTCCTGTTAGCAGAGGTGAGCCTGGGAGCCATTTTGAGGAAGTGCTGTGTCATACCACCACATCCATTTACTGTGCTGCACACAGGAAGAATGACACGCAGCCAGGCAAATATGATGCAAGCCGAGTAATTGTAGGTAATAGATATTTACAATGCAATAACAATAAATATACTATAATTTCCATGACCAGCATTGTCATTTACATAGAGAGGACACACATTAACCTCTACAATCTGTCTTAACCTCAGCAGAGAGAGAATGAAAACATGCTGCCTCACACACACCCAGCCTCTCACTGGCATTTTCTACATTCCCAGGCATGTCTTGAAATGATTGTAGCTCAGTAGTTTTCCACTGTTGAGACCTGAGCCATGAGGGGCAGGCCCTGATACTAGACTGTAGACTGCTCAGTATTCACCATTCAACCTGCTCACGGACCGCCACACGCCTTTGGAAAATAAACTGCATTAAAACTCACGCAGCCCCACAGCTAGAATATTATTTTCAGTAAATCAATATATCAAACAAATGCGATTACCTAACATATTTTTTTGGTCAAAAGCATGTTTTCAAGATATTCTGAATCATTTGAAAAGTATGATTTTATAGCCTGCAGCTAAACTATTGTATGTTGGCTAATCTCAAATACAGCAAATAAACCTCTGATAACATTCTCAGACTGAGAACCAGTAGTCTAATATGGTTGGGCAGCTGTCAGAGAGAGCGGCATGATTCTACAAGCCTCAGCACCTTGCCTATTTACTGTCACATGACTGCCCTCACTGCAGACAGCCAGTCAACTCACGCAACTAAGGATCACACCATCAAGGCCTAGTAATAGACTAACGTAGTCAGCTTTGTCTGGACAAAACCAGAAACTTGCTAAATGCATGATAAGCCAGTCACTTGTACTGTGGTGATAAGAACAAGTTGTAGCCCTGTTGTGTCATGTCAGACTAAATCGTCAAGGCGGCAATATGTTTAAGTCCATTCGTCTTCTGTTAGAGCTGTGAAACCTAATAGGTCAGCAGGAGATGCCGACCAACTAGAACACAACAGGAAGGCACACAGATGGGAAAGGCATGACGGTGGCCGCTGAAGAACAGAACAGCCATGACTAAATGAACTGTTGTAGCAAACTGCAGTGGATCGATGAAGGAGAGGTTACCTCCTGACTGCCTGAAATGTGCAGCTGAGTCAGGGGGGGAATTAGGAGAAACATGACATCCATGTGATAATTTACTAATGTCATCTTTGGGGAAGTGATAGCTAGTTCTAACCCCAGCATCAAGAGAGGACACTGTCAGCAATAATTAAATTCAAAATTCAAGCCTAGTCGAGCCAGGGGGTGTGGTTAACGATCAACCCAGGCAGTTATACAGCTAGTGATGGGCTGCATGTTGCATCAGCAGTGCTTAGCAAGTTCTCACCACTATACTGCACAAAAATAGGCCTACATAAGGCAGATAAAGAAGAATGTGTTCCCTCAGACAAAACTGATTCAGCCACACACCAACACAGGTATAAAGAACACACGGATAGGATTCTTCACACACTGTAAATAATGGTGGGGGAAATATCTCCATGGTAACCTCAAGGTGATTAAGTGCATACCAAAAAAAGGAAAGCGCATTGAGCAGGTCAGAGAGGGGGAGTAGAGTTTGAGGGAACCACCTCTTACACAGGAAGACACTGGTCGCGGTGGACATTGCAGACGACTTCAAAAGAAAGTCGAGACTGGCTGATTAACTTGCACCATAAACAACTATTCCATTTCATTTGTAGATCAGTCTCAGTTTTCCCATGATACATCACAGTTTCGATGATCTCGAACACAGTCTTTGAGTCAGAGAGTCTCTTAGCTACAGGCATGTTCAGGCCTAAAACAGGAAAACAGGACTAGGCCCTATCAATAATCACACGACCAAACCAGTACATCATCTTGTTTACATTAGGCCTTTGTAATCAACACCCTTAGCAGTCTTCCAGAAGGATACTTGACAGTGCACATGCATATAAGCAGGCCAAACTGGATAAATTAGCAGTTTACTAATTTGGATGATTATATGCATTACATATTGGTCATTGAATACATTTTGAAATATATAATTATTTCAACTATTCTAACATGCCATTTCTGTTCTTTTGCATGAGGAATCATTTTATATCCAGAATATGATAATAAGTGGTTTATGCAGGAAACAATTAATTCAGCAGGGAATCATTCACTCAAATATGCCAGGTCTGTAAAATGACCTTACAGTATGATACGACCTTCATCGCAGTGATGAAAAAGGCCCATCTGGCGATGGCTGCCTCTCCACCCTCCATAGTGACCCGAGTCGAAACCTGTTGTTCCCGTCTTTGCAAACGGTTGACATCTTGATTAAAGTTTAAAAACATGTATATTTGAGCAACTAATACAATTAGCTACAATTCGGACAAAGTAACCTAATCGGTAGGCACATTGATGCGACACGGCACGCCATGGCTTCCCCCTTTTGAGAGCGTCATTGGAATCATGAAAGTCATCTTCAATCACTATTGCTCTCATATCCAAAATTAAAACATGAATGTATCAATTACAATTCAACATCCGCTTCATAAAAAAATAAAAAAGTGGGCTCGGCTTAAATTTGGCTACATTTCTTAGTTTAGATTTTACATCATTGCCACGGTAACATTCTAGAATGCTCTGACGCAATCAAAAATAATTCATCATGAGTATGTGGTGAGGCACGTAGCCAGTTAGCTAGAGTAACATTTCTGGGATTTCCTGTACAGACATCTTCTATGCCAGAACTCTTGATTTACACCAACCATTTGATACAACTATTTAGGTTCAGATGTGGGGAAACAGATTAACTGGTTATTTATTGCAAAGACAAATTGCAAAGACAAAAGACTAAATGTTGTATAAAGCCACAATATTCGTTCTCAACAGTCTTCCGAAAAACGCATCATCGTTCGAGCTACAGTGTCACGTAATCTCTGCACATTTTACCTTCTAATGGATGAATAATGCATTATCTTGATGGTCTCAATAAACGCTCAACTCGTGTCTCAAATAAGATTAGTATGTGCTTTGCATTAGTTGGCAAACTACACGTCATATTTTCAGAAATTAAGTTGTACAGAAACGTGAATTATTACACAAGGCCATAGGCGCATCCTTTCCCCGCCTCCATCATTTCCTGGCTTTGTAATGTTAAAGCGAAAGGAGAGGCTCAGAAGTAGCTACTGCTACACTATTACAACCGTATTAAAAAAAAAAAAAAATACACATATTAAGCAATAGGTATTACAATGACTGTTGTAGAATAAGTCCTTTTGTCGATTATACATACCTCGAGGAGATGCTGCAGTGACTGTGCAAGCTGAGAGAACAGCCTTCCAAATTTATAGCAGACACGTGACACGCGTATTGGTCTAATTGCCCTAGAAACATGACGTCACTTGATCTTCTGCTGGGTCACGGCTGCTATGGAAACCATAGAGAACTGGGGGAGGTTGCCAAATTATGGGCGGTACAGGAGGATGCTGCAAACTGATTTTTTAAATTAATATTTTATTTAACTAGGCAAGTCAGTTAAGAACAAAGTCTTATTAACAATGACGGCCTTACACCGGACAAACGCAGAACTGCCCTATGGGACTCCCAATCACGGCCTGGAATCGAACCACGGTGTCTGTAGTGACGCCTCTAGCACTGAGATGCAGTGCCTTAGACCACTGCATCACTCGGGAGTTCATGATGCCCTGCACATCCAACCAAGCATCAATTGAGTATTTAGAAATATAAAAAAATAGGCTACGAATGTTTTTTATTTTTTATGAACATAAATCGAAACGAGTATTTTATATTATTTTCACACACTGAACCATAACCATACTAACGGATCATTAATGACAAAGTCGTTAATTTGCATAATTTGATGGAAAAATCTGAGAGTACCGCTCTAAAATTCCACATGCTGCAGCACGTGACTATCTGGGCACGTGTTCTGCAGAGCAGAACTGGCTGCTGGGCTACGTGAGATATGGTGCGTGCTTTGTGGAATGGATGAAAACCGTGTGAGACCACATTGTGGTGAATCCATTGTAGTTACACGCGATCTCAATGTAATAACGTATTTCACTCATCTAATTTCTGAGTGTAAAATAATATCTCAGGGGAAAAACATTTAAAATATACAATTAATTTATGGAAAGGGGATACCTAGCCAGTTAACTGAATGCATCTTCCGCATTAAACCCAACCCCTCTGAATCAGAGAGGCGTGAGTTCTGTCATTCACGTCATCGGCGCACGGGGATCAGATATTGTTGGGTGTTAACTGCCTTGCTCAAGAGCAGAATGGCAGATTTGTCCACCTTGCCGGCTTGGGGATTCGAACCTGTGACGTTTTGGTTACTGGCCCAAAGCTCTTAACCGCTATGGTGGTATGCTACCTAAACGTTGAGTTTAGAAGTTGATTACAACAGGGTGTATATTAAATGTTACATCACATATGGTGAGTTGCGTAAAAATATCTAAACGTATAGGAATAATAATATGTGAAGCCAATTAGCTGTCAAACCACACAGTCATTATGTCAAACCATGAACACATTGTAGCCCACTTTTCTCAATGGCGCCATCGTGTGGTAGTGCGTTGAAATGATCCAAAAGAAAAGGAAGTACATCAATGACTTCATATCCCTCAGATCCCCCTTTTCTTTCAGCAATATCTTTCCCCTAGGAGAGCAGCACCATCAAGAGAGTCAGGAAGTAAATTCTGTAAAGTCATCCAGGTGAGTAGCCTACCCACAACCCAGCTCAGCCAATGGCAGTCCAGCTCAGCTACCCACAGCCAAGCAGACGGTCTGATGCTATGTGGACCGATGTAGGACAGGATAAGATTGGATCGACCAGAGGTAGACTGTGCTACACAATGTACAAACACCCGAGTGTCTCTGGCTTTTAATAAAATTGATTAATTAATTTGAATTGAAATTATAATGGTGGTGCAACATTTCAGGTATCTCTCTAGAATATGAAGTCATACAATACATTATATTTGACACACTTTATTAATACAAATACATAAATACAATGCATATAGGCTACTGTACCACCAACGTTATCACCAAGAAAGAACCCTTAACGGCAAATATGTGTGATGTTATACATAAAAAGGCAATAGAATTCAGAAACAAAAGGCAATCACCCACAGACATCCACATACTACATTTACAAAAGGAAATGATTCCAAATTCAAATTGATATGACAAACTCACATCAAGCATTCTATTTTTTTGTATTAGAACATGGAGGTGTGTCTTTACAAACATATCACAAAATAATTCATGGTTATTGTTTCAATATATAAGATTTGGTTCCATATCAGAAATGGTTTAGGATATTCAGAGCTATACTTGTACATAGTTTGGCAAACCTTGTTTGATATTTAAATTGTATTGTATTGTATTGTAATGAAATGTTTGGGACCAAGATGGAGGACAGTTTGCTATCCAGACTTCTCTGTATAGCAGGTTGACGTTTATAGTCATGAGTCTTGTCCTAGAGGCATAACTGAGAAATTTCCTCTTAGCTGCAAAGTCAAATTGGGTATATTGTAAAATTAATGAAAACAAAAATGTGCTTTTTGGTCTTAATTTAAGTTTAGGGTTAGCCATTTGCTAGTGTGGTTAAGGTTTGTGTTAGGGTTATAATTAAAATCAGATTTTATGACTTTGTAGCTGTGCCAGCTAGTGACCACTGCAGAGCAGAGCTGCCTCCAGAACAAGATTCATGACGGAAAATGCTAACCTGCATCTTTATACCTATGTCTCTGGTCTAGATATATGCCCTCTTCTCTCAATAATACAGCTCCTGGTCCCACCAACCTGTGATGGGGGAATAGAAATAATCTGAATTAGGGCTGACTACTGCAAGGAATGGATGGATCGATGGATGATAAATAGATGGATGGATGGGTGGGAGGGTGGGTGGGTGAATGGATGGATAGATGCATGGAGGATGAATGGATGGACAAGACAGAGGCAAGAAAGGCTACTTACTTCCTGGATGTCTTCTGACTCCCAGCTTCCTGATCTCGTCATAGACAAAGATTAGAATTCCGTACGGGATTGGAACGAACCACCATTGGCCCCTGTAAGGGGGAGTTACACGCATGAACAAACCAACATGAAAGCCATCAAAACAATGACAGAGAAGATGAATCGACATCCGTTCAAGTCAAACAGAGTGTAACAGTACCTAATGGGCATGAAGTTGAAAATGTTTGGCATCCCTGGGCAGTAGCACAGCAGGTTACCCAGTAACAGCTGGAAGACGATGGCACTCACTAGCACCTTGTTCCTGCACACAAAGGGAAAACACGGAGGATGGTCAAACAATGTTTTATTAGTCCCATCAAGATTGATACTTCCCAAGTTATTTTGTTGTAAGCCTTCTCTGCCACCATCCTTTCATAAACAATACATTTCATAGAGTATATGATTGTTTGTAGGGAGTAAGAGACATTTGTTCCATGCAGTTAACATCCACTGACCTAAAGAAGCCCTGCTGGAAGATGGACAGACGGCGGGTTTTCCTGATCAACACATCAGCAATCTGGCAGATCTCAATACTGATGAAGAAGACAGTGTAGCAGGTGTACTGCTGATACAGACGCTGGGCGTATGTCTGCAGAACAGAGAAGACAGGATATTTTCAACTGGCATTTCCAGGGGTTACAAGTAAGTGACGGCGCTGTAAAGCCACATGCACTTCTCCATTCCTGGCCATAAGACACACACACACGCTTATCCTACAGTAAGCCACCCACACTCAACCACTCCTGGTCATATCTATCCTACAGTAAGCCACACACACTCAACCACTCCTGGTCATATCTATCCTACAGTAAGCCACACACACTCACCACTCCTGGTAATATCTATCCTACAGTAAGCCACACACACTCACCCACTCCTGGCCATGTCTGTCATACAGTAAGCCACACACACTCACCCACTCCTGGCCATGTCTGTCATACAGTGAGCCACACACACTCAGCCACTCCTGGTCATATCTATCCTACAGTAAGCCACACACACTCAACCCCTCCTGACCATATCTATCCTACAGTAAGCCACACACACTCACCCACTCCTGGCCATAGCTGTCCTGCAGGTCCTGCAGATGGACGTCCTCCCAGTGGGACCTGAGCCCCACACACAGCAGGGGATACCAGCCCTCCTGGGCCATCGCTGTAAAGTAGTCTGTGAAACCAGCGAAAGACTGGATCGCTCCTGGAGAATGGGATAGGGGGAGAGATAAACCAAAAGAGAGGGAGGGAGGAGAGAATTGAACATGACATATGTACTAAAAGACTATTTGTAGGTTATCACCTTGAATATTGGTCAATAAATCATTCAGCTTCAAGGATCAATCGGTCTCAAAGGACCTAGTGAAAAAGCAAGGCCTTTTTCATACATTTACATACTACAGGAGCAGACATGAACCCTCACCAATCTGGAAGTAGGAGTAGGCAGCCAGAGATTCGTTCACCAACCGATCCTTACGCGGGTTCCTGGGTTTCAGATGCATAATATCACTCTCTGCCTTCTCATAGGCCAGAGACACAGAGGGAAACTGTAGGATAGAAGAAGGATAATCGGCATCATTCTAGAATGGTCTTATAGTGCAGGGAGATGAGGGGTGAGGAAGAGGAAGAGGAGAAGACTCACAATGTCAGTGGCCAGCTCGATCATGAGGATGGTGATGCAGCCCAATGGCAGAGGAACACTGACAGTGATGTAGATGAGGTAGGGTGTGAGCTCCGGAATGTTCTTGGTCAGTGTGTACGCAATGGACTTCTTCAGGTTGTCAAAGATCAGACGGCCTGGGTGTCAGATATGGTCGAAATCAATCCCTCAATATCAGTATTACTTAGTGTCATGAAGGCTTATCTTTGTGAAACCAAATATTGGTTCACAGGATACATTTCAAATGTAATCAGCCTGTTAAAATGGCTGTTGTTGTGTTTTGTGATTTGCTAAGACACTCTCACTCACCCTGCTCCACCCCTGTGACGATGGAGGCAAAGTTGTCATCCAGCAGAATCATGTCAGCTGCATTCTTAGCTGCATCGGAGCCAGCTATGCCCATGGCAATACCGATGTCTGCCTTTTTCAATGCAGGGGAGTCGTTCACCCCATCGCCTGTCACAGCCACAATGGAGCCCTTAGTGAGAGAATGAGACAGAAAGAGAGGGGGGGAGAGGGTTTGAGAGAGATAACATGACAAAAAAGAAGGGTAAGCCAAACCAAAAACCTCTCTGGAATGCAGTGTGACTAATGACTTGGTATGTGTGTGTGGGGGGAGGAGGGGGGGGCTCACCAGGCGCTGACAGCTCTCCACGATGATGAGTTTCTGCTGGGGGGAGGTGCGGGCGAACACCATTTCAGGGTGACTCCTCAACGCTTCGTCCAGCTCTTCACTGCTCATGTCCTTCAGCTGACCACCACTGATCACACAGGCACGGGCGTCCCTGAAGACCACATAGAATAGATGAGAATATGATAGAACAGAATAGACATGTCAAATCCACTGACAGGGCGTTATTACCTCCAGGAAGTTCTCACTCCTTCTTACGTATACAAACTCTGTATAAATAGTCAAATATGTCACAGGAGATTCATCAACCACAGTGAGAGTCAGAGTCCTAATCCTGCAGACTGTGTTGGTGTTGGGGACCAAAACCCACCTCCTGTTGACCTGCTCCACTGGGATGCGTTTCCTGGTAGCGATGTCCTCTACTGTCTCACTGCCCTCTGTGATGATGCCAACGTTCGCAGCGATGGCTCTGGCCGTGATCGGGTGGTCGCCTGTCACCATGACTACCTGAGTGAGGTCACAGTGGAATGAGTTGATGTTGGTTGACGTGACACAATGAGGGAGACTGTGATGGCCTGTTACATTGTATTAGCTATGTTCTAGGTCTCTCCCCCATTTTACCCTCGTACCCTTATTCCAGCCGTGCGGCATTTCATGACAGCGTCAGGCACAGTGGCGCGGGGCGGGTCGATCATGGAGATGAGTCCAGCGAAACACAAACCAGACGTGGTGAAGTTCATCTCATCGGAGTCAAACTTGTAACCACGAGGGAACTCATTCTCATTCAGATAGATGTGACAGAAACCTGGAGACAAATGTTTGGACAGATTGGAGGGGTTAGTGGGTATTTATGGGCATAAAGAAGAGATAGCATTAAGTGTTGGGGAAGCTACTCTGAAAATATTGTTTACCAAGCTACAATTTAATTCACACTGGAAGAAGTTAAGCTACACTAAAGCCACCATTAAGAAAAACTTAGTTTACTTAACTAAAGTTACTTAGAAAAGTAATTCACATCGTGATATGATAATTTATTACAAAGTAGTTTATCTAAATCTGAAATGTCATAGACTACAAATTGCAAGAACAGATCACTCTGCAGTCAGATGTTAACAAAATGTAGTTCAATTACTAGTTGTATTACATGTAGTTCACTACACCCCAACACTGTCCCTTACCCAGCACTCTCTCCCCCAGGCTCCCCAAGTCCATGTATGCGGTCTGGAAGGCCTCTCTCCACTGTTCATCCAGGGGTAACTCCTGGCCCCTGACCAGGATGGTGGAGCAGCGCTCTAAGATCCTCTCTGGCGCCCCCTTCATCACCAGCAGGTAGCGCAGGTCCATGGGGTCTTCCAACTCATGCACTGACAGCTACTCGCCACCGGTGGGAGAAAGAGTACAATTCAAACACAAATAGCTCATTCTGGTAATGCCATTAAAGTATGCCTAATAGTCACATGACACACCTATACAACATACTGTAGATTATATAACACACTTTCAACTGTCTTGAAATCAGATCAGAAAACCAGGCCTCTTACCTGGAACTTGTTGGTGGAGTTGAATGGTACTTCAACAACCTTTTTGAAGCGTTCCCTGTATTCCATCATGTTCCCTATGGCCAGCTCAGTGAACTTCAGCAGAGCCGTCTCTGAGGCGTCGCCCACCACTATTCTCTGTTGCACATAGGTGCATTGGAATAAAGATAACTCATAAATCATATAGTTTTCATTGATGCTGTGTCTGTGAATGAATGTGTCTGTTGAGGCTGGTGTCTATCAGCTCACCCTAGGAATAGGCAGAGACTCCTGGTTGGGTTTGAAGATGGCCCGGTTACAGAGTCCTGCCACTCTTGCCAACGATCGCCATGTCTCGGATGATTGGTCAAAGCTCTGACCTGATTGGTCCTCTGTGGTGTCTGCGGCATGGATCACATTGTCGAACCACAGGTGGGCCACGGTCATCCTGTTCTGGGTCAGAGTGCCCGTCTTGTCGGAGCAGATGACCGAGGTGGAGCCCAGGGTCTCCACAGCCTCCAGGTTCTTCACCACACAGTTCTTCCTGGCCAGACGCTTGGCCGTCAGCGACAGACACACCTGGGGGGAAAGAGAGGGAGATGGTTGATGAAAACTGCTAATAACCAACTTGATATAGGCCTAGACAGACCAGAGCCTCAGTGTTGACTCACAGTGACAGTAGCTAGTAGCCCCTCAGGTACATAGGCCACCACGATGGCCATGAAGAAGATCATAGCCTCCAGGAAGGCATAGCCGATAAACATGGCCACCACGAAGAAGGTGAAGCCAAAGAAGATGGCCAGCCCAGCAATGATGTCAACAAAGTGCTCAATCTCTATGGCAATTGGCGTCTTCTCATTGCCTACGCCTGACGCCAAGCTGGCAATGCGGCCAATGATGGTGCGGTCACCCGTGTTGATGACCGTTCCTGTGGCCACTCCTGGTAGGGGCCAAGCAGAGAAAAAGGGATTTTAGATTACATTATGAGTGTACTGTTGATGTTTTTGCAAATTTTTGCTGTTATGAGTGTAATGGTTTCTGTGGGAATCTTTTCTGTGTGTGATTTAATAAGGATTGTGTCTGTCAAAGGAGGCTGGTGGTGGAATCAATGGAATGGTACCAATACTACCAAACACATCAAACACATGGAAGCAACATGCTTGACTCGGTTCCATTTTAACCATTAAAATGAGCCCATCTTCCTATAGCTCCTCCCACCAACCTCCTCTGGTGTCTGTCTGTAGTACCTTTCAGGCAGTGGTGGCATTGTGTATGTGTGTGTGTTTATGTGTGTGTGTGTTTATGTGTGTGTTTATGTGTGTGTGTGTGTTATTTATGTGTGTGTGTGTGTGTGTGTGTGTGTGTGTGTGTGTGTTATGTGTGTGTGTGTGTTTATGTGTGTGTGTGTGTGTGTGTGTGTTTTATGTGTGTGTGTGTGTGTGTTATGTGTGTGTGTTTATGTGTGTGTGTGTTTATGTGTGTTGTGTGTGTGTGTGTGTTTATGTGTGTATGTGTGTGTGTGTGTGTTTATGTGTGTGTGTGTGTGTGTGTGTGTGTGTGTGTGTGTGTGTGTGTGTGTGTGTGTTTGTGTGTGTGTGTGTGTGTGTGTGTTTAGTGTGTGTGTGTGTGTTTATGTGTGTATGTGTGTGTGTGTGTGTGTGTTTATGTGTGTATGTGTGTATGTGTGTGTGTGTGTGTTTGTGTGTGTGTGTGTGTGTGTGTGTGTTTATGTGTGTGTGTGTGTGTGTGTAGCATAGATTGGTGGCACCTTAATTGGGGAGGACCGGCTCATCGTCCGGAATAAATGGAACGGTGTCTAACACATTGTTTCCATTTGTTTGATGCTATTCCATTTACTCTATTCCAGCCATTATTATGAGCCGTCCTCCCCTCAGCAGCCTCCTGTGATGTGTCTACCTTCCAGGCAGGTGGTGGAGAAGAAGGCGATGTTCTTAGTCTCTAGGGGGTTCTCGTGGGTACACTCCGGGGTTTTGCTCTGGGGCTCTGACTCTCCTGTCAGGGACGAGTTATCCACCTGGAGAGGATAAGGAGATCAAGGAACTGACAGGGTTATAACATATGAAACCGACCAGGGTTCAATTCTGGGTCTTCTGCATAACCTAACCCTAACGCTAGCTTCATGTCCACACCCTGGGTCAACCTTAAACCTAGCCCTAACCCTAGCTTCATGCCAACACCCCGGGTCAACCTAAAACCTAGCCCTAACCCTAGCTTCATGCCAACACCCCGGGTCAACCTAAAACCTAGCCCTAACCCTAGCTTCATGTCCACACCCCAGGTCAACCTTAAACCTAGCCCTAACCCTAGCTTCATGTCCACACCCCGGGTCAACCTTAAACCTAGCCCTAACCCTAGCTTCATGCCAACACCCCGGGTCAACCTAAAACCTAGCCCTAACCCTAGCTTCATGTCTACACCCCAGGTCAACCTTAAACCTAGCCCTAACCCTAGCTTCATGTCCACACCCCGGGTCAACCTTAAACCTAGCCCTAACCCTAGCTTCATGTCCACACCCCGGGTCAACCTTAAACCTAGCCCTAACCCTAGCTTCATGTCCACACCCCGGGTCAACCTTAAACCTAGCCCTAACCCTAGCTTCATGTCCACACCCGAGTCAACCCTAACCCTAGGTTCATGTCCACATCCCGGATCAACCATAATCCAAGCTTCAAACCTTACTCTAACTATAACCCTAACACTAATCTTAACCTGAATCCTAGCTCTATGTTCACATTCCTGCTCAACCTGCATCAACACCCTTAGCCATTACTTCTAGGTTGAAAGTGTGTTAGTAGTCTATAATGGGAACTGGTGGCCTAGTGTACCTACCTTACAGCCCTGGGCAAAGATGATGCGGATGTCAGCAGGCACGCGGTCACCACCCTTGATCTCCACCAGGTCTCCCACCACCAGGTCCATGGCATTGATCTGGTTCTTCTGCCCGTCACGGATCACCAGGGCTTGCTAGAACAAGATAGATGATTAAACCAAATCCCCGTATTTCAATGATTGATTGCCTTGGATCAGTGCTGTAGTGAGTGGATTATGATCTGTGTTGATGAAAGGAATAGTTTTGTCTTGAAAGTAAACAGTTTCTTACAATAACAAAGTAACTGTTGTATGGGTATTTAGGGCCAGGAGTTTTTCCTGGTCTGGTAACATATTCAGGAAATACTCATGGCCCTAGTTGTAATGTATTTCCCTAGTTATAATGTATTTACTTAGTTCTAATGTATTTCCCTAGTTCTAATGTATTTCCCTAGTTCTAGTGTATTTCCCTAGTTATGTATTTCCCTAGTTATGTATTTCCCTAGTTATAATGTATTTCTCTAGTTATAATGTATTATTTCTCTGGTTATAATGTATTTCTCTAGTTATAATGTATTTCTCTAGTTATAATGTATTTCTCTAGTTATAATGTATTTCTCTAGTTATAATGTATTTCTCTAGTTATAATGTATTATTTCTCTGGTTATAATGTATTTCTCTAGTTATAATGTATTTCTCTAGTTATAATGTATTATTTCTCTAGTTATAATGTATTTCTCTAGTTATAATGTATTTCTCTAGTTATAATGTATTTCTCTAGTTATAATGTATTATTTCTCTAGTTATAATGTATTTCTCTAGTTATAATGTATTATTTCTCTAGTTATAATGTATTTCTCTAGTTATAATGTATTTCTCTAGTTATAATGTATTTCTCTAGTTATAATGTATTATTTCTCTAGTTATAATGTATTTCTCTAGTTATAATGTATTTCTCTAGTTATAATGTATTTCTTTAGTTATAATGTATTTCTTTAGTTATAATGTATTTCTTTAGTTATAATGTATTTCTCTAGTTATAATGTATTTCTCTAGTTATAATGTATTTCCATATCTTTACCTGTGGCACTAGATTTTTGAAGCTGGCGATGATGTTGGTGCTCTTAAACTCTTGGTAGTAACCGAAACAGCCAGTCACCACAACAACAGTGATCAGAGTGATGGCGAGGTACAGCTGTAGACAGGTGTGGTCACAGAGAATTAGTGATGAAACAAACAGTCACAATATGTTGACGCTGTAATACATGTTATTATCGTATGTATTCCCCTTTCTTCATAAAAAGTATTTTCTCTTTCAGCCTCCTACTGCAACTTTAGCCTTTCCTTCACCCTCCTAGTGCAACTTTAGCCTTTCCTTCACGCTCCCAGTGTAACTTTAGCCTTTCCTTCAACCTCCTAGAGTAACTTTAGCCTTTCCTTCACCCTCCGAGTGTAACTTTAGCCTTTCCTTCACACTCCCAGTGCAACTTTAGCCTTTCCTTCACCCTCCTAGTGTAACTTTAGCCTTTCCTTCATCCTCCTAGTGCAACTTTAGCCTTTCCTTCACGCTCCCAGTGTAACTTTAGCCTTTCCTTCACCCTCCTAGTGTAACTTTAGCCTTCCCTTCACCCTCCTAGTGCAACTTTAGCCTTTCCTTCAACCTCCTAGAGTAACTTTAGCCTTTCCTTCAACCTCCTAGTGTAACTTTAGCCTTTCCTTCACCCTCCTAGTGCAACTTTAGCCTTTCCTTCAACCTCCTAGAGTAACTTTAGCCTTTCCTTCACCCTCCTAGTGCAACTTTAGCCTTTCCTTCACGCTCCCAGTGTAACTTTAGCCTTTCCTTCACCCTCCTAGTGTAACTTTAGCCTTTCCTTCACCCTCCTAGTGCAACTTTAGCCTTTCCTTCACGCTCCCAGTGTAACTTTAGCCTTTCCTTCACCCTCCTAGTGTAACTTTAGCCTTTCCTTCACCCTCCGAGTGTAACTTTAGCCCCTCCTTCATCCTCCTAGTGCAACTTTAGCCTTTCCTTCACCCTCCTAGTGTAACTTTAGCCTTTCCTTCAACCTCCTAGTGTAACTTTAGCCTTTCCTTCAACCTCCTAGTGTAACTTTAGCCCCTCCTTCATCCTCCCAGTGTAACTTTAGCCCCTCCTTCACCCTCCTAGTGTAACTTTAGCCCCTCCTTCAAATCCTAGTGTAACTTTAGCCTCTCCTTCATCCTCCCAGTGCAACTTTAGCCTTTCCTTCACGCTCCCAGTGTAAAAGCCTTTCCTTCACCCTCCTAGTGTAACTTTAGCCTTCCCTTCACCCTCCTAGTGTAACTTTAGCCTTAGAAGAAACCTAGAGAGGAACCAGGCCTTCACCCTCCTAGTGTAACTTTAGCCTTTCCTTCACGCTCCCAGTGTAACTTTAGCCTTTCCTTCACCCTCCTAGTGTAACTTTAGCCTTTCCTTCACACTCCCAGTGCAACTTTAGCCCCTTCTTCATCCTCCCAGTGTAACTTTAGCCCCTCCTTCATCCTCCCAGTGCAACTTTAGCCCCTCCTTCATCCTCCCAGTGTAACTTTAGCCTTTCCTTCACGCTCCCAGTGTAACTTTAGCCTTCCCTTCACCCTCCTAGTGTAACTTTAGCCTTTCCTTCACACTCCCAGTGCAACTTTAGCCTTTCCTTCACCCTCCTAGTGTAACTTTAGCCTTTCCTTCACCCTCCTAGTGCAACTTTAGCCTTTCCTTCACGCTCCCAGTGCAACTTTAGCCTTTCCTTCACGCTCCCAGTGTAACTTTAGCCTTTCCTTCATCCTCCCAGTGCAACTTTAGCCCCTCCTTCAACCTCCCAGTGCAACTTTAGCCCCTCCTTCATCCTCCTAGTGTAACTTTAGCCTTTCCTTCACACTCCCAGTACAACTTTAGCCTTTCCTTCACCCTCCTAGTGTAACTTTAGCCTTTCCTTCATCCTCCTAGTGCAACTTTAGCCTTTCCTTCACGCTCCCAGTGTAACTTTAGCCTTTCCTTCACGCTCCTAGTGCAACTTTAGCCTTTCCTTCACGCTCCCAGTGTAACTTTAGCCTTTCCTTCACCCTCCCAGTGTAACTTTAGCCTTTCCTTCACACTCCCAGTGCAACTTTAGCCTTTCCTTCACCCTCCTAGTGTAACTTTAGCCTTTCCTTCATCCTCCTAGTGCAACTTTAGCCTTTCCTTCAACCTCCTAGTGTAACTTTAGCCTTTCCTTCACCCTCCTAGTGCAACTTTAGCCTTTCCTTCACGCTCCCAGTGTAACTTTAGCCTTTCCTTCACCCTCCTAGTGTAACTTTAGCCTTCCCTTCACCCTCCTAGTGTAACTTTAGCCTTTCCTTCACCCTCCTAGTGTAACTTTAGCCTTTCCTTCACCCTCCTAGTGCAACTTTAGCCTTTCCTTCACGCTCCCAGTGTAACTTTAGCCTTTCCTTCAACCTCCTAGTGTAACTTTAGCCTTTCCTTCAACCTCCTAGTGTAACTTTAGCCTTTCCTTCAACCTCCCAGTGTAACTTTAGCCCCTCCTTCATCCTCCTAGTGTAACTTTAGCCTTTCCTTCACCCTCCTAGTGTAACTTTAGCCCCTCCTTCGCCCTCCTAGTGTAACTTTAGCCTCTCCTTCATCCTCCCAGTGCAACTTTAGCCCCTCCTTCACCCTCCTAGTGTAACTTTAGCCTCTCCTTCATCCTCCCAGTGCAACTTTAGCCTTTCCTTCAACCTCCTAGTGTAACTTTAGCCCCTCCTTCATCCTCCCAGTGTAACTTTAGCCCCTCCTTCATCCTCCTAGTGCAACTTTAGCCTCTCCTTCATCCTCCCAGTGTAACTTTAGCTTCTCCCTCAAATCAAAATCTAATTCATTTATATAGCCCTTCTTACATCAGCTGATATATCAAAGTGCTGTACAGAAACCCAGCCTAAAACCCCAAACAGCAAGCAATGCAGGTGTAGAAGCACAGCGGCTAGGAAAAACTCCCTAGAAAGGCCAAAACCTAGGAAGAAACCTAGAGAGGAACCAGGCTATGAGGGGTGGCCAGTCCTCTTCTGGCTGTGCCGGGTGGAGATTATAACACCCTCCTTGTGTAACTTTAGCCCCTTCTTCATCCTCCCAGTGTAACATTAGCCTCTCCCTCACCCTCTCATTGTAACTGTAGCATATCCCTCACCCTCCCAATGTAACTTTAGTCTCTCCTTCACCCTCCCAGTGTAACTTTAGCCCCTTCTTCATCCTCCCAGTGTAACTTTAGCCTCTCCCTCACCCTCTCATTGTAACTGTAGCCTCTCCTTCAACCTCCCAGTGTAACTTTAGCAAACGCTTCAACTCTCTCCTTATCCATCTGTCAACAATCCCTTCCTCACTATTCTAATATTGTTCAACATTCCTGCCCTATAGTCTCCTACTTCACCTCTTCCTCCACCTCCTCCTACCCTTCGTCTCTCCTCCCCCTTTTTCTCTCTCCGCCCCATCATCCTCACATCGTCAAAGCAGCCGAGGGTTCCCCTGGAGAACTCAATGCCGAAAGCAATGAAGCAGATGACGGCTGCCACCCACATCAGACACTGCAGCCCTCCGGCCAGCTGACGGGCAAATTTGACGTACTCTGGTGTCCCTTTGGGGGGCAGCAGTTCGTTGGGGCCGTCCCGCTCCAGAACCTCCGCTGCTTTGCTGGACGTCAGGCCCTGAGGGGATTTAAGGGGGAGGAGGGGGGAGGGAGTGAGAGATTTACTCTATATTAGCAGCAGTCTGTTTCATCACACAGACAGACGGACAGAAACCCCATGGTAGATTAGTTACCTTGGTAACACTGGTGGTATACCTCATCTCTAGCTCTTCTATTGTGATCTCGTGGTCGTCCTGTAAAGATTGACAGACTGTTAAAGCTACAATGTATTTATGCTGCAATTCTGTCCCATTTAATTTAATTTGGCATATTCTCTCCAGCCTCTCTCCTTCTGGTCTTGTGAACCACACTCACAATGTCCATCTCCTTCTTCATGCCCTCTAGTCTATCCTTTTTCTTTATCTTCTTCTTTTTCTTCATCTTGACGTCCACCTCTCCATTCATCTCAAACATGTCGTAAGAGTCCTGGAGACAAAGAGATGACATCCTGTATCATCTCGCTAGGGGGTGAATATACAATATCCTTGATCATTGAAGGAAAATCTAATTTAATTCATGACAATTTGATCAGAGCTTTGATTAATCACACAAATGGGTCACCTACCCCTTTACTCATGGTGGAGGGCCTGCCCAAATCAATTGAAGTCCAACGCTCAGTCCTCTCTCCCCCCGAAATCTTGGAAGCGTCTTTATATCCTCACTAGGGATGTTCCTCACAGTAAAATCACCAACCTCCAGAGCAGGACCAGACTGTTGGCTCAGCTTTATATACTACTGCACCACCTTCACCTTCTCTACCCGCCCCAAAATGGCAGTGTTATTTTAAGTGTAGCCAATGTCACCCCTATTAAGGTGAATGGCAAAGCGTCCCCTACCCACTTTCATATCAGTGCCAATGGCCTTGTGCGTAGGGCTTGTACCTGTCTTATCAGAATACACACGTTTCTACATTCCCTGATTAACTGTAAAGCTATCAAGAAGGTCAATGCCGTTCCAAAGTCACAACTACTTCTTTCACTTGTGATAGGACAAATCTGTATTACATCAAGGGTGATTTTCTTCTCAACTCAGATACACATTAATTGACTGATATATTGACACTGAGACAATGACTGGTTCATCCCATTCAATGACTGGTACAGATATAGAAGACATGAATTGGATGAAACACATCTAGTGAGAAGTAGATTCAAATGCCTTGTATATACAGTATTATAGTTCATTATCTGCCCTCAGGAGGGCCTAACTTACAGTGTATATCAGTGTAAAAAACGGTAATGGTCAATTCAAATAAAATACAGGAATATGGTCATGCCAGGCCAGTAGGCATTTAGAAATGGAGACTTTTTTTCTACATTTCCTGTTTAGGGGCCAATGTCAGAACACCTTATCAGTGGAAGAGTGTGTAAATACTTACAGTATTTGTACCTCAGACTGCTAAAAGGTGTGAT
Source organism: Oncorhynchus tshawytscha (assembly GCF_018296145.1). NCBI lineage: Eukaryota > Metazoa > Chordata > Actinopteri > Salmoniformes > Salmonidae > Oncorhynchus > Oncorhynchus tshawytscha. The sequence continues at coordinate 20,853,074 of NC_056451.1, forward strand.
GGTGACACACTCCACATTGGCATCACTGCTGTGTCATCTGCCCTTATAAGGAAAGAACAGTTGAACATTAAAAACGAATTGACACTCACAACCTCTTATGTAATGCTCTGTGTTCCCATCACAAAGACACCAGTGGGTGGGAGATGAACTGGCGTAATACTTTTATTACTGTTATTGAACTACCACAATGCCTATTATAACTCTTATTGAATTAGGTGAAATAATGTTTCTTCACTGGGCAACATCCATCCAACAGTGAATTCTATCATCTGTCATTTTATCAATAATTTTCCATCATGTTTGTAAGACATGTATTGTAAGCACCCTGAACAGGTGATTTTTATAACTAACCCAAGTCTAACCCATGACTTGCCTAGTTAAATAAAGGTTAAATAAAAAATATATATTTTAAAAGAGATAGACCAGATTAGAAAAAAATGTGTCAACCAGCGTTGAGCTAAACTGAGCCAGCTCAACTGTGAATGGAAGCCAGTTTGGATTTTGGTGTCACTCCTATCAAATCCCATTAAGAGCATACGTCATTGACAGAAAAACTTGAATTGTTGCATCTGGTTGTGTTGTTGTCCTCCGGAGGCTAGCTAGCTAGCTAAAATAGGCCCTTTCCTAAATTATCCATTGATGGAGATAGGGATGTGGACTTGTGGTTTAACTTAATTCTCCATGCTGGCCAATGATTATAACAGCAACTCTGATCCAACCATTAGTTCATACATTGTTGTGCCCCTGGCCTGAGAGGATGAAAGTTCAACATGTAGCTAGATGTAGAAGGCTAATGTTAACTAGGTAACGTGTCCCATGAATGGAAGTTAGGCCAGCAAGCAAGCATTTTAGCCAGGTAGCCGAGGACAACAAAATAAAGTGTGTACTGTATGACAGAGTGGTAGATCGTTTCGTCAACATGAAAGAGAGGAGGATGGCATTGGCGTTTCTCTACAAGTAGGGTGAGTCAACATGCTTGCACGAACGCGCACACACACACCCACACAGAAATCAGAACCATAGACAGCCACATCATATTTAGCTTCCCTTGATTGATCTAAATTGTTTTTGGTATCTTTTAGTTGTCACCTTATTAGACTAAGCAGAGGTAATTTGATGATGTTGAAATGTTGAAGTTGAAATGGTGCTGGAATAGTGGAGGCAGCTCCTGTTTTCTTTGCAATTTATGGTAACTCTCTGTGGTTCTAAATCAATAGTTGTTTAGTGGTCCGGAAATGTCAGAAACATTAACTTGCTTGACCATGCTGTAGGTCATGTAACTGTCTGTCACATGCAGTATATTCTTTGCGGACTTCACTGGACAGAGGTTGCTATGATTAAACAAAGGTGTGGTTGAATTGATTCTGCCACTGTGCTTCTTATTGTCTCACCCTTTAGGCCTTTATATCAATCGCACGGCATATGAATTAACAGGTTATAGAGCAAACAATGCAATTATCACAATACATAGGTTGTAATATGTTTTTTTTTTGGGGGGGGGGTGATGTAACCCACACACTGCTGATGTAACCCACACACCGCTGCTGTTCATCGACGAGATTATGTGCAAAATGTAAGCAAAAATCCATCTCGCTCCATCTGATCCCACTGCTGGCCACTGGGCTTCCTCTCGTTATCATATTTGGTAGTGAGTGGAAACGCCAAGCGGATGCTTCACATTTATACATCCTGTTAAATTTCTGGCTCATTGTTCTAACTGTGGTGGAACTATTAGAACAACATGAAACAACATGGAGATGCTTTTCAAACAGGACACTAGAGTCCTAATCTCAGTAGGGTAGAGTGGGCTGGAATTGGAATGTGTTCCACTTTATAAATCAGAGAGGTAGTGGAGTGCCCACCGCTTGGAAAACACTTACACCAATCACTTAACAGCTTATCCATGGCTTGGATAAATGCACAAACTATAATGGTCCTGTGACAATACAGCATTGAGAGTCAAGTTTAATATGTCGAAATACCATGCACAATATGTAAACACGTTAAAAAAACAAGTTCTGCGAAATGTAGGCATTTCACGAATAGGTGAGCAGTTGTTGTCCAAACCCAAAGTGAAGTGGTCAGAATATCCTGGCTACAGTGGTGGTGACACCTCCCATGCAGGCCTACAGGGGTTCCTTTAGCCTACTGTGTGTAAATAGATTTACAGTAGGACCTGGGCCTGAGTTCGTTAGTCCACCAGGCACTTTGTCCTGCTATCTGATCACAGAGGTTGTGTTATCTCTAACTGAGTGGGAGAGAGACTGTATGCACATTGTTACAACACTGTACATAAAACATTTGAAATGTCTCTATTATTTTGAATCTTTTGTGAGTGTAATGTTAACTGATAATTTCTGATTGTTTATTTCACTTTTGTTTATCAGTTCCACTTGCTTTGACATTGTGAAGATGTTTTCCATGCCAATAAAGCCCTTTGAATTGAGACAGAGACACAGATAGACAGAGAGATACAGAGATACAGAGAGACAGAGAGACAGAGAGACCGAGACAGAGAGAGAGGTAATAAGAGAGAGAGAGAAAGAGTGGACACATACCGTACACAGTAGCCTCAGTTAACCTCTACAAGCGGTTTTAACCTCTTGTCTGTCATGTCATGTTCCACTTCTCAAGTTGCACTTCCTTTCTCCTACAGAACAATAAGGTTAGGGAGAGCATATTGGTGTGTGTGTGTGTGTGTGTGTGTGTGTGTGTGTGTGTGTGTGTGTGTGGGGGGGGGGTCTTTGTTACTCCCAAATACTATTTTCCTCCCTGTTACTGTAGTTAGTATTATTGTAGTGAGTATTGTTTCCAGCCATATGTCTTCTACATGAGCCTGGCAAGCTAAGCTATACAGTTGTCTACACAAACCAAAAGGTGGCAGCAAGGCAACACTGGTAAACCAGGACACACCCCTCATCCAAAGCAGGCCAATGGACTCTCTCATGTGGGTGCATTGCACCCCCTGAGCAAGACTTACTGGCTTTGATACTGTGTGGCTTTGTGTGTAAATAGACTAAATGTGGGTGAGCAGACTTACGGCATTGACGCTGTGTTTGTTTTCTAGCGTTAAGTTTTAGTACTCCTTTTTTGGTTCAGTTCGTAGAGCACAGATTTCTCAAGCAGTACATTATTTTCAAGAGATAATCCATTTATCTGTAATATAACTTCTAATTTTAGATATGAATTTCGTTCTGTATTTTCCAGGCTTACTCCATAGGCGGACCAGAACGGGGTCAACACGGACCGTGGGCCCTGAAAAAAATTGAATCATAATGTTTAAGGAACTCCGTTAGACTTTCAACTTAGTCTTGATTTTGTTGTAATATTTGAGTCACTCTGATAAATAACAATATCCAGCCGGACCTTTTGCCACCTATCAAATTTGTGTAACCGGACTTTCACAAATAGTATTTGAGAACCCCTAACCTGGGTTAACAAGTTGAGGGATTTTCAGTAGGCCTACAATATAAAATGTCATTTCTGGTAAGTTAAATCTATGCTAGTCAAACCAACATCCTAAACGACATAAATCAGGAACCAAAGATAAATACAGCAGAGGTTACTGATTAACCTCATTGTTTTACAAGTATTGTCATTCTCAGTGAAAGTGAGATGTCTGCTCACAGTAACTGGTTGATTACATTATACTGTGTTGAAGTAGTCAAATACTGCATTTCCTTCTAGCCACTCAGAGGAAACATTTAGAGGACCATTAACGAGATTGCGAAACCTGCATGCTGTCTCACTGCTTCAAGTACAATAAGCAGCCATGTATAAGCTGTTTGTGCAATAAACATGTGGGTGTTATAACGCAGATGGTTCATCTTAAATGAAGAGTGCTCATGGATAGGGAAATATAAACAGGGTAAACTCTGTTCAATCGTAACAAAACAAACGTTATCAGCCTACATGGAAGGATTGTAACATAAAAACAGGATATTGCTTTTTGGGTTTCATGAGGTTCAAGTGTTTCAGAGGTAGCGTTTGTAGGGGAGAGTGGGGTAAGCCATTTTTTTTACATTCAGCATCACTCCATCAAGTGAAATATAGTATTCTTTGTAACAAAGATATCTACATATACTTCAGGATGTTGTATATCCCTGGAAATGATCAGAATTAATGTAAACATAGCTTGTCCCCCAAAAAAGTAGTCTCTTGGCACAAGTTAGCCCAGGTATGGGGTAAGTTGAGCCGTGGGACAGGGTATGTTTAGCAACCTACACATTTATGTATTGAATTAAATATTACCAATACCTTTTCAAACCATGTCTATCTATATTTCCCAAACACAATTCAACACAATCACGATCACTTTTTGTTTTTAAATCAATATTAAGCATATTTTAACACAGGCAAAACACCAAACAAACACTTTGTACTTTCGTTTAACACTTGTAACATAGACTAGGCCCTGTTGTTACCTTGCATCTCAGCGATAATGCCTTGCATTACGCCTGGGGGGAAAAAAACTTTAATTTGATCAATTGCCATTGGCTCAACCAAGGCACACAGCTACAAGGAAACTTATAGAGACCCCAACTGATGTATTTAATAATAGTAAAATGACTTGCTTTGGTTTAGATACAAGCAACATGAAACCTCACACAATATATTCATTTGACTGTAACGTGATTCTTCCTGGGAAGGAGAGGCGGACCAAAATGCAGCGTGGTTGAAGTTCATGTTTTTTAATAAGACAACTAAACATAATACAAAACAACAAACGTGGAAAACCGAAACAGCCCTATCTGGTGCAACAAACACAGAGACAGGAACAATCACCCACAAAACCCAACACCAAACAGGCTACCTAAATATGGTTCCCAATCAGAGACAATGACTAACACCTGCCTCTGATTGAGAACCATATCAGGCCAAACACAGAAACAGACAAACTAGACACACTCAGAAAATCTGTTACATTTTTTAACCTAAATTGCTTACAACTTTTCCGTGTCGTTTTCTTCCTTTTAAACTCCATGAAATGATGGCCTCATCCTAAATATTTGGTCAAATTATTCATATTGTGTATGGTATCTGAGAAAAAGGGTGGCTCAAATGAACCCTTTTGCTCAACTTACCCCACTCTCCCCTACTTTGTATCCACTTCAGTATGGTAATGAGACTTCTTTCTGCATAATGAGGTGTGGCGTTAGCAGGAAACCTGTGGCGACTGAATCTTAAAAGTGACTCGCTCTCAAATACGTTTACATTCTAATGAGATGAACTTTTCAATACCAATACCGCACCATACTAAAATATAGGAAAGAAAATAGTGGCCATACATTGAACTGTGGGGAGGAAGAGGAATCGAGCACGTGGACGATGTTGTTAATTCATTCACAAAGGAACCATACGTGTATGCTCATTTACTCAGATACGTGCAATCTCACCTTCCGTTACTGATTTATGAGAGGACAAGTTCAGCGTTTTAGTAGTTCTAACCACACCACTCTCAGAATATCCTGTGTGCAAACAGAAGATGTAGGTCACAATGCTTCCCACAATGTCAACTGTCAACTGTGTTGTGGATTTCCCATGACATTTGTTTGCACAGGTGCATCTGAAATAACAGACAGGCAAAGGATGTAAAGACTTTGATCATGCAAAGCCGCAATGGAACATAAAACCAAATACTAAGAGCTAAATGTCAAGCCACTCTATAGAAATCTGGTCCACTCTAAAATGTAATGGGTAAAAGATGGTTAAGAGAATACACTGGCAGGTACCGGCAACGAAATAACATGAGTATGTTGGTTCTAATAGATGAGTCAAACGGCTGATGTGTTATTATATCATCCATGTTTTCAGTCTCTCATGTAGCACTGCTTTGCTTTACCTTGGCCAGGTCGCAGTTGTAAATGAGAACTTGTTCAACTGGCCTAACTGGTTAAATAAAGGTTAAATAAAAAATGTAATAAAAAACATCAGTAGGCTATACACTGGCTGAAGAGTCTTGACCTAAACTAGTGTCCTTGAAATGAACAACACAACAATGAAGGCTAATAGACTACTTCAAAATATCAAATTACAAGTAAACTCCAGTACGGGAAGAATTTAGAGTTGGTACACCTACATTATACTGTATGTGGGGATTTATAGGACCATGCCCCAGGACTACCTGACATGATGACTCCTTGCTGTCCCCAGTCCACCTGACCATGCTGCTGCTCCAGTTTCAATTGTTCTGCCTTATTATTATACGACCATGCTGGTCATTTATGAACATTTGAACATCTTGGCCATGTTCTGTTATAATCTCCACCCGGCACAGCCAGAAGAGGACTGGCCACCCCACATAGCCTGGTTCCTCTCTAGGTTTCTTCCTAGGTTTTGGCCTTTCTAGGGAGTTTTTCCTAGCCACCGTGCTTCTACACCTGCATTGCTTGCTGTTTGGGGTTTTAGGCTGGGTTTCTGTACAGCACTTTGTGATATCAGCTGATGTATGAAGGGCTATATAAATACATTTGATTTGATTTGATTTACCAGTCAAAAGTTTGGCCACACCTACTCATTCAAGGGTTTTCCATTATTTTGCACTATTTTCTACATTGTAGAATAATACTGAAGACATCAAAACTATGAAAAAACACACATGGAATCAGGGAGTAACCAAAAAAGTGTTAAACAAATCAAAATGTTACGGACTCCTGGGTGGCGCAGTGGTCAAAGGCACTGCATTGCAGTGGTAGCTGTGCCTCTGGGTTTGAGCCCAGGCTCTTTCGCAGCCGACTGGGAGGTCCATGGGTTGATGCACAATTGGCCTAGGCTCGTCCGGGTTAGGGAGGGTTTGGCTGGTAGGGATATCTTTGTCTCATCGTGCACTAGTGACTCTTGTGTCGGGCTGTGCAAGTGCACGCTGATCAAGTTGCTAGGTGTATGGTGTGTCCTCTGACACATTGGTGCGGCTGGCTTCTGGGTTGGATGCGCTCTGTGTTAAGAAGCAGTGTGGCTTGGTTGGGTTGTGTTTTGGAGGACCCATGGCTCTTGACCTTCGTCTCTCCTGAGCCAGTATGGGAGTTGTAGCAATGAGACAAGACAGTAACTACTAACAATTGGATACCAAAAAAAGGGGGAAAAAATATCTGTTATATTTTAGATTATTCAAAGTAGACTTAAGGACATCTATTCGCACACTCTAAACATTCTCCGGACTTCATGATGAATGCTTTTCCATAGTCTTCTAAATTATTGTACAATGTAGAAAATAGTACAAGAAAATTGCCAGGGGAAATGCAGAGCGCCAGATTCAAATAAAATGCTACAAAATTCAAACTTTCATTAAATCACACATGTAAGATACTCAATTAAAGCTACACTCGTTGTGAATCCAGCCAACATGTCAGATTTTTAAAATGCTTTTCCGCAAATGCATAAGAAGCAATTATCTGAGAGCCTGCACCATCTGCACCAGCAGTGAACTAAGGAGCTAGCATATTTCAACCCTGCAGGCTCTACACAAAACGGCTGAAATAAAATATAAAACATGCATTACCTTTGACGAGCTTCTTTTGTTGGCACTCCAATATGTCCCATAAACATCACAATTGGTCCTTTTGTTCGATTAAGTCCGTCCATATATATCTAAAATGTCCATTTATAAAGCGCATTTGATCCAGAAAAAAAACAGCCTACAAAAACGCAACGTCACTACAAAATATTTAAAAAGTTGCCTATAAACTTTGATAAAAAATTTCAAACTACTTTTGTAATACAACGTTAGGTATTTTTAAACGTGAATAATCAATCAAATTGTAGACGGGCAATCTGTATTCAATACAGGAAAGACAACAAACCAGCGCTGCTTTTCACGTCTTGCGCAACTCACAAAAGTGTCCCCAGTTCCGAGTTGGCCTACTTCTTCATTGCACAAAGGAATATCCTCAACCAAATTCCAAAGACTGGTGACATCCAGTGGAAGCGGTAGGAACTGAAAATAGGGTCCTACGAAATATCCCATGGCAAAGACAATTCAGGGAACAGAGAGGGGGAAAAAAGAAAATAATTCTGAACAGTTAGTCCTCTGGGTTTTGCTTGCTACATAAGTTCTGTTATACTCACAGACATGATTCAGACAGTTTTAGAAACTTCAGAGTGTTTTCTATCCAAATCTATGAATAATATGCATATCTTATATTCTTGGCATGAGTAGCAGGAAGTTCAAATTGGGCATGCTATTTATCCAAAAGTGAAAATGCTGCCCCCTAGCTTCAAGAATTAATGCGTTTGAGCCAGTCAGTTCTGTTGTGACAAGGTAGTGGTGGTATACAGAAGATAGCCCTATTTGGTAAAAGACCAAGTCCATATTATGGCAAGAACAGCTTAAATAAGAAAAGGGAAATGACACCCCATCATTACTTTAAGATATTAAGGTCAGTCATTCTGGACAATTACAAGAACTTTGAACATTTCTTCAAGTGCAGTCGCAAAAACAATCAAGCACTATGATGAAACTATCTCTCATGAGGACCGTCACAGGAAAGGAAGACCCAGAGTTACCTCTTCTGCAAAAGATAAATTCACCAGAGTTAACTGCACCTCAGACTGCAGCCTAAATAAATGCTTCACAGAGTTCAAGTAACAGACACATCTCAACATCTGTTCAGAGGAGACTGCGTGAATCAGACCTTCATGGTCAAGTTGCTGCAGAGAAACCACTACTAAAGAACACCAATGAGAAGAAAAGACTTGCTTGGGCCAATAAAAACGAGCAATGGACATTAGACCGGTCAAAATCTGTCCTTTGGTCTGATGAGTCCAAATTTGAGATTTTGGGTTCTAACCGCCGTGTCTTTGTGAAATGTTGAGCAGGTGAACGGATGATCTCCGCATGTGTGGTTCCCACCGTGAAGCATGGTGGAGGAGGTGTGATGGTGTGGGGCTGCTTTGCTGGTGCCACTGTCTGCGATTTATTTAGAATTAAAGGCAAACTTAGGCAGCATTCTGCAGCGATACACCATTCTATCTGGTTTGTGCTTAGAGGGATTATTATTTGTTTTTTTGACAGGACACTGACTCCAAACACACCTTCAGGCTGTGTAAGGGCTATTTGACCAAGAAAGAGAGTGATGGAGTGCTGCTCCAGATCACCTGGCCTCCACAATCACCCGACCTCAACCTAATTGAGATGGTTTGGGATGAGTTGGACCGCAGTGAAGGAAAAGCAGCCAACAAATGACCAGCATATGTGGGAACTCCTTTAAGACGGTTGGAAAAGCATTCCAGGTGATTGCCTCATGAAGCTGGTTGAGAGAATGCCAAGAGTGTACAAAGCTGTCATCAAGGCAAAGGATGGCTACTTTGAAGAATCTCAAAAATATATTTTGATTTCTTTAACACTTTTTTGTTTGTTAAATAATTTCATATGTTTTATTTCATAGTTGTTATGTATTCACTGTTATTCAACAATGTAGAAAGTAGCAAAAATAAAGATGAACCCTTGAATGAGCAGGTGTGTCCAAACTTTTGACTGGTACTGTATATTTAATACAATTGCTAATATACATAAATCAGAGGGTAAAGAGAGAAATGTTCCGTTTTAAGATTAATCATGCATTTTTAGTTGATCAGTTGGACTTGGGGGTGGATTATTAATTGTACCCTGCCACCAGTAAAAAGGCTTTTGATCTAAATGTGTCTGAAATGAGAGTGTGTGATTTATTTACCCTTTGAACTTTATTTTAAAACAAATTTGCTTTACATATCTGTATTCTTAAAATGTATCAGGCCTCAGCATAAAACCCAGATGCAGACAGTTCGAAGTAACACACGTTTATTACAAAAACATTGGGCAGGCAAACGACATGTCAAGGGCAGGTCAGTAATCCAGAGCATAGTCCGAAAGGTACAGAATGGCAGGCAGGCTCATGGTCAGAGCAGGCAGAATGGTCAAAACCGGGAAAACTAGAAAACAGGGACTAGAGAGAAAACAGGAGTATGGGGAAAACCGCTGGTAGGCTTGATGAGACAAGATGAAGTGGCAACAGACAAACAGAGAACACAGGTATAAATACACAGGGGATAATGGGTTAGATGGGTGACACCTGAAGGGGGGTTGAGACAAGCACAAAGACAGGTGAAACAGATCAGGGTGTGACATAATGGCCTCTTCTTATTGTGTTTTCACAAACAAACATACATGATACAAGGCAAAACTTTTTTCCAACAACTATGCACTTTAGAGAAAGATAAAGTACATCTCCTTGATAAATAGAAGAGGTGAGCAAACACTGAATACATAGTAAAATAAAATAGTTATCTATCATATACAGTGTTATGTCTTTACTTTCATCAAATCGAAGACTCAGTTTTTATCAAAGATTCCTGTAATTAGTATTACACGATTAAACTGAATAATCATGTAACTAGGAAGTCGGGGCACCAAGGAAAGTATTCAGATTACAAAGTTATAATTTCCCAATATAACCTTTCAGATATTTTTATATCTGATCAATAGTCTTCTGATTAATGATTTCTTTATTTTACCTCATGTTAGTCTCATTTCAAACGTTTCAAAATTGTTGGTTATCTGCACGAACCCAGTCTTCACTATGAGTTATCCATACATCAATTGTCTTAAATAATTTATTTATTACTAATTAAGTAATTCACAGAAATGCATAAACAAACAAACATGGTAAATGTGGTTACATGAAATGATAGGAAAATGTGCCCTAGTGGGCTGAACCGGCATGGCGGCTTGTTAGACAAAAGGGAAAGTGGGGGTCAACTAAGAAGTCACGACAGAGTGATAATTATAACAATTAAAATGCTAATCCTTTACACATGAACGCTCACTCATTCGGGAACAATTGCAATCAATGTATATATTTACGCTCAGTGTTTCGTCTTGATCGCTGGTGAAAAGTTTGTGTCTTTCGTAGAATTGTCCGTCTCTCTCCCTCTCTCTGTCTTGGTTAGAGGGGATAGTTCAAAGTGACATTCGTTACAGAATGGTTGTTTCGGCGGTTGTCGTTCTTCGCGTTCAATGATACCAAATTCCTAGCTGCAGACTAGTAATTAATATCAAAGACTTGTTCTCATTCTGTTGGTATCGATAGTCTAAGAGTTTAACCACGTAGTATGGTTAAAAGATTCAGCAATGGTCTGCAACCTTTGTCCCCCTCCTAATGGAGAAAAACATGGTCTGGTGATGATTTCTCAAAGTTGGGTTTTATTCGGAATGGCAGAAAAGGGCAGTCCCAGGATGTCTGACCTTAACTGGCCTCAGGGGCGGTCCTCTGATTTAGTTCAAATCCAATTCCCTTTTTTGAGTTTTCCTTCATTAAACAGTCCAAAATCATATTGTAAAATTGTGTAAACAGTATCATACTCACTCATTCATCTAATACTACAATTAGATGTAAACCTTATCTCTGTGGCTATTATATAAACAGCGTTATGGTAATGTGGTCACACCGTCTCCCATGAGCTTCCCAAGTTGTGACAAACGGACCAGTTCGTAGCTTGATTCTTCACCGATCTTTTACACTTTCTCCGGAACATGAAATTGGTTCGTATCTCAAGTTCTGTGAGGTGGAAGGATTTCCTTTGCCTCCATGAAAAACGACTCTCTATAACTGTGTGTCCATGAGGTCTTCTCAGGAATTTAGGACCTCTGACCACAGCAGCCTAGTTGAAGGAGGCAAGGGGGAGGCAGGGGGAGGCAGGGAGAGGGGGATGGGGTTGCTATACTCAAAGAGGCCAAAGTCATGACATATACATAATCTGGCAATATGTGACTATAAATTACATTGATAGTGTGGACATTTTTACACTATGATCAATTTAAGGACAAACTGGAACAGTGCTGCAATTGCTTTTTACTTCAAGAGCTAGATTCAATCTGTACCAAAAGGAAAAAAGAAATGTTCCTTTTGCATATGGAGACTGCATTTGCGGTAAATGTTTCATATGTCGACTCAATCAGAAATTTCCTTTAAATTTCAATCGTGCTTTACAATGGATCTTACCTTTTACAGATTGAATGTAGGCCTTAGTCTCCACGGTTGTCCAAAAATACGTTGAATTGAGTATTGCTTGTGGCATTGCTGACAGCATAGAACACTGAATTGAGGATATTGAGACATTTGTGTAACAAAAAGTAAATATTTGACATTGAGTTGTAAATTGTTTACTCTTGTGAGTGGTAGACTTACTGGCACTCTGTGTATTGACATCCAGGAATACATGTCTTCTAAGACTTTAAGAATAGTCTCTTTCACCTGCATTCTCATAACATTGTCAAATCTGTCTCCAGTGGTGTAAAGTACTTAAGTAAAAATACTTTAAAGTACTACTTAAGTAGTTTTTTGGGGTATTGTACAACTTTTATTTTTACTCCTCCACATTCCTAAAAACAATGATGAACATTTTACTCCATACATTTTCCCTGACACTCAAAAGTGCTTGTTACATTTTGAATGCTTAGCAGGAACATGGTCCAATTCACGCACTTATCAAGATAACATCCCTGGTCATATAAGGAATATTAAGCATCCCTGCTTAATATAAGGAATTTGAAATGATTTATACATTTACTTTTGATAATGAAATATATTTAAAAGCAAATACTATCAGACATTTACTCAAGTAGAATTTTACTGGGTGACTTTCACATTTTCTTGAGTCATTTTCTTTTTACTCAAGTATTTTTTACATTTTACTCAAGTATGACAATTGGTACGTTTTCCAAAACTGTCTGTCTCTAAACTCTGATATGACTTATCCACACACGTTAAACATACACTATCCTTATTAAGACAAGTATTATAAATATTCCAAAATACAATTAGTGTCCATAATTTTGTGCTTATTTATTTATATTAAATGTACAATTAAACAGGTAAGAGAATCAATGGCTTAAACTAGCCGGTCTGAAGGTATTCAAAAATGTAAGTCTTTATTACCATCAAATACTCTTTCACTCCTTGTTAATGTAGTTATTATTATTGCACTAAGTATTGCTCCTAGCCGTCTTCTACATACTGTAAGCCTGGCAAACTAAGCTATACAGTTGTCTACACTAACCAACAGAAGGCAACACTGATAAACCAGGACACACCCCCATCCAAAGCAGGCCAATGGACTTTCATGTGAGCATACTTACTGGCATTGATGCTGTGTATCATAAATTGTGTTGTGGATAATTATGAAAGTCTGGAAATCCTGGAGGGAGTCAAGTTAATAAATCAAGTTTTGGTTCTCCTTTTTGGTTCAAATCAAATCCAATTTTATTGGTCACATACACATGGTTAGCAGATGTTATTTTGAGTGTAGCGAAATGCTTATGCTTCTAGATCTGACAGTGCAGCAGTATCTAACAGGTAATATCTAACAATTCCACAACAAAACCTAATATCTAACAAATTCCACAACAACACCTAATAAACACACTCTTGTAAAGGAAAGGGATAAGAATATATACACTACCGTTCAAACGTTTGGGGTCACTTAGAAATGTCCTTGTTTTTGAAAGAAAAGCACATTTTTGTCCATTCAAATAACATACTGACTCCGACAGTATATCCCAATAGAGCCATGTTTCCGTGAAACAGTATATTACAATCCCTGATGTCTCTCTGGAAAGCAACCCTTGCCCAAATCTCGTAAACTTTTTTTTATCTAGGGACTGGACATTAGCAAGTAATATACTCGGAAGAGGTGGGTGGTGTGCGTGCATCCGAAGCCTCACTTGACATCCGCTCCGGCATCCTCTCCTCCGGCGGCTTTGTTTTGGGTCGGCCTTTGGAATCAGTTCAAGTGCCCTGGGAGGTGCAGACAAAGGATCCGCTTTGGGAAAGTCGTATTCCTGGTTGTGGTGCTGGTTGTGCTGGTAAGTTGACGTCTGTCTGATATCCAATAGTTATTCCCGGTTGTTTTCTGGGCTAACAATGTAAGAAATAATACATAAAAAACAAAATACTGCACAGTTTTCTAAGGACTAGAAGCGAAGCTTCCATCTTTATCGACGCCATTTTGCAGGTCATGTGGCACTGTCTCAAAACAGTGGTTCATATAGTACTGATTTCTCAGGCATTATGTTATTTTCAAGAGATAATACAAATATCTGTAACATAACTCATTTAGATATTTAGATTTTGACATAGGCCAGCAATACTCAATAGCCGGACTGTGATCCAGAATGGGGTCAATACGGACTGCAGGTAAAAAAATAAAATTAAAATAATAAACTCAACTTACTTTTGATTTTGTTGTAATGTTTGTGTCACTCCAATAAATAATAATATCCATCTGGATCTTTGCCACCTTTAAACTTGTGTGACCGAACCTTCACAAATAGCGTTGGTGTACCCCTGACCTTTCATTTTTTAAATGTATTTTATTTAACCTTTATTTAACTTGGCAAGTCAGGCACTGAGATGCAGTGCCTTAGACCGCTGCGTCACTCGGCAGACCTAGTATACTAAGTTGAGGGATTTTCAGTAGGCCTAAAATATAAACATGACATTTCTGGTAAGCAACATCTATGCTAGTCAATAATCTAGGTAAATCAGTAGCCAAGGATAGATACAGCAGCACTTACTGTGTACTGTTATTGTTTTACAATTATTGCTTTTAACGGTCATTCTCAGTGAAAGCCGGGAAGTCTGCTCACAGTAACAAGTGAAATAGTAAAATACTGCATTTCCTGCTAGCCACTCAGAGGAAACATTTAGAGGATCATTAACGAGATTGTGAAACCTGCATGCTGTCTCACTGCTTCAAGTACAATAAGCAGCCATGTATAACTTGTCTGTCCAATAAACATGTCAGTGTTATCACGCAGATGGTTCATATTAAAAGAAGAGTGAGGGCCAGTGTTACTTATCATAAGCTTTTCAAAAATTCATCCTTATTCAAACTGCTGATGAACACTGATGTTTTTTGGACATTGATTCCTCAAAAAGCTCATCGATAGGGAAATATAAACATGGTAATTACATTGCATCAACTTATTGACTCTGTTAAATCTTTATATACAGTGCCTTGCGAAAGTATTCGGCCCC
The DNA here is from genome assembly GCF_018296145.1 of Oncorhynchus tshawytscha. Lineage (NCBI taxonomy): Eukaryota > Metazoa > Chordata > Actinopteri > Salmoniformes > Salmonidae > Oncorhynchus > Oncorhynchus tshawytscha. Next base: position 20,868,085 of record NC_056451.1, read on the forward strand.
CTTGAACTTTGCGACCTTTTGCCACATTTCAGGCTTCAAACATAAAGATATAAAACTGTATTTTTTTGTGAAGAATCAACAACAAGTGGGACACAATCATGAAGTGGAACGACATTTATTGGATATTTCAAACTTTTTTAACAAATCAAAAACTGAAAAATTGGGCGTGCAAAATTATTCAGCCCCTTTAAGTTAATACTTTGTAGCGCCACCTTGTGCTGCGATTACAGCTGTAAGTCGTCCCAGTCTCAGGTCTTTTGCAGACTCCATCAGGTTTTCTTCCAGAATGGTCCTGTATTTGGCTCCATCCATCTTCCTATCAATTTTAACCATCTTCCCTGTCCCTGCTGAAGAAAAGCAGGCCCAAACCATGATGCTGCCACCACCATGTTTGACAGTGGGGATGGTGTGTTCAGGGTGATGAGCTGTGTTGCTTTTACGCCAAACATAACGTTTTGCATTGTTGCCAAAAAGTTCAATTTTGGTTTCATCTGACCAGAGCACCTTCTTCCACATGTTTGGTGTGTCTCCCAGGTGGCTTGTGGCAAACTTTAAACGACACTTTTTATGGATATCTTTAAGAAATGGCTTTCTTCTTGCCACTCTTCCATAAAGGCCAGATTTGTGCAATATACAACTGATTGTTGTCCTATGGACAGAGTCTCCCACCTCAGCTGTAGATCTCTGCAGTTCATCCAGAGTGATCATGGGCCTCTTGGCTGCATCTCTGATCAGTCTTCTCCTTGTATGAGCTGAAAGTTTAGAGGGACGGCCAGGTCTTGGTAGATTTGCAGTGGTCTGATACTTCTTCCATTTCAATATTATCGCTTGCACACTGCTCCTTGGGATGTTTAAAGCTTGGGAAATCTTTTTGTATCCAAATCCGGCTTTAAACTTCTTCACAACAGTATCTCGGACCTGCCTGGTGTGTTCCTTGTTCTTCATGATGCTCTCCGCGCTTTTAACGGACCTCTGAGACTATCACAGTGCAGGTGCATTTATACGGAGACTTGATTTACACACAGGTGGATTGTATTTATCATCATTAGTCATTTAGGTCAACATTGGATCATTCAGAGATCCTCACTGAACTTCTGGAGAGAGTTTGCTGCACTGAAAGTAAAGGGGCTGAATCATTTTGCACGCCCAATTTTTCAGTTTTTGATTTGTTAAAAAAGTTTGAAATATCCAATAAATGTCGTTCCACTTCATGATTGTGTCCCACTTGTTGTTGATTCTTCACAAAAAAATACAGTTTTATATCTTTATGTTTGAAGCCTGAAATGTGGCAAAAGGTCGCAAAGTTCAAGGGGGCCGAATACTTTCGCAAGGCACTGTATATATATAAAAAACGTTATCAGCCTATATATAATGATTCAAATATAAAAACAAGGTATTGCACTTTGGGTTTCATGAGGTTCACAGGTTGCAGAGGTTGGGTTTGTTGGGGAGAGTGGGGTAAGTTTAGACATTTTTTACATTCAGCATCACTCCATCAAGGAAAATATAGTATTCTTTCTAATAGATATTTAAATATATTTTAGGATGTTATGTATCCCTGGAAATAGCTTGTCCAAAAAATTGGTCTCTTGGCACAATTTACCGCGGGTATGGGGTAAATTGAGCCGTGGAACAGGGTGCGTTAATTAAGCACTTACAAATGAACCCTTTTGAGTTCTATGTAGAACCCTTTCCACAGACGGTTCTACATGAAACCCAAAATAGTTCTACCTGGAACCAAAAAGGGTTATGCTGTTGGGGACAGCCAAAGAACTCCTTTGGAACCCTTTCTTCTAAGAATGTACATTTACATTCTACTGAGATGAACAGTTCAATACAAATAATGCACCTTACTAAATAGGAAAGAAAATTGTGGCCATACATTGAACTGTTGGGAGGTAGAGGTATCATGCATGTGGGCAATGTTGTTAATTATTCATGAGGGAACCACAGACACACGCTCATTTCCTCATTCCATCAAACAAGTGCAATCTTACCTTTATTGGTTTAGAGGACAAGTTCCACTTTTTGGTTATTCTTACCACACAACTCTCAGCGTAAACTGCATGTAGGGCAGAGGTTGTAAATCAAAATACTCCGACATTGTCAACTGGCAACCCACTAGGCAAAAACTGGTTGAATCAACGTTGTTTCCACGTCACTTCACTAAGATGCAATAACAGACTACTAAGAGCTAAAGCCACTATCAAGCCACTATCAAAATCTGGTCCACTCTAAAACGTTTGGGTAAAAGATGATTAAGAGAATACACCGGCAGGTACCTACAAAGAAATAACATGATTATATAGGTTGTAATAACAGCTGATGTGTTCTTATGTCAGCCTTACATTCAGTCTCTCATGTTACATCAGTTGGCTATACAATGGCTAAAGAGTCTTGACCTAAACAAGTGTCCTTGAAATGAATCACACAACAATGTAGGCTAATAGACTACCTCAAAGATCCAATTACATGTAACCTCCAATAAGGGTAAATTGCCCGCACTGAAGACGTCTATATTTGTCCGCTAATACAAGACTAGTGAAGGTCCAGTGCACAAATGTTTCGAAAACATTTAAACTAAATGTGTTTGTGTGTTTACAACTTGAGTTTAATAATTATCTGTAGAAAAAAGTTAATCTGATAATATAAAAATACTTGCTTGATATACAGTACCAGTCAAAAGTTTGGACACAACTACTCATTCAATGTTTTTCTTTATTTTTACTATTTTCTACATTGTAGAAAAATAATGAAGACAAAAAAATAAATAAATAACACATATTGAATCATGTAGTAACGAAAAAAAGTGTTAAACAAATCTAAATATATTTTATATTTGAGATTCTTCAAAGTAGCCACACTTTGCATTGATGACGGCTTTGCACACTCTTGGCATTCTCTCAACCAGCATCATGAGGTAGTCACCTGGAATGCATTTCAGTTAACAAGTGTGCCTTGTTGAAAGTTAATTTGTGGAATTTCGTTCCGTCTTAATGAATTTGTGCCAATCAGTTGTGTTGTGACAAGTTAGGAGTTGTATACAGAAGATAGCCCTATTTGGTAAAATACCAAGTCAATATTATGGCAAGAACGGCTCAAATAAGCAAAGAGAAATGACAGTCCATCATTACTTTAAGACATGAAGGTCAGTCAATGCGGAACATTTCAAGAACTTTGAAAGTTCATTCAAGTGCAGTCACAAAAACCATTAAGAGCTATGATGAAACTGGCTCTCATGAGGACCGCCACAGGAAAGGAAGACCCAGAGTTACCTCTGCTGCAGAGGATAAGTTCATCAGAGTTACCAGCCTCTGAAATTGCAGCCCAAATAAAAGCTTCACAGAGTTCAAGTAACAGACACATCTCAACATCAACTGTTCAGAGAGAGTGCGTGAATCAGGCCTTCATGGTCAAATTGCTGCAAAGAAACCACTACTAAAGGACACCAATAAGAAGAAGAATCTTGATTGGGCCAAGAAACACGAGCAATGGACATTAGACCAGTGGAAATCTGTCCTTTGGTCTGATGAGTGTAGAGGTTCATGTCTGTATTATCGAATGAGGAGAGACAAACAAGTCAGAGTTATACTTAATCTAAATCTGTATTCACTTATTAATAAGGAAAGCATGTCACACCCCACACTCAAGTGAATTATGTGAGTACTCTGCAATAACGATGGCTGGTCGACAAACCACTCTTAGATGCTTTGTTGAGATCCCCGAGACAAAGAATACAAACACCTTTTATAGCAAAGATACACCCCCTTAGTCTACATGACAAACAACGGATGTGTGGAATGGGTCACAAGGTGAGACTTGATAAATGAGAAAGAGTATCACCCAGCCAGATAGTATTTGCTATGAAGACTGTTCTTGTTGTACAGAGTTTGGCCCCTAAGACAAGGCTCTGATCTCGTCCCTGGTACTTCATAGTACAGAAACATTAATTCATTCTATGGAATGCGAGCTCCGAGAGAGGACAAGACCATCATTAATCAGTTGCTAGAGTTAAATCTCAGAAGCTCCTCTCAGTTCACACAAACACAAAAGAGTTCCAACCCTATTCTGATGCATAAAACAACCATTCGTTGCAATAACAGTATTATAACAATCTTGTAATTTCTCCACGATATGAGTCCAAATACACACCTCCAGGCTGTGTAAGGGATATTTGACTAAGAAGGAGAGTGATGGAGTGCTGCTTCAGATGACCTGGCCTCCACAATCACCTGATCTCAACCCAATTGAGATGGTTTGGGATGCGTTGGACCGCAGAGTGAAGGAAATGTGGGAACTCCTTCAAGACTGTTGGAAAATGATTCCAGGTGAAGCTGGTTGAGAGAATGCCAAGAGTGTGCAAAGCTGTCATCAAGGCAAAGGGTGGCTACTTTGAAGAATCTAAAATCTAAAATATATTTTGATTTTTTTAGCACCTTTTTGGTTACTACATGGATATATATGTGTTATTTCATAGTTTTTGTGTCTTCACTTTTATTCTACAATGGAGAAAATAGTAAAAATAAAGAAACTTGACTGGGACTGTATATAGTACAAATGTTAATATACATAAATCAGAGGGTAAAGAGAGAAATGTTCAGTGTTAAGATGAATCATGCTTTTTTTGTTGTTGATCAATTGGACTTGGAAGTGGATTATTAGCTGTAGCCTGCTGCCAGTCAAAAGGCTTTTGATCTAAATGTGTCTGAAATCAGTGTGTGATTTATTTACCCTTTGAACTTTATTTGAAAAAAAATGTGGTTTACATATCTGCATTCTTATAATGGTCTCTTCTTTTGTGTTTTCACAAACAAAAATACATGATACAAGGTCAACACTTTTTCCAACAACTACACACTTTAGAGAAGGATCAAGTACAACCCCTTGGTAAGTAGAAGAGGTGAGAGTCACTGAATATATACTAAAATAAAATATATACCTAATATAGAGAGTGTTATACATAATCTGGCAATATGTGATTATAAATTACATGGAATAGTGTGAACATTTCACCAAATTAATCAATTGTAAGGCCAAACTGGAACAGCTCTGCAATTTCTTTTTACTTCTAGGGTTGGATTGAATCTGCAGAGTGGAAGGCCATGTTCCTGCGTTCGCGGAGACTGCATTCACGGTAAACCCTGCATATGTTGACTAAATCGTAAATTACATTTCAATTTAAATTGTGCTATACAGAGGATCTTCTGTGCCACAGTTTGAATCTAGGTCTTAGTCTCCACGGTTGTCCAAAATAAGTTGAGTTGAGTATTGCTTGTGCCATTGCTGACAGCACAGAACAATGAATTGAGCAAATTCATACATTTGTACAACAAGAAGTAAATGTTTGACATTGAGTTGCAAAATGTTTATTCTTGTGAGTGGTAACCTTACTGGCACTCTGTGTATTGACATCAAGTAATACATGTCCTCTCAGACTTTAAGAATAGTCTCTTTCTGATGCACTCTCATAACATTGTCAAATGTGTCTCTAAACTCTGATATGACTTATCCATACACAGTGAATACACATACACTATCCTTTAGACATTTATTAGAAATAGTCAAAAAAAATATCAGTATCCATAATTTGTTGTTTATTTATGTATATTAAAATTCAAATTAAACAGACAAATTAATTAACAATTTAAACTATCCTGTCTGCAGGTATTTAAAAAAGCAAGTCATTAGATATATAGTTTTTAAAAAAAGCATTGATGAATAAACAGCATTACGTATCTCTTTGGAAAGTGCCTGTAACTGGCACCTACTGTATATGGTCAAGATCAAGATGATTTTGGGGGCTGGGGTTGAGAGAAGCGGTGGCTGTGGTGCTAGCCGGTGTTTATGTGTCAGATCAGTGGATATTTTTGGCCAGGATGACGACGTAGACGATGTACAGGATGATGACGGTGATGCCGATACCCAGGGCGGAGTGGTTCAGTATCCGTGCTAGACGAGAACTCCTCTCAGCAACCTGCTGCTGACCCTGGTTGTTGGCGTCTCGAGTCTGAGAGCAGAGGGGGGAAGGAAGGGAGGAAGGAAAGGAGGGAGGGAGGGAGAGTTGTAATTGTTGTAATCATCATTCAGGAAAGAGAGTGAGAGAGAGACTTCAACAGAGAGAGTTCAACGATGATTTAGGGCCATGCTCTTATTTGATTTGAGTTATTTCAGGAGAAGCAGTATTCATTCACAAACACAATGCTTAGCCAACATGCCAACTAAGTCAGAAAATAAAAACCAGAGAGACATTTTTCTATCTCACTGTAGAACATCTACAATAGATCATATTAATACCTACTAGTGATGATATAACAACTTGAACACTAAGTTCCTGTGGCCACACCCCAAGCAGCACTAAGTTGAAACAGCTGTGGATGGAGCACCAACTGTACTTGTGTGCCAGATTCACTCTTGTAGCTCTCTCCCCTAGCTACAGTCTTAGGAATGGTGCTATATTGTGAGACACATTTTGACACCTGTTATGTTTTCTCTTGGGGGAAGAACAAGGTTTGACAGGCAATGCTAAACTTTCAGTCAACTAACTGAAGTCTCAGTGTCTTTGACTCATCACTCCTTGCCATGGATTTTACACTATAGACATCTCGGAGTAGCTGCCTACCAGTCAGTATGAGTCACACACTAAGCAACAGTAAAGCTCTCAGCAAATTTTGCACAGCATGTGTGTGTCATATGTGGTCTTGGATTACTTTCTGGCTCCAAATCAGGAAGAGTCTTGTGACAAACAGGAAGTCCCTATCAAACACAAACAACAGGCACCAAAATACCCACTCTTTAGTCCATGTTTAAAAAAGAACAACATGCCCTCATACCCCCCTATAAGATCGCTCCCACTCAACATCTACTTACTCAAGTCTCAATTGAATCAACCTCCCCCTAGTCACATGATGTTGTTAACATGGCCTCCATCTGTTTCTGTCCTCTGGTGAAATATGTGAGTTGGCTTCCACAGCAGGGCTAGGGTTGACTTAAGGTTTAGGCAGAGAGGGTCTGTGTTGATTTAGGTTAGTGTGGCGTGAGAAGGCCTGCCTGCTATTGTAAACCCTCCTCCTGATTACTGACAGCTGGATCATAATTGTTTCTACACGGCTAGCTAGAGGAGAAGGGCTCCTTGGATCTCCTAACAGTGGACAGTTGTTGTGTTTCTGAGGGTCTGTGTACTCGCGTGTCTTGAATAATTATCTGGGCACTCCACCAAACGGTTTTCTTCCATTTCCTTGAGGTTCACAAGATTTCCTCCATCCCATCTGTCTGTCTGTATGCTCTGTTTGCCGTGCTATTGCAAAACTTGAAATACATATAGTCTATCCATTTGCTAGGCTACTACGTACAATTACATGAGAGATGTGCGTGGTCATTTGTTGTATGGAATATGAACCCATCACAGCCAGAAAAGTTGAGGAATACTGTATATTCTGGAACACTGTATATTCTGGAATACTGTATATTCTGCAATGGTTATGAAAATAAAATAAATAGGAAAAATATTCCTATGTCAAATTATTTTAGATTCAAAAAATATAACATGTTTTCGCTCTCCTCACTGATGGCAAATAGTTGCATTCTTGTTAATAATATGTTTTCCCGTTGATTTTTGTTTATACCCCATTCACACAAAATACTCACTTGCAAGCTTGCAATGCAATATTTCAACCACCAGCAGATGTAAGTATGCATGGTATAACGTTTGCAGGGAGGTGAGTACATTCTCAAGTCTAGTTAAAAAAGATATATATAAAACTGGCGCACGCACATTTTGGGATATATTTTGAATGTATGCACGGTATATAAATGAGGCCCCAGAAACCTACTGGAAGCTTGATTCTATTCACCCACATAATACTCCATTCCTGATTTCCCCACGGGCCTCTATCAGCACTGCAGCATATTGCTCATATGACTCATCATAATATAATCTGTTGGGCCAGGCTCCTTGAAAACCACATTACATTCAATACCAACTAAATTCCAAATAAAATATTCTGAACAAGTAACTGAGGAGTGGTTATTCTACTCTTTTATAAATACTGTTTCTGCAATCTGGGATTTGTTCTAAGCAATGTGGGGAGTGCAATGGGATGACAAAGTGAACATTTTATGAACTGTATATGTGGAGGATGTACAACTGAAGTTAACACCACTTTATTTTAAGAATGTGAAATGTCAGAATAATAGTAGAGAGAATTATTTATTTCAGCTTTTATTTCTTTCATCACATTCCCAGTGGGTCAGACGTTTACATACACTTACTTAGGTAGCATTGCCTTTAAATTGATAAACTTGGGTCAAGTATTTTGGGTAGCCTTCCACAAGCTTCCCACAATAAGTTGGGGGAATTTTGGCCCATTCCTCCTGACAGAGCTGGTGTAACTGAGTCAGGTTTGTAGGCTTCCTTGCTCACAAATGCTTTTTCAGTTCTGCCCACAAAGTTTCTATAGGATTGAGGTCAGGGCTTTGTGATGGACACTCCATTACCTTGACTTTGTTGTCCCTAAGCCATGTTGCCACAACTTTGAAAGTATGCTTGAGGTCATTGTCCATTTGGAAGATCCATTTGCGAACAAGCTTTACCTTCCTGACTGATGTCTTGAGATGTTGCTTCAATATAGAAATACATTTGATTTGATATATCCACAGAATTTTCCTTCTCGTGATGCCATCTATTTTGTGTAGTGCACCAGTCCCTCCTGCAGCAAAGCACCCCCCACAACATGATGCTGCCACCCCCCTGCTTCATGGTTGGGATGATGTTCTTCGGCTTGCAAGCCTCCCCCTTTTTCCTCCAAACATAACGATGGTCATTATGGCCAAACATTTCTATTTTTGTTTCATCAGACCAGAGGACATTTCTCCAAAAAGTACGGTCTTTGTCCCCATGTGCAGTTGCAAGCCATAGTCTGACCTTTTTTTGGTGGTTTTGGAGCAATGGCTTCTTCCTTGCTGAGCGGCCTTCAGGTTGTGTCGATATAGGACTCGTTTTACTGTGGATATAGATACTTTTGTACCTGTTTCCTCCAGTATCTTCACAAGGTCCTTTGCTGTTGCTCTGGGATTGATTTGCACTTTTCGCACAAAAGTACGTTCATCTCTAGGAGACAGAACGTGTCTCCTTCCTGAGCGGTATGACGGCTGCATGGTCGAATGGTGTTTATACTTGCGCACTATTGTTTGTACAGATGAACGTGGTACCTTCAGGCGTTTGGATATTGCTCCAAATCATGAACCAGACTTGTGGAGGTCTACAATTTTCTTTTTAGGTCTTGGCTGATTTCTTTTGATTTTCCCATAATGTTGAGCAAAGAGGCACTGAGTTTGGAGGTAGGCCTTGAAATACATCCACAGGTACACCTCCAATTGACTCAAATTATGTCAATTAGCCTATCACAAGCATCTAAAGCCATGACATAATTTTCTGGAATATTCCAAGCTGTTTAAAGGCACAGTCAATTTAGTGTATGTAAACTTCTGACCAACTGGAATTGTGATACAGTGAATTTTAAGTGAAATAATCTGTCTGTAAACATGCACAAAGTAGATGTCCTAACCGACTGGCCAAAACTATAGTTTGTTGACAAGAAATTTGTGGAGTGGTTAAAAAACGAGTTTTAATGACTCCAACGTAAGTGTATGTAAACTTCCGACTTCAACTGTACTGTATGTAATGACACATTATATAAATTATTTATAGTGTTTCATTTACATTTTAGAGGTGATAAGTTGGACAGATCGGGTGAAGAAATCTGTTTCCGCACATAGTTTATCTCCCCCTTTCCCCTATCCCGCAGTAGGTTTCACTACCCCACCCGTCATTTAAAAAAAGACCCGACGGAGCTCATTGCCTTCTTCAATCATGCAGAGACGGGCAACATGAATATCTCGTCATTGATTTGGCTGGAAACTGGAAACGGGAGAAATTGTGCTTAGAATGGTATTCCTATTACAGTTGATCTGGAAGTATTATGTTTTTGGGGCGCTAAAATAGGGTAAATTGTACATTACAGCGCGATGTACAGAAGAAGTGCGTTAGATTAGTAACTACAACCTTTCTTATTCCACTAAGATATAATCAATGAAGGAATACTTACAAGAGTAGACCAAAAACAAACTCTACCATATATACAGTACGTACGTGAGGGTAGAGTAGGGTACTGTCAGTAATGGGGATAAGAGGGATGCGTGTGTATAAGCAATACGTTGATAGATAAAGGGGCTATCAAAGGGTTAACTGAAACAATGCTGTTGTTATTTTCATTGACAGCTGTGTCTCTACACTTCACCTAAAATATGACAGAAAAATTTGGAGTGTGGACTGTATTAATTGTGTAATTACTGGGAGTGGAACACAGACGTTGTGGTGTTTGGTGCATCTGAGCTCTCCATTAAATGATTCTCCCTTAAATTACCTAATTTTCAGCCACTTTCCCTTTTCACTGCATGTTGTTTACAGGTTCAGCTTAACACATGGCGGATTCATGTCACTAACGGTCCTGCTTACAAAGGAGCCTTGTTCGACAATGTTTCAAATTCATAGATTTGTTAGTTGTTGGGGCCATGATTGTTTATGTTTTTCTAGTCTAAGGCATGGCCACTATAACTTATTTTCTGCATCTCTGTTTCCTCAAAGTGCACTCGGTGACGTTAAACACTAAAAAACAGAGCCTAAAAGATAACAGATAATAAATAATATGTCATAAATGGATGTCTGAAAAAACAGCTTTATCGCAGACATGGCCAAATATTGAAGTACTATTCTCAACATATGGTGACAGTCACAATAAAGATAACATTCACAATGAAGTTCAGGGTTTAGAGCAAATACCAACAGCATAAGCAACATCCTACTTGGACCTGTGGTAATGACCCTATTCATTCCCAACAACCCATGGGGCCCAGACAGGGGCCGCTTCATAAAAGGAGGCTGGGGTATCCTAGCAACTGGTGTTAATAGAGTTAGTGTGTGTAATCATTATCTGATATTGCCAGAGTACAGTATAAATCATATTCAAATAATAACTGTGTAAGCACCGTTTTCTTCAGAATGTTAAGAAGACAGGAAAATAGCTGTAATGGATTACTAAATGTACTTGAAACTTGACAAGGGAAACAATAGACAAGCAACCCCTTTTGAAGACAATTGCCAGGAAATTGTGTACAATCTCTAAAAAGGATATGTTCATTGTCCTGTCCGTATTTTATGGCAAATCACTCTAAATCATTTCAAAACCTACTGACTGGAAAACACACAGCTTGCGACACACAGACACAAATCTAAAACACTTCCGGCCACAGACACGCAACCACACACAAGCACGAGCACAGACACACAACCACGCACGAGCACACACACAGGCGAGCACACACACAGGTGAGCACACACACAGGCAACCACACACGCACACAAGCACATGCACACAAGCACGAGCACACACGCATGAGCACACACGCACACACACACACACACACACACACACACACACACACACACACACACACACACACACACACACACACACACACACACACACACACACACACACACACACACACACACACACACACACACACACACACACACACAGACACAATAGCTTCTTTCTGCTCTCTGATTATGCCTCTTGTCCGCCATATTAGAAAGGCCCCACTGTGTGAATGTTGAATTGCCAAGAGGCAGATTCCTGTTGTCCTCCCCTCCCCGGCCTGTACCCCTATTGACCCTCCAACAGGCCTTTTCCCTTCCTCCTACCCATCCCAGACAACCTGGCGAAAATCCCAAACACAACAGATCCCAAACACAATGCTACTCCCCCTCTCGTGTGTTAGGCCAGGAAAAACACGCTGAAATGTGGAAAGTCCTATAAATCACGACATAACAATATCCTGTATAGATCTTGAACTAACCTAAAACAATCCAAACTCAATAAAATAGGGAATGCAACTAACCAACAATGCATTCGGCAAATATTCAGACCCCTTCACTTTTTCCACATTTAGTTACATTGCAGCCTTATTCTAAAATGGATTAAATAAGGAGATGACTGTGGACTACAGGAAAAGGAGGACCATGCACGCCCCCATTCTCATCAACGGGATGTAGTGGGGGAGGTTGAGAGCTTAAGTGCCTTGGTGTCCACATCACCAACAAACTAACATGGTCCAAGCACAACAAGATGTGAAGAGGGCACAACAAAACCTATTCCCCCTCAGGAGACTGAAAAGATTTGGCATGGGTCCTGAGATCCTCAAAAGGTTCTACAGCTGCACCATCGAGAGCATCCTGACTGGTTGTATCACCGCCTGGTAAGGCAACTGCTCGGCCTCCGACCGCAAGGCACTACAGAGGGTAGTGCATATGGCCCAGTACATCACTGGGGCCAAGCTTCCTGCCATCCAGGACCTCTATACCAGGCGGTGTCAGAGGAAGGCCCTAAAAAGTGTCAAAGACTCCAGCCACACCAGTCGTAGACTGTTCTCTCTGCTACCGCATGGCAAGCAGCACCGGAGTGCCAAGTCTAGGTCCAAGAGGCATCTAAACAGCTTCTACCCTCCTACCTCCTGAACATCTAATCAAATGGCTATCCAGACTATTTGCACTGCACCCCACCCTTTACCCCGCTGCTAATCTCTGTTATTATCTATGCATAGTCACTTCACAAAGTTGACAGTGCATGTCAGAGCAAAACCCAATCCACGAGGTCAAAGGAATTGTATGTAGAGTTCCAAGACAAGAATGTGTCCAGGCACAGATCTGGGGAAGGGTACCAAAACATTTCTGCAGCAATGAGGGCCCTGAGAACACAGTGGCCTCCATCATTCTTAAATGGAAGAAGTTTGGAACCACCAAGACTCGTCCTAGAACTGTCCACCCGGCCAAACTGAACAATCGGGAGAGAAGGGCCTAGGTCAGGGAGGTGACCAAGAACCCGATCGTCACTCTGTCAGAGCTCCAAAGCTCCTCTGTGAAGAAGAGAGAACCTTCCAGAAGGACAACCATCTCTGCAGCACTCCACCAATCATGCCTTTATAGTAGAGTGGCCAGTAAAAGGGACATGACAGCCCTCTTGGAGTTTGCCAAAAGGCACCTAAAGGACTCTCACACCATAAGAAACAAGATTCTCTGGTCTGATGAAAGCAAGATTGAACTTTTTGGCCTGAATGCCAAGCGTCACATCTTGAGGAAAGCTATCACAATCCCTACGCTGAAGCATGGTGTCGGTAGCATCATGCTGTGGGGGGTGTTTTATCAGTGGCAGGGACTGGGAGACTAGTCAGGATCGAGGGAAAGATGAATGGAGCAAAGTACAGAGAGATCCTTGATGAAAACCTGCTCCAGAGGGCTCAAGACCTCAGACTGGGGCAAAGGTTCACCTTCCAACAGGACAACGACCATGAGCACACAGCCAAGACAATGCAGGAGTAGCTTTGGGACAAGTCTCTGAATGTCCTTGAGTGGCCCAGCCAGAGCCCAAGGTAATCATTTCCACAACAGTTTGTCGGCAGGAAATAGGAAGTCATAATAAGCTTTCCCATACAGGACATAACTCCATTTCTTTTTGAGGAAAAAACAATGTACTCTAACAAATTTTTTAGAAGATACATTTTCTTAGATACTTAACTCATTTGTATCTCTCCCTGTCTGGGAACTTTTTTAAAGGTATTATTTTAAACTTTAATTAACTAGGCAAGTCAGTTAAGAACAAATTCTTATTTTCAATGACAGCCTCAGAACAGTGGGTTAACTGCCTTGTTCAGGGGAAGAACAATAGCTTTTTACTTTGTCAGCTCAGGGAATTGATCTTGCAAACTTTCAGTTTCTATTCCAATGCTCCAACCACTAGGCTACCTGCCACCCCAAGATTGGCTGGTGGTGTACTATATGTGAGTGGGTATTAAGTCTATGTGCCAGTCAGACAGTGCTGCTGACTTGGAGACACAGAAAAGAAAACTGTGTTTGCAGTCTGGCTTGTCACCTCTGTATGCTTGTCGCAACTGAGGCAGGGTGGGAAGGGCTCGGTGTAGGATAGTCATGCCAAGCTTCCTGGCAGCGCGTCAAGTAGCCTCTTAGTGCGATAATACACCACTCACCCATTACAGTATATCTCCTCCAGGCCTGAACTGGGTGCGGTTACGTCTACTTCCGCTCCCATTGTCAAGCACACCTAGACTTCATCAGGCAGGGTAGCCTAGTGATTAGAGCGTTGGACTAGTAACCACAAGGTTGAAAGTTCAAATCTGCGAGCTGACAAGGTACAAGGTACAAACAGGCAGTTAATCCACTGTTCCTAGGCTGTCATTGAAAATAAGAAATTGTTCTTACCTGACTTGCCTAGTTAAATAACTGTTTTCTCACATCTAGGTTATTTTATTTTAAGTGCTGTAAGAATATTTTAAGATAAATACACAAGGCAAGAGGGAATTAACGATCAATGGAAATAGTTGTTTTTATGTAATAGGGAATCATAGATTCATGGGCCAGATACACGGGAGGAATTTCAGTCCGTGACTCACAGCTACATGTGGCAAGTTTTAATTGGTCCGAATTGTCTATACATTGAGCCTGAAACAAGATACTTGTTATTTGGCCATTGATCCAATTTTACTGCAAGGAATTCTAATTGGTCAACCACAGGCTAAGGTTGGGTTATAGGTTACACCCTGTCTCTTCATTCTGTGGAGAATCTCTCAGGCCAGTGAAGAAGGAACATCTATCATCTACTTTACAGCAGAACAAGTATGATGTGTTCTCTTTGAATAAATATATATTTTCTCCCCCTGATTTGCTTTGGGGTCTGTGTAATTGAAGAATAACATCAACTGCTAACAGTTCCTGTTAATATACTTTAAGTGCCGACAGGTATGATCGCAACACTGCTGATCAGCCATAAATTCCCTTGTTACAGGGGAGATGGAAGTTTGTTGTGTTCAACGGGGGGCAATTGAATGCAAGCTTCACACTGTTTATTATTATTGTGAAAACATGTCTAGTCTGTCTATCTATGTGTAACAGATTTGACCTGTTATGCTCAACCCACTCAGTTTCTACCACAAAACACCAGAAAATAGCCAAAAAAGTAGAACCAGCTCACCTGCTTTTACATTATTAATAATAATGTTCAGTGTTTCTTTTGAAAATAATATTTAAAAATGAATAATTTCACCATATTAAAACAAAAGTTCAGTTCAGCAGGGTTGACCTTTAAATGAGGGACATTGTTGTTTTTCCCCTTAAAATGAACCACTAATCACAAAATAAATAATAATGACATTGTGAAAGTAACAAAATAGTTCATGGTGATACAGGTGGAAAGTTTTTTTTTTAACCTTTATTTACCTTAGGCAAGTCAATAAGAACAAATTCTTATTTTCAATGACTAGCCTAGGAACAGTGGGTTAACTGCCTGGGTTTGAACTTGCAACTTTCCAGTTACTAGTCCAACGCTCTAACCACTAGGCTACCCTGCCGCCCCAGTGGGCTAAAATGCACAGAGGGACGTCTCAAAATGTGTCAAAATGCAGAATATTTGCACTTTAGCAAGTCTTTATTTATATATAAAATCAAATTTATTGAAAATTCCATTTGGACTTTATTAAAACCAGTTAAATGTAATCGAAAATGTAATCTACATCATCCCCAAAAGTAATTATTTATCATGAGAGGGCTATAAACAATAACTAGTAATCCTACATACTCAAAGAAATGTTAACATCTCACCTTTCTGGTAAAAAAAATAGTTGCTGATATGAAGTACAAATATGAAATATTTTACAGTATATAATAGCCCTTGACTTGCCCAGGAGAGGAGGAACTTTACTGAGTGATTATGTCTATGATGGATGTGGATGAAGTCAATTCACCAGCACATTGATCAACCTCAGTTGATGTAGTTATTACATTAGAAGTCATCCACTGGGTTTTGATACTTGATAAAAAGCCACTGTCTCATTGTGAAATAAAGATGCCCATAATAACATCTTAGAGGTCTTCAACCTCCTTTCTCTCTTTACCAGGCTTTGACCCGGATGTTTCCTCCATTACCCACATTGATCTATATGAGTCATACCCGGTCAACAATTAGCTGTCCATCGTGATATGCATTTGTAATCCCAGTAAGTAAGTAAAGAGACTTGCAATGTGCACACTGCCCACAAAAGGAGGTGGAAACTGAGCTGCACATCCTAACCTCCTGCCAAATGTATGACCATATTAGAGACACATATTTCCGTCAGATTACACAGACCCACAGGAATTCGATAACAAATCCACAGTGCGCAATCTGTGAAATATCACAGTGTGCAATCAGAGAGGCAGGATTTGTGACCTGTTACCAAAAGAAAAGCGCAACCAGTGAAAAACAAACACCATTGTAAATACAACCTATGTTTACATTTTATTTATTTTCCCTTTTGTACTTTAACTATTTGTACATCATTACAACACTGTATATAGACATAATGACATTTGAAATGTCTTTATTATTTTGGAACTTTTGTAAGTGTAATGTTCACTGTAAATTTTTTGTTTATATAAATTTGGTTTATTATCTATTTAACTTGCTTTGGCAATGTAAACATATGTTTCCCATGCCAATAAAGACCGTTAAATTTAAATTGACTTGGGGCTTGTAGGGATAGCTCAGGGTTTCCAGCCCTTGCCTACCCCTCTTCTCAGTGTGGCTGTCCATTCGAGGGTGGGGTTTGGCAAAGGACAAGGGGGAGGGTTGTTGGAGTTCTGCTTTTGTCTTTTGCGATTTGATAAGCCCAGTATGCCTTTTACATTTTGAATACCACCTCCTCTTACGTCACTCACACAGTCAAGTCATCCGCATGTTTAACCACCCGTATTTAACCACCCATATTCCGGGAAGGGTCCCTCCCTTTCTTACACACACTCTCCCCAATTCCCACTTCGTGCCCCATCTCCCCTCCCCCGATCCCCTCAAACCACCATATCCCGAGGACCTTATTCAAAACAGAACTCAAGACTGTGAGACACCCACAGTGTAAGGCCAAAACTATCACAAACATGTCCCTCTCCCCAGCTACGCAGCCCTCCACCAAGTAGAGAGAGAGAGAGAGAGAGAGAGAGAGAGAGAGAGAGAGACCGTTATTTAAACAAAACCGGTAACTGGGTTTCTTGGATAACGCTAAAAAAAGACTAGAGTGAGAAATACACTACTGACTACTCTACAAAATGAAAAAAGTTACGTTCTGTGAATTATTTGGGATACATATCTACTGGAAACACATTAGTCTACATTACATTTGAATACTCTTAAAACAGCAATAAAAGTCCCACTCACCGAGATGGAGTAGATAAGTGCAGCGATGCCAAGTGGCAGGCAGCAGCACAGCATAGTGAAAATGGAGTAGCCCAGGTAGTCTGGCAGAGGGTAAGGCAGAGCTCCACGGGTCACAAACACCGTAGGCTGGACTGTGACGGTGGACTGGGGGTACTCTCCCTGGGGGTATGGCTGGCCGTAAGTGGCCCCAGGAGCTCCTCCATACTGGGGCGGTGGTGCGTATCCCTGGGGATTGGCGGGGTAGCCTGCTGGTACAGGGTATCCTGTGTTGGGGTACTGGGGGTGGTCCTGGTAGGGTGGAGGAGCTGGTTGTCCCATCCCAGACTTCTCATCTGGGTTCCAGCCTGGTGGTGGGGCGTTTGGCATCTTGTTGGGATCCATTTTTTTTGCGCTGTTGGTGATTTGTTTCCCTTTTATCTTACTTCTCTCTTTTTTTTATTTTGTGCCTCCTCTCAGTCTCTCCAAGTGTTCTTCTGTGTCTCTCTGCCTAAACTGTCTGCCTGCCTACAAGCTGTGTAAAGGAAGCAATTACGTTCTCTCTCCCCCTCCCCTGTCCGTCCCTGGCAGCTCATTATGTTTAGAGGAGGCCTGTGTGGGTGAGCTGACAGGGAAGGGTTAGGGGTGGGGAAAGACTGAGTAGCTGACTGGAGTCAAATAACAAGTCCAGCAGTCAGGCAGAAATGCTGTCCATCTAATGCAGAGGTACCGTAGCCTGGATAGGAGTTGTGCGCAACCCCCTGGTGATATTATGAACTACACCAGTAACAGTCACAATGAATTATTGTAGTTATTGATGACTGTTCAGTGCAAGATATTTAAATACTTATTTTTCTTTGTTATGATGAAAAACTGTATATTTGATACTGTAATAAGGTAAAACTATAACAAAAGTGAAGGTATTTGTTTATGGTAAGTGAACACAGGAAAAAACAGCAAAGACTGTGGATTGAAGAATAAGAAGAAAAAGTAACAAAGATAATGTAACAAATGACAAGGCAATAAGATAATGTAACATATATGATGATGTAACAAGATGATGTACCATAATGATAATATAACAAGATAATGTAACAAACAATAATACAACAAGATAATGTAGCATCGATAATGTAACAAGATAATGTAATATATTGGTGAAATAGCGAGACAATATAACAAATTATAATGTAACAATATAATGTAACATAAATGACAATGCAACAAGACCATGTAACATTATGATAATACAACAAAATAATGTAACATAGGCGATAATGCAAAAGATAATGTAACATAAATAGACAGATCCAGTCGGCCGGCCAAATAGGTCCAGTCAGCCTGCTGGCCAGATAGGATAGGACGGAGGGCCAGATGAGACCAGTCGGTCATCCAGCCAAATGGGACTAGTCAGCCGGCCAGGTAGGTAGGTCCGGTCAACCGGCCAAGTAAGTAGGTCTGGCCCGCTGGCTAGGTAGGTAAGTCCGGCCAGCCGGCCAGAAAGATAGGTCAAGCCGGCCATTAAAGTAGGGCCGGCCTGCCTGCCTGCTAAGTTTGAAAAAAATGTGGTGTGGCTGTGTTCAGTCATTATGGTCCAGGCCTTTGAAACCAACCTGGTCTCAGAGCATTTCCTATTATTCTGCAAGTAAATCCGAAACACTCCGTATGATATGTTGCGTTTTGTATGGTATGTATTAATTTGTGGATGTCCATCACTCATTTCATATGATATGTTACGAATTACAATTCAAATTTTATCTTACGAAATTGCAAAATATAGAGTATGTTACGAATTTGCTAAACGTACTATATGTTAAAAAAATTGCCAAATGTATGATATGTTACAAATTCTATGTAGATGGCTAACGTTAGCTAGCTGGCTAACATTAGCTAAACTAGGGGTTAGGATTAGGGGTTAGGGTTAAGGTTAAGTTTAGGAGTTAGGTTAAAGAGTTAAGATTAGGGGAATGGTTCACTAACATGCTAAGTAGTTGCAAAGTAGTTAAAACGTAGTAAGTAGTTGAAAAGTTGCTAATTATCTGAAATGCTGACGAGGTTCAAACTCGCAAACTTATACGTCCACTCATCCACCCCGAACAACCAACCTACTTTCGTTTTTGCCTTAAGTAACTGTAATGGAAATTTTTATGTTTGTGCTTTTCTTATAACTAATTTCTGTGTTCTATTCACAGCTGTTCTATAAACCAATTTATGTGTTCGTGCAAGTGGTTGACTGTACACATCCTCACTATCAGTAGCTGCAATTTGGCAGTACGCCCAGAGCTTGTTTTGAAATATATCTCAGTTTCAAGGTCTCAGCTTAGAGAGAAGAAGCCTCGTGAGGTATTTCTTTGTTCACAGGGCCATTGTCATGATGAAACAGGAAAGGGCCTTCCCCAAACTGTTGCCACAAAGTTGGAAGCACATAATCATCTAGAATGTCATTGTATGCTGTAGCGTTGAGATTTCCCCTCACTGGAACTAAAGGGGCTTAGCCCAAACCATGAAAAACTGCCCCAGACCATTATTCCTCCACCACCAAACTTTACAGTTGGCACTATGCATTGGGGCAGGTAGCGTTCTCCTGGCATCCACCAAGCCCATATTTGTCCGTCGGACTGCCAGATGGTGAAGCGTGATTCATCACTCCAGAGAACACGTTTCTACTGCTCCAGAGACCAATGGCGGCGAGCTTTACACCACTCCAGCCGATGCTTGGCATTGCACATGGTGATGTTAGGCTTGCGCGGCTGTTTGGCCATAGAAACACATTTCATGAAGTTCCCGACAAACAATTATTGTGCAGACGTTGCTTCCAGAGGCAATTTGGAACTTGAATGATAATGGTAATGGTAATGAGTGTTGCAACCAAGGATATTTTTACCAGCTTCGCGGTTCAACACTCGGTGGTCCTATTCTGTGAGCTTGTGAGGCCTACTAATTCGCAGCTGAGCCATTGTTTCTCCTAGACATTTCCACTTCACAATAACAGCTCTTACAGTTGACTGGGGCAGCTCTAGCAGGGCCGAAATCTGGAAAGGTTGGAAAGGTGGAATCCTGTAACGGTGCCATGTTGAAAGTCACTTAGCTCTTCAGAAAGGTCATTCGACTGCCAATGTTTGTGTATGGAGATTGCATGGCTGTGTGCTCGATTTTATACACCGGTCAGCAATGGATGTGGCTAAAACAGCCACATCCACTCATTTAAAGGGGTGCCCACATACTTTTGTATATGTAGTGTATGTAACTGTATTGACTCACTCTTATCACATTGTTTGAAGAAATGGAATTGAGCATTGGAAATACAAATAATACATGTAGTGCCTGTCTCCCGGACCCACATTAAGTCTACTTCTGGACTAAACAGCATGGTCAACTGAGTTTCCAAAGTGAGTATTCAGTCCAGGAGTATGCTCAATATGGGTCCGGGCAAACTACTCTTGCACAAAAATGTGTAGGTCTAATGCTCTTCTTCAGCTTGTTTCTTCTTGTCTAATTCACACCCTCTGTGACCTTCTGGTTATATCATACAATGATACACTCTCCACAAATTTGATTCTACAGCCCGTATCAGCTGACTCTCATATCTCAGTTACCATGGCAACACATGACCCGCCATGACCACTTTTGAATACACTGTAACCCATGATAAGGTGATTTTGTTATCATTGCCATACTCTATTCAAGGTAGAATGCCTGTGAGTAGAGTTTTGGATTTGGACTGTAGCTCAGAAACTGGCAAGGACATACTTAATTGTGCTGGAGGATATTTATGACCTTAGGCCGTATGGTTCATATTGTAAAGGACTGTTTCCATATGCAGTCCAGATGATCTTAGTTTTTCTCAATCGCATACAAGGGATCTGTGTTGAAATGTATCTACAATGAGTGTACAAAACATTAACAATACTTTCCTACTATTGAGTTTAACCTCCCACTCCCTTTTGCCCTCAGAACAGCCTCAATTCGTCGGGGCATGGACTCTAAAAGGTGTCGAAAGCATTCCACAAGGATGTTGGCCCATGTTGACTCCAATGCTTCCCACAGTTGTGTCAAGTTGGCTGGGTGTCCTTTGGGTGGTGAATCATTCTTGATACACATGGGAAACTGTTGAACATGAAAAACATGAAAAACGTTGCAGTCCTTGATACAAGCCGGTGCACCTGGCACTTACTAACATACCCCGTTCAAAGGCACTTGCATATTATGTCTGGCTCATTCACCCTCTGAATGGCTCACATACACAATCCCATGTCTCAATTGTCTCAAGGCTTAAAAATGGTTATTTAACCGGTCTCCTCCCCTGATTGAGGTGGATTTAACAAGTCACATCAATAAGGGATCATAGCCTTCACCTGGTCAGTCTATTTCATGGAAAGAGCCGGTATTCCTACATTTTTGTAGTCAGTGTAATTTTGATGAATGTATGTTTGAGAAGGCAACTACATTTTAAAAATGATTTTGCTGTTTTGCAAGGCCACAGAGTTTAGTGTCTTGTGAACACTGTTTTGAAAAATATTTTTCAAAAAAAATGCTTGTAATGCATTTGAGAAACACTGTACCAGTCTTTTTGCAGTGTCTCATGTAATCCAGTAGATGGCGATGTAGAAGTATATTTGAACCACTCAGGACATGGGCCTTACATCAAATAGAGAAAAGTATTTGCAGTATTTACATTTGAGGAGCCTATCAGACTTGTTTTATTTAGAGATTCAGCATCTATTAGTATAATGTAATGTAACATTGGACACAGTCATATAAGGTAACTCTTTTAATTTGAATTACAAACATAGACACCATCTATTCATTTGCCAAGAAACATCTATCTCAATGTAGACCGTGACTCACTAAAAGCCAATTGGGGAGAAAACCCTCTTCGGGGACAGTAATTGTTTGTGTGGTATCTAACAAACTAAAATAACATTAATGTTGTTTTGGTGGCAAACACTCTCAATCGAAACTATATCATCAGCTTATTGAAATTATTTTAATATTCTGTACTATTAAAAAAACATTGCATTTATCATACAACAGATTCTACTGCATAGACCAGTGCACTTTTCTACATTCAACTAAAAAGTTAATATAGGAATAATCAAGATAAAGGTGTGTGAATAGTTATTGACATTATAATAGTTTATGGCTACCGGTACCTATTTTACAGTAGTGTATATGCATGTAAGATTATTAGGAGACAGTATGGCAACAGTCAAATCTACTGCATATTTTCCACATGCAGGTGGAGCTACTAGAGGTGAAAAATATTGCAATGAAATAATGAGTGAGTCGACACACAGCATCTTTTGGTTATCTGTTTAAATACAAAGAACATGGGGGAAAATCGTGTCCTGCTTTGTCTGTCTGTGTGTGCTTGCTGGTGGTGAGTTACAGTGTGAATATTGGGCGGAGCAGAAACAGGAGTAATGGGCGGAAGGGAGAACAGCAACACAGGTAAAAGCAGCACACCTCTGATCTCCAATGGCACAGTACCACCTCCCTCTGGGGAAGACAGCACCACTCTCTAAAAAACAACCTCCATTGGACAAAAAACAAGCCAACTCCACCCATCAATTTCCATCTCTTGATTGATGCAGAACCAGGAAGTCGATTTGACCTGCTGCCAGGTGGGAGTTTGGTTCCTAGCACTCACTGGCCCGAGCTGTGGACAGAAAGAAAGATGACTTGATATCTGGAATCATTAAAAGGCATTCATTACCAAGCCATGTGAGATAACACAGACATACAGCTCTCCGTTGGGCAGCCATAATGATCATGTCCTCCATGTCCCCAGATCACAGGCAAAACAGTGACAGCCATGGCTATAGTTCTGGACTGGACAAGAGTTATGAGAGATGAAGAGTTTTTTGATGATAAGCACAATTAATATTAGCAGCACAGATGCACAGTGCAGTTCTGTTCAGCAGTGGGAAGGATGTGCCTCACCCAGCCTACATCAGCTGGTGAGCTACAGGGGAGCAAGCGATGAGTGTGGGCAGATAGGCAGACAAGCTCCGCTCCGGCTATACAAGTTTTTCAATGAGTTGTAATATTTGTAGCTACTTTTTAAGTAAATACCTGCAGTCAACTTGTGCAATACATTAGGAGATGAAGCAGATTGCGTTCTTCATTTCACGTGTTATATTATTTTACATTATGAAGCATACCGTAGTTCACCAGAACAGATGAGCCAGTCACGTGTTTGTTTGTAAATAGCACAACGGGAGAAAGCGGGAGCAGGTGAGTCCAGCTGTTTATTTGGTTTAACTTGCTAGTAAGCCAAATAACAGGCTGAAGGAGACTGGGCATCATATAGTGCTTCCTACTGTGTTTGAGAAGTCAAAGCGCTTTGGATGAGTTATCTATACAGCTGTCCCTGCTATCTTGAGCATATTTCCTAGCATGTGTTCTCCTCTCTGTTCTCGGCAGCCTCAGTCTGCTCCTCTGCCCTTTTCTCCGAGCAGAGCAGGCAGACAGGCCGTGGCCCTAACGACTCCACACAGACACAGCGTGTATACATGCTGCTCTAGAGAAAGCGTCAAAACTGAATTCATTTGCACAATTTCCCGTTGACATTTGCTTGTAAATGTCCAAACTCACCAAAAAGGACATTCAGTAGCTACTACCTATATATGTATAACTTCATGAACTGGATTGCCTGTCTTTGCTTTTAGTCTATTTTTGCTTGCACTCATTAGCATATCTAGCATATCAGCCTCCATGGAAATTACTATTACTTGTGTATTTATTGTTGTTGTTGCGTTTTAATGGCCCCTTGTTGACTAAGCCGGTAATACCGTAAATCCCAGGATGAAAGAAAGACGGATTGACGATATGAAAATCTGGATAGCACTCAACCCTACAGGCGATTCTCTTGCTTCCCCGTAGCTAGCCAGTCACCACCACTTCTAGTTAGCTACCCTTTGCCTGGTAAGAAACACAAGCTGCTTTGCAAAATTAAAAACAATAGCAGCATTGAATTTAATAGTAAAACAGTCTAGCTATGTTTTAACAGTAAAACAACAGTCTAGCTATGTTTTAATAGTAAAACAACAGTCTAGCTATGTTTTTCTCTCCCTTGACTATAGAAAAGTAGGCTGTCTTTGAATTTGTAGTCTCGCTCAGCCCTCCCACTTTCCCGACTTGTAAGGGATGCGTATCTGGTGGCAGGGAGAGCAGAACTTGATAATAGCCGGAGCAGTTTAATAGTAAAACCAATGGCATAAGAAATACAAAGTATGGGCACAATAACCCGACCCGCACCAGTCAAACAAAATGTGCACAAGCACTTACAATTAACAATACCACACAAAGACATGGGGGAAACAGAGGGTTAAATACACAACACATAATGAGGGAAATGAGAACCAGGTGTGTGGGAAAACGAGACAAAACAAATGGAAAATGGATCGGCGATGGCTAGAAGACCGGCGACGTCGACCGCTGAACACCGCCCGAACAAGGAGAGGCGTCGACTTCGGTAGAAGTCGCGACACCACTGCATTTCATAGCCAGGTTCTGTAGCCAATGAAGCCATATCTCCCCTTTTTCCTCAGAGAAACGGCTTGATTCTAGCCCTTATCATTCAAAAGATATGACCCATAATCACGGCGCTATGTGGTTTTTTCTTTCTATCCTGCATTGATGGACAATCTGGGGCGCATTCAGCAGGATGCAACATTTTGGAATGTTCAGATAGAAATATGCTATGTAGAACAAACATGCCTCTGACATGTTGAATAAGGAATAACGTTGGCTCTATTCATGGAATTTCTATCCGCAACATTCGAGAACGTTTTGCAACTGAACGTGGCACTGGTACATTACAATTAGCCTACAGTATATGCAGACATTTGGTGACACAGAAAGAAAACAATTTATTGACTAAATTCCTCTTGCCACTACACTATATTTGACTGGGTAAATTACTTAATTTTGAGTTAATGTGGACCCAGTGACTCACTTGAGCACTTGGACTAGGACTCGAGCACTGGGACTACTACTTCAGCCATAGGGACTCGTGTCTCGACCATTGGTGACTCAGAATTGGACTCGGAAGCGAGCACAGGGGACTCGATTCGGACTCAAGGTTTAATGACTCGACTACATCACTGAGAGAAACAGTCATTAGCTCCCATTTAAAGTCATTAGCTCCCGTTCTACTTTTGGACACCAATGTGGCTGAGGCATCTGTGGAACACTGATAACAATGGCAATGATGTGGCTGAGTGATGAAGGTGCAACCAATACTATTTTGTCAAAACCATGCAGCACCATCTGGTGATTGTGCTACTCTCTCACTCTCTCTGAGCTTGTATGTGTCTGTCAATACGGAACATTTCAAGAACTTTGAAAGCTTCTTCAAGTGCAGTCGCAAAAACCATCAAGAGCTATGATGAAACTGGCTCTCATGAAGACCGCCACAGGAAAGGAAGACCCATAAGTTCATTAGAATTACCAGACTCAGAAATTCCAGCCCAAATAAATGCTTCACAGAGTTCAAGTAACATCAACATCAAATGTTCAGAGTAGACTGTGTGAATCAGGCCTTCATGGTTGAATTGCTGCAAAGAAACCACTACTAAATGACACCAATAAGAAAAATACAATTGTTTGGGCCAAGAAACATGAGCAATGTACATTAGACCGGTGGAAATCTGTGCTTTGGTCTGATGAGTCCAAATATGAGATTTTTGGTTCCAGCCACGTGTCTTTGTGAGACGCTGAATAGGTTAACAGATTTCTAATCCTTTTTCTTGAAGAGGATATTTTGTAATGATCACTCAAACATGCCAGTCAGTTATACATGTTCATTATATTCCTAGCCAAGACTTATGCATCCAGATGGCTAGGAATCATCCAGTGTAAAGTGTGGGCCAATCAGAGAGGAGATTGAGAGGTCAGGGGAACAGACCTTGGTCGTTGAGTGGCTGGGCGGCGTTGCTTCCTGACCTCCTCCTGCAGAGAGAAAACCAGCGTGTCAACTCACACTACATTTCATTATACATTACGACACCTAGCTACATACACACACATACACCTACCTGAAACGTACAGTTTCACACAAAGAGTGTGCCCTGATCTGGACTGATCTGAGCATGCACTGATATGATAGATCCTTTACCTTTTGTCCTGGTTGAACTTGCATCTGCAGTGTCCGCCTGTTATAAGAAGGGTCACAAGGTAATCTGTGTCCTATGTTAATGTGAGCATGTGTAAATACATGCTCTGACTGTGTCACTGTGTGTGAGTATGTATGTGTTTATGTGATGGAGTCTTACTGAAGAGGATGGTGATGCCGATCAGACACAGAACTGCTGCCAGGATCAACCCCCCAACACGTAGCCTGTGATAATCTGAACACACACACAGAGACAGAGAGACAGAGAGACAGCAGGAGAGAGAATAATGGGAGAGAGAGTGAAAGCAGGAGAGAGTGCAGAAGAGAGAATAATGGGAGAGAGAGTGAAAGCAGGAGAGAGTGCAGGAGAGAGAATAATGGGAGAGAGAGTGAAAGGAAAAAAGCATTAATCATACACAGTAAGCCAGGAATGTTGAGAGTTGTTGAGTGTTCTAAGAGATGTATCTCTCTGCTCACCAAAGGTAAATGGATCCTCCTCCTCCACTGTAGGGGCAAAAACATGACAAAGGTCAGTTTATACAGCATCTAGACACCTTCAAAAATAATACAAAGAACTGGAATGCACGCAACCTCAAAATGGGAAAATAGCGAATGGCCTACTTTAATTTGTGAATCAATGATTTATCTGGAGACCATATTAATGCATGTCAAAAGATTTAGAGTAATAAAACTGTATTGTCAGTTACATACTTTCTTTCTGCTCCTCTGCAAACACAAGGGACGTAACTGCTAACAGAAGAGACAATGGTAAGCACACAGCATAATGCATTGACAACATGGCATCCCAACAATGTCCCAAACAAGTCAGCTTTCCGTCCCTGTGACAAGTGCACTTGTAACTTTAGTGGTCTCTCAACGGCTTTGACCTTGAATAGCACTGGAAAAGGTCAATGAATCTATCCTTCCTCTATTTAGTTCTAGATTGGTATACTATTCGTATCCATAACCATATGTATTTCATAACATTACATAAACATATTCTCTCTCTCACTCAAAACATACAGTAGTATCTACTGTTCTGAATACTGAGTCAGAGTTGTGAGTGAAGACTGGGCAAAACAAGATGAACAGAGATGGTAGCTTTGGGGAAAACCTAAGCAGGAAGTGGTGATATTAATAGGTGTGTATGATTGGTCTTTAAGACCTTCCACTCACATGTCAATAAAATCAAAGCAGAGATATTTGCCATCTTCAAACTCTCTTTCACCTGGAGAAGACAGAACATAAACAATTGAGGGAAACAAAGTAATGGCATAATAATATGATCATATTATAATATTAGGCTGACTTTATATGATAAAGTAGCTGAGCATTATGACTGCAGTGCACCCTAGCAAATTGGCACTCATCCTCCCTGCCCTTTTCACACCCACATAAGCAAGAGCTCTGCTGCTCAAAATGAAGAAAAACAATGTACCCGCTTGATTGTCTGATCAAGCCTCCACTTGTTAGAATTAAATTACCCTTGTCCCACTACCTATTTGACTTGATTATACCTTTTCAAACCCGGGAAGCTAATGGCAGCTCATACAGTGTCCAAAACTGGCTCACACCAGTTACAATATCAACAGAAACCTGACACAACATTTAGCTTTCCCCTGGAGTCCCATATTTGATTTAGATTTGTACAAAATGGCTTCTAAGCAGCATAACCCATGTGATCTTGAATGTTGCCCAGAGTGCTTTGCTTCATCTCATGCCAAACCTTCAAACCTAATTATGTTTCAGCTATTCCTTGTTGTCACGATCGTCGTATTGAGTAGACCAAAGCGCAGCGTGGTGTGAATGCATGATTTAATGAAAAGATGGAAAAAACACGAAGTACACTCAAACTAACTAACTAACGTGACTGCTAAAGAAACACTGTGCTAACAAGCAACATAACATAGACAATAACCCACGAACCACAATACAAAACAGGCTACCTAAATATGGTTCCCAATCAGAGACAACGACAAACACCTGCCACTGATTGAGAACCATATCAGGCCAAAACACATAGAAACAGACTAACTAGACATGCAACATAGAATGCCCACTCATATCACACCCTGACCAAACAAAACATAGAAACAAACAACGCAAATAATGGTCAGAGTGTGACACTTGTTCAATATATATTTTGGGTTATAATGTCTTTATAATCATATAACTGTCAAATTATATAAAGAAGTAGAAAATCCACAAGGGAAAAAATGCTGGATCATTGAGCATGGCTCCAGCGCCAAAACGTAAAGTAACTAGACCCCAGTAATTTTCCATCACACCTTATGAATAAAAGACAAA
This sequence comes from Oncorhynchus tshawytscha, assembly GCF_018296145.1. Classification (NCBI taxonomy): domain Eukaryota; kingdom Metazoa; phylum Chordata; class Actinopteri; order Salmoniformes; family Salmonidae; genus Oncorhynchus; species Oncorhynchus tshawytscha. The sequence goes on from NC_056451.1 coordinate 20,896,801, forward strand.
GAGAGGAAATCACCTCACCCATCAGCAACCACACACTTACAACAACCTACAAACAGGTTTCTAAAGTATCCATGAGGGAAAGAGAGACAATGGGAACCACATAACAAACATGCTGGGGCTTGAGCAGAGTTCCAGGGGTTTGGCCTTCTTTGATCATACTCTGCCTAACATGATGGTTCTGGAAGGGCTGGCTACTGATTTGGACAGGAATGGAGTCTTGAGGAGATTTGGTAGCTAAATCCCTTATGTCACAACTGTCTCACGCTCCCCTTTGGTTTCTGCTCATGATACATTTATTTTCCGTCATGTGTTGTACGCCACCAGCCACATACTGGACAAGCACCAGATACAATCTTCAAGGATTCAGACTCCCTTCATTCTTCTCACTATATCCTATCCAGGTTCCAGGGTTTAAGAGGGTACACTACACTACTAGACCATGTGTGTTGTGGTTTTTCACTATGAGCTAAAAGGGGTTTAACAGTGTAATAGGCTTACACTTTGCCATTGCATAGCGAGTAGTAAATGTTACAATACGTGAGTACCATAAATTACTTTGTTTTTGGTCACTTGGTATTTTCCTGCCATGGTAGTATAATGAAAAAACTACAACTACTATTTTGTCATTGTACTACCATGGTAAAGTTTTGTAAAGGCAGCTCCTATAACAACACTACAGCTCCTATAACAACACTACATATCCTACAACAACACTACAGCTTCTGTAACAACACTACAGCTCCTATAACAACACTACAGCTCCTATAACAACACTACAGCTTCTATAACAACACTACAGCTCCCATAACTACACTACAGATGCTATAACAACACTACAGCTCCTATAACAACACTACAGCTCCTATAACAACACTACAGCTCCTATAACAACACTACAGCTCCTATAACAACACTACATATCCTACAACAACACTACAGCTTCTGTAACAACACTACAGCTCCTATAACAACACTACAGCTCCTATAACAACACTAAAGCTTCTATAACAACACTACAGCTCCCATAACTACACTACAGATGCTATAACAACACTACAGCTCCTATAACAATAGTACAACTCCTGTAACAACACTACATATCCTATAAGAACACTACAGCTCCTATAACAACACTACAGATCCTATAATAATACTACAGCTCCTATAATAATACTACAGCTCCTATAATAATACAACAGCTCCTACAACAACACTACAGATCCTATAATAATACTACAGCTCCTATAACACTAAAGATCCTATAACAACACTACAGATCCTATAATAATACTACAGCTCCTATAACACTAAAGATCCTATAACAACACTACAGATCCTATAATAATACTACAGCTCCCAAAACAACACTACAGATCCTATAACAACACTACAGCTCCTATAACAACACTACAGCTCCTATAGCAACACTACAGCTTCCATAACAACACCACACTACAGCTTCTATAACAACACTACAGCTTCTATAACAACACTACAGATCCTATAACAACACTACATATCCTATAACAACACTACAGCTTCTATAACAACACTACAGCTCCCATAACAACACTACAGCTCCCATAACAACACCACAGCTCCCAAAACAACACTACAGATCCTATAACAACACTACAGATCCTATAATAATACTACAGCTCCCATAACAACACTACAGATCCTATAACAACACTACAGCTTCTATAACAACACTACAGCTCCCATAACAACACCACAGCTCCCAAAACAACACTACAGATCCTATAACCACACTACAGCTCCCATAACAACACCACAGCTCCCAAAACAACACTACAGATCCTATAACAACACTACAGATCCTATAACAACACTACAGCTCTTATAACAACACTACAGCTCCTATAACAACACTACAGATCCTATAATAATACTACAGCTCCTATAACACTACAGATCCTATAACAACACTACAGATCCTATAATAATACTACAGCTCCTATAACAACACTACAGCTCATATAACAACACTACAGCTACTATAACAACACTACAGATCCTATAACAACTCTACAGATCCCATAACAACACTGCAGATCCTATAACAATACTTCAGATCCCATAACAACACTACAGATCCTATAACAACACTACAGCTACTATAACAACACTACAGATCCTATAACAACTCTACAGATCCCATAACAATACTTCAGATCCCATAACAACACTACAGATCCCATAACAACACTACAGATCCTATAACAACACTACAGCTCCTACAACAACACTACAGCTTTTACAATAACACACAGCTAAAACAAAGAGCCTCCCTCTATCTTATAGCAGTGTCATACTATTTGGCATTTGTCAGCAACCAGGGAAAAAATCCCTCCCTGGTTTCTTTCCAAGCGCACCCTCCATCTCCCCAGCAATGTTGGTGAGGGAGAGGGAATGCAAGAAGCGGGAAGCCCTCCAAAATATCAGTCGTGGATGGTTTACGATTCAATACAGGGAGAGAGGTAGACTCTCCCGGGGTTCTTTCTTTCCACGTTTTCAAGTTGGGAATCATATACAGAGTAAATGTTAGCAAAGGGTGGAGGCGGCCGACTTTGTGAGATTTATGTAGCAAAGTTTAGGGCTCTTGGTTGTCTGTTCAAGACAATGCTAGGCAGCGCTGCAGATCGTGCTTAGCCATCCCCTCAGTTCCCCACCAGGCAGATTCACCCTGGATACCAGGCCTGGTCATAATGGGATTAGTGTTCTAACATGGGTCATGCTGGCCTCCCTGCCACTGAATGCCTGAAGCAAAGAAAGAATCGGCCGTTGTGTGGTAACAGTACGACTCGGTTCACCCCTATCTCTTCGCCTTGCACTGCCCTCCCTTTATCCCACTTCACTCACTAACCTGCTCATTCACAATAGGGTCTTGTCTAAACTTACGATGAGTACACACCCACACCAGTCCCCCCCACATTCACTTATTACACCTGTGCTTACTCCCTTATTCACACTCACTCCCTTTCTTTTTTCCTAATTTCCTGTCATTCCACCTGGCCATTTCAGTCAGTCACGACGTCCTAGCACTACGGGAAATTACTTGTGTAAAGTTACTTGTAAAGGTACTTGTGAAATGGATTAAATCTAGGATTTTTGGGTTTTCTTTGTGTTTGTGAAGTCTCTTCTATTATTCTCTTTTCCCTCTATTCACTCTGCCTACCAACATGAGGAGGATTGGAGACCAAGGACTGGAGATCAAGTTTCCCCCACTACAGAGGCAGAGAGACGTAATGCCAGTTGGTTCCACTGCCATATGACTTATCTAAGAGTTCCATGAGGCCTCGGAACAGGAAAGTTTGTCTTTTCAAATCACACAATATGGGCTCCCGAGTGGTGCAGCGGTCTAAGGCACTGCATCTCAGTGCTAAAGGTGCCATTACAGACCCTGGTTTGATTCCAGGCTGTATCACAATTGGCCCAGCATCATCCGGGTTAGGGTTTGGCTGGGGTAGGCCGTCATTGTAAATAAGAATTTGGTCTTAACTGACTTGCCTAGTTAAATAAATACAAAAATACCACTGAAAGATTGTCAGGTTGAGGAGCAAAGCTTCAATGACAGCTGAGCATGTCCTGTGTGTGTGGGTGAGTCTAGATGTGTTTGTCTGTGTGTGTACTTCTCCCACTATGACCTAGTCACCTCTCCATACTCATACAGGTTCACTCTTTGCTCCCCCTTAGAGAGGATCTGGGATCTGGCCATGGGCTGGCTCATAAAGGATGTGGTGCCTGGACACAGGAATCTAGCGTGCAGCTAATTTTGGAACAAAACATGCCGCTGAGAATAGGCAGCACCCTTTGAGGTATAATAGGAACACACACACACTGGGAAACCATTCTAATGTGGTAAGGGACTGTGATAGAGCAATACAGTATTGCATGTATGTATTCATATTACATCTGGAATAAAGAATATGTGATATTTAACCTATTTCTTTCATGCTGTCAGAATTTAGATTTAAAAATGTAATGGGTCCATTCTTCCAAGCTGTCTCACAACCAAAACCGAACCAGACAGAAACGAGTACCAGACATTTCTGTGAACGTTTTAAGTTAGCTGGGTAAACTGTAGTCGATATTTTCTCATACAGAGTGTTGTTTTTCTGTCAGTCAGCCATAGATGGCTATTGAAGCCACTACTTGTTGTTCGTGTTTGATGAAGAAATAGTTGCAGGAGCAACACAGGGCAATGTGTTCCTCTGGCTGCTCAATGGAGAGGGGGGACGTGGCATACTATAGCCATGACTCATCCCTCCTACCCACAGCCACAAGGTCAACAATAGCAGCAACAGCAGCTCCACTGTTTAAAGAAGTCATGCGGCCTTCCCTTCAAGGGAAAGACCTTGGTGTTGCTGCTATTGTTGTTAGCTTACCCATGTCACACTAGTGAGCAGAACATAACTGAGCCATGCTGTACTGTGTTGGCATGGTTACGCATCACCATAGTTGCAGGAGCCATGCTGAAAAGGACAATGTGAAAATAAAATATCCAAGCCAGCACGGTAGCCTATAGTTTGGGTTGGCATAATAGTGTGTGAAGGGTACCACCAAGCTGTTGAACAGAATTGGTCATTCAAATGTAATTCCCCACACACAGGGGCATGTACACTGATGCATTTCCCATTACAGAAGGACAGCACACCAACTAGCCTACCAGTCCCAAACATATTATCTTGCGACATTAATTTGATAAAATACTGAATATTCTGATCCAGTAAAAAAACAAAAATGTGCTAATGGGAGAGGACATGTAACGTTAGTATCGTATCGTTAAGCCTGACCACTCCACCCATCAAAGCACAGCTGGACCACAGCTGGATGATCAGCACCACAGACATTAACAATCTGGCTCTAGAAAAATATATTGAATACAATAAAGGAAGGACCACATGTTCCGTTGTTTTCCATGAGCGCCAGATAAAATACTGAATATCACGCGGATTTAATTGGGTCCTCCCTCTTATATAAGACTGCCTGGACACCCTTGCTAAACGGAATAGAAAGGAGAAGAAAAGTTGCCGATGGCCAAAATGTTGCTTTAGGCCTATAGGTTATGGACGTTTTGTTTGAATATTACAAACAACATCCAGAACACTGTTATAGAACAGTCCGAGTAAATAACTGAATTCATAAAAGCAGGTTAACAAATACATCTGCGTGACGCAGAAACACTATAATACTTGCACATGGCTCTGGCTCATATGCGCTCGCTCTGTCTGTCTCACATAGGCCTATACTGTAGGCTACAACCTGAAACTACATTACGTGCAGGTTCGATCTTCGTTCTATAAACATAATTAATATCCCAATAAAGACTGTACCCTTTGGAGTATTTTAGCTAGGCTACTCAACTTTTCCCCAAATCTGAGCAACTCTTGCCAGGAAAGAAAAGGATATGCCTATAAAGAAAAGGATATGCCTTATAAAGGAATTACATATTTTTTAAGGTCTTACTAGGGATAGGCTACTACTACTAGAACATATAGTGATACGTTTGTCTTGGTCAAAGATGCGCTAAGCAACATTTTAGAAATGACTTAAACAAGATTAGCCTATTCTTTTCTTGAAATAAATATAATAAATAACGGTTAACATACTCATACTTTTGATGAAACTACAGCTGAGCATTCACTCGAACTCTAATTGTTAGAAAATTCAAACTTACCTCCCGACAGGCGTTAAACCCAAATGGAGATGTGTGTAGGGGGGAAAATAGGAAATGTCGGGCATGGAGCGACACACAATAGACGAACGTACTCTTGAGTCAGACAGACGCCAACACCCTTTTTCACTGACGCTCAACAGGTTTGCTCAGCTTGCAAATAGGCTGAGTTTAAATTGAAGTTGCATGCGCTGGAGAGGAGGAGGATTTTATCATTTGTTTGTCATTGGTTGCTTTCAATGACCTGTTGTTGCTATAACAAATATAGCAACAACATGTAAAAACGGTGATATGGAAGGTACCAAATCGAACATTATCACATCGATATATTCAAAATAGTTGTGTACAGTACCTGCTTTGGTTACATATTGTATCGTGAGAGCATGCACAGTGCACATCTCTGAACACAAACAGTTTAACATGTTGTTTACTTCTAACAATGGTATTCAATGGTATTTATTTGGCTTTTCATTCATAAGAATTTGCACAGACAATTGAAGGCTAATCGTTTTAGCTCAATACAACTGTTTGACCATAATGCCCAGGGCCTATAGCTAAATGAAATGTATTTCTGTTGTTCGATCATACATCTCACTACCACGGTAAAACACCTGAAAATAAACTCATACATTTGAGCCAATAAAGAAACAAAACAGTAAATAGATGCATTGTGGCCCACCCACCCTCCATCCGCTCTCACATCCATTCAGGTGTCATTACATTGTCATGGCCAGAGCCCTGCCCCATTCCCACCCCCGAATCTTCATCATTAGAACAACAGCAACCAGTTAGTCAGATTCCATCCTTTAGAGATGCTTAGAGTTCACTTGTGTCATCTTCAGATTTTCTTTTGTTGTTGGAGAAAAAAAAAAATGGAGACAGAAACAAGATTTTTTTTAAATATTACACACACATAACAGTACAGTGTAACAATCAAATGAAAGGACATTTCTTATGCAGTATAAACTATTTGTGAAGCATTTATGTAGGCCTAGTAAAGGGTTTATAAAGACATGGATATAAAATAGGCTCTTACTTGTTTTTTCTAGTGCATTTGGGATCTGAAGAGAGAATAATGAGATGTTACTACAAACACTGACAAAGTGTGAGTCTATCCTCTTGAGTTACATTCATAATGTAAGAACGTATTAGTAATTGGGCTATGTGTACTTACTAAGTAGGACAAACAAGCCACCTACTACAAGCAAGCCTGCAATGATCAGGCCTCCAATTCGTAGTCTCTCATAGTCTGGGAAATTCAACATTCAACAGCTAAGAATCACACAGGTGCAATGATTCATCCAATGTCAGAAGCATATTTCTGATGTGCTCATGTCATTTCATATCCAATAAGAATATGGCCACTTACATACCACTACGTTAATTTTGTTTGTTGGTGGTGATTTATCAGTTCCCTTTGAATGAGTGTAGAGGAATGAGCTACTTACTGTAAACAAATGGATCTGCAGACGAGAGAGGGGGGAGGAGAGAAAGGGAGAACAGAAAATTAACCTCAAGCAAATAAAACACATGTTGCTCTGACTGGCTGCACAGTGTGTGACTCTGGTTTAAGTGACAGTGATCAAATCTGCTGAAAATAGTTAGTTCTCATTCACAGTCACCTGAAAACAAGAACCTCCTGAAAAACAGATGAGTCTAACAAAGAGCAAGTTTTGACCAACCCGTCAGACAACTAGAGACAATACTAAAGCAGATGTGTCTTACTTGCTTCAGTTTCCTCGAAGAATGCACAGAGAACTAGGAGAGAAAAAGAAGAAACATTTTAAGAACGTTTGTCATTTGGTGGATAGATCTAAGTGTATATGTAGTTTTGATCATGTTAAGGGTCAAGGTCAACAATCATTTCTTGGAAGGACACAAAAGGTCACAAAATGTCAAGTGCAACAAAACAATCCTGTAACATTCTTCTAAGACAAAGCAGAACTTGTCTGTTGTATCACAGATTTGTAGTTCCCACTGTAGCTTTCCATACTAATGTCCATAAAATCTTTAATAATATTTATTTCATTTTGCAGAATTCATCTGTTGCATTACCCCATGCATCTTTATCATGAAAATGTCTGATTTACCTGTCAGCAAAAGCAGACCTGAGAATTGGCCCATCTTGCACACAACCTGACTGGGAGCAAAATGAAAAAGGCATCTATTATAACAGCATAACATCTCACAAGTCTAGGTCCAAGAGGCTTATAAACAGCTTCTACCCCCAAGCCATAAGACTCCTGAACATCTAATAAAATGGCTACCCAGGATATTTGCATTGCCCCCCTATTTTACATTGCTGCTACTCTCTGTTATTATCTATGCATAGTCACTTTAATAACTCTACCGACATGTACATATTACCTCAATTACCTTGACTAACCGGTGCCCCCGCACATTGACTCTGTACCAGTACACCCTGTATACAGCCTCACTATTGTAATGGTACTGCTGCGCTTTGATTATTTGTTACTTTTTGAAGGTATTTTTAAGCATTTCACTGTAAGGAAGTAGTATTCGACGGATGTGACAAATAAGATTTGATTTGACATACCAATAACCATTGGGGTCATTCCTAGAATTTAACACCATCTTGAATTAACCCTTTTTATTCCTAGCTGAAGAGGGATAATACTGTATGATTATACTTGTATGATCTATAATGAACTAATATCATTAAAACCATTGTGTCTATGTTGCCCTCCTGCACAGTCCCATTCTTGTTCCCAAACACAGTGAGGATAAAGGGGCAGAATGTCCTTGTGGCGTGAGACAGACACCGGGACGCAGCAGGAGGGCATTGTGGGTGTTTGGACAGAAAACAGCTGAGGGAGGAAATGTGGGGCGGACGCCACAGGCCTCAGGACACCCTTGGCTCGACCTTGGTCACTCACTGGGGTTTACACTGCAATGTTTTGGAAATATAGAAATACGACACCCATCTCCTTCATTCTGGTAAAAACGAGTTTGTTTTACAATAGACAATTCCACCATTTGAAGACCAGGTCAATGCTAGTAATCCAACTTTTCCTATCAGATTTTTAGAATGAGTTTTCTAATGCCCTCATACACAGTAAGATGTGGTCGTAGATGACGCTATCTCTCAACTCCAACTGACAATGATGGGAATTAGTCCTATGTCGAAATACTATTATGTGTATAGTTCACATCAGAGCATTCACTTAGAGCATTCATACACTGAAACATAACACATACATTTGAACTCATAAAGGGAAACAGAATATTTCCATTTGTATTGTACTATATATCCCAATATATAGTATATATAGTACAATATATATTCCAATATGCCCAGAATGCCATTTTCCCTGTTGCAGACTAATAGTAGTGAAGGTCACCATGCTGATCAGCATGTCATCCCTCAAGGTCAAGGATACCTATCCATATATTTACTGCCTGACAACTGCCTTTCGCAGGGAACACACCAACCTAGCTCAACCAACTGAGAATATATTGACTTTACAAAGTGAATTTACATTGACTATCTAAATATATGCAAAAATCACCATTACATCCATACAATCTTCAGAACCTAATGGTGCTATAGCAACACCCCACCCTATGGATGTGTAAGTGATCAGAACAACACAGATGGTTGTAAAACAGGGCCTGGGAAAGCCAGTGAAATCCCTTCTTACCTGAGAACGAGGTCTGTCTTGGCAAGGGGTCTGAGGATATCTGCTGGGCAGCTCAGGTCGTCCTGCTGACTTCACACACCTAGTCTTTACTCTTTCCTTTTACCTTGAGGAATAGCCCCTCCCTTTTGTTGTCACCTTAAACACACTATAGGACGATGAGATCCCGTGTGCAGAATGTGTGTGGTGTATCCAGGTGCACTGATGTGCCCCAAACACAGGCCTGTGCCCTTCTGTTCAGGGTTAAAAACACTGGGTGGGACGAGGTACTGAGTTGCCATACCAAGACCTACTGAGCTCTCATACTGATCACTATTTCATTGGATCTCTTTCGGTGTATTCGCTTTATGGTCAGTTATATTAGACTTTGTGCATGTCCTACTGATAAGCAGAATGAATGCTAGAGAAGCATACGGTTTGAGCTGGAGAGAAATGGATTTGGGGCGTCCTTGAAATATTTGAATGCCTTACAATCAATCTCCATGATTATGCCACAGTGAGATACATTAATCCAGGAAGTTTCCTTCCAGTCGAGTAACCTTTCAATGTCATTCTGAGACATTCTAAGAGGACATTCTAAGAAGACAATCTAAAAGGACACAGAGAGACATTATGTACCGTCCCAAATTTTAGCATTGTCTGAAATAGGAGTGAGAAAAATCTAAATATTTTTGTAGTCTCTTTGATAAACGGATGTTAAAAAATGCTATATGGGTAATACAAAAGGCCAACACACAACACAGTATTAACAGGAGTAGCCTTTGGCCAGAATGTATTGAATCAATGCAGTCTAATAGGTTCCCTCGAATAGAGATACACTACATGACCAAAAGTATGCTCGTTGAACATCTCATTCCAAAATCATGGGCATTAACTTGGAGTTGGTCACCCCTTTGCTGTAGGCTCGTCACGATATCAACATTTTACAAACGATACGATACAAGGCCAAGTATCACGATGAAGTCTAAGGCACTGCATCTCAGTGCTAGAGCCGTCAATAAAGACACCCTGGTTGGAATCCAGGTTGTTTCACAACTGTCCGTGATTGAGAGTTTCATAGAGCGGCGCACAATCTTTTTATTTTATGTTATTTAACCTTTCTTTAACTAGGCAAGTCAGTTCAAAACAAATATAGTCCGGGTTTGGCCGGTGTAGGCCGTCATTGTAAACAATAATTTATTCTGAACTGACTTGCCTAGTTAAATAAAGGTAAAAAACGGTGGAAAAAAATCTGTGGCATAGCATCCTTTTTGCACAGCCCCCGGGACGCTTGTTCACGTTTTCTAAACGTTCTCCAAAAACTGAAATTCACACTGCTACTCAATACAAAACATTGAATTTAACTTCACACTTTTTAGTGTATAATAGAATACTGCATAGAATGGCTGATTTACTCATATTCACAAAGCCCTACCTGTGGTTTGGCTGGAGGAATGGGAGGAAGGAATAAACATGCATAATGATCTGCATGTCAGAGTCAGTAAGGTGAAAACACTACATGAAACCTTCTTTACTCTTCAGTTAACGCACACACAGTCTCCCTCCCTTCCTCACACACTCTGTCTCCCTCACTCTCATAAACACACACACATACACATCACTCTCTCTCCCACAAACACACATACAGCGCAGTATTCAGACCCCTTCTTTTTTCCCACATTTTATTACATTACAGCCATATTCTAAAATTGATTAAATTGTTTTTCCCTCATCAATCTACACACCCCATAATGACATAGCAAAAACAGGTATTTTTTTGTGTGCAAATTTATTACAAATAACTGAAATATCATATTTATATAAGTATTCACTCTTTACTCAGTACTTTGCTAAAGCACCTTAGGCAGTGATTACCTTCTCGAGTCTTCTTGGGTATGACACTACAAGCTTGGTACACCTGTATTTGGGGAGTTTGTCCCATTCTTCTCTGCAGATCCTCTCAAGCTCTGTCAGGTTGGAAGGGGAGATTCGCTGTACAGCTATCTTCAGGTCTCTCCAGAGATGTTAGATCGGGTTCAAGTCCGGGCTCTGGCTGGGCCACTCAAGAACATTCAGAGACTTGTCTTGAAGCCACTCCTGTGTTGTCTTCACTTTGTGCTTAGGGTCATTATCCTGTTGGAAGGTGAACCTTCGCCCCAGTCTGAGGAGCAGGTTTTCATCAAGGACCTCTCTTTACTTTGCTCCATTCGTCTTTCCTTCGATCCTGACTCAATCCTGACTAGTCTCCCAGTCCCTGCTGTTGAAAAACATCCCCACAGCATGATGCTGCCACCAACATGCTTCACCGTAGGGATGGTATTGGCCAGGGGATGAGCGGTGCCTGGTTTCCTCCAGATGTTATGGTTGGCATTCAGGCCTAAGTGTTCAATCTGGGTTACACCGGACCAGACAATCTTGTTTCTCATGGTCTGAGAGTCCTTTAGGTGCCTTTTGGCAAACTCCAAGCAGGCTGTCATGTGTATTTTATTGAGGAGTGGCTTCTGTCTGGCCTCTCTACCATAAATGCCTGATTGGTGGAGTGCCGCAGAGATGGTTGTCCTTCTGGAAGGTTCTCTCATCTCCACAGAGGAACTCTGGAGCTCTGTCAGAGTGACCATCGGGCTCTTGGTCACCTACCTGACCAAGGCCCTTCTTCCCCGATTGTTGAGTTTGGCTGGGCGGCCAGCTCTAAGAAGAATCCTGGCAGTTCCAAACTTCTTCTATCAAGGAATGATGGGGGCCACTGTGTTCTTGGGGACCTTCAATGCTGCAGAAATGTTTTAGTATCCTTCCCCAAATCTGTGCCTCAACACAATCCTGTCTCGGAGCTCTACGGACAATTCCTTCCACCTAATAGCTTAGTTTTTGCCCTGACTGCACTGTCAACTATTATGGGACCTGTATATAGACAGGTGCCTTTCCAAATCATGTCCAATCAATTGAATTTACCACAGGTGGAATCCAATCAAGTTGTAGAAACATCTCAAGGATGATCAACGGAAACAGGATGTACAGTATCTGAACTCAATTTCGAGTCTCATAGCAAAGGGTCTGAATGCTTATGCAAATAAGGTATTTCTGTGTTTTATTTTGTATAAATTGGCATTATGGGGTATTGTGTGTAGATGTATGAGGATTTTTATTTATTTAATACATTTTAGACTAAGGCTGTAATGTAACAAAATGTGGATAAAGTGAAGGGGTGTCACTCCCTGACCATCGAAAGCTGTTTATTCTCTATGTTGGTTGGGGCGTGATAGTGACTAGGGTAGGTCATCTAGGTGAATTGTATTTCTATGGTGGCCTGATATGGTTCCCAATCAGAGGCAGCTGTTTATCGTTGTCTCTGATTGGGGATCATATTTAGGTAGCCATTTTCCCCATTGTGTTTGTGGGATCTTGTCTACAGTTAGTTGCATGTGTGCACACCTGTAGCTTCACGGTTTGTTTGTGCTTGTTTGTTTGCTTGGTGAGTTTCTATTAATTAAAATATGTGGAACTCTACGCACGCTGCGCCATGGTCTACTCCTTTTGACAAGCATGACAAGGGGTCTGAATACTTTCCGAATGCACTGTAGGCACTGTAGGCACACTGCTCTCAACTTTTAAAACATTAGGCAACAAACATCATTTAAGGAGCACCAGAAATAAATAGATTTTGTTTATAGTTTAGGCTTCCATTAGGCCAATATGAACCCTACCTTTTGAAACACATCTCATGAGTAGCAGACCCTTTTCCTTTCTTCCTGTGCCAGTCAAATTTGTCTAAACCTACTGGCAAGTTAGCAGGTTGTTAGCTAGCTAGGTAACATGACTGAACAACGTCATTTGTTATCAAACTAATAATTAGCGACCGGGATTAGTTTGTTAAATTATATTTAAAAAAGGCATCTTCTCTTAACAGTTTAGGCTAGAGACAAGCCGTTTTCTTTGCTGTAAAGCTGCAGACATACCTGTCGCGTGCTCCATTTCCCCTCTCTGACGCTCAGAGGCTGCATGACAGTGAACTTCCAAAGTCTACTCAGACTGGTCTGTGCCCTAGGTTATAACAGGCGATGAAATTATACAATATATTAACATTGCTTGCTTTGTGCGCAGCTCCAATGTAACACATCTAACAAGAGAACACTCACCAGAGTTTGGGTCTGCATCCCCGTTGATATGCACATGAAAGTTTAGAAGCAAAACTGACTTCACAAACATTTCATAACAGGCGCTAGCAGGTTTTTTATATCGGTAGGTTTAAAAAGTCGGTAGTATCATATGAAAATGTACTACAGTATTCTAAAATGTTGGTATTATAAGTATCATAATATTACCGTGTTACCAGTATACCTTGCAGCACTTCTTTGCTGTTATAACAGCCTCCACTCTTCTGGGAAGGCTTTCCACTAGATGTTGGAACATTGCTGTGGGGACTTGCTTCCATTCAGCAACAAGAGCATTAGTGAGGTCGAGCACTGATGTTGGGCGATTAGGCCTGGCTCGCAGTCGGCGTTCCAATTCATCCCAAAGGTGTTCGATGGGGTTGAGGTCAGGGCTCTGTGCAGGCCAGTCAAGTTCTTCCACATCGATCTCGGCAAACCATTTTTGTAAGGACCTCGCTTTGTGCACAGGGGCATTGTCATGGTGAAACAGGAAAGGGCCTTCCTCAAACTGTTGTCACAAAGTTGGAAGCACAGAATTATCTAGAATGTCATTGCATGCTGTAGTGTTACGATTTCCCTTCACTGGAACTAAGGGGCCAAGCCCAAACCATGAAAACAGCCCCAGGTGCCTTCCTAGGTTTTGGCCTTTCTAGGGAGTTTTTCCTAGCCACCGTGCTTCTACACCTGCATTGCTTGCTGTTTGGGGTTTTAGGCTGGGTTTCTGTACAGCACTTTGAGATATCAGCTGATGTACGAAGGGCTATATAAATAAATTTGATTTGCCTTAAATACAATATAATTCTTTGGAATATTCCACATCTATTCCCAACTCAAAGACACAGCTATCATAGCTCAGAGATCAGAACTCACTACTGGTGATGTCAGTGGCACTCTGTCTCTGTCTGTCTGCCTGTCAAAACAAATAAAATATAAATGTATTTGTCACATGCTTTGTCAACAACAGGTTTTGTCTTCCTGCCTGCCTGCCTGCCTGATCATATGCTTCTCATTTGGAGTAGTGTGGAAAGTAAATGAAAACACAAAGCCTTGAAAAAGGCTAACACAGTAAACTGAACAACAGAGTCAAGAACCTAAGGCTCACACCTCTATGGAGGCTCCTCAGAGGGGACACATGACTGAACCTCTGCACATTATTGGCATGGTGACGTGCTGCTATCTGGGACTATTTATATCACCGCGGCATCTGCGGAGGAATACGTATCCAGTTCTTCACAAGTGATAATACAATAATGTGACTATATCCTAGTTAGAGGGACCATCAGTGACATATTGAAGACCTGACATGAGACTGAGGTGGTTACCACCATGAAGGACTGATAAAACTGTGAGATAAAGTCCATTCTGTGCTGTCCATGTCTATGTGTGTATTGTGTCCAACATATGTGTGTTCCATTGTTGTACGTTCAAGCACAACAGCATTCCATGCAACCAGAATAGTTTTAAGACATTTATTACTGATGATAACACAACTTTTCCACAATGTTCAAAACTGACCATATAGTGCAAACTAATTGATTGGAAGACTGCATACCTGCATACCCAGTGATGTAAAATACTTTAAAGTACTACCTACATAGTTTTTTCTTTGGTATCTGTACTTTACTATTTATGTATATTTTTGACAATGTATACTTTTACTTTACTACATTCCTAAAGAAAATCATGTACTTTTTACTCCATACATTTTCCCCGACACTCAAAAGTACTCATTACATTTTGAATGCTTAGCAGTACAGGAAAATGGTCCAAGTCACGCATTTATCAAGACAACGTTCCTGGTCATATGTACTGCCTCTGATCTGGCAGACCAACTAAACAAAAATACTTTGTTTGTAAATTACGTCTGAGTGTAAGAGGGCGCTCCTGGCTATCTGTAAAACAAATATGTAATAAAAATATGAGTGCCGTCTGGTTTGCTTTATAAAAGGAATTTGAAATGATTTATACTTTTACTTTTGATACTTAAGTACATTTTTGAGATTACATTGACTTTTGATACTTAAGTATATTTAAAACCAAATACTTTTAGACTTTTACTCAAGTAGGATTTTACTGGGTGACTCACTTTTACTTGAGTCCTTTCATATTAAGGTATCTTTACTTTTACTCAAGTATGACAATTGGGTACCTTACACATACCTCAGCTACATAGTCTACAGAACCAGTGGCCACAGGGAAAGGGTTGTCGTAGACTCACACAAGAGACAGTCAGGGTGGGCTATCCAAAGGGTAAAGCTGACACACAGGTACAACACACACATAAGACATTCCCTCCACAAAACCCTGCTCTCTTCTTTGCACAACATCTCTTTAAAATAGTATTGAGACAGTGACATATTTTTGGTTTGTTTTGGCTCTGTACCCCAGCACTTTGGATTTTAAATTATATCATGACTGTGAGGTTGACGTGCAGAGTGTCATATTTAATTTGAGGATATTTTTATCCAAATCGGGTGAACCATTTAGAAATTACAGCACTTTTTCTACATAGTTCCCCCATTTTAAGGCACCAAAAGTATTACGACAAATGTACTTGTATGTGTATGAAAGTAGTAAAAAGTTAAGTATTTGGTCCCATAGTCATCGCACACAATGACCACATCAAGCTTGTGACTCTACACATTTATTGAATGCATTTGCTGTTTGTTTTGGTTGTGTTTCAGATTATTTTGTGCCCAATACATAGGAATGGTAAATAATGAATTGTGTCTGTAACTTTCTCATTCATCATTATTCACGATTCATTCAGGATTATCCGTAATCATGGTAGCATCCACATTAATGCAGAAATGTTTAGAAACATATTTTATTCTTATTTTACAATTAAAGTGACTCCAAAATGACACGATACATTATTGACCATTCATTTATATTGGGCACAATATAATCTGAAACACAACCAAAACAAACAACAAATGCATTCAACAAATTTGCAGTCACAAGCTTGATGTAGTCATTGCGTGCGATGAATATGGGACCAAATACTTAACTTTCTACTACTTTAATACACATAAGTGCATTTGTCCAAATGGGGGGACTATTTACAAAAAGTGCTGTCATTTCTAAACGGTTCACCCGATATGGATGAAAATAACCTCAAATTAAAGCTGACAGTCAGCACTTTAACATCATAGTCATTGAATAATTTTAAATCCAAAGTGTACAGAGCCAAAACAACAAGTTTCACTGCCCCAATACAAATGGAACACACTGTATTAATATAATATGAATGCATCATCACTGACACAGCTCCGGTGCATAGCTTAGACTTAAACAAAAGTGTGGTATGTAAGTATGCCTGCATGCACTGACACAACTCCGGTGCATAGCTTAGACTTAAACAAAAGTGTGGTATGTAAGTATGCCTGCATGCACTGACACAACTCCGGTGCATAGCTTAGACTTAAACAAAAGTGTGGTATGTAAGTATGCCTGCATGCACTGACACAACTCCGGTGCATAGCTTAGACTTAAACAAAAGTATGGTATGTAAGTATGCCTGCATGCACTGACACAACTCCGGTGCATAGCTTAGACTTAAACAAAAGTATGGTATGTAAGTATGCCTGCATGCACTGACACAACTCCGGTGCATAGCTTAGACTTAAACAAAAGTGTGGTATGTAAGTATGCCTGCATGCACTGACACAAGCACGCTCGTGCTGGAACACTCAAAACGTACAGTACTCTTACTTGTTAGGAGGCATATTTGTCACTAAACAAACCATCTAAGGGCCTTTGAGCATTTGACCATATCCTCTGACAAGCCACTCTGAAGATGGGGAGCATGCATAAAAATATAAATACATCTCAAAGAATGTATGTAATTCTAAACAAATTAGCAATGCATATTGTGGGATTTGAAGTGATGTGAGTTGTGTCCGTGTCAGAGTCATGCCAGAGCATAGCAGGCCAGCTGAGTCAACATCGCACCACCTCTACTGATCCTCCACTGGAACACTTTAGACAGCTACTCAGACGTCCTGCTCTCTATTGTTTATGCAGTGAAAACAGGTGTTAGCTGGCTGCCAGCATAACTGTAAAACAATTAATGGAGCTATAAAGCGCAGTATAAAAAATTAACATAAACTTCAGTATTCCGGAGTAGAGGAAAAGTCAGAGACGCACAATTATAGTACATTATTAAAAACGCTTTAGTAGTATCCCAGCATAATTGAACTTCAGTTTCTGTACTGTCATGGCTGCTCTCTGTTGGACAAATAGTAGAACTGCGACTGAACAAACCAAGGCAAAACAAATCTAAAATTTTATGGGTGAGAATATGATATATGGGACTTTTGTAAGAAGTTTTCAAAATGCAACATTTTGTTTAATTTCCTATGTTTAGCTACATTTAATAAGATAAAAACACAGGAAATTGATGCCAGTATCAGATACTGCATACTGCTAGATAAGCAAATAATAGAACAGTAAAACAAAATAGAAATTACAATCAAAATCTGCATATGCAAAAAAAAACAAAAGTGCCACCTTTAAGAAGTTGAATAAGTAAATCCAACAGTATTGCAAGGTGTGTGTTTAATCCTTTGTCACCATTGTGGTGACGTCATCCTCACGATCTTTCCCCCCTGTTGACACAAACACAGAAAAGAGAACCATATGAACGTCATGCTGCATCATTCTCTGGTCCATCCTCTGTTAGGGCTGAAGGAGAGAGGTACTTACTGAAACAGAGCTGGAACCTCTCAGATCTCCTGAGCACAGTGTATGACAGACCAAAGACGATGAGGATACCAAAGAAACCACCAATGACGCAGCCAATGAGGGTGGCAAAGTAACTGCCGTCCTCTGAAAATGTATCCGAAGAGGACAGACAGACAAACAGGATAGAGAGACAGACGGGATAGACAGACAGGATAGAGAGACAGACGGGATAGACAGACAGGATAGAGAGACAGACGGGATAGACAGACAGGATAGAGAGACAGACGGGATAGACAGACAGGATAGAGAGACAGATGGGATAGACAGACAGGATAGAGAGACAGACGGGATAGACAGACAGGATAGACAGGAAAGACAGACAGACAAAGAGATTAGGGTTAGCTAATGATGACAACGTCAAATACCATACGCTCAGGGAAGGTATATTAGAGAGGTGTATTTACCGTACACCCAGAGGTATCCATCCACTAGTGGTCGTCCTGAGCTCTCACATACCACACGTGTGTGGTTGTCAGAGCGGGATGTCCCACTGATAAGCCATATTGCAAAGAGCTCCTTACCTGTGTTATCACAGTACCCTTTTATTGACTGAGAGGAGAGAGAGAGAGGAGGGGGGAGAGATTATATCTTATCTCATCTGGTGATGCATAAAGACTCCAATTAGCAAGTAATAAAGAGGCAATGAAAGTAATTGTTTTGCACTCCAACAGGCCTGCTGAATTGAGCTACTGTATGGATTTCTCAGTGATTTCAGCTGTACCAATGGTCAAGCTAATTTGGTCACCTGCGTCATCCAGGCCTGTACAGAGCAAATACCTGTAACCTGGATGGTTGGTATAATATAAGCTAAGGCTGTGCCACTCACCTGGGCAGCCAGATACTCAGTGTGGTCTCCTGGGCAGATGAGGGTTATGTTTCTATGGCTACCATAGAGAGTGAAGTTGAGTTGTCTAGGAGGAGGGGACACACCACACTGAAAGGCAGCAGGCTTGCCAACAGCCACTGATACGTTATTTGGGAGCGTAGTGTAGTTGTTCAGGGCTGGAGGATGGATGATGATGTATTAGGAAGAGATGGGTACAGTGAATGAGAGAAATGGGAGGGGAGAAGAGACAGCAAGGAGAGAAATGCAACATAATCAGTCATAGCTTGTGACACAGCCTAGTCCTCATTTGCCTAGGAGGCAAAGCGCACTAGTTCTCATGGAAAGGGTTGTTTGACTGTTTGACTATTCCAATGTGAATTGGTCTGAGATTGTATTTTCCTGATACAAGGGACATCAGTGAAACCAAGGCACCACTGAAAATATTGCTCTCTGTCTACATTCTAGGTCTGGATGGCTGCTCTTGAGCCCAACCAATCTTGGCTAAAATAAACACAATATGGTAGCGTTACAGTAGCTACCTTTACATGTATGATTGGCAAGACAGACCCAATGGTCAACCAAGTCAGTCCTACCTGAGCATTGAAGATGAAGCAGAGCCAACAGGAACACAGACAGACCAAGCCCTGGTCCCGTCATCCCACATACAGACATTATTCTTCTCTTCATCAACAAAACAACGTTCTACCAACCCCTCCAAGACATTCGCTTCAGTGGACATTCATGTCCTGAGACTCTAGCTGCTGTCAATGATTCCAGCCTGAAAACGCAGAGAGAGAGAGGACATACAACTCTCCTTGAGCTACGACCTAAACAAATGAACAAACAACTTTATCTATGGTGAAAAACAAATGAACTCCCTGGACTGATTTGCAAGAAAGATTCCTGGGAATTAAGATAATGAGAACAGGTTGAGCAGGGCTGGGCCGCATTTGGCATAGAAAGCGATGAGGTTATTTCCTTTCCTTTCTCTCTCTCTCATTCCTTCTCAGAGCACACCTGTGATTTGAGTAAAGACATTTCACTTCCAAAGCAGACACCCAATATTGTCCTCTTTTTACCAAGGGAAAAAGAGCCAGTGTCTCACTATACCACACACTATACAGTTCACAAGTAATGCTGAAGACTTTAAGGTGAAAGGTTATGTACTTTAAAAACCCTTTAGGTTTACTATCAACAGATGTGTTTGCATGGCCAGTGGACATAAGTCTAGCACATTTGGGTCTGGGAAAATACACAGGCTAATGGGGTTGCCTGGCAGGGGTCATGCAGGGCAGTCATGCAGAGTTACCTAATGATGTAATGATATGTTAGATTACATTTGACTGTAGAACTGATCATATAGTGAGCCATTTATAGTATCACCTTTCAGGATGTCTGAATAGTTCAGTTCCTGTAAACCAGGAATGTTTAGATTCCATAAAACCAGTTCCACAACTGTGTCCAGATACAAAGTGTTATGTGTTGCAGAAATGACGGGCTTTTTACTGAGGCTTTAGCCGCAAAATATAATGCTGGTACAGATGTAGGATCTTAATTTGATCACCCTGTTGAAGGAAATGTACAACTTGAAAAAGCTTCTGGAGTTTGTCATTTCCACTTTGAAATTTCAGGCTTGATTTTCCCTTACAGAAAATGTATCTACTACTACAAAAATATCCATTAATTATAATCCACATAATTCATATTTCCTGTTGCTTCAGGATTAGTTTCCTTCTGTAGCAAACTGGCTCAAATTAAGATCACATATCTGTAGATGACATTTGACATACTTCATCCAGTTTGTTAAATTAAATCTTTATTTCAATACAATATTCAATAGAACAATTTACATTTACAGAAGGAACAGAGTTTAAATCAGTAATAATAACATTCTTACTAAGAATTTCATAATTTCTTCACAGAAAATATATATATTCACATCTGTTGAAGTCATCTGCATATAGACTAGACTTCAAACAATATAAAACGAGGAAATGAAAGCATAAAGGCCGTCAAATAAGTTTGATAAACTACATCACAATAAACTACAGCAAATTGAGTCATGATGATCAACAGACAATAGAGTTTTTCTCGTGTTGCTGTGTAGCTAATTCTCTACCAATAAGGTAGTTGTGGTTCTCAGCAGGTAATAGGCCCTTAACTGACAACACACAGCTGAGTATGATCTCTGTAGTGTAGTGCATCATCTTGTGATGAATATGTTATATGACTTGGTGTTGTTCACCGTTAATCCCTAGTAATTTGTGAAGCAGAAATGGTTAATAAGAACTTCATTCTGGTTGTTATTGCACATTTGAGATTGAAATCCATAGATCACTTACAAATAAACATCCATTTTCAAAAAAATCTGTTACTAATATTTACAATAAAGCCAAACAAATACAACACTGATTTAACTACGCATATCTCATACGTTCAACAGCTCAATTTCTAATCTACACAGGCTATAGAAATAGCATTTACATTTCACCTGTTTACTTGTTCCTAAATTCATGTCCCCACCAAAAACCAAACTAAGAAACATCATGTATCATTATAGAAGGTAACAGTCACTCTGAACTGCAATCTGTGATACAAACAAAGGATAGAGAGACAACTCAAGAGCTGAATATCTGACACTAATGTTTTTATTTGTTACAAACATTTGAGGTCTTAGGGAATTTCAGCTACATGTTGTCTATGTTAAAATCTCTTCAGTAACTTTGGCATTATTTGTTCAAGGGAATCATATAAAGGAGAAACTTCAAGGCAAAACTATCCAGAATGTTATTTAACATCTGTTTGAGCGTTACATTTTGATACACAGACTTGATGTGTATCATAAGTTGGTTGCACCTAAAAGAGTCAAACTGTAAGAAAACTCTGAATACAAAAATGAACCCTTTGATGACATACACATAATCCCCATGACAGTACAATCTGCACATTGGCTGGCAGAGTGGTGATTTTCTATGACTTTGTCATGCAAGTCCCATAAGTCTTTTCATTTGATGCTTTCTCATTTCACCATACACTTATTGATTATTCTTTGGTCAAGCTACCATTTCAAGGGTTTCCTCAGGTAATCTAGCTGAATTTACCTATACATCCAATTGCTGCACAAGGTTCCCTAATAGGATGGGTTTTTGGACAGGTGAAGTGCAGTAAGTCTGAATGGATAATATTTTGGTAATTTCTGATCCCTTAAAGGTCAGTGCTCCCATGTACGCGCCATTTTGTGCACTCCTGGTGAATTGTGATACGTCTGTGAAGATAAGACAGGAAAAGAAGATTATACTTCCACCTGTGTGCATCTATGTGTGTGTGTGTGCGTGTGTGTGTGCATGCGTACATGTGTATGTCTGTGTACTGTACTCACCCTCATGGCTGAGGAGATCCAGGGTAGGAAGCGGGACACTCTGGTGTAGACGCCAGGCTTCTTGGCCATGGCACAGCCTGTTCCCCAGCTCACCACCCCCAGCAGGCGGTAGCGGCTGGCCTTGGACAGGGAGTCCTCAGCCACAAACGGGCCCCCGCTGTCCCCCTGAGATAAGAAAGTCAACCACTCACATACAGTACATTGTAAAATCAGTCTCACTTGGGTGAATGGATTATATAAATATGAACAATTTCTCATGTAAAAGCTAGAATCTGGATAGAGAGCAACGGTATAGACTTGCTCATATCCGACACATTCAGATGTCAATAGATGACGTCAATAATTGACATGTTTGTAAGTGGAAGACAGAATACGGATGGAAGGTGACATTTTTGTACAAGTTTATTAATTGACTGTCAGGGCAGGGAAATGAGATGTCACTATAGCTGGTTACCTGACAGGCATCGGTACC
Organism: Oncorhynchus tshawytscha; assembly: GCF_018296145.1. Classification (NCBI taxonomy): domain Eukaryota; kingdom Metazoa; phylum Chordata; class Actinopteri; order Salmoniformes; family Salmonidae; genus Oncorhynchus; species Oncorhynchus tshawytscha. Next base: position 20,919,708 of record NC_056451.1, read on the forward strand.
ACCCTTCTCAAAGCCAGCACAGAACATGCTGGTGGTAATCTGGTTGTCATAGTAATCAGGGGCGTTACAGACAGCGTCGTTGATGATTGGCACGTTAGCCTCCTGAAGAACGTCAGCAAGAGTACCTAAGAGAGAAAGAGAGTGAGAGATATAGAGAGAGAACGAGAGAGGGATAGAAAGAGAGAGAGAGAGAGAGAGAGAGAGAGAGAGAGAAGCTATTAATCCCTCTATTCACATTAATGATGGCGTGATCCGACAACCATATCTGACCAAAAGATTGTTGATTCCTGGACAATAGTGCTTGGCACATCTGCACACTATGACACTGTCCCTATTTACATACTCAAAGGTCATACAGCGAGAGAGAGGAGGGAGAGAAAGAAAAGAGATAGGGAGAGGCTGTCTTGTCCAATGATAACAATGATACACCTACTCTGTCTTTCCATGGTTCCAGATAATGGTTTAAACCCAACTCCTACACTATCTGTCTCTGGGAAAAGATGATGTTTTAAACTCAGCTCCTACAGTATCGGTCTCTGGGACCAGATTACGTTTTAAACCCAGCTCCTACAGTATCTGTCTCTGGGACCAGATTATGTTTTAAACCCAGCTCCTACAGTATCTGTCTCTGGGACCAGATTATGTTTTAAACCCAGCTCCTACACGATCTGTCTCTGGGACCAGATTACGTTTTAAATCCAGCTCCTACAGTATCTGTCTCTGGGACCAGATTACGTTTTAAATCCAGCTCCTACAGTATCTGTCTCTGGGAACAGATTACATTTTAAACCCAGCTCCTACAGTATCGGTCTCTGGGACCAGATTATGTTTTAAGGCCAGCTCCTACAGTATCTGTCTATGAGCCCAGATGATGTTTTAAACCCAGCTCCTACACTATCTGTCTCTGGGACCAGATTATGTTTTAAACCCAGCTCCTACACTATCTGTCTCTGGGACCAGATTATGTTTTAAATCCAGCTCCTACAGTATCTGTCTATGAGCCCAGATAATGTTTTAAGGCCAGCTCCTACAGTATCTGTCTCTGGGACCAGATTATGTTTTAAACCCAGCTCCTACAGTATCTATCTCTGGGAACAGATTATGTTTTAAACCCAGCTCCTACAGTATCTGTCTCTGGGACCAGATTACGTTTTAAACCCAGCTCCTACAGTATCTGTCTCTGGGACCAGATTATGTTTTAAACCCAGCTCCTACAGTATCTATCTCTGGGACCAGATTATGTTTTAAACCCAGCTCCTACAGGATTAGTCTCTGGGACCAGATTATGTTTTAAATCCAGCTCCTACAGTATCTGCCTCTGGGACCAGATGATGTTTTAAACCCAGCTCCTACAGTATTAGTCTCGGGGACCAGATTATGTTTTAAACCCAGCTCCTACAGTGTCTGACTCTGGGACCAGATTACGTTTTAAACCCAGCTCCTACACTATCTGTCTCTGGGACCAGATTACGTTTTAAATCCAGCTCCTACAGTATCTGCCTCCGGGACCAGATTATGATTTAAACCCAGCTCCTACAGTATCTGTCTCTGGGACCAGATTACGTTTTAAACCCAGCTCCTACAGTATCTGCCTCTGGGATCAGATTACGTTTTAAATCCAGCTCCTACAGTATCTGTCTATGGGACCAGATGTAAGTTTAAGGATGTAGAAGCCAACACAGTCACTCACCATAGTAACCTACATTTCCCCAGCCTGTCACTGTCCCTATCTGGCCGTCAATCAGGCGCTGGCCGTAGTGGGGTAAACACACCGGCTGGATGTAGTCTGCAGAAAACAGAATGTTTATTATATTTTTAAATTTCACCTTTATTTAACCAGGTAGGCTAGTTGAGAACAAGTTCTCATTTACAACTGCGACCTGGCCAAGATAAAGCAAAGCAGTGCAGCACAAACAACAATACATGGAATAAACAAACATACGGTCAATAGGTAATAAATAGCCATAGTGGCGAAATAATTACAATATAGTAATTAAACACTCAAATCAAATCAAAGTTTATTTGTCACGTACGCCGAATACAACAGGGGTAGGTAGACCTTACATTGAAATGCTTACTTACAGGCTCTAACCAATAGTGCAAAACGGTGTTACGTGAACAATAGGCAAGTAAAGAAATAAAACAACAGTAAAAAGACAGGCTATATACAGTTGCGAGGCTATAAAAGTAGCAAGGCTACATACAGACACCGGTTAGTCAGGCTGATTGAGGTAGTATGTACATGTAGATATGGTTAAAGCTACTATGCATATATGATGAACAGAGAGTAGCAGTAGCGTAAAAGAGGGGTTGGTGGGTGGCGGGACACAATGCAGACAGCCCGGTTAGCCAATGGGCGGGAGCACTGGTTGGTCGGCCCAATTGAGGTAGTATGTACATGAATGTATAGTTAAAGTGACTATGCATATATGATAAACAGAGAGTAGCAGCAGCGTAAAAGAGGGTTTGGGGAGGGTTGGGGGGGGGCACACAATGCAAATAGTCCGGGTAGCCATTTGATTACCTGTTCAGGAGTCTTATTGCTTGGGGGTAAAAACTGTTTTGTCCTAGACTTGGCACTCCGGTACCGCTTGCCATGCGGTAGTAGAGAGAACAATCTATGGCTGGGGTGGCTGGGGTCTTTGACAATTTGTAGGGCCTTCCTGGATGGCAGGCAGCTTAGCCCCAGTGATGTACTGGGCCGTACACACTACCCTTTGTAGTGCCATGCGGTCAGAGGCCGAGCAATTACCGTACCAGACAGTGATGCAACCAGTCAGGATGCTCTCGATGTTGCAGCTGTAGAACCTTTTGAGGATCTCAGGACCCATGCCAAATCTTTTCGTTTCCTGAGGGGAATAGGCTTTGTCGTGCCCTCTTCACGACTGTCTTGGTGTGTTTGGACCATTCTAGTTTGTCCAGAGTAGTGGTGCTGGGTGGGCAGGCAGAGTTGTATGACATTGAAGCTCGTCTGGAGGTTAGTTAACACAGTGTCCAAAGAAGGGCCAAAAGTATACAGAATGGTGTCGTCTGCGTAAAGGTGGATCAGAGAGTCACCAGCAGCAAGAGCGACATCATTGATGTATACAGAGAAAAGAGTCGGCCTGAGGATTGAACCCTGTGGCACCCCCATAGAGACTGCCAGAGGTCCGGACAACAGGCCCTCCGATTTGACACACTGAACTCTGTCTGAGAAGTAGTTGGTGAACCAGACGAGGCAGTCATTTGAGAAACCAAGAATGTTGAGTCTGCAGATAATAATGTGGTGATTGACAGAGTCAAAAGCATTGGCCAGGTCGATGAATACAGCTGCACAGTATTGTCTGTTATCGATGGCGGTTATGATAAGGTGAAGAGAAGGGAGCGAGAGATGAGATTGAATTATACTTAACTTCACTAGGGTAGGGGGCAGCATTCGGTATTTTGGATGAAAAGCGTGCCCAAATTAAACTGCCTGCTACTTAGGCCGAGAAGCTAGGATATGCATATAATTAGTTGATTTGGATAGAAAACACTCTACAGTTTCCACAAATTTTACAATAATGTCTGTGAGTATAACAGAACTGATATGGAAGGCGAAAACCTGAGGAAAATCCAACCAGGAAGTACTATTATTTTGAAAGGCTGTTTTTCCATTGAAAGCCTATCCACCATACAAAGACTTAGGACTCAGTACACGATCTCTATGGCTTCCCCTACATGTGGCCAGTCAGGCGTTTACTCTGAAAAATGAGGGAGATACAGCACTTTCAATGAGATGCCAGTGGAAATTTCCAGCCATGAGCGCGCATTTCTTGTTTCTGCTTTTCTATTGACGTAGCTTTTGTCCGGTTGAAATATTATTGATTATTTATGGCAAGATTTTTGGACATAAAGAGGTACATTATCGAACAAAACAAACATTTATTAACATGGAGACCTGGGAGTGCCACCAGATGAAGATTATCAAAGGTAAGTAATTAATTTTAACGCTATTTCTGACCTTGGTTGGATAATGGCTGTATGGTTTTTGTGGCTATGCGCTGACCTAACATAATCGCGTCGTGTGCTTTTGCCGTAAAGCCTTTTTGAAATCTGACACAGCGGTTGCATTAAGGAGAATTTGATCTTTAAATGTATGCTAAACACTTGTATCTTTAATCAATGCTTATGATGAGTATTTCTGTAATTTGATGTGGCTCTCTGCATTTTCACCGGATGTATGTTTGAGACAATGATTACTGTACATAACGCACCAATTTCAACTGAAGTTTTTGGACATAAAGATTAACTTTATCGAACAAAACACACATTTATTGTGTAACATGAAGTCCTGTGAGTGCCATCTGATGAAGATCATCAAAGGTTAGTGATTAATTTAATCGCTATTTCTAACTTTTGTGAGCCCTCTCCTTGGCTGGAAAATGGCTATATGGTTTTCTGTGACTAGCTGCTGACCTAACATAATCGTTTGGTGTGCTTTCACTGAAATTGGATTTACAAGAGTTTACAAGAAGTTTATCTTTAAAATGGTGTAAAATACTTGTATGTTTGAGGAATTTTAATTATGGGATTTCTGTTGTTTTGAATTTGGCACCCTGCAAATTCACTTGCTGTTGTCGAGGTGGGACGCTTGTACCAGAGAGGTTAAATATATACTTGCACAAAAATTGAGATAGTTTACTTGCGGGCATGTGTGTTGTATTCACTGTGGATAATGTTCATCTTGGCGGCTGATGTTGCATGTTCTCAATTTACCCACCAGTGAGTTATTATATCATGAGAATAGCTGCAATTCTGAGTCCAACCACTAGATGTCAGACAAGACCCAATATATATGTCCTTGATAAACAACAGGAAGTTCACTGCATAACAACTACATCCTAGATCAGTTTCCCAAAATCGGGGATGCACGTTTTGTTTAATGCCCTAGCACTACACACAGCTGATTCAAATAATCAACTAATCATAAAGCTTTCATAATTTGAAACAGCTGTATAGTGTTAAGACAAAAGACAAAATGTGCACCCCTTGGGGTTTGGGAAACGCTGTCCTAGAGAGTTTTATCTCTCACATTATAACAATGTAATGTTTTTCTATGTACGTCCAGCAATTCCAGGAAAAATGACAGTAAAACAGAGGGCAAACTATTCTGTCCGGTTCTGATATCATTGTCTTTTGTCCAGGGGACAGCAGGCAGGCAGTAAAGAGGGCCTTTGTTTGGTAGTCTGACTGGAAACCTGAACACTGAAGAAGGGAATTACCATAGTGACTCGTCCCTCATCTCTACCTGGCTTTATCACTTCTCTCTACTCCCCTTCTCTCTCCCTCCCTCTCTCTCTCCCTATTCTACCTCTAAGCACACTGTGGCTTCGTCTGATGTGCCTTGAAAAAGAACAACAAATCATCACAGTATAATAAGAATATAATAAAATGGGCCCGGATGTGTTTACCTGTGAAGTGCAGAGGCTGGGCCAGAGCCAGGACAGCGATGTCTCTGCTGTTGTCGTCTATGTTGGGGTCTACAAAGGGCAGGTAGCTGCTGTGGTACACCACAGTCTTTACCTCAAGAACTCTAACATTCTTATGGGTGAGCTTGTTGTAGATGGAGCCCAGTAGCACCCTCCATCGAGACACCTGACGGTTCCTCCTGAGGACAAACAGAATCCATGAGAAGAAGTGTGTGTAAGCGAGAAAAGAGATAGAGAGAGCAAGTGAGACAGTGTGTGTGTGTGTGTGAGAGAGAGAGAGAGAGAGAGAGAGAGAGAGAGAGAGAGAGAGGGAGACAGATGGAGATAAATATTCAGGGCTTACTCTGGGAAGCAGTGGGCTGCGCTGACGATCCAGCGGTCTGAGATGATGGAGCCTCCACACTGGTGCACCCCGTCATACTGCAGACTGACCTGCCACGGCCAGCTACCCTGCCTAGCATCTACACCACTTACTATACGGTCCTCTGTCAGACTACGCCTGCCACAGTCTAGACAGACAGAAAGAGAGGGGAGGGAGGGATAGGGAGGAGAAAGAGATATGGATGGGGAGGGAGGGAGGGAGAAGACAGAGAGAGATAGGGAGGGAGGAATAAAGAGAGAGGTAAGAGAGGGAGAGGTACAGGAGAGAAAGAGAGATAGGGAGGAGTAAAGAGAGAGGTAATGGGGGGATGCAGGACAGAGAGAGTTAAGCCATCTTGTACAACTCTCAGGTTGTTTTTCATCACTTTGTGTAAAAACTGTATCACGGTGTCAGGACCAAACCAAAGCTCTCAGCAGAACCTACCTTGACAAAGCAGACTTAGGACCTGGCCAGTTTCACAGTCACTGAAAAACAAAACGACAACAGTCAGACACAGCAGCCTGGAACCCATCTATGAGATATGAGTGTTATAAGAATGTCTGACCAGGGATATAGAGACTCTTTGATCTTCTTTCCATAGGTCAGTTCCTTCTCTTTGACACAGAAGAACTCCTCACGGTCGTTACTGCCTTCAGGGATACTGGACACGGAGTAATTCACCACGCTGGAGGGGACATAAGGCATGCATCTCTTTATTACAGATCCCTGGCCTAAACCAGATGAAGTTGTATAACTTTTTGGGCGACCCTACCAAATCCACATAGCAATGTAAGGTAAAACATACCCTCGTAAAACTGACCATCTTACCGATCCTCGACTTCGGCGACGTCATTTACAAAATAGCCTCCAACACCCTACTCAACAAATTGGATGCAGTCTATCACAGTGCCATCTGTTTTGTCATCAAAGCCCCATATTCTACCCACCACTGCGACCTGTACGCTCTTGTTGGCTGGCCCTCGCTTCATACTCGTCGCCAAACCCACTGGCTCCAGGTCATCTACAAGACCCTGCTAGGTAAAGTCCCGCCTTATCTCTGCTCGCTGGTCACCATAGCAGCACCCACCCGTAGCATGCGTTCCAGCGGGTATATCTCACTTGTCAACCCCAAAGCCAATTTCTCCTTTGGCCGCCTCTCCTTCCAGTTCTCTGCTGCCATTGACTGGAACGAACTACAAAAATCTCTGAAACTGGAAACACTTATCTCCCTCACTAGCTTTAAGCACCAGCTGTCAGAGCAGCTCACAGATCACTGGACCTATACATAGCCCATCTATAAATAGCCCAAACAACTACCGCTTCCCCTACTGCATTTATTTATGTATTTTGCTCCTTTGCACCACAGTATTTCTACTTTTCACACTCATCCCCTGGTCAAATCTACCATTCCAGTGTTTTAATTGCTATATTGTATTTACTTCGCCACCATGGCCTATTTATTGCCTTTACCTCCCTTCTCACCTCATTTGCTCACATTGTATATAGACTTATTTTTCTACTGTATTATTGACTGTATGTTTGTTTTACTCCATGTGTAACTCTGTGTTGTTGTATGTGTCGAACTGCTTTGCTTTATCTTGGCCAGGTCGCAGTTGAAATGAGAACTTATTCTTAACTTGCCTACCTGGTTAAATAAAGGTGAAATAAATAAATAAATAAAGATCTCTCATTGAAAGGAAGTCTGAGAAGTGGTAGATCCATTCTATATGCAGTATTTTTTATACTTCCTGTCCTTAAGTTTAGTTTTCGCCTCCTTTTATTTTCAGCTTTGTACATCAGCTGAAAATACAATCTTTTTTGTTTTTGAAAATATATTTCACAGCTGTTTAGATTCCCTAAACTATACATTGCTTGCTTTGTGGCCATAAACTGAAATTAGGCAAACCATTAGAATTTTAGCAACCAGGCAAGGGTGGAGCACTTTCTGTGCAGCCTTCTTGTATGGCATAGGGGTATCAGCCCCCCACACCTCTCTGATTCAGATGGGTTGGGTTAAATGCGGAAGACACATTTCAGTTGAGTGCATTCAGTTGTACAACTGACTAGGTACTGCTTCCCTTTCCCTTTCCTTTTATGATGCTGTAGATAGTGACTCCCACTTTGGGATTGAATCTAAAGTCTTTCATATCACAATCCATCAATCTCCTCACCTGACAAAGCCCATCTCCTCACAGCTGATGTTGGCCAGGAGCTGGTTGGCCTCTGAGGAACAGAGGTGTCTCCACCGTCGCTCGGCCGAGTCAAACACCCGGAGACGTAGGTCCGAGCCTGGATTGGAGTTCACCTGGACTGGGTTGGAGAAATGAAATACTGGATCAAACAAACTATTCTATCGATTCAGATACGATATGAGGTTGGCTTTGGTGGAGTGGTTTCCCTCTCACTTACCATCATATAATCCTGTGTCTTCTTCTCTGATACAAAATGTTACTAGGATTTGAAAAACAAACAAACAAACAAACAAACAAAAGTCAACAACATGTAATATAAAACTGCAAAGTGCATACACACTCTGTTGATGAAACAGCAAACCTCACAGAGCCTGCAAACAAATCCACTGACTGCAATCAAACAATGTTGGTAATATCTGTACTAGAGTTCGACCGATTATGATTTTTCAACGCCGATACCGATACCGATTATTAGAGGTCCGAAAATCTGATACCGATTAATCGGCCAATGTTTTTTTTGTTGTAATAATGACAATTACAACAATACTGAATTAACACTTATTTTAACTTAACATAAAACATCAATAAAATCAATCTAGCCTCAAATAAATAATGAAACATGTTCAATTTGGTTTAAATAATGCAAAAACAAAGTGTTGGAGAAGAAAGTAATATGTGCCATGTAAAAATGTGTGCCATGTAAAAAAGCTAACGTTTAAGTTCCTTGCTCAGAACATGAGAACATATGACAGTTGGTGGTTCTTTTTAACATGAGACTTCACTATTCCAAGGTAAGAGGTTTTAGGTTGTAGTTAATACCTCTTGAAACTAGGGGGCACTATTTTCATTTTTTGAAAAATAACGTTCCCAAAGTAAACGGGCTATTTTGTCAGGACAAGATGCTAGAATATGCATATAATTGACAGCTTAGGATAGAAAACACTCTAAAGTTTCTAAAACTGTAAAAATATTGTCTGTGAGTATAACAGAACTGATATTGCAGGCGAAAGCCTGAGAAAAATCCAATCAGGAAGGGACTCTTATCCTATGCGTCCCTATTGAGCAGTGAATGGGATATCAACCAGATTCCTTTTTCTATGACTTCCCTAATGTGTCTAGTGTCACAATACATAGTTTCAGGCTTTTATTTTGAAAAATGAGCCTGAACGACAACATTGCGTCAGTGGTCAGCTGGAGGCTCTCAGAGTGATTTGTGCGTAAAGGACAAATGCGACCATTGTTTCTCTCTTTCCTACTAAGAAGCCACCTGTCCCGGTTGATATATTATTGAATAGATATTTGAAAAACACCTTGAGGATTGATTATAAAAAACGTTTGCCATGTTTCTGTCGATATTATGGATCTAATTTGGAATATTTCCCAGCGTTGTCGAGAACGCAGTTTCCGGTGGATTTCTCAACCAAACGTGAAGTACAAACGGAGGTATTTCGGCTATAAAAATAATCTTTATGGAACAAAATGAACATTTGCTGTCTAACTGGGAGTCTCGTGAGTGAAAACATCCAAAGCTTATCAAAGGTAAACGATTTAATTTGATTGCTTTTCTGATTTTTCTTGACCAAGCTGCCTGCTGCTAGCTAGGCATAATGCTATGCTAGGCTATCGATAAACTTACACAAATGCTTGTCTTGCTTTGGCTGTAAAGCATAATTTCAAAATCTGAGATGACAGGGTGATTAACAAAAGGCTAAGCTATGTTTCAATATATTTCACTTGTGATTTCATGAATATGAATATTTTCTAGTAATATTTTTTGTCCGTTGTGTTTTGCTAATTAGTGTCAGTTGATGACAATTCTCCCGGATCCGGGAGAGGGAGTTCCAAGAATTAATATAGTATTTATAGGACTATTTCTCTCTATACCATTTGTATTTCATATACCTTTGACTATTGGATGTTCTTTTTTTTTTTTTTTTTTGCTTGTTCAGTCATTTTATTATGACAAACACGTTACGATGACATAACACTTTTGTATTATATCACTTAACCCAGAAAAGGTCATTGTTTTTGCGAAAAGGAATCGAAAGGCAATGACAGTGTAACTGACTTTTTAATACTACGGGTATTAAAAAGTCTGATTGGTTCTGATGATCACAGGGGCCCTCCTCCACCTCTTCTCGGCTAATCCTGATGGGACTCCGGAGCTGATGTCACAGAAGGCAAGAGGGTTTTCCTGTTCGGGAATCCAGAAGAGACAATCCATACCACGGTGAGTGACAGACAGACAGACAGACAGACAGACAGACAGACAGACAGGTATCTGGACATAGCACCTTCACTAAATGTTTGAATACTTTGAGGTGGCTTCTTCATCTCTCTCCTTAACGACTTCAGTATATTTTTTGTTTCAAATATTTTTATTAAACACACAAGAATGGTGTATAGGTATACAAGACAGGTATACAATTCTTATCTAAACATAAAAGAGCATACAGGAACAACAAGACCCAGAGTTCTGGGTGCAGAACAAATTATACAAAACACGACATACAAAACAAGGACACGTAGAAAGAAAGAGGGAAGATTTCCTAGTTCTTCCTCCCATTTTGCCTTGATGGCATCTGTAGACGGTGTGCTAACAGATTGAAAAGCATCATATAGACGCGATATCAGTTTATCTGAGGTGGGGCATATTTTTATTCATCCGTCAAACATGGAAGGTTTAGCATTCCCAAATGTTGGGAGGTGTTTTCTAATGTAGTCTCTAATTTGTAGGTATCTGAAAAAATTACTTCTGGGAAGATTATAAGTTTCCCTCAGCAACTCAAAGGAAGCAAAGGTCCCCTCTATGTATAAATCCCCTATGGTACTTATCCCCAACTCTCCCCATCACTCAAAGGTGTTATCAAGGTTAGAAGGGGCAAAGGAGGGATTCCTGGCGACAGGGAGCATGAATGACATTGGTCTAAGCTCAAAGTTTAATTTGCTTCCAGATTCGGACTGTGCTATGTATAATAGGATTGTTACAATAAAGTGACATCTCCAGATTGACAGGCGACAAAATCACAGCGCCAATAGAGAAGGGGTGACACTCCTCACGTTCCATACTAAGCCAGCTGGATGCCGGAAGTACGTCGTCCAACAGAAACGTAACAACGCGGAGGTTAGCGGCCCAGTAATAAAATATACAATTTGGGAGAGACAATCCTCCTTCCATCTTGGATTTACAGAGGTGTTTTTTACCTATCCTGTGTGTTTTATAATCCCAGATGAAAGGATTGATAATTGAGTCCAGTTGTTTATGAAAGGATTTAGGTATGAATACTGGGATGTTCTGATATAGGTAGAGCAGTTGTGGGAGGAAGACCATTTTAATGGCATTAATTCTTCCGAGCAGAGAAATTGGTAGAGTTCTCCAAAATAGTATGTTTGCTTTGAGTTTTTGTATCAGAGAGGGGAAATTGTCTTTAAATAGTAAAGAGTATTGTTTGGTAACTACAATTCCTAGGTAGGTAAATTTTTCTGAAGATAACTTAAATGGGAGATGTTCTAGCCAGGAGGTGTTTTGCGACCGTATGGGCATTAATTCACTCTTGTTCCAATTTATTCTGTATCCCGAGAAGGTACCAAACAAATTGATCACATCAAGAATAGCTGGGATACTAGCCCGGGGTTCTGTTACATAGAGGAGGATGTCATCTGCGTATAGGGAGATCTTATTTAGGGTATCTTTAGTATTATATCCGTGTATTGCTGCATGAGATCTAATCGTCTGAGCGAGCGGTTCGATAATTAGGGCGAAGAGCATAGGCGACAGTGCACAACCCTGCCTTGTCCCCCTATTGAGGTTAAATCGGGGCGACAATGATTGGTTAGTGAGTATTCTGGCACAGGGGTTCCTATATAAAAGCTGGATCCAATTTATGAACCTATCTCCAATATTAAATTTCTGTAGGACCTTGAATAGATAGGGCCACTCAACTTGGTCAAAGGCCTTTTCGGCGTCAAGAGATATGACGCAAGGTCCACGTTGGGTAACCTCGGAGAATACATAATATTGAAGAGGCGCCCGAGATTGAAGAATGAGTTTCTGTTAGGGATAAAGCCGGTCTGATCCGAATGGACCAATTTGCCAATTAAAGTGCTAAGCCTGTTAGCCAGAGTTTTTGCAAAATCTTTTGGTCTGTATTAAGGAGATATTGGTCTGTATGACCCTACCTCTTCTGGATCTTTACCCTTCTTATGTATAACTGTAATGAACGTTTCGTCCAAAGTTGAAGGGAGAGCTCCATCCTCATTGGCCTGAACCAACATTTTGTGCAGGTAGGGAGAGAGCATGTTGCTGAATGTTTTATAGAATTCACCAGGATATCCATCTGGGCCCGCGGTCTTGCCACTCTTTAGAGATTTAATTGTTTCTCGAATTTCATCAAGAGATATTTCCTTATTCAGGAAGTTAGAATCTTCCTGGTTCAGGGCAGGAAGATTACAGTCCTCCAAAAATGTTTGCATAATTAAGGGGTTAGGATCCGCTTTAGATGTATATAGAGTCTCATAAAACTGCCGGAATCTGTCATTGATGTCTTTGGGGGAAGAGAGTAATTCCCCAGATGCAGATTTAACCCTGTGAATCATTCGGTCACTCACATTTTTTCTAAGTTGTCTGGCGAGTAATTTGTGTGGTTTGTCACCAAACTCAAAATATTTTTGCTTGGCATAGAGAAAAGATTTAGCAATTTTAGCTGAGAGAATCTGATTATATTCAAATTTTAATGAGGTAATTTTTTTATGTTTCTCCATAGATGGGTGGCTAGCATTCTCCCTATCCAGTAAGTGAATTTGTCCCTCCAGTTCTTCCAGTTTTCCTCTGTTTTGCCTACTCCTGGCAGCCTGAAAGGAGATGATACAGCCTCTCAGATAAGCCTTCAGTGTTTCCCACAATAATGCTGGGGAGGTCTCTGTGTTGTCGTTGGTATCAAAGAAAAATGTAATTAGGTCTTTAAGATATTCACAGAATGTTGGTTCTGTGAGGAGCTGAGGATTCAACCTCCAGACCCTCTCGTTTGGTACAATGTCACCCAATCTCAGGGAGAAGGTGAGTAGACTGTGGTCCGAGATTATAATATCATGATACCTCACATTACAGGTATAGGGGAGTAGTCTAGCATCCAACAAAAAGTAGTCAATTCGAGTGTAAACCTTGTGAACATGAGAGTAAAAGGAGTATTCCCTACCCGTAGGGTTAGCAATCCTCCATATATCAAATAAGTTCAAATTTTTTACGTAGGTATTCAAGAATTCACTTGAATAGGAGGTAGGGGTTCGCCGGGTAGAGGATCTATCCAAATATTGGTCTAGCACACAGTTAAGGTCCCCTCCAATGACCAGGTTAGTATGGGAGATATCTGGAATCAGGGCAAGGACTCTTTTGAAAAAAGAGGGATTGTCAATGTTTGGCCCATAGATATTTAGTAGAGTTACTGAGGTAGAGTGGATTTCTCCTATTACGATCACATACCGACCCTCTTTATCCGCAATAGTGGTTTTATGTAGAAAGGGAATTCCTTTCCGTACCAGAATCGCTGTGCCTCTCGTTTTGGCAGAGAAGTTAGAGTGATACACTTGCCCCACCCACCTACACTTAAGTCTGCTATGAGAGTTATTCTTCAGATGGGTTTCTTGCAAAAATATAATATCAGACGAGAGTGCTTTCAAGTGGGCTAGGACCTTGCCCTCTTAATTGGTTCGTTTAAACCCTTGACATTCCAGGAAGTGAATGTAAGCCCCTCCCTCCTCTCGTTTGTAGTTCCTATGGTGGCCTGCATACCATGTAACTTGATAAAAAGGTAAGAAAGCGCACCAAACCATCACGATCAGCATATGTAGCACCTACACCCGAGCAGTATCCAACCCACCCCTCCCTCCCTGCAAGCACCTTTACTTCCCACCCTGTACCCCTAATTTCCCCAACACTTACCCCCCCCCATCAACCCACATTTAACAGGCATGTACAAACAGGAGAAAAAAAAGGAAAAATAAAAATAATAAACACATTGTCTGGCCGATGCCAAAAAAGCACGGCGCAACCTCGAACAAGAGGTAAAACAAAAATAAAATCCCAACTATACGTTCACCTCTCACTATCCTAGAACTTCTACTAACATATGAACTGAGGAGGCTCCCGCGAGTTAAGTGTTCAGTTAGCATCTAATAAACCTAAACCGAATAAGTTGCAACTTAAACATATTGCGCATTTAAGCGTCATCCTGGGTCAATCCCAGAGATAAGCAAGATATAGCCTCAAGATTATATTGCTAAGCACTGCCGGTCAAAAAAACAAACATCCGCAACCGACATAGTCAGCCGTACCTTTACATACTGTGGGTCAGGAGATCGGAACAAGGATTTGTTAAATTAAACGTTCCCCCCATAAAAAAACATGTTTAATAAGAAAGAAAGAAAAATATATGCATACATATATATATACATACACATACACACATGTACACACATACATACATACATACATACATACATACACACATATACATATATATACATACACACACATACATACATACACACATATACATATATATACATACACACACATACACACATACATACATACACATACATACACACATATACATACATATACATACATACACACCTATATACATACATATACATGTATGTACATATACCCACACAAAAAAATCATATATAAAAATATATATTTAAAGAATATGTATATACATCCATATGCACATACACACATTCATACCCCAGAATAACAATCTACACTGATTTAAAATATACACATACATAATACTAAAATGCTAAGAGAAAATAGAAATAAAGTACAAATAGTAATTATATGTACGCACACCTACACAGACATAAGCACTGCAGAGGGCTGGAGGGACTCTAGTAGGGAGAGAGGCCCATGGCCAGACAAAGGCAGAACGGCACAAAACATCAACTTGCTAACCAGGTGTCTGCCCCCTCCCAACCATCACCCCCAGTCCCCCGCAAGCAATAAATAACTGGTATGGTACCAAGAATAATGTAAGGATTGTAAAATAAATAACGAAACAAAACAAAAGTGGGGGAATATAAGTATATCCGTCCGAAGGTGTCAGTGATCAAAACTGGAAGTACAAAATATGCATCACTCTGAGCACAGCCGGGATGAAAGTGAATTTAACGTTAATTGAGAGCTCTGACCGCCATTCATTGGTCTGCTCAGCGTCTTACATGTTCGGTAGCCCTTGTTGAGCCCGTTTAATACGTTTTCACCCAATATGGTATAGTATGGATTCGAGTCCTTGAGCAGACCCTAACACGCAATAACAAGGCACTCTAACCTGTACGGGGGATTGGTGTATATCCCCGGATAAACTTCTCTGCGTCCAAAACCGAGGATAGCCAAATCTTCTCACCGGAAGGCGGGGTAATTCTTAGTCTTGCAGGGAAGAGTAAGGCTGGGCGAAGATGGAGTTTGTAGAGTTTGGTCATGACATCTCTGTAGTCGGCGCGATGCTTTGCCACATCGGGCGCATAATCATCATAGACACGGAATGGATGCCCTTTATGTGACAGGTTGCCCCTCATTCGAGCTTCACGCAGGATAAGATCCTTGGTCTTGAAACTGTGACAACAGATGCTTACTGGGCGAGGACGTTGGCCCGGTCCAGGCACTGGGACAAGGGAGCGATGTGCGCGGTCCAGCTGGGGATCCGAATCCAAAACATCCGATCCCATTGCATCCTTCAATAGCTTGGCGAAGAAGTCGGTGGGGCGAGAGCCCGCCTCTACCCCCTCTGCCAGACCAACAACGCGAAGGTTATTACATCTGGATCGGCCCTCCAGGTCCACCACTTTCACAGAAAGCCTCTGCACAGTATCCTGTAATGACGTGCATAGCTTCTCTAACTCGTCGATCCTACCAGCGTTGAATTCAGAAGCTTTCTCAAGGTCCACAATACTCTGGCCATGCGAAGCGACCGTTCGAATGATGCTCTCGATTTTGGTGTCCAGTTCAGCAATAGTGGCCTTAAGATCCTCAGCTATAGCAACACGTAGCTCCCCCAAAGCCCGGGTAAGTTCTGTAAGTGTCACGTTGTTGCATGTGCCTCCCGCCATGTCTGTCTCGTTGTTTAGTGGGGAGTAGGCCTCCGCTGTGGATTTATTGTCCTTTGGTCGCTTATTACTCAGCATTTTCATATAAAAAGTTACAATCTTGTATTAGAAAGAAACGTTTGTTGTAACAAGTGTCATAAAGTAGGTTAAATTAGATTATTTCGCAAAAAAGTTGCAGGAGCCTCTCACGCACAGCCGTTCACTCCAACATGCTAGCTCCGCCCCTGACTATTGGATGTTCTTATAGGCACTATAGTATTGACAGTGTAACAGTATAGCTTCCGTCCCCCTCCTCGCCCCTACCTGGGCTCAAACCAGGAACACATCGACAACAGCAACCCTCGAAGCATCGTTAACCATCGCTCCACAAAAGCCGCGGCCCTTGCAGCGCAAGGGGAATAACTACTCCAAATCTAAAAGCAAGTGACGTTTGAAACAGTATTAGCGCACACCCAGCTAACTAGCTAGCCATTTCACATTGGTTACACCAGCCATTAGGCTGATAGGCTTGAAGTCATAAACAGCGCTGTGCTTGCGAAGAGCTGCTGGCAAAACACACGAAAGTGCTGTTTGAATGAATGATTACGGGCCTGCTGCTGCTCAGTCAGACTGCTCTATCAAATCAGACTTAATTATAACATAATAACACACAGAAATACGAGCCTTTGGTCATTAATATGATCGAATCCGGAAACTATCATTTCGAAAACAAAACGTTTATTATTTCAGTGAAATACGGAACCGTTCGGTATTTTTTTTAATATAACGGGTGGCATCCCTAAATCTAAATATTCTTGTTACATTGCACAACCTTCAATGTATGTCATAATTACGTAAAATTCTGGCAAATTAGTTCGCAATGAGCCAGGCAGCCCAAACAGTTGCATATACCCTGACTCTGCGTGCAATGAACGCAAGAGAAATGACACAATTTCACCTGGTTAATATTGCCTGCTAAACTGGATTAGTAGTTATAACTAGTGATTATGATTGATTGTTTTTTACAAGATAAGTTTAATGCTAGCTAGCAATTTACCTTGGCTTCTACTGCGTTCGCGTAACAGGCAGGCTACTCGTTGAGTGCAATGGTTAGAGCGTTGGACTAGTTAACTGTGCGGTTGCAAAATTGAAACCCCTGCGCTGACAAGGTGAAAATCTGTCGTTCTGCCCCTGAACAAGGCAGTTAACCCACAGGCAGTCATTGAACATAAGAATGTGTTCTTAACTGACTTGCCCAGTTAAATAAAAGGTATAAAAAAATAAAAATATTATAAATATATATTTATTTTTATATAATCGGAAATCGCCGCCCAAAAATACTGATTTCTGATTGCTATGAAAACTTGAAATCGGCCCTAATTAATCGGCCATTCCGATTAATCGGTCGACCTCTAATCTGTACCAAAGATGGGAGGATGAATTAAGATAGTTCAGTCAGGCCGTTTACCATTGAAATAATTGGTCAGTACCTGTCTACTTAAGGGGGTGGCTCTCCCATTGACACCAATGTGATAGAAACTGGTTCTGGTGTACTTAGTTAATTGACTTCCATTCAAACAGAAAACAATGAGGGAGTGGGATGTCTCGCTTCCTCTTTCGTCTCTGTCTGTACTATGAAAAAACTAAAACTACTTTGCCCACAAAAGCACTGCTCATTGCCAAAAGGTACACATCACTACTATGTGAGAGCAGTTGCAGAGGTCTCTCACCTACAGCCCAGACAGCAGCTCCAATCCCCCCAAGTAGCACCACGGTCAGACACACGCCCGCCACGCGACATGGGGTCAGGAAGGTCACGCCCGCGCCTCCTGTAAAAGACAATACACACAACAAAAACAACACACACAACAAAAACATACCATTACGTTCAACGGCACACTGAAAGTAGTCTGGCCCAGGAGTGTGAAGGTGAACGGCAAGGCACTGGAATGACAAACCACCCTTGCTGTCTCTGCCTTGCGGGCTCCCCTCTCTTCACTGGGATTCTCTACCTCTGACTCTATTAAGTCATTGGCTTACACGCGCTCTCCCATTCTGTCCCTAGGAGGGGTGCATCACGTTGTGCCAGGCTTTTTTCGGTGGTCCGTCTGTCCTATCTGGTGTAATTATCCTGTCTTATCTAGTGCCCTGTGTGATCTTAAGTAGGCTTCCTCTAATTCTTCAATCTCTCTCTCTCCCCATCCAGAGGACCTGAGCCCCATGCCTCAGGACTACTGGGCCTGATGACTCCTGGCATTCCCCGTCCCCAGTCCACCTGGTTGTGCTGCTGATCCAGTTTCTGCTGTTCTGCCTGCGGTTATAGACCCCTGATCTGTTCACCGGTCGTGCTACCTTGTCCCAGACCTGCTGTTTCGACCCTCGCTCTCCCTCTTTCTCTCCCCACTTCTTGCTCTCTCTCCCCTCTCTACCACACCTGCTGTCTCGACAATGCTCGGCTATGAAAAGACAACTGACCATGCTGGTCATCTATGAACGTTTGAACATCTTGAAGAACGATCTGGCCTTAATGGCCATGTACTCTTATAATCTCCACTAGGCACAGCAAGAAGAGGACAGGCCACCCCTCACAGCCTTGTTCCTTTCTAGGTTTCTTCCTAGGTTCCTTCCTTTCTAGGGAGTTTTTCCTAGCCACCATGCTTTTACATCTGCATTGCTTGCTCTCTGGGTTTTTAGACTCGGTTTCTGTAAAAGCAATTTGTGACTGCTGATGTAAAAAGGGCTTTATAAATAAATGTGATTGATTGATTGACATTTACTCCTGATGTGCTGACTTGTTGCACCCTCTATAACCACTGTGATTATTATTTGACCCTGCTGGTCATCTATGAACATTTGAACATCTTGAAGAAGTGAAAGTGTTTTAATCAGATAGGTAAAAAGGAAGAGAGAGTGTCATAATAACACACTGGCAAATTGGCACATTGAAAAAGTACAAATGAATAGGATCAATAGTCCAAAGTCTGCTCCATTTCCATAGAGCTAAAACAAACTGCAAGCTTGATTTCAGTGCCATCTCAAGCCCCAACAAATTGTCACTGTGTCCCTAGCTAGAACACAAGGTTGGGCAGAATGAGAGGTCATTTCATTGCATTAAATTGCTGCTGATGATGAAAGGTCCATGAACTGACCAGTCACTAACTGTTAAAGTTTGGTTGAACCAAAACAAAGCCACACTTGATTATTCAAGCACTGTTTCCAACTTAAGTCACACTTATGCGCCACACACACACACAAACACACTTGTTTTACTGTCCTTGTGAGGACTTCTGGTCCCCACAAGGATAGTAAAACCAAACCACACACACACACACACACAAACACAGGTAGCATGCGTAAATCTGCTGTGTTTGCAGACAGGTATCTGAGGCGCAGAGAGTGAAGTTCTGGAGTGGTCATTAACCTTGCAGGCTGGCCAGCCAGCTTCAGCCTGTGTAGAGACATGCCACATACAAGACCAAACCAGCAGAGCAGACCAGCAGAGACACTGACTGACTGCAAGGCATAATAAGCTCCTGACTCAGTGCAAAGAAACACACTGTCTGTCTGTGTGTGGATCCAACTCAGGTCTAACCCACATTATAAGAATGCTCTGTAGGTAATACACAGGTCTATAAGTCTGTTATTACTGTGTAGGTATTCACAAGTCTTTATGTATGCTATAGGACCAAGACATTTTACTGATCTGGTCATGTGGCCCTTGCTATGTGGGCAATACACCAGTCTGACAGACACTTAGGAACAATCTCCTAATCTCCTATTGGGCATCAATACATGCCCAATAGTGAGGACATCATTCAACCATTCGACACCAACAACACAAACAGTTGCACTATATTTCACATTTGAGTCATTTAGCAGACGCTCTTATCCAGAGGGACTTACAGGAGCAATTAGGGTTAAATGCCTTGCTCAAAGGCACAGACAGATGTTTTACTTAGTTGGCTCGGGGATTCGAACTAGCGACCTTTTGGTTACCAACGCTCTTAACCGCTAGGCTACCTGCCACCCACTACCTGGATCACCCTAGCTGCCTGTACAAGCAGAGTCTGCCGGATGAGCATGTCTCTTATCAACAACATAACACTGTTTCCCATTGTGTCTTATGCAGGGAAACAAGCATCAACCTGATACTCTGCCAATCAAAAGAGAGGAAAATCAACATCGCACACAAAGGAGGGAGACTGGAATTCAGTGAGAAAACACTGGGGGTCCTGTAAGGCCATGGGGTCTGCCGTCTGTACTCCCTACCTCAGGATATGGGCACAGTTTACAGGCAGCTGATGGCTTTTCAGAGAGTGATGGGGAAATCCTCCACTTTTTTCTCCCTTACTCACCACTGTCAATCAGTGTGGACCATGCATCAACAATAAGATACATGGGTTTCTACTGAGAGGGCATTAAAAAAATAACATCAAGTACTGTTGCTCTTTAACACAGTGAAAATTAAGATGTACAAATGTATTTGAAGGCTTTTGTATACTGTACGGTTTTTAAAACACACAATTGACCTGCATAACATACAGTGAAGCTCTGTAGTGTGATGACTGTACATTATATAATAAAATAGACTTTTTCCAAACAATAACAGATGTTTTGGTGCAATCACCTATGGCAACACCAGAGAACCTTGACTGAGCACATGTTATAGGCTGCTGATTCAAGGGCTTTTCCAGATATCAGTCTGGAGCCCTGATACACTGGCTCGTGGGTGTGCTGGCTTTTGTTCCAACCCAGCACTAACACGCATGAAGACCATGATTAGTTGATTGTTTGAAACAGGTATGGTCTAGAGAGCAGAACCCTTCATACCCTGTCACATTGCAGAACCCTGCACTACAGATTTAAATTAGAACATTCCTTCTCTGTACAAAAGCGATTCTCAACCCTGTTGACTTTCAGGAGACGTTCTACTTCGAACAAGAACGTTCTACAACCACAAAACCCATCCCTAACCCATCCACCTATGTCCTGTGAGGCCGTATCAGTAGATTAATGTGTTATTGTTCCTGCCCAGGACTCTGTGTAATGACAGGGGTGAGGAAGGGACCACAGATCCTATTGACATAACCAGATCTTGTCTAAGGGCTGACTTTATCTCAGGCCAGTCTCCCTTCCAGTATTCCAGCTGCTGGTTCCAAGAAAGCCCCACATTTCCTAAACCCACTCCAGTGGATCCTGGAGTCACAGGCCTGGAGCTGGAGAACAAGCCTTGCTATTGTTTTAGCCTCTACCTGAGTACAACCGGTGTGTGGGAAATACACATCTCCTTTGCTGAAGAGAGATACATACTTCTATAAGGTGAAAGGCCTAGTTACCTTGTGTCTCTCTCAGGAAGATTGTATTCTGCCTAATTTCACAATAGAAATATTGTTTCATAAAGCTACATCTGTTTCAGAACTGTGACTAAAATGTCTCACACAACAATCAATGAGTCATGGAATGCCACAGATCAGCAGTTCCAGCAACTAAACCACAGATAGACCACAGTGTAGTACACCTCAGCCCACACCTCAACCCAGATCAAAACGAAACCAGACAACACAACAATCACCAGTCATGCTATAACTGTTTCAGCTATACTGTACAGGATCAACTCAGAAGGAGACTGAGATGTTGTTCATTGGATTGTGACTCAGGTTTGCCAATGGCTTTACATTGAAACATAGAATCTGTCAGAGAGTCCTGGTGAGCATCTCCATCTCAAGACACGAGAACTTAGGATCATTTTTAATTCTCCAAATGAAACGCCACACAATAAATGATGTCTGTGTCTGATGTCTATGTCTGGTAAAAAGCAAACAGTATAACTGTGGTCTAAAAAATATTTTAAACTCAAGATTACCCTTGTTATTACCACTGTTTTGATTATTTGCCAGTACATACAGGTATAGCTTTCGAAATACTGAGTAAAGATCATGATTAGGATCACCTACTACTAGTGATAATTAGATAACAAAGAAATACTGATATGGTTCCAAGCCAGGTACACTTGGGCCTTTATCTTATCTGTCATTCCATAAACATAATCACACAAGACATTACCGTGTCATAAAGTAGTTAAAGTAGTAAAGTAGTTAGAATGAGAGTAGTTAAATAAGGTGTATGGTCTGCCACTACAACTGAAGAGACAGCTGAGAAGTGAATGCAAGAACCCAATGGATTTGGTAAACATTGTTAAATGAGTGATAATGGTGAAAGATAATGTTCTCCGTTCAGAAATAACTCTAGACGCCCCAATTAGATAAGAAAAGAGGTTCGTTGTGTAATAGATAATAATACAGTTGAAGTCGGAAGTTTACAGACACCTTAGCTAAATACATTTAAACTCAGTTTTTCACAATTCCTGACAATTAATCCTAGTAAAAATTCCCTGTCTTAAGTCAGTTAAGATCACCACTTTATTTGAAGAATGTGAAATGTCAGAATAACCAGAGGACATTTCTCCAAAAAGTACCATCTTTGTCCCCATGTGTAGTTGCAAACGGTACTATTTTTTAATGACTCCAACCTAAGTGTATGTAAACTTCCGACTTCAACTGTAAATACTCAAAACATTTCTAAACAGAATTAAAGACACATGGATAAAGTATCACTGAACTCTTAAGGGTTCTTTGGCTGTCCCCATAGGATAACCCTTTTAATGTAGGTTCCAGGTAGAACTCTTTTTGGTTCCATGTAGAATCCTCTGGTAAAGGTTTCTACATAGAACCCATAGGGTTCTGCCTGGACCAAAAAGTGTTCTTCAAAGGGTTCTCCTATGGGGACAGCACCTTTTTTTCTAAGAGTGTGTGTACTTTAATAAAAGCTCAATTATTTGCAAGATCTTCGTCAAAAACAGATTGTACAAAGAAAAGAAAACATTTTTAAAAGGTTCCTAATCTAGATCACAAACTCGACACCACAAAAGGTAGTTTACCCCATCAAACATCAAGCAGTGGCCAGTTCTATTAATCTTTAACACTGAGTTCTTCTGATGTCAAATATAGAGGGAAAAAATGTGGCAAGCACAATGTCTGGATGTGTGCGGAACACTCACCATTCTTTTTCTCAGTCATGTTTTCTCGCTCAAAAGTAGAAAATGAAAAGAGGAAGCTGAAGTTCAGAGTGGCCCTGCTTCACAGCTCCTGTGATGGTCAACTTGCCACCCAGGCGTATCCCCAGCCTGTATAAATAGATAGCACGGAACATAAACGTTAATACACTTCTTGAGTGGAGAGAGGTGGGTTAAACAAGTTAAATAAACCAAAGGGCAAAGTGAGTTGTTTTTAGCAGATTTGACTAATAGTCCAGGCTGAAGGGGAAATTGTTATTTTTCTATGGAATAAAAGTGTAATAAACATGTCTCTACTGATGAGTGGTAGCTATATTGTAATTTACCACCGAATTAGGATATGCTGTTTCTCCCCAGTATGCATACTAGCTAGCTACCAACAGGCCTACCTTCCAGCATAGAATGATTAGGCCAACATACCTTTCATATCGAGAAACTCATAACAATCACCATTAGACGTGAACACTGGACAGAATGTAACTGTTACTTTTCCATAGCTATGTTCATGATCAAAAACAACTTTTTTTAAATTACAGAGTAGTAGGTTACTCAAAATCCACACCATTCTCAGAGCACTCACCTCTCTTTTGCAACAGGTGTACGACTGCTTGTCAAGTCAAGCGTGAGAAGAAATGAAGTTACAATCTCGGCGATTACTCTCGAGGGTCGCTGTTCCCTCCGGGGTAGCAGTATGAATAGGTTGTAAACTCCACCATAGATATTCCCAATAGTTCGACAAGTGGTTGTATGGCTACAAAGAGTACGAAAAGAAAACGTTCCCCACTTTCTCCCCTTCTGCGAAAGAAAACAGTTTTCCGTTCAAAACTGAAAATAAAATATAATTTCCTATAGATAAAACGTGTAGCTATCAACGTATTTACACGGTTGTTTTTTTCTGTAAAAACAAGACTGCTCAGCAGTTCAACTTGTTCAACTCCCGGATCTGCGCGTATAGCCTTTTAGAAACGGTCAAGGTAGTGTACAGGTGACGTCATGAGATATCGGTCAAATGGCACCTGCAGAGCAGAGCACAGGCTTAACAACCCCTTCAATTGATATACCGTTTCCTAGTTTTACATTTATGTGTTAAGTTCAGGTAATGTTCCAGGTGCAATAGACCAAAGTGCATTGAAGTTAAGGCATGAGTAGGCCAGTCCTAGGCTTAAACCATGCCATAGGAGCTTAAATGGATCTTGCAACATTATTGTCTAAACAATAGGGTGAAAATGTAGCCGGTGCTATACTGCACCGCTGTAACTCTGCGTTGTGTTGTTGATTGAGACTATAAACGTGGACTTTGGAGATCAGGTAGTTTTAATCAAGCATAACTGACTCTCTGCATCCTGCATCTGCATCCAAAAGGAAATAAAAACAATTGTAGAGCACATATGTTCTGAGAATCGTCGCCTCTTTCTCTCTCAGTGCATCAAAATGATTTTCGAATACAAAAATTAATACACTCTCTCCTTATTATACATAACATATTTTACATAGATAAAACCACATACCTGCATCCAAAAGGAAATAAAACATTTGTAGAGCACATCTGTTCTGAGAATCGTCGCCTCTTTCTACAACAGATGCACAATAGGAGGGACTGGGATCATTCGAGGAGCAAGCCATCGTTCACACATACAATAGCCTGCTAATACCTTAGCTATTAACCACATGTTGAATTCAGAATATTGACATCATCCTAAAAAGTACAATTACAAGTGCATCTTAACAATACCATCCACTTATGAGTAACCTCTAAATATACATCATTATTCATGAACAAAACACTGTGTATGACTTTGTTCTTAAAAGAATCAAACTTTTCTGAAGACAGAAAAAGCGTGCCTACCTCTCATAGTGCATCAAAATGATTTGAGCACGAGCACGCAGGGCAAAACGTAAGTACACACTCCCCTTCTCCCAGGATGCAGGCATGCATAACAAATCAACACAACATATTGATATATGAACCTGGTGAAATTCACATAGTACTTTAACAACTGTTACACAAACAGGGGGTTGGGATATGATTAGAACTAGACAGGTCTGTAGGCAGAACGGTCAGAGGTAAAGGCATAGATCTGCATATAATGGATGCTCATTGTAAACAAGGTCTCAATAGACAGAACCAAAAACAGGCTCTGGCTTGTTTAGTGACAGTGACATTATAAGCCAGCAACAGTGCCTTGACTTTTTGTTGCAGGCTTATAATGTTGTGGGGGAGCGTCAGAGATGGCTTTGGGAGTCTTCCAGACTGGCTGGAGGAGGCTGCTCTCTCTTATCCTGCAAGGTAAGACTGACATCATATTCATCATTATTATACGGAGCACACTTTTAGTATGGTATGTGAATAGACATACAAATGATTGTATCCCAGGCTGCTGTGTGTGTTCCCTCCGCTCTACTGTGTGCCGTGGCCGTCTTGTCTGTGGTTCTCCTCTGCTCCTACAGCTACCCTCAGCCCTACAGGGTGCTGTATGAGATGTGGTGCCGGGACCAGAGCCGCTGCATCACCCCCAGATATGTGTACCATAGCCAAGGCATCTTCCCTGAGCCAGCCTCCCAGGGCAGAGTGGAGTACCAGGAACTGCTCCCTGAGGATCTCTGATCTGAGGAGGTCTGATAGTGGGACATATGTCTTCTATTTTATCACCAACCACCCAGTGGAGAAGCCTCCTGGACAGCCTGGAGTAACCCTGCTAGTGGCAGGTAAGACCACAGTGCTTATTATATGGTTGTTTTTTTTACACGTATTTTGTGTAAATATGCCTTGTGGTCAATGATTATATGTAGATAGCAACTGACCGGTGGCGAGTTAATAAAGCCGCATTGAGTTAATAAAGCCTCATACAAACATAGTCTCTTTTTTGCTTTCTAAGTAAGGCAGCTCCAAAATGCAGGTGTTTTTCAGCCTAGCTCTGTGCTTTCTGTGGTGGTGGGACAGGCAGCAGAAAATACAGAGCATAGGGGTTGGTAATGTTCTCTAGTTGCGCCGTGATTGGCTAAGTGTTCTGTCACTCATGGGGACACTATGTCACCACAAAATCTACAGGGGAGAGCTCTAAAATTCATTCCCCTTGGGTGCTGCCATAGATTTACATTAGAAGTGCCCATCCAAGAAGGCTCAAGGTCATTGTGCAGTGTGCCGTCTTTCGGATGGGATGTTAAACGGGTGTCCTGACTCTGTGGTCACTAAAGATCCCATGGCACTTATTGTAAGAGTAGAGGTGTTAACCCCGGTGTCCTGGCTAAATTCCCAAGCTGTCCCTCATTCCATCACGGTCACCTAATCATCCCCAGCTAACAATTGTCTCATTCTTCCTCCCAGGTCGTTGCTGTAAATGAGAATGTGTTCTCAGTCAACTTGTCTGGTAAAATAACGGTAAAATTTAAGTTAAAAAACACATTGGCCACAGACGAAATTACTTTAAATCACATTATATCTACCGTAGCTTTGATTGGACTGATCATGTCAACATTATACTTTCAAAATCTTAGCTAGCAAGCTAGATAAGCAGTCATCATCATGATTCAAGTCGACAATCTACTGGCAAATCCTTTTCCATCCTTGTCATATGAAGGTCAATTATAGATAAAACGTATCAGTGCTCATTGACCAATTCAACAATGAGTGGTTTGGAAGCAATCAGTGGCTAACTGCAAGCATTGCAAATCAATCATTAGTCTGCTATAGAGTGAAGTGGCTGTGTGGTCCCAAGTCTAAGAGTAAGGGTCTCTTTTCCTAGTTTAAAAGATAAACTTTCAACATTGGCCATGCTGTCAATGAAGCATGATTTTTTCCGGGCTCAAAACAACTGTTAACTCGGAACTACAAAATCTGACTTTAGTGAGTTCAAGACAACTCGGAACTCGGGGGAAAACGAGCTACAATTGGGAAAATACGTTTTGAACTTTCATACAACTCGGAATTGTAAATCCGGAACTCAGGCCTCTTTTTAGAGCTACGACCCGAAGATCACTGACATCATCATGATTCAACTTTTTTGTTGTTGTTGAGTTCCCAGTTCGAATTTTGTTTATTTTTATTAGGATTTCCATTAGCTGTTGCAAAAGCAGCAGCTACTCTTCCTGGGGTCCACAAAAAACCTGAAACATGACATAATACATTAACATTAATAGACAAGAACAGCTCAAGGACAGAACTACATACACAGTTGTCTTGAAAGCACCATAAATCCAGAGAATGTCAGACTTTGATGACAAAGTTTGAAGGCAAAATTTGCCCACGAAGGACCGCCGTGCCATGTTCCTGTTCAAGTGAGCACAGCACAACAAGGTAAGTCCAAAAATGTATTGTATGCTGCTGCATAAATGATGGAATATGCCAGGGAGATATGTATACTGCCAATGTTCGGAATTCTGTCGTCGGTCCTAGCTCGCTCATTAACAGTTGATGTTGAGATGTGTCTGTTACTTGAACTCTGTGAAGCATTTATTTGGGTTGCAATTTCGGAGGCTGGTAACTCTAATTAACTTATCCTCTGCAGAAGAGGTAACTCTGGGTCTTCCTTCCCTGCGGCGGTCCTCATGAGAGCCAGTTTCATCATAGTGCTCAATGGGTTTTGCGACTGCACTTGAAGAAACTTTCAAAGTTCTTGAAATTTTCCGGATTGACTGACCTTCATGTCTTAAAGTAATGATGGACTGTCATTTCTCTTTGCTTATTTCAGCTGTTCTTGCCATAATATGGACTTGGTCTTTTACCAAATAGGGCTATCTTCTGTACCACCCCTACCTTGTCACAACACAACTGATTGTCTCAAACGCATTAAGAAGGAAATAAATTCCCAAATTAACTTTTAACAATGCACACCTGTTAATTGAAATGCATTCCAGGTGACTACCTCATGAAGCTGGTTGAGAAAATGCCAAGAGTGTGCAAAGCTGTCATCAAGGCTGGCTACTTTGAAGAATCTCAAATATAAAATATATGTTTATGTTTAACAAGATTCCATATGTGTTATTTCATAGTGTTGATGTTTTCACTATTATTCTACAATGTACAAAATAGTAAACATAAAGAAAAACCCTTGAATGAATAGGTGTGCCCAAACTTTTGACTGGTACTGTACATTTAGTGTGTAACTATTTGACCTATGAGAATAGGAGAGCTGTTGAAGTTGTGGCCAGCTTCAAGCTTGTCTTCACAGAGATCAGGTCTGACCACAAGCCTGATCTCTGTGAATGTTAATGACATCCTCATTTCTGAGTCACTCTGAGAGGAGCCATTGCTTCCTCGTTTCAGTATTATCACATGATTCAGAGAGACTCTCATAGTGTCCTTACACTTCCTCAGAAAGTTTGTCAATATTTACCAATTTTCTCATTAACTTCCTGAAAGACTCTCTGAGTAATAGTGACAGTGATATTGATATCTGTATGTACAGTACCAGCTGTTGGCAACAACATTGAGAGCTCTCTTGTAATTAAGAAGTTATTGTACTTTAAATCCTGATGGTATGGTGGCATGTCCTACGACAACAACGACTGTATGCAAAAGTTGCGGAATTGTAGCAGGAAGTCACATGGTCTTGACTGTCAGTATGGAATCATCCTTTGGGTGACCACCCACCGCCTCTGATTCACATTGTTTGGTTTTTATTTTTCAGAGTAAATAACCCACAGACACTAGAGAAGCTTTAACCAAGTTTAATTCTTCCCAAAGGTTCTGTACAGCTGTAATCAGCCAACCCAACATTTGTCCCATCAAGATATTTATTAACTGAATGATTGATCCTGAAATTTCATTGGACGACAGTTGCTTTTTTTGTTTGAGGTGCAGCCGCTGGGGGAAGGTGCTTGTAAAAGGGAAGTGGCCATGTGACTGGTTTAGTTTGTAACTATCTGACTAAGTTTGAGAGAATCTTGTTTATTTATCTTGAATTTAAGTTGAATTAATATTTTGTTTGATCTCCCCTCGACTGCACCAGAACCTGTATTTTTGGTTGTTTAGTTTGGTGGTTTTATTAATTATGTACTGTTATGACCTCCTTTTTGACCAGGCTGAGAGGGTCTCAGTAATCCAGTTTGTATTCACTAATGAAGGGGAATATCATTTTTTGAACTTGCAACCTGTTGTTGACTTCTTTATTTTGCCACTCAACCCAAACTTGAAGAACCTGTGTATAATTTGTAATAGGCTTCTGAGTGGCGCAGTGGTCTAAGGTGCTGCATCTCATTGCAAAAGGTGTCACTACAGTCTTTGGTTCAAATCCAGGCTGTGATTGTAAGTCACACAGTTGGCGTAGGCCATCATTTTAAATAAGAATTTGTTCTTAACTGACTTGCCTGGTTAAAAGAATTGCGTACACATCTCTTGTCTAATTGCAGTGTCCCTCAGTCCCACTGGTGATGTTGTTGAGGGCAGCTCAGTGATGTTATACTGCTGTAGTACTGCCCACACTCCAGCAGAAAGCCCAATAAGACATACCTGTCACGCCCTGGTCAAAGTATTTTGTGTTTATCTTTATGTATTTGGTCAGGCCAGGGTGTGGCATGGGGTTTTTGTAATTGTGGTGTGTTTGTCTTGGGGTTTTGGTGGTGGTATTGGGATTGTAGCTTAGTGGGTTGTCTAGCAAAGTCTATGGCTGTCTGGAGTGGTTCTCAATCAGAGGCAGGTGCTTATCGTTGTCTCTGATTGGGAACCATATTTAGGCAGCCATATTCTTTGAGTTTGTCGTGGGTGATTGTCCTTAGTGTCCTATGTGTACTCTCTGTTAGTTTGCACCAGATAGGCTGTTTCGGTTTCGTTTATTGTTTTTTGTAAGTTCGTGTTTCTTTGTTGTATTAAACATGGATCGCAATCGACACGCTGCAGTTTGGTCCGACTCTCCTTCATCACCACTAGAAAACCGTTACAATACCAGACAGATAACAGGACGGGGCACATCATATTACTTCTCTATTCCTGTTTTAAATGGAAATACACTGGAATGTCTATCCATATGTTGTTGTGTTTGTAGTGGTGGTTGTCTGGGCATTGATGTTGTTGGGTTTGACAATTTGAACATTGAGATATTAAATAAATGATAGAGAAGAAGCATAGAATCAAAGGAGAAAGTTAAGGGTTCTCTGTGGGAAGCCAGAAGGCTTTGGAATATGTTTGATGGAGGAGAGGAGAGTGACGTGTTGATACAGGAAAGACAGATGGACATCTGTGTATTAGATGAAAGAGGGGTTGAGGCCAGGAGGTGAGGACAGATTCTCTTAAGAGAGTAATAAATGTTTGGTATCCTGTTACCCTCTTTATTAGCTTCTTGTAGAGCCATACAATGTAAGGATTGGAAAGAAGGAGGAGTGTCTTAAGTGGGTTAATAAAGATCTCTACAGGTCGGTGTCCCACCCTCGGGATGGTTGAGCTAATGTGCGCTAATGTGATTAGCATGACTTTGTAAGTAACAAGAACATTTCCCAGACATAGACATATTTTATATGGACAGAAAGCTTAAATTAGTGTTACTGTCCAATTTACAGTAGCTATTACAGTGAACACATGCCATGCTATTGTTTAAAGAGTACACAGCTATCTACCTTAACATGTATATATTGACCAATTAGGCATATTTGGGCAGACATTTTAACATTTTGAAAGGAATGCAATGATTCATTGGATCAGTCTAAAACTTTGCACATACACTTCTGCAATCTAGTGGCCAAAATCTTAATTCCGCCTAGAGTCCTAAGTCCGATAATGGTCTTTCTAAAGTGTTATATTCTCCTACATTAATTTCACATTTCCACAAACTGCAGTGTTTCCTTTCAAATGGTATCAAGACTATGCATATCCTTGCTTCAGGTCCTAAGCTACAGGCAGTTAGATTTGTGCATGTCATTTCAGATGAAAATTGAAAAAAAGGGTCTGATCCTTAAGAGGTCTTAACAAGATAGAAGCATGCACAAGCAATGGACGTTCATGGACACACCTGAGACACATACTGTATATTACAAGTACAGTACAAGACATATTCAATGCCTTCGGAAAATACTTTCCACATTTTGTTACGTTACAGCCTTATTCTAAAATGGATTAAGTCATTTTTTCCCTCTCCAATCTACAAACAATATACCATAATGACAAAGCAAAAACTTTGGAATATTACATTTACATAAGTATTCAGACCCTTTACTCAGTACTTTGTTGAAGCACCATTGGCAGTGATTACAGCCTCGAGTCTTCTTGGGTATGATGCTACAAGCTAGGCACACCTGTATTTTGGGAGTTTATCCCATTCTTCTCTGCAGATCCTCTCAAGCTCTGTCAGGTTGGATGGGGAGCATCACTGCACAGCTATTTTCAGGTCTCTCCAGAGATGTTCGATTGGGTTCAAGTCCGGGCTCTGGCTGGGCCACTCAAGGACATTCAGAGACTTGTCCCGAAGCCACTCCTGCATTGTCTTGGCTGTGTGCTTAGGGTCATTTTCCTATTGGAATGTGAACCTTCACCCCAGTCGGAGTTTGAGCGCTCTGGAACAGGTTTTCATCAAGGATCTCTCTGTACTTTGCTCCGTTCAACTTTGCATCAATCTCCACGTCCCGGCGCTCAAAAACATCACCATAGCTCTCACATCCTGACCTTAGTTCCTTGTTTTTGTTTCTATTTTAGGTTGGTCGGGGCGTGAGTTGGGGGGGGGGCATTCTATGTGTTGTTCTAGTTTTGGTTTTCTATGTGTTTGGCCTGGTATGATTCTCAATCAGAGGCAGCTGTCAATCGTTGTCTCTGATTGAGAATGATACTTAGGCAGCCTGTTTTTCCCACTTGAGTTGTGGGGGATTGTTTTCTGTCTGTGTTTTCACCATACAGAACTGTTTTGTTTTTCGTTTCTGTCTTTCACTTTGTTATTTGGTATTTTCGTGTTCAGTGACTTTTCATTAAAAATGATGAACACTTACCATGCTGCACATTGGTCCGATCTGTCATACTCCTCGTCAGAGGAAGGCGAATCTCGTTACAATAGCATGATGCTGCCACTACCATGCTTCACCGTATGGATGGTGCCAGGTTTCCTCCAGATTTTACTCTTGGCATTCAGGCCAAAGAGTTCAATCTTGGTTTCATCAGACCAGAGAATCTTGTTTCTCATGGTCTGAGAGCACTTTAGGTGGCTTTTGGCAAGCTCCAGGAGGGTTGTCATGCACCTTTTACTGAGGAGTGGCTTCCGTCTGGCCTCTACCATAAAGACCTGATTGGTGGAGTGCTACAGAGATATTTGTCCTTCTGGAAGGTTCTCCATACGCCACAGAGGAACTCTGGAGCTCTGTCAGAGTGACCATTGGGTTGTTGGTCACCTTCCTGACCAAGGCCCTTCTCCCCCGATTTCTTAGTTTGGCCGGGAGGCCAGCTCTAGGAAGAGTCTTGGTGGTTCCAAACTTCTTCCGTTTAAAAATAATGGAGGCCACTGTGCTCTTGGCGACCTTCAATGCTGTAGAAAGGTTTTGGTACCATTCCCCAGATCTGTGCCTCGACACAATCCTGTCTTGAAGCCCTACAAACAATTAATTCGATCTCATGGCTTGGTTTTTGCTCTGACATGCACTGCCAACTGTGGGATTTTATATAAATATAAAATAGACAGGCTTGTGCTTTTCCAAATCATGTCCAATCAATTGAATTTACCATATGTGAAGTTGTAGAAATCAATTTGTAGAAACCTCTCAAGGATGATCAATGGAAACAGGATGCACCTGAGCTCAAATTCGAGTCTCATAGCAAAGGGTTTGAATACTTGTGTAAATAAGGTATTTCTGTTTTTTTTTTAAAATATTTAATACATTTGCAGACATTTCTATAAACCTGTTTTTGCTTTGTCATTATGTGGTATTGTGTGTAGATTGCTGAGAATTTGTATGTATTTAGTCCATTTTAGAATAACGTCTATAACGTCACAAAATGTGGAAAAAGTCAAGGGGTCTGAATTCTTTCCGAAGGCACTGTAACTCTATTACCATAATGACTTATTAATTGCACACTTTACATATCTTAACTTGCGTTCCAATGCAGCTTAGTTTATTCAACATTATGAAAGGATATTTTCAGGCTTCTGGTTTGGCAACAGTGGAGTAGATAACAGAATGGTCCACCTCTAAACTTTCTTCCAGCCTGCAAAAAGCAAATAGAGTTTTTGTATGAGTATATTCAAACATTTCAAATAAACAGACTTCCAGAAATAGGTTATATGGAAAAGGACTGAACTGATAGTGAGTTCACTCTTACCTGGCAGTAGGACTGGGGAGGGGGAAATGGATGCTGGCGTACTGGAGGTTGTCTGTCACGTTGGCCTTTATGGCTTTCACTGTGGAGTATACAACATCATCCTCTTTATGGCATCGGGAGAATTGGGCCTCGTCGATGGAGCTGCGGAACTGCTGGAAGTCAAAGGTAGCGTAATGAGGTTCAGGAGGGTTCTGTAGAGCTGGTGGCACGACCACAGAGTACAGAGAACTGTCTTGGTGGTGGGTGTGAGAGGGAGGCAGTTGAACGTTGGCATAGAGGGCATTTTCCTCTTCCTCTGTTCTAGTTTCCTGTGTGGCTGGGTCATTACTGGTCCTTTTTCTGGATAAGACTGAGTTTTGATCGTCCTGAAAGATGCAATCAGTCAAAAAAAGACCAAACGTTTGAAATATTGACTCCTCAACATACCTTCATCTTTTGGTTAAACTAAGTATCATGTTACTGGGGAAGAATGGAAGCTGGTGCTTGAATGTTGTTCAAATACCATGAACTCTTACTGTGTTCAAACCTTCATATAACACTATTGCACTGAAATGCTATTGGTATTGTGAATTAGAGTGTATATGCTGTGTTCCACTCACCTCTATGTCCACAGCAGTCCTTTGACATAATTTGAACGGGATCTTCCTGTCAAAGAAACCACATTTCTTTGGTGGGACAAATAGGTACCACAAGGCCATCATACTTATGCATTATGATATTTCTAGACTTACCACATCCATAAGAACACAAGAAGTACGATCACGGTGAAAACTGTGGCCGCGGAACCAATGTAAACTGCTATTTGGAAAGTATTTGTAGCTGAAAATGACACAGGGTACAGTACATGAAAAAAATACATTCAAGGGAATTCCCATTTAGAACATATTGATTCAGGAGAACAGGACATTTCCCTCTACACTCACCATGATTGGCACCCTGTATGGTCAGAGACACCTCGGTAGACTTGTGAGCCCCTTCTCTGTTCCTGGCCTCACAGAAGTACTGTCCACTGTCAGAGGAGGTTAGAGAGGTCAATGCCAACACCTCTCCTGACCCTGTCTGTGAGGTGTCTGTTCCATCCTTCTTAAACCAGGTGTAGTTCTCCACTGCTGGGTTGGCGTGGCTGCTGCAGGTCAGGTTCACAGAGCTTCCCTCTAACAGTGGGACAGAGAGACTGATTGATACCAAGGTGTTCCTTGGGGGATCTAAAATAAGCAGAAAAAAATGGAACAATTTAGCTTTTGATATCTGCTCCATATTTAGTAACGATTAATCCAAACACAAACAGTCCTGGCCAATAGGGTTGGTGTCAAGTTCATCTACATTCATGCCAGGTGAGACTGAGATTGCATTGCTTTCCTATGGTACATTCCATGTCCAATTCAACTGAAAGGAATTTAATTGTGATTTACCCTTTAACTCTGCAGATCTGTTATGCTTACATTGTAGTGAAAAACTGTTGCAATATCTTGGATATTACACTCCAAGATACTGCAACCACACAGTTTTAACAACCTGCTTTCCTATAAAGAAAGCAAACACAACTTTGCATATAAAACTGACATCCTCACATAGCATGTACAGTTAACTTACACAGAACATCAAGAAACAGGAGTGATGAGTTGAGGGCTCCATGTTTGTTCTGTGCCTTACAGTAATACCTCCCTGAGTTAGCAGGAGAGACCTTCTCAAGTATCAACTGAGTCCCTGACTGGATAGGGCTTTTCCCATTGACTCTGTACCAGGTGTAGCTCACTGCTGGGTTAGCATGGCTGCTACAGGTCAGATTCACAAAGCTTCCCTCTACCACTGGACCAGAGGGACTGACTGACACAGAGGTGTCCTCAGGAGGGTCTGCAAGTGGAAACAAATAGCTGCGAGTACATCAGTGGAAAACAGCCTTTTTTCTTTCACACAGCCTCAGCAAGGCATACATTGCATCCAAAAGGTGCTGACATCACAAAGTGACTCGTTGGCCTTCTGTTCGTTAGCACCGAATTAAACTGCCAATACTCACATTGAACATTGAGGGCAGTTAGATTAGATCTGATTGTGTTGATACCGTTGCTGGCATTACAGTAGTACCATCCACTGTCCCCTGGCTGGATGTTAGAAAAGGTGTGAGTCTGCCACCCAGCCACAGTGGTGAAGCCCTGTCCACTCTCCTTATACAGGATGTAGTCCAACACGGGGGGGTTTGCACTGCAGCTGCAGTTGAGAGTGACTGAGTTACCCTTAGTAACATCTTCAGATGGATGGACCGACAATGTGACATTCTTTGGAGCATCTGTAGGAGAGGGAGTAAGGTTACAAGTGTTTATATGATGCTGAACATATTTCTCTGTATAGAACCACAACACTACTACAGTACCTCTCACCACACATTTGGTTGTCTGTGCACTTCACAAAACCAAAAGACTGAACTTTCATCCCAATTGGTGGTTCCAGTAAATATAATGGGTCAGAATATATTTATTAACGTTCTCAGAACAGTTTTGCATTTTGTTAGTAGCCATCATTGTGTTATTTGCTCTCACCATACCCTACCAGCATGAACATCATCCTCAAACTGCTCAACTTCCTCTTCAAGTAATCACAATGCAAACACACAGCCACGGTCAGGAAATAGACATTGCCTTGTGTCACGGCAAATTTGTTATCAAGCACATTGACATTCACATCAAACGATCAAGGGATGTTGTATGTGAAAACACTATGCTATCTACAGTTGAAGCCAGAAGTTTACATGCACTTAGGTTGGAGTCATTATTAAAACTCGTTTTCAACCACTCAACAAATTTCTTGTTAAGGTGTATGTAAACCTCCTACTTCAACTGTACATCCGTCTTTCAAAATTCACCCTATTATTTTATCGGAAATAAACCTTATCATTTAGCTTTCTTATGAATATAATGAAATGAAATGAACACCATTCAGAGGCAGCGCATCCTTGATGCAGAGCTTTGAATGTACAGTGCATTCGGAAAGTACTCAGACCCCTTGACTTTTTCCACGTTGTTATGTTACAGCCTTAAGCTAAAATGCATACAATGATATAATGTGCTCATGTTAATTAGATCAGGTATTAACTCACATTGGACATCAAGAGACACTGGAGCAGAGGAGAGATTATATTGACCTTGAACAGCACATCGGTATATACCAGAATCCTCACTATTTGCCTGAAACTCTGTTTTTGATACTGATTGTCCATCCCTGAACCAGACAATAGTGGGATGGTCACTCAGTGTACAGGTTGTGCTACATTTTAGTGTCACCTTCTCTCCCTCTCTCACAGTGGCAGGGTTTACTTCAGCTGTCAGCCCTTGTAGAGAGGAGAAAAACAATAACTACTGAAAATGTTTTGTAGAGTCATGAGAGTGGGCTTTACTTCTGGTATCAAAATTACCTGTCAGAGTTAGTGAAACTGATGTTTTACTGCTCCATGCATTATTAACTGTCGTAAATCTGAAGAGATAGGAATTTGCATCACTACTAATTAGGTTATTCATTCTCAAGGTGCAGTTGTGTTGTTCATTTCCAAGGTATTCTACACGTTTTCCGTATTGCTGGTTCTCAAAGAAATTTGTGTCATCCTTTTGAGTCTTGAACTTCCAGAAGGTATTTGTTACAGTCTGGTGTGAGGGGTAGTCATAACTGCATCCAAACACCACTGATGACCCTTTTAAGGCACATGGATCTGTATCGTTGAAAGTCACCATCCAATCTCTCTCACAATCACCTTTAAAAAACAACAACAACAAAACAAAAAAAGAGTTCATGTTATCACATGTATCTACAACACTGATAGATACAGTGCCAATTTGCCATTTAAAGGTATAGGAAAATATAGCATTCCTGTGTGTGGCCTTCCTTCAGATATGTTAATCAGTCACTTCTGTATTTTGTTCATTAGAAGAGTGAGTTGCTCTGTAATCTCAGATAAAATTTTCCTTCCCTTTGAGGCTTATAATTTGACACGGTTGGGTAGGTTACTTTCTAAATAGAATCTGGTACAGTTACTAGTTACCTGTGCCAAAATGTTATCAGTGACATAACCTTTGGATTACCAAAACTCAGTAACATAATCTGACTACTTTTGAATGACTTTCCCCTTAAAAGGCATTAGCAGAGGCAAAAATAATCCCTCAAGCGCATTTGTTGTGTCACCATAGTGGTCCCTGACTTGTGGTCAGACTCGTTCAGGTGGAACAAACTTAAAGTTCTCCATTATTTCAATGCTGAATTGAATGTCATTAGAAAACAGAAAGATGTCACAATGTTGTTTTTTCCGCAAAAATCCTTTCTGAATTTAAAAGTAATCCATTATTTTTTTAAACTATCTGTAATATTATTACAATATTTTAGCTGGTAACGTAACTGATAACATAAAAACATGTATCAGATTACATGTAACTGATTAAATGTGATCATTGTCCTGTTAATGTAATCAGTTACCCCCCAACCCTGTCATTTGAGAAATATACAGTACCAGTCAAAAGTTTGGACACACCTACTCATTCAAGGGTTTCTCTTTATTTGTACTATTTTCTACATTGTAGAATAATAGTGAAGACATCAAAACTATTAAAAAACACATATGGAATCCTGTAGTAACCCAAAAAGTTTTAAAACCAATAGATTTTATATTCTTCAAAGTAGCCACCCTTTGCCTTGATGACAGCTTTGCACACTCTTGGCATTCCATCAACAAGCTTTATGAGGAATGCAGTCCTGAAGGAGTTCCCACATGCTGAGCACTTGTTGGCTGCTTTTCCTTCACTCTGCGGTCCAACTCATCCCAAACCATCTCAATTGGTTTGAGCCAGGTCATCTGATGCAGCACTCCGTCACTCTCCTTCGTCAAATAGCCCTTACACAGCTTGTTTTGGTCATTGTCCAGTTGAAAAACAAATGATAGACCAACTATGCGCGAACCAGTTGGGATGGCGTATCGATGCAGAATGCTGTGTTAGACCTGCTAGTTAAGTGTGCCTTGAATTCTAAATAAATCACTGACAGTGTCACCAGCAAAGCACCCCCACACCTCCTCATCCATGCTTTACAATGGGAACCACACATGCGGAGATTATCCGTTCACCTACTCTACGTCTCACAAAGACATGGCGGTTGGAACCAACATTCTCAAATTTGGACTCATCAGACCAAAGGACAGATTTCCACCAGTCTGATGTCCATTGCTCATGTTTCTAGGCCCAAGCAAGTCTCTTTTTCTTATTGGTGTCCTTATGTAGTGGTTTCTTTTCAGCAATTTGACCATGAAGGCCTGATTCACGTAGTCTCCTCTGAACAGTTGATGTTGAGATGTCTGTTACTTGACCTCTGTGAAGCATTTATTCGGGCTTCAATCTGAGGTGCAGTTAACTCTAATGAACTTATCTTATGCAGCAGGGGTAACTCTGGGGCTTCCTTTCCTGTGGCAGTCCTCATGAGAGCCAGTTTCCTCATAGTGCTTGATGATTTTTGCAACTGCACTTGAAGAAACTTTCAAAGTTCTTGAAATTGTCCATATTGACTATTTCATTTTTGTCCGTAATGATGGACTGTCGTTTCTCTTTGCTTATTTGATTTGTTCTCGCCATAATATGGACTTGATATTTTACCAAATAGGTATATTGTCTGGATACACCCTACCTTGTCACAACACAACTGATTGAATCAAACGCATTAAGGAAAGAAATTCTGCAAATTAACCTTAACAAGGCACACCTGTTCATTAAAATGCATTCCAGGTGACTACTTCATGAAGCTGGTTGAGAGAATGCCAAGAGTTTGCAAAGCTGTCATCAAGGCAAAGAAAGGGTGGCTACTTTGAAGAATCTCAAATATAAAATATATTTTGATTTGTTTAACACTTTTTGGTTACTACATGAATCCATATGTGTTATAGTAAAAATAAAGAAAAACCCTTGAATGAGTAGGTGTGTCCTAACATTTGACTGGTACTGTACATTTCACTATCAAGGTAACACAATAATGACAATATAACAAATACCCTCTTCCATCTGCAGTATTTCCCTGTTTATCTCCTATGAGCAATACATAGTAGTAGTACATATTTCATATCTCAATTATTAATCATAAGTCAGTGTTGACCTCCACATTATGATAGAGCATCAAAGCAAAAATATGGTTACCTGGCGACGTGAGAGTAATCACCATTATCACACTGGTTGTTTCAAAGAGCCACATTGCAGCAACTGCAACACTTCAATAAAAAACACCACAGGGTTCTATTGGGGAGGGAATTGCTTAACTTAATAGCAAAGTCAATCATGAAACAAGCTCCAACAGCGTTTTCACTTAAAACAGGTGTAATATTTATCTGTCTCGGAAGAGTTTTCTCACATTCTAGATCATGTAGTAATTCTGTCTTTAAATTCTCACTAAACAGATAGATTGAACATCACTGTGCACCAATGTTGCACCAATTAAAGGAAAGAAAACATGAAACTCTACAGAGACAAACAACACTACTCACCCCCCTGCAGAATGTGTCCAGAGAGACTGATCAACAAATGACCATGCAAATAAATACCATGGAGAGGTGTGATAATAACCATGTCACAACCACAATGCAGAAGTTGGGCTGGTTGGTGCTATTTCCCTTGCTGTTACCTTACAATTGATATATTATATTGCATTTAAGGGGGTTACAGTAACATGTTTTATTTATTTCATTTAACCTTTCTGTAACTAGGAAAGTCAGTTAACAACATTCTAACCCAAACTGCTTAACTTCCCTTAAAGGTAACCACAATGCAAACACACAGTCACCCTCAGCAAATAGACACTGCGGTGTGTCATGGCAAATTCAAATTTGCTTTCAGGCACATTGACATTCACAACAAACAGACAAGGTCTGTTATATGTGAGAACACTATGTTATCAACATACTTCTTTCAAAATCCTACTATCTTTACAGAAAATAATAGCATACCTTTTATTGACCTTTCTTTGGAATATAATGCAATTAACTTAACACATTTCAGAAGCAGCACATCCTTTGTGCTGAGTTTTGAACCTAGATAGCTGCTCCAATATGAGTCAAATAATATGATGCGCTCATGTTAATTAGATCAGGTATTAACTCACA
This sequence comes from Oncorhynchus tshawytscha, assembly GCF_018296145.1. Classification (NCBI taxonomy): domain Eukaryota; kingdom Metazoa; phylum Chordata; class Actinopteri; order Salmoniformes; family Salmonidae; genus Oncorhynchus; species Oncorhynchus tshawytscha. The sequence continues at coordinate 20,960,213 of NC_056451.1, forward strand.
TTGGACATCAAGAGACACTGGAGCAGAGGAGAGATTATATTGACCTTGAACAGCACATCGGTATCTACCAGAATCCTCAATGTTGGCCAGAAACTCTGTGTTGTGTACTGAGTGTCCATCCCTGAACCAGACAATAGTGGGATGGTCACTCAGTGTGCAGGTTGTTTCACATGTTAGTGTCACCTTCTCTCCCTCTCTCACAGTGGCAGGGTTAACTTCAGCTGTCAGCCCTTGTAGAGAGGAGAAAGAAAAACAGTCATCAATAAAAATAAAATAAAGTAGTGTTATGAGAGTGGGCTTTACTTCTGGTATGAAAATGACCTGTCAGAGTAAAGCTGATGTTCTACTGTTCCATGCAGTTGTCTTTTTTTTTCACTAACCGTCTCAAATCTGAAGTAGCATTGTGTTGCATCACTACTAATTAGGTTATTCATTCTCAAGGTGCAGTTGTGCTTTCTGTCACGCCCTGGTCTTAGTATTTTGTGTTTTCTTTATTATTTTGGTCAGGCCAGGGTGTGACATGGGTATTTATGTGGTGTGTTTTGTCTAGGTTTTTTTTGTAGGTTATGGGATTGTGGTTTAGTGAAGTAGTCTAGGTAAGTCTATGGTTGCCTAGAGTGGTTCTCAATCAGAGACAGGTGTTTATCGTTGTCTCTGATTGGGAACCATATTTAGGCAGCCATATTCTTTGAGTGTTTCGTGGGTGATTGTTCCTGTCTCTGTGTTTGTTTACACTAGATAGGGCTGTTTCGGTTTTTCCCCGGTTTTGTATATTGTTCATTTTTTATCTTTAGTAAAGATGTATAAAGATAACCATGCTGCGTTTTGGTCCGCCTCTCTTTCGATGGAAGAAAACCGTAACACTTTCTATTTCCAAGTTATTCTACACACCCTCTGTATTCCTGGGCCAGACAAAGATAGTTGTCCCACTCTTGACTCCAGAACTTCAAGAAGGTATTTGTAATAGCCTGGTCTGTGGTTAAGCGTAAGTGCATCCAAACACCACTGATGACCCTCTTAAGGCACATGGAGCTATGGTGTTGTATCGTTGAATGTCATCTTCCAATTACACCCACAAACAACAAAACAAAAAACAGTTATCACACTTATCTACAACACTCATACGTACAGTACCCATTTGCCATTTTAAGGTAAGAAAATATAATATAGCATTCCTATGTGTGCTCTCCCTTCAGATATGTTAATTTGAAAGATAATACTCTACACATGCTGGTGCACAAACAGGCTATCAGTCACTTCTGTATTTTTGTTGATGTAAAGAGTGAGTTACTCTGTAATCTCAGATGATATATGACTTTTCTTTGAGGTAAATCTTTTGATAAATTCCACCATCAAGGTAACACAATAACATTAGACCAATATCAAATATCCCCTCTGATCAGTTCCTTGTTCATCTCTAATGAGCCACATACAATATACATTTTATATCATTCATTTATTCATAACGGAATACTGGCATCCACAGAAAGATAGTGTCAAACAAAAAATATTTATTCTATTCACCTGGCAACTTGAGAGTAATCACACTGGTTGTTTCAAAGGGCCACATCACATCAAACTGCAACACCAACAACTGCAACACCACAGATTGAGGGAATTATACAGCATTAGACAGTAACAAAGCCAGTCATCAAACACAGTAGAAAACCTTGCACCATCCCTACGGTGAAGCATGATGGTGGCAGGATCAACATTGTTTTAATTTAAATATGATGTAACTGTCACTGTCAATCAGGGTTGGGGTCAATTCCATTTAAATTCAAGAAGTACACTGAAATTCCAATTCCAATTATCTTCAAGGCTTTTCAATTAGGAACATTTGGAATATAGTGGAATTCAAATGGAATTGAGCCCAACCCTGCTGTCAATAAGACAGCACAACCGGGATACACCTTTATATCATCTAGCCATTCTGTTTTTTTTTATCATCACCAAACATGAAATAAACTGAACTATGCTTCAATTTCTTAATAGAAATCCTATTCTACATTAACATTGGTAAACATACAAATCAACTGCATGAAAGGAAACACATGAATCTTTAAAGAAAGAAACAGGATCACTCAACAATCACTCACTCATCGACAGAGCATGTCCACAGAAGGAGACTGGTCAGCAAATGACCATGCAAATACCGTGGACTGATGTGATAATAACCATTTCACAAGCAGAATGCAGGAGTAGAGACTGAAGGTTGACAGGGAAGGTCATGTAACTTTTCTATGTAAGCAGGGAATAGATTTAGTGATTTAGAGACATTCAGTATGTTGAAGTGTAATAATAATAATACTAATTTGTTGGGTGCTTGTCTTTGTCCTATTTCACACACATACAAGTGTGTATTATACACGTGTGAATTAAAAATGTGTTTTTTTGCATATCCCAACTCCCTCTGAGGTACCATGGGTAATACTGTACACGTTCTGGTGCAGACACAGTTGACCATATCACTGCCTCTTCTGTATTATTCAATAGATAAGTGAGTTACTCTGTAATCTCAGATGAGATACTGTCCTATCCTTTGAGGTTAATCATTTCAGAAATAATTTCACCATCAGGGTAACACAGCAATGACATTAGAACAATATAAAATATCCCCTCTAACTTCTGCATTATTTCCAAACATAGTTCGTATGTTAATAATTGATCAATAACTCAGTACTGACATCCACAACATGATAGAGCAGAATAAGCAGGGCAAGTGTCAACCTGATAAATATTTCTTTAATACATCTAGTCATTTTTTCTTCATTTCATTTTTTTATTTGACAGCAAGCTATTTCAACAAGCAATTTGGGACATACCAACCATACCCTAAACATAAGATATGGTCATCCTGTCTGGGTTGGCGCCCCCCCCTTGGGTTGTGCCGTGGCGGAGATCTTTGTGGGCTATACTCAGCCTTGTCTCAGGATGGTAAGTTGGTGGTTGAAGATATCCCTCTAGTGGTGTGGGGGCTGTGCTTTGGCAAAGTGGGTGGGGTTATATCCTTCCTGTTTGGCCCTGTCCGGGGGTGACCTCGGATGGGGCCACAGTGTCTCCTGACCCCTCCTGTCTCAGCCTCCAGTATTTATGCTGCAGTAGTTTATGTGTCGGGGGCTGGGGTCAGTTTGTTATATCTGGAGTACTTCTCCTGTCCTATTCGGTGTCCTGTGTGAATCTAAGTGTGCGTTCTCTAATTCTCTCCTTCTCTCTTTCTTTCTCTCTCTCGGAGGACCTGAGCCCTAGGACCTGAGCTCCAGGACTACCTGACATGATGACTCCTTGCTGTCCCCAGTCCACCTGGCCATGCTGCTGTTCCAGTTTCAACTGACCTGAGCCCTAGGACCATGCCCCAGGACTACCTGACATGATGACTCCTTGCTGTCCCCAGTCCACCTGGCCATGCTGCTGCTCCAGTTTCAACTTCCACCTGACTGTGCTGCTGCTCCAGTTTCAACTGTTCTGCCTTATTATTATTCGACCATGCTGGTCATTTATGAACATTTGAACATCTTGGCCATGTTCTGTTATAATCTCCACCCGGCACAGCCAGAAGAGGACTGGCCACCCCACATAGCCTGGTTCCTCTCTAGGTTTCTTCCTAGGTTTTGGCCTTTCTAGGGAGTTTTTCCTAGCCACCGTGCTTCTACACCTGCATTGCTTGCTGTTTGGGGTTTTAGGCTGGGTTTCTGTACAGCACTTTGAGATATCAGCTGATGTACGAAGGGCTATATAAATAAATTTGATTTGATTTGATTTGATATGATCAGCAACACATTTACACACATCCTCCAGAAGACTAGCATGAGTGATGATGCATACCAAACTTCATTTGTAAAGTATGTTACATTTTACTGATATCTTATGGAGGAGATAGTTAAATGCTAATAAATTAGTTATACTGCCACTTATAATGCCAAATGAATTACAAGTCCCTAATTGAACTATTCCTAGTAAATTAACTTTGTAGTAAATTAGATAAACAGTAAATTGGCTTAGAGTGAGCAGTCCTGCTCAGAAGCAGTTCAGGGGTCGATGGTAGAGATCTTTCTGGCGATGTCACTCAACTGATAAACTGAGCAAAGGACACTACAGTTCTCATCTGGGAGATATGCGGAAAAAATAGGAGGTTGGTCACTGAATTCACATTTAGAATATGATTGTCTCGATGGACAAACTTGAACTTATTGCAAATTATTTAATTCGATTGTGAGGTGTATATAACTCTCTGTTCATATATTAGCCGAGATAAATTAGTGACATCAAAACATGCCCTAATTTACCTGCACCACTACTGGTGTGGTCTGGCCAGGACAGTGTAAACAACATTGGCAGCATCTTTTGGCTCTTTATCACCATCCAGTGGTACATTTGTAACTTGAATCTGGTGTCATTGTCATTAAAGCGTAAGTACATATTGTTACCTTTGATCTTTCAAAAGAAGATGGGAATCTAATCATGAGTAATTCTAATGGCATGACCTGATTATTACAAGTGGACCATGGTGTTTCCCTCTAGTGGTGCAGAGTGGGAGTTGTTGTTCAACCTACCGGGATGTCGGACATCTTGCCAGTCCTCAGCTGAAGGGTCTGTTGGACTGACTCGTAGAACAGTGTGTCAGCTATCACCGATGGCCTCTGTTATTCCATATAAATACAACCAACGACAATTCTTTGTTAATTATTTTTCTATATATTATTTTATCACATAATGGTTGTAGTCTGTCACCTGATCATGATGGCCACAGTGAGAGTGATGAGACCAGCAGACACGCCCACAGCTGAGGCCAGGGCGATAACTTTCAGTCTGCTTGCCAATCAGAGAGCAACAACTGGTTCAGTCTGAGTAAATCTGACAGTAGTCACCATCATAGAGGGGAGAATGAGGATGTTTGGGGTAATGACAGTGAGAGTGAAGGAGAGTAAAGAGAAGGCCAAGAAGGATGCGAAGGAAAGAGGGACAGAAAGATTGACAGACATAGACAGGAAGACAGAGTAAAATATCCAGCTTTTGTCGGCTCCATGAATCAATTATCAAATCTCTAGACTTCTGTTATCTGATATCAAAGTTCAGCTCTTCTTTCCCTTCTACAGTTATTGAAAGTTATCCATATATGACTCACAGGTGGGAGAATCGAAAGCAGAAAAACTTTGGGATCGTGAGTGGGCAGACTAAGGGGCATACAGTGACACATTTAGGTAGGGTATCTTGCCAAACATGTCTGTGAGACAGACATTACATTTACAGTAGTGATAAATTAAGAAACACACAGACAGAAGCCATCTGGGTCACTGAGTTTAGACTCCCCACCTCCTACTCTACCCTCCCTCCATCCTGCCCAGTCCACTGACCTCTGACCCTGACAGTGAGGACAGGCGAGCTGTGGACGCGGATGCGTGCCTTGCAGTAGTACTGGCCACTCTCCCCGGGGCTGACCTCAGCAAAGGTGTAGCTTGGGCCCGATCGCGTTACCAGGCGTCAGCCGCATTGATCCTGAACCACGTGTAGTTGTCCACCGCCGGGTTGGCCTGGCTGCTGCAGGTCAGAGTCAGAGGACGGCCCGCGTCGATCACACTGGAGGGCTGCGCAAATACAGACATGTTCTTAGGGGCATCTGGGAGAGAGGGGAGGAGAGGTGGGGGGAGCAAGCGGAGAGAGAGGGATAGGGAGAGGATAAAAATATGGTGGCATGGAGGGGGCACAGACAGGGAGTGAAAGGGAGAAAGGATAATAGGATAGACAGACAGACAGCCAAGGGCAGAGAGAGGAGTGAGAGAGAGAGAGAGAGAGAGAGAGAGAGAGAGAGAGAACGAGGGGAAGAGGGGAGCAGAACAACAGGGAGCCAAGGTGAAGGTGATGGAGGAGAGAGAGGGAGGGAGAGAAACAAGGAAAGTTAAACAAATATTTAGAGAGACAGAAAGATTTTTGAGAAATGACAAAACAGAGAGGGCAAAAGAGGGAGATAGAGAGAGGGGAGAGGGAGATAGGAGAATGCGAGGAGGGGGAGAGAGTGAGGGAGAGAGATAGAGGAGGGAGATAGAGCAAAATGGCGCCGGAGGAGATGACCGCCGTTTTACGGTCTCTTAACCAATTGTGCAATTATGTGGGGTTTTTTGCGATATTTGTCAGTAATTTTGTACATAATGTTTCTGCAACCGTATCTTACGGAAGAAGAGCTTCTGGATATCAGGACAGTGATCACTACCTCGGATTACATGAAGATTTCTTCAACAACAACAACAGCAGCAAGCAGGACTCACACGATATTCTCCAAACACCCCACAGGGCAGACATCCCAATTATTCGCAAAAGGAAGCAACACAGAGGACGAAGAGCCGGATGCCTCGTCCGGACCCGCAGAAGGCAACTAGGAAAGCTGCCATTACCGTCAATATTACTCACCAACGTGCAATCATTGGACAATAAACTAGACGAGGTAAGATCACGAATATCCTACCAACTGGACATCAAAAACTGTAATATCTTATGCTTCATGGAATCGTGGCTGAATGACGACATGGATATTCAGCTAGCGGGATACACGCTGCACCGGTAGGATTGAACAGCACATATTTGTAAAATTCAACTGCCGGTGCACGAAATCTAAGGAAGTCTCTAGATTTTGCTCGCCTGAAGTTGAGTATATTGTGATAAACTGCAGGCCACACTACCTACCTAATCTTACTATATTTGCACACACTGTACATAGACTTTCTATTGTGTTATTGACTGTACATTTGTTAACCCCATGTGTAACTCTGTGTTGTTGTTTTTGTCGAGGCACAGATCTGGGGAAGGGTACCAAAAATGTCTGCAGCATTGAAGATCCCTAATAACACAGTGGTCTCCTTCATTCTTAAATGGACAAAGTTTAGAATCCCCAAGACTCTTCCTAGAGCTGTCTGTCCGGCCAAACTGAGCAATCGGGGGAGAAGGACCTTAGTCAGGAAGGTGACCAAGAACCCAACGGTCACTCTGACAGAGCTCCAGAGTTTCTATGTGGAGATGAGAGAACCTACCATAAGAACAACCATCTCTGCAGCATTCCATCAATCAGGCCTTTATGGTAGAGTGGCCAGACGGAAGCCATTCCTCAGTAAAAGGAACATGGCAGCCCCCTTGGAGTTTGCCAAAAGGCACCTAAAGACTCTCAGACCATGAGAAACAAGATTGAACTCTTTGGCCTGAATGCCAAACATCACGTCTGGAGGAAAGCTGGCACCATCCCTACGGTGAAGCATGGTGGTGGCAGCATCATGCTGTGAGGATGTTTTTCAGCGGCAGGGACTGGGAGACTAGTCAGGATTGAGGCAAAGATGAACGGAGCAAAGTACAGAGAGATCCTTCATGAAAACCAGAGCGCTCAGGACCTCAGATTTGGGCGAATGTTCACCCTCCAACAGGACAATGTCTCTGAATGTCCTTGAGTGGCCCAGCCAGAGCCCAGACTTGAACCCAATCGAATATCTCTGGAGAGACCTGAAAATAACTGTGCAACAACTAATATTGCTCATAGCGGGCGGAGGGCAGGGGTCCTTGATCCAATGGAAGCAGTAGGGAAATATGTTCATGAAAAAACCCTACATGGCACTTTTACCCCTCTCTTTTCGACATCTGCGTCGGCTGGCACAGTGGTACGTGACAATGACAACGGCAAGGGTCAGGATCACATCTGCTGCGATGATGCCAGCCATGGAGCCAGGTTCGATCCTGTAGCAGGATGGGTTATCTGATAGAGGGGACGGAGGACAAGAGTGGGATCTGTGAAAAATGACAGGAAATATGATTATTTTGGTCCCCAGTGTGTGAAAAATATGGAATTTGTGTCTCTCAGTCCTGATGTTGTGCTTAATATGATGTGTCTATCATGATACATACTTGTACCTGGGTCAGCCACAACCTTTTCTTAAGGAGAAAAATGAAAAAGAGATAATTGTCAATGTAATTATATTATACACTGAGTATACTAAACATTAAGAATATTAATGCCTGCTCTTTCCATTTTTTTTTTAACCTTTATTTAACTAGGCAAGTCATTTAAGAACAAATTCTTATTTTCAATGACGGCCTAGGAACAGTGGGTTAACTGCCTGTTCAGGGGCAGAACGACAGATATGTACCTTGTCAGCTCAGGGATTTGAACTTGCAACCTTTTGGTTACTAGTCCAATGCTCTAACCACTAGGCTACCCTGCCGCCCCATGATTGACTGACCAGGTGAAACCTATGATCCCTTCTTGATGTCACTTGTTAAATCCATTTTAATCAGTGTAGATGAAGGGGAGGAGACAGGTGAAACCCTAAGTTCAATATCCGCACCCCGCAGAAAATCTATTAGGGTAATACAAAAAAAATCAATAATGTTCCATCAGTTTAAGCTGGAGACATCAGTTTGTTTTGCATTGGATGCATCTCAATCCATCGCATCTGCCTATGTCACACTTCTGCATCTGCCGTGAAAGGTGACAGAGCTGGAGCGGTGTTTGTCAGACCTTGAGACATCCAAAAATTGTTCTTCTCACAAAATCGTCTGTATTGTCCGAATGGTTTGGCCTACAAACTATTATGACCCCTCTATTGAAAGAAGAGACTCTGTTCTCTGTTTTCCTCGAGGACCACCACAAGCGGACTCGTCTGAGGTCGGTACAGTTGATCTGCCAACTTCTGTCTGTAGCATCCGAACAGTTTGGGCTACACATTAATATGACGGTGAGACTCTCATTAACACGTTCATGTCCAAATCAAGTCAAATTCCAAATCAAATTTTATTGGTCACATAAACATGGTTAGCAGATGTTAATGCGAGTGTAGCGAAATGCTTGTGCAACTAGTTCTGACAGTGCAGTAATATCTAACATGCAATCTAATTTCCCAACAACTACCTAATACACACAAATCTAAAGGGGTGAATGAGAATATGTGCATATAAATATGTGGAGGAGCGATGGCAGAGCGTCATAGCCAAGATGGTATAAAATACAGTATATACATATGAGATGAGTAATGTAAAATGTGTAAACATTATTAAAGTGGCATTATTTAAAGTAGCATTGTTAAAAGTGAATAATGATCCATTTATTAAAGTGGCAAGTGATTGGGTCTCGGTGTAGGCAGCAGCCTCTCTGAGTTAGTGATTACTGTATAGCAGTCTGATGTCCTTGAGATAGAAGCTTTTTTTCAGTCTATCGGTCCCTGCTTTGATGCACCTCTACTGACCTCGCCTTCTGGATGGTAGCGGTGTGAACAGGCAGTAGCTCGGGTGGTTGTTGTCCTTGATGATCTTTTTGGCCTTCCTGTGACATCGGGTTCAGTAGGTGCCATGGAGGGCAGATAGTTTGCCCCCGGTGATGCGTTGTGCAGACCATTTCAGTGTGTCTGTGATGTGTACACTGAGGAACTTAAAACTTTCCACCTTCTCAGCTGCTTTCCCTTTGATGTGGATAGGGGGGTGCTCCCTCTGCTGTTTCCTGAAGTCCACGATCATCTCCTTTGTTTTGTTGATGTTGAGTGAGAGGTTCGAGGGCCCTCACCTCCTCCCTGTAGGCTGTCTCGTCTTTGTTGGTAATCAAACCCACTGCTGTTGTGTTGTCTGCAAACTTGATGATTGAGTTGGAGGCGTGCATGGCCACGCAGTCGTGGGTGAACAGGGAGTACAGGAGGGGCTGAGCACGCACCCTTGTGGGGCCCCAGTGTTGAGGGTCAGCGAAGTGGAGATGTTGTTTCCTACAGCACCTGGGAGTGGCCTTTCAGAAAGTCCAGGACCCAATTGCACAGGGCGGGGTTTGGACCCAGGGCCTTCAGCTTAATGACGAGCTTGGAGGGTACTATGGTGTTGAATGCTGAGCTGTAGTCAATGAACAGCATTCAACCATAGGTATTCCTCTTGTCCAGATGGGATAGGGCAGTGTGATGGCGATAGCATTGTCTGTGGACCTGTTGGAGTGGTATGTAAACTGAAGTGGGTCTAGGCTGGCCGGTAAGGTGGAGGTGATATGATCCTTGACTAGTCACTCAAAGCACTTCATGATGACAGAAGTGAGTGCTACGGGCGGTAGTCATTTAGTTCAGTTATCTTTGCCTTCTTGAGTACAGTAACAATGGTGGACATCTTGAAACATGTGGGGACAGCAGATTGGGATAGGGAGCGACTGAATATGTCCGTAAACACACCAGCTAGCTGGTCTGCGCATGCTATGTGGACGCGCTAGGGATGCCATCTGGGGCAGCAGCCTTGCGAGGATTAACACGTTTAAATGTTTTACTCACGTCGGCAATGGAGAAGGAGAGGGGTGGACGCAGTCCTTGTTAGCGGGCCGCAATGGTGGCACTGTATTATCCTCAAAGCGGACAAAGAAGGTGTTTAGTTTGTCTGGAAGCGTGATGTCAGTGTCTGTGACATGGCTGGTTTTCTTTTTGTAGTCTGTGATTTCCTGTAGACCCTGCCACATACGTCACGTGTCTGAGCCGTTGAATTGCGACTCCACTGTTGTTTTGTTGTTTTGTCAGTAGTTTTATTCTAGGATGAAAGTCCCCCCGTACCAGTTGAAAAAATGAAAGTAAAGTATTTATAAAGACTGTTTAGGGCCAAAAAAAGTTAAATACGTGTACAAAAAAGTATTAATAATAATAATATTTATGTATTCATATAAATATATATATAAAAGGATATATACAGTATATCCTGATCTTTCTTATACACTACATGGCCAAAAGTATGTGGATACCTGCTCATTGAACATCTCATTCAAAAAGCATGGGCATTAATATGGATTTGGTCCCCCCTTTGATGCTGTAACAGCCTCCACTCTTCTGGGGAAGCTTTCCACTAGATGTGGAACATTGTTGAGGGGACTTTCTTCCATTCAGCAAAAAGAGCATTAGTGAGGTCGGGCACTGATGTTTGGCGATTTGAGGTCAGCGTTGAGGACAGGACTCTGTGCAGGCCAGTCAAGTTCTTCCACACCGATCTCAACAAACCATTTTTGTATGGACCTCGCTTTGTGCACGGGGGCATTGTCATGCTGAAACAGGAAAGGGCCTTCCCAAACTGTTGCCACAAAGTTGGAAGCACAGAATCGTCTAGGATGTCATTGCATGCTGTATAGCATTAAGATTTACCTTCACTGGAACTAAGGGGCCTAGCCCGAACCATGAAAAACAGCCCCAGACCATTATTCCTCCTCCACCAATCTTTACAGTTGGCACTATGTATTCGGGCGGGTAGCATACTCCTGGCATTCGCCAAACCCAGTTTCATCCATCGGACTGCCAGTTGGGGAAGCTTGATTCATCACTCCAGAGAACGCGCTTCCACTGCTCCAGAGTCAAATGGCGGCAAGCTTTACAACACTACAGCTGTCGCTTGGCATTGCCATGGTGATATTAGGCTTGTGTGTGCTGCTCAGCCATGGACACCCATTTCATGAAGCTCCCAACGTACAGTTCTGTCATTGCTTCCAGAGGCAGTTTTGAACTCGGTCGTTAGTGTTGCAAAAGACAATTTGTTATCACTAAGTGCTTCAACACTCGGTGGTCCCGTTCTGTGAGCTTGTGTGGCCTACCACTTCACGGCTAAGACGTTGTTGCTCTTAGATGTTTTCACTTCACAATAACTGCACTTGCAGTTGCCTGGGGCAGCTCTAGCAGGGCAGAAATTTCATGAACTGACTTGCTAGAAAGGTGGCATACTATGAAGGTGCCATGTTGAAGTCACTGAGCTCTTCAGTACTGGCCATTCTACTGCTAATGTTTGTCTATGGAGATTGCATGGCTGTGGGCTAGATATTATACACCTTTCAGCAAATGTGGCTGAAATAGCCAAATCCACAAATTTGAAGGGCTGTCCACATACTTTTGACCATGTAATGTATCTCTCAGATATAGGACAGACATTTCAGACCAAACTTCCTTTAGATTTTTGGTGGGACTATCTTTTGTCCCCTCTCAACCCTCACCAGCATAGACAGGACTTAGACTCATGGTTTAAAGAAGGATTTTTAAGGTTTGAGACAACTGAGACATGGATTGTGTATGTGTGGCATTCAGATGGTGAAGTACGTGTCTTTGAATGGGTAATATATTAGATGTCAGGCAAACCGGTTTGTGTCAAGAACTGCAACGCTGCTGGGTTTTTCACACTCAACAGTTTCCCGTGTGTGTCAAGAATGGTCAACCACCCAAAGGACATCCAGCCACAACTGAGGGAAGCATTGGAGTCAACATGGGCCAGCATCCCTGTGGAATGTTTTCGACAAGTTGTAGAGTCCATGCCCCAATTGACTTGAGACTGTTCTGAGGGGAAAAGGGGGCAGTGTAATTCAATATTAGGAAGGTGATCCTAATGTTTGAGTCACTCAGTGTATGCTGTACAGATATAGCTTCAGTAAAAACAATGTTACCTACAGTTGAAGTCAGAAGTTTACATACACTTAGGTTGGAGTCATTAAAACTTGTTTTTCAACCACTCCACAAATTTCTTGTTAACAAACTATCGTTTTGGCAAGTTGGTTAGGACATCTACTTTGTGCATGACACAAGTGATTTTTTTAGAGGGTCAGAAGTTTACATTCACTACGTTGACTGTGCCTTTAAACAGCTTGGAAAATTCCAGAAAATGATGTCATGGCTTTAGAAGATTCTGATGGTTAATTGACATAATTTGAGTCAATTGGAGGTGTACCTGTGGATGAATTTCAAGGCCTATCTTCAAACTCAATGCCTCTTTGCTTGACATCATGGGAAAATCAAAATAAATCAGCCAAGATCCCAGAAAAAAATGTGTAGACCTCCACAAGTCTGGTTCAGCCTTGGGAGCATTTTCCAAACTCCTAAAGGTACCACGGTCATCTGTACAAACAATAATACGCAAGTATAAACACCACGGGGCCACACAGCCGTCATACCGCTCAGGAAGGAGAAGCGTTCTGTCTCCTAGAGATGAACGTACTTTGGTGCGAAAAGTGCAAATCAATCCCAGAGCAACAGCAAAGGATCTTGTGAAGATGCTGGAGGGAACAGGTACAAAGGTATCTATATCCACAGTGAAACAAGTCCTATATCGACATAACCTGAAAGGCCGCTCAGCAAGGAAGAAGCCACTGCTCCAAAACTGTCATAAAAAAGACTACGGTTTGCAACTGCACACGGGGACAAAGATCGTACTTTTTGGAGAATTGTCCTCTGGTCTGATGAAACATAAATATAACTGTTTGGCCTTAATGACCATCGTTATGTTTGGAGGAAAAAGGGGGAGGCTTGCAAGCCGAAGAACACCATCCCAACTGTATAACACAGGGGTGGCAGCATCATGCTGTGGGGGTGCTTTGCTGCAGGAGGGACTGGTGCCCTTCACAAAATAGATGGCATCATGAGGGAGGAAAATTACGTGAATATATTGAAGCAACATCTCAAGACATCAGTCAGGGAGTTAAAGCTTGGTCGCAAATGGGTCCAAATGGACAATGACCCCAAGTATACTTCCAAAGTTGTGGGAAAATGGCTTAAGGACAACAAAGTCAAGGTATTTGAGAGGCCTTCACAAAGTCCTGACCTCTATCCTATAGGAAATTTGTGGGAGTTTCCATTTTGGGAGTTTCTCCCTTTCTTCTCTGCAGATCCTCTCATGCTCTGTCAGGTTGGATGGGGAACGTCGCTATTTTCAGGTCTCTCCAGAGATGTTAGATCAGGTTCAAGTCTGGACTCTAGCTGGGCCACTCAAGGACATTCAGACACTTGTCCTGAAGCTACTCCTGCGTTGTCTTAGCTGTGTGCTTAGGGTCACTTTCCTGTTAGAAGGTGAACCTACGCCCCAGTCTGAGGTCCTGAGCGCTCTGGAGCAGGTTTTCATCAAGGATCTCTCTGTACTTTGCTCGGTTCATCTTTCCCTCGATCCTGACTAGTCTGCCAGACCCTGCCACTGAAAACATCCCCACAGCATGATGCTGCCCACCACCATGCTTCATTGTAGGGATGGTGCCAGGTTTCCTCAAGACATGACACTTGGCATTCAGGCCAAAGACTTTAATCTTGGTTTCATCTGACCAGAGAATCTTGTTTCTCATGGTCTGAGAGTCTTTAGGTGCCTTTTGGCAAACTCCAAGCGGGCTGTCATGTGCCTTTTACTGAGGAGTGGCTTCCGTCTGGCCACTCTACCATAAAGGCCTGATTGGTGGAGTGCTGCAGAGATGGTTGTCCTTCTGGAAGGTTCTCTCTTCTTCACAGAGGAGCTTTGGAGCTCTGACAGAGTGACGATCAGGGTCTTGGTCACCTCCCCGAGCAAGGCCCTTCTCCCCCGATTCATCAGTTTAGCCAGGTGGCCAGCTCTAGGAAGAGTCTTGGTGGCTCCAAACTTATTCCATTTAAGAATGATGGAAGCTTCTGTGTTCTTGGGGACCTTCAATGCTGCAGACACTTTTTGGTACCCTTCTCCAAATCTGTGCCTCGACCCAATCCTGTCTCGGATCTCTACGGACAATTCATATGACCTCATGGCTTGGTTTTTGCTCTGACATGCACTGTCAACTGTGGGAGCTAATATAGGCAGGTGTGTACCTTTCCAAATCATGTCCAATGAATTGAATTTCCCACAGGTGGACTCCAATCAAGTTGTAGAAACATCTCAAGGATGATCAATGGAAACAGGATGCACCTGAGCTCAAATTCGAGTCCCATAGCAAAGGGTCTGACTAGTTATGTAAATAAGGTATTTCTGTTTGTTTTTTATACATCTGCAAAAAATCGTAAAAGCATGTTTTCGCTTTGTCGTTATGGGGTATTGTGTGTAGATAGATGAGGATTTTTTTTTAGTGAATCCATTTTTTAATAAGTCTGTAACATAACTAAATGTGAAAAAAGTCAGGGGTCTGAATACTTTCCGAATGCACTGTACACATCTGATTGCCATTTCAGTGGAACAGAAGTAGAACAGCTTGACTCCAAACTTTTTCCACAGAAAATGTACTTTGAAAAGTTCACCTACATAAGAATGAGTCACATGGTTGTGGGCGAATTTGCAATTGTGAAGATAGAATTGGCTAATAAAAAGTTGTGTATATATATAAAAAAAGAGTTGGATATGCTACACAGATGCCAAATTATGTTTCATAATGTAGTTGAACAAAAAAAATAAACATTCAATTCAAAAATCTGAATTTACCGAGTTAAATCTAACACATATCAATCAAATTATCTGAATTGAGACAAACATTTCAACTTATGTCTTTTGGTGGAGTGCAATGGAAACATTGCAATGGAAACATTGCAGTTTAAAAAAAGTTAACCAGAATAAACAAAATAATACATTGATCTTACCTCCATGTAAACGTATCTACAGGACCTTCTACGATGATCAGTTACTGCCTTTCACTAGGGCTTGCTAGGAGTTTTCCCTTTTGAATAATAACAGGTTTCTCTGCTCCTCCCACTCCTCCTCCCCTGTTTCCTTTATATATTGGATGCACTCCATTGCCTGCTTGTAGGCCTTTACAATTCAGAAAGTTAGATTGCAGTTTTGCCAGCCTGCACATTTTGAAGTTGGTTTGATGTTTATAGTTACAAAGCAAACAATAAGCATGCAAGAGCACAGTATTATTCATGGTGAACCAAGCACACTAATTATAAGTACTCAGAGAAGAGTATAACTGCAGAAATCTATGACCCTTGTACTGCTATTTTTTTATAGCTCTACCCCTTAGTCACCTGAGTAAGAGAGATCCAAGTAAAATGGATTAAAGAACAGAACAGCACTGTGACATTCAGCTATTCACCAGTTCACTAACTTACATTGTATGACTTATTCATGGACTGAAAATAATCAGTCAATACGGTCAATACATCAAAATTGTGACATTTTATGTCTTTGATAATTCAATGTTTTACACCCAACTGCTATGTTTTTTCATTTCAGGAGAAGCTGAATGTCTTCAGTGATGTTAAACTGACCTGTGATCAAGCAGCAGAGCACATTAAGGTAAGAATGCAGAATGATCACAGCCACATTTCTACCCTGTGGAATTAGGAATGATAAACTGGTGACTGATGTTACTATCAACACATTCTTATTTGCTATCTCCAGAGCCAGGCTCAGCACACAGAGAGGCAGATGAAGGAGGAGTTTGAGAAGCTTCATCTGTACCTATAAGAGGAAGAGGTCAGGATAGTTGCACTAAGGGAGGAAGAGAAGCAGAAGAGTCAGAAGATGAAGGAGAAGATTGAGGAGATGAGCAGAGAGAGATCATCACTTTCAGACACAATCAGAGCCATAGAAGAGGATAAAAATGTATTTTGTTTCTCTGCAGCGCTACAGTGCCACCTTGGAAAGAAAGGTAAGTGATCTGCCTCCAGTCTCTCTCTTCTCAGTAGTCCTGTATCCAACCCCACTGACTCCTGTCTGTCCTTCCAGAACCTAGTGCACACTGCTGGACCGTGAGAGGGTTTCAGGAGGACTTATTGATGTGGTAAAGCACATGAGAACCCTGCACTATAGGGTCTGGGAGAAGATGCAGGCAAGAATTCAATACAGTGAATATTAGATACAATTGGGATAAAACTTTACCGCCACTAAAAGGTTCCAGCACAGAAAACAAGAAATTTGCTTAGTGAATTAAATTTATGCTGAATAATAAGATTATGTCCCTACCTCAATTTTTATTTAATTACGGTATGTGTGTGTTGTCAGTGATGACTCTTAACCCCAGCACTGCAAACTTACATCTAATCTTGTCTGATGATCTAACCACAGTGATATACTGCAACTTCCTGACAACCCAGAGATATTTGATGACTATACAATGGTCCTGGCCTCTGAGGGCTTTAACTCAGGAACACACGATGAGGTTGGGGACAGTACAGGACGGATCATGGGTGTGATCACAGAGTCTTGCCGGAAGAAGGGAGACTTCAGCATGCGTAGAGGATCCTGGGGTGTGTGGTTTTTAAAGGATAGGTATTTAACATATGTTCTAATGGTGCCACGTGTTCACAGACTCGATCACCTAACCGTGAGACAGAAACCCAAGAGGGTCAGAGTGCAGCTGGACTGGTACAGAAGAAAGCTGTCATTCTCTGACCCAGATAATAACACACATATATACACATTCACACACACTTTCACTGAGAGAGTCTTTCCATACGTCAGGAACCACTGTATTCTCCATCCTCTGAAGGTGTTACCAGTGAAGGTCTCTGTTACAGTGGATACAGGCTCCGTCTGAATCAGGGATTAGCATGTTGAATGGGTCAGTAACACTCACCGATGCCCTTCACCTGCTGTAACACTCTCATCAGTCAAACAATGATAACTCATCATTGTGTCCACCTTGTCTACAAACAGCAGGTTTACACATCTGACTGACATTACAGTAGTGCAGAAATGGAGCAGCGTGATTGGAAACATTTCCCTTCAGACTATTTAGTGAAAAGGTCACCTATAAAATAAACATTCAGGAGGTTGTGGGTGTTCATTTAAAAAAAAAAGTGTATTTGCCATTGTGAACATAGGTAACTTGCTGATAAAAAGTTGTATATTCTTTAAAAAGTCTGCGTTGGGATAGGCTACACAGATGCCACCTTATTTCCAAACCATACAGTTCAAACCTTCCAATGATAATTATCATGTGTCTTAATTAAGACTTCAATGAATTAATGAAGTTAAAAAGACTCCATGGGCTGTCCTTGTCAAGACTGCTCCTCAGCCCTCCTAACACAGAGTAAAATGGTAGTTGAACTTGCTTTACACTAGATGGGGTGAGTGTATTAAAGTGTATCAAACAGACGCTAGAGGGCTTCATAGCCTTTCCACACAGACAAAGAAACACTAAATCAGCTGTATAAAAAATTCTCAAATCCTATGCTGGAGGCTCTGTCCTGTCCTGAAAAGCTAACAAGAGCTGCTAATAGGCTACAAGGTCTGGGTTGAATAACCCTTTGATTTTGTCAATCTAGGATAAATTGCCATTAAAATAAAGAATATATGCAGATTGTTCAAATAAATGACTGACTTAATTATTTTCCAATGGAAAATATGTCAATAGAAACACATTGTGCTAAAATAAGACAAGCAAGATTCATGTCTTTCCTAGTATGCATGTAGACGCTTATCAGTTTGATAAGGAATAGTGGGTGTATGCTTTGATGCTGGATTCCCCTCCTCTCATTGGTTTGAGACCAAAGCAGCCAATGAGACTGTTCAGTTAGATTTCCTCCTCATGCAGATACCAACCGCTGCAGTGGAGAGGAAGAGGAACTAAAGGTTTCTAAATAATACAGTAGTCCGTGATGATGGCATATAGGAATATTCCTACTACATCAAAGGAAATCTCTCTTTCTATTCTCCCTCTCTTTCTCGCTCTCACTCTGTCTCTGCCAGCGTCGTCCGGGTTTGGCCGGTGTAGGCTGTCATTGTAAATAAGAAATTATTCTTAACTGACTTGCCCTGTTAAAAAAAATGAAATAAACACTTTCAAAATCTCAGCTAGGAGTCATCATCATGAATCAAGTCGACAATCTACTGTCAAATTATTTTTAATCCTTGTCATATGATGAGAAATAATGAAGAGAAATTCTAGATAAAACATATCGTAATTCACAAATTCAACAATGAGTGGTTTGGAAGGAATCAGTGACAGTGGCTAACTGCAATCATTGCAAAGCAATCACTAGCCTGCTATTCAGCCTGCTATCCACTGCTCCAAAACCACCATAAAAATGCCAGTCTACGGTTTGCAACTGCACATGGGGACAAAGATCGTACTTTTTGGAGAAATGTCCTCTAGTCTGATGAAACAAAAATATAACTGTTTAGCCTTAATGACCATCATTACATTTGGAGGAAAAAGGGGGAGGCTTGCAAGCCGAAGAACACCATCCCAACCGTGAAGCACAGAGGTGGCAGCATCGTGTTGTGGGGTGCTTTGCTGCAGGAGGGACTGGTGCACTTCATCACGAGGAAGGAAAATTATGTGGATATATTGAAGCAACATCTTAAGACATCAGTCAGGATGTTAAAGCTTGGTCGCAAATGGGTCTTCCAAATGGACAATGACCCCAAGCATACTTCCAAAGTTGTGGGAATATAGCTTAAGGACAACAAAGTCAAGGTATTGGAGTGGCCATCACAAAGCCCTGACCTCAATCCTATTGAAAATTTGTGGGCAGAACTGAAAAAGTGTTTTTCGAGCAAGGAGGCCTACAAACCTGACTCAGTTACACCAGCTCTGTCAGGAGGAATGAGCCAAAATTCACCCAACTTACTGTAGGAAGCTTGTGGAAGGCTACCCGAAACATTTGACCCAGGTTAAAATTTTAAAGGCAATGCTACCAAATACTAATTGAGTGTATGTAAACTTCTGACCCACTGGGAATGTGATGAAATAAATAAAAGCTGAAATAAATCATTCTCTCTAGTATTATTCTGACATTTCACATTCTTAAATATAGTGGTGATCGTAACTGACCTAAAACATGGAATTGTTACTAGGATTAAATGTCAGGAATTGTGAAAAACTGAGTTTAAATGTATTTGGCTAAGATGTATGTAAACTTCCGACTTCAACTTTAGTTTCACAGACATATTGTTGCATTTTTTTTCTGGTTTGTGCAAAATCTTTAAGAATTATATAAAACCAGTTGCACACCACCAAGGTGAATTGGTTTAGTCTTGACTCTTGGTTGACAGTGTTGGGGGATGGGTAATGTATTATTGCTGGAGTGACAAATCAACACAATTGGATAAGAAAAGGTCTAAGGCGTCAGATGCCCAGTTTAGGAAAAAGAGGAAAGAAGAAGAGGAGAAACGTGCAAAAGATAAAGGTATGTATCTACGTCATCTCTTTATGAGTTTAATATTATGCCTGTAATGAAATAGGCTAGTGTTATAAATCAAATCAAATCAAATCAAATTTTATTTGTCACATACACATGGTTAGCAGATGTTAATGCGAGTGTAGCGAAATGCTTGTGCTTCTAGTTCCGACAATGCAGTAATAACGAGCAAGTAATCTAACTAACAATTCCAAAAAAACTACTGTCATACACAGTGTAAGGGGATAAAGAATATGTACATAAGGATATATGAATGAGTGATGGTACAGAGCAGCATAGGCAAGATACAGTAGATGATATCGAGTACAGTATATACATATGAGATAAGTATGTAAACCAAGTGGCATAGTTAAAGTGGCTAGTGATACATGTATTACATAAGGATGCAGTCGATGATATAGAGTACAGTATCAGCGTATGCATATGAGATGAACAATGTAGGGTAAGTAACATTATATAAGGTAGCATTGTTTAAAGTGGCTAGTGATATATTTACATCATTTCCCATCGATTCCCATGATTAAAGTGGCTGGAGTAGAGTCAGTGTCATTGACAGTGTGTTGGCAGTAGCCACTCAATGTTAGTGGTGGCTGTTTAACAGTCTGATGGCCTTGAGATAGAAGCTGTTTTTCAGTCTCTCGGTCCCAGCTTTGATGCACCTGTACTGACCTCGCCTTCTGGATGGCAGCGGGGTGAACAGGCAGTGGCTCGGGTGGTTGATGTCCTTGATGATCTTTATGGCCTTCCTGTAGCATCGGGTGGTGTAGGTGTCCTGGAGGGCAGGTAGTTTGCCCCCGGTGATGCGTTGTGCAGACCTCACTACCCTCTGGAGAGCCTTACGGTTGAGGGCGGTGCAGTTGCCATACCAGGCGGTGATACAGCCCGCCAGGATGCTCTCGATTGTGCATCTGTAGAAGTTTGTGAGTGCTTTTGGTGACAAGCCGAATTTCTTCAGCCTCCTGAGGTTGAAGAGGCGCTGCTGCGCCTTCCTCACGATGCTGTCTGTGTGAGTGGACCAATTCAGTTTGTCTGTGATGTGTATGCCGAGGAACTTAAAACTTGCTACCCTCTCCACTACTGTTCCATCGATGTGGATGGGGGGTGTTCCCTCTGCTGTTTCCTGAAGTCCACAATCATCTCCTTAGTTTTGTTGACGTTGAGTGTGAGGTTATTTTCCTGACACCACACTCCGAGGGCCCTCACCTCCTCCCTGTAGGCCGTCTCGTCGTTGTTGGTAATCAAGCCTACCACTGTTGTGTCGTCCGCAAACTTGATGATTGAGTTGGAGTTAGGAGAGGGCTCAGAACGCACCCTTGTGGGGCCCCAGTGTTGAGGATCAGCGGGGAGGAGATGTTGTTGCCTACCCTCACCACCTGGGGCGGCCCGTCAGGAAGTCCAGTACCCAGTTGCACAGGGCGGGGTCGAGACCCAGGGTCTCGAGCTTGATGATTGGAGGGTACTATGGTGTTGAATGCCGAGCTGTAGTCGATGAACAGCATTCTCACATAGGTATTCCTCTTGTCCAGATGGGTTAGGGCAGTGTGCAGTGTGGTTGAGATTGCATCGTCTGTGGACCTATTTGGGCGGTAAGCAAATTGGAGTGGGTCAAGGGTGTCAGGTAGGGTGGAGGTGATATGGTCCTTGACTAGTCTCTCAAAGCACTTCATGATGACGGATGTGAGTGCTACGGGGCGGTAGTCGTTTAGCTCAGTTACCTTAGCTTTCTTGGGAACAGGAACAATGGTGGCCCTCTTGAAGCATGTGGGAACAGCAGACTGGTATAGGGATTGATTGAATATGTCCGTAAACACACCGGCTCTGAGGCTGGTCTGCGCATGCTCTGAGGGCGCGGCTGGGGATGTGTCTGGGCCTGCAGCCTAGGGTTAACTTTAAATGTCTTACAGGGTAGTGTCTTATAGGCTAGTGTTATAGGCTATTGTTATAGGCTAGTGTTATAGGCTAGTGTTATAGGCTAGGGTTATAGGCTAGTGTTATAGGGTAGTGTTATAGGCTATTGTTATAGGCTAGTGTTATAGGCTAGTGTTATAGGCTAGTGTTATAGGCTAGTGTTATAGGCTAGTGTTATAGACTAGTGTTATAGGCTAGTGTTATAGGCTAGTGTTATAGGCTAGTGTTATAGGCTAGTGTTATAGGCTAGTGTTATAGGCTGTTATAGGCTGTTATAGGCTGTTATAGGCTAGTGTTATAGGCTAGTGTTATAGGCTAGTGTTATAGGCTAGTGTTATAGGCTAGTGTTATAGGCTTATAGGCTAGTGTTATAGGCTAGTGTTATAGGCTTGTTATAGGCTAGTGTTATAGACTAGTGTTATAGGCTAGTGTTATAGGCTGTTATAGGCTAGTGTTATAGACTAGTGTTATAGGCTAGTGTTATAGGCTAGTGTTATAGGCTAGTGTTATAGGCTAGTGTTATAGGCTAGTGTTATAGACTAGTGTTATAGGCTAGTGTTATAGGCTAGTGTTATAGGCTGTTATAGTGTTATAGGCTGTTATAGGCTAGTTATAGGCTAGTGGCTAGTGTTATAGGCTAGTGTTATAGGCTAGTGTTATAGACTAGTATAGGCTAGTGTTATAGAGGCTAGTGTTATAGGCTAGTGTTATAGGCTAGTGTTATAGGCTAGTGTTATAGGCTAGTGTTATAGGCTAGTGTTATAGGCTAGTGTTATAGGCTAGTGTGTTATAGGCTAGTGTTATAGACTAGTGTTATAGGCTAGTGTTATAGGCTAGTGTTATAGGCTAGTGTTATAGGCTAGTGTTATAGGCTAGTGTTATAGGCTAGTGTTATAGGCTAGTGTTATAGGCTAGTGTTATAGGTTATAGGCTAGTGTTATAGGCTAGTGTTATAGGCTAGTGTTATAGGCTAGTGTTATAGGCTAGTGTTATAGGCTAGTGTTATAGGGTAGTGTTATAGACTAGTGTTATAGGCTATTGTTATAGGCTAGTGTTATAGGCTAGTGTTATAGACTAGTGTTATAGGCTAGTGTTATAGGCTATTGTTATAGGCTAGTGTTATAGGCTAGTGTTATAGGCTAGTGTTATAGGCTAGTGAAATAGGCTAGTGTTATAGGCTAGTGTTATAGGCTAGTGTTATAGGCTAGTGTTATAGGCTAGTGTTATAGGCTAGTGTTATAGGCTAGTGTTATAGGCTAGTGTTATAGGCTAGTGTTATAGGCTAGTGTTATAGGCTAGTGTTATAGGCTAGTGTTATAGGCTAGTTATAGGCTAGTGTTATAGGCTAGTGTTATAGGCTAGTGTATATAGGCTGTTATAGGCTAGTGTTATAGGCTAGTGTTATAGGCTAGTGTTATAGGCTATGTTATAGGCTAGTGTTATAGGCTAGTGTTATAGGCTAGTGTTATAGGCTAGTGTTATAGGCTAGTGTTATAGGGTAGTGTTATAGGCTAGTGTTATAGGCTAGTGTTATAGGCTAGTGTTATAGGCTAGTGTTATAGGCTATGTTATAGGCTAGTGTTATAGGCTAGTGTTATAGGCTAGTGTTATAGGCTAGTGTTATAGGCTATGTTATAGGCTGTTATAGTGTTATAGGCTAGTGTTATAGGCTATGTTATAGGCTAGTGTTATAGCTGTTATAGGCTAGTGTTATAGGCTAGTGAAATAGGCTAGTGTTATAGGCTAGTGTTATAGGCTAGTGAAATAGGCTAGTGTTATAGGCTAGTGTTATAGGCTAGTGAAATAGGCTAGTATAACACTTATGTTTGTTAGCCTATGTTGCTTGCAATGCTATTACACATAGGGGGACAATGTTCCGTTTTCTGTCCAACTAGCTTACATAACATTGGATATAATTGCACACAGTTACAACGATTACAACCTAACTAGCACATTATTGATTTGGTTAACTTTCATTGAGGTGACATCATAAAGGTTTTCTGTGATTGTATTGACTAGGTCCTGAGCTCAGTAAGGGGAATTTCACATGCTGTAGGCTAAATTAAAAGAAGTCAATTTTATGATGATATTTTTTATCTTTAGTGATATATAGAGTCTTTTGACAAAAAAAATTACAGTTAGTGCAGAATGGTGCCTTTTGGGGAGGGGGGGCATAATGGAAATTAGGGGTTGGCTCTAATCCGCTCTTATTGTTTAAGCAAGTCAGCCATATCAGCTGTGTGTTTTTTAAAGGCAGTAAAAGAGGCTGAACGGACTGTTTCGCTGCCAAACAAGGCTCCACTGATAGCCAGGTGTAAGCAGTGGTAAGATGTTGGGACTGCTGTTAGACAACTTTATGCAGGCCGTTTGTGATCACAGCTTGTCACCGTTATACTGCAATTAATGTATTGTTTAGTGTTGTGTTGTGTAGTGTAGTGGCTTTGCTGGCATGCATCCCACTTTTTAGTGTTTGCGCCCCACCAAGATATACATGCTACAATTGCCACTGACACACACAAAACACATACAAACAAATTAGAATGTAACCTGGTCGCTAGAATCTTCTCCACTCTTTGAATCAGAACATGCATTGTTAATTCAGGAAATATTCAGGAAAGTTAGTTGTCTAACATAACAAATATTATCTCTGTCTCCACCCTCCTCTTCCCTCCATCTCTGAGCAAGTGGAGCGTTGCGCTGCGCATTGATGTGGTGCTCTTGCGCCCCCAATTTTCACAGACTATAGTGGGCGTGGTGTTGGCAATGGGGATGGCGTCACCGGCAACGTGTTCTGTGTGTACATAGTAGCAAGACAACAACGAGCCTTTGACAGAAGAGACACACGAGTCACATCATACAAGTCTTGACACTTAGAGAAAGGACCAGGAACCGCTGCGAATTCAAACCCTGAAGAAGAGACCAGAGGAGCTGACAAGGTGTTACAAAGAAAAAGGGATTCTGACATGCACTGGCAGAAATGTGAGTGTTTATTATGTTGATGGTGAATATGACATTGACTCGCAGGCTACTAATACGCCTAGATACGAATATTGTGATCATATAGCGGATGTTGTGACATTGCCAATCAAATGCTATTTTTTACATTCTCTTGCTGCTCAGTTTGAACATCCATTCCTAATGTCTAAGTTACATCATTTGATGAATAAGTGGCAAGTAGGCTTAGACAATAGCCTACAAGTCAGGACTAACATTCAAAATAAATGAGGGTTGTTATAAAGTGTGTAGGCCTATATCATATCATACAATTGAGTGCATCAAACGAATGTGAGATTATTAAAACGTTAATACTAAGAAGTTAAGTCAACATTTACAGCCAATGATGAAAACAATAGCCTACTTTTGCGTATTGAAAACAGACAGCGGGGAAAATCTCTCAACCCTCGCCCATGTTCGCTCCATCTCAGTTCCCCTTTTAATGCTGGGTGTAAAGGGGGAACCCGGATAGGCTATTTTACACACGCAATAATGAACGTGATTTGCCACTGCCGGCGACGGACATAGTGTAGCAGTCAACTCTATGCAGTATGTTAGTCTACATAGTGCCACAGTCATTGAGGAAGTTCACTTCGTTTTCTCTGCTCCGCACCGCAGCATATCGAGCCAGCAAATAGAAAGGTCGTCGGAATCCCCGCCGCCCACGCGCATGACTAAATGGCCAGGGGTTTCCGCGATTTAAATATTACATTGCAACAACGTTCAGACAGGGTATCCCAGCAGCTCTGTCTCCTTGTCATGGATCGTTTAACTAACGTCCCAACTTTGACAACTGTAAAAATCGACCTTTGAATACGTTTAGTGCAAAAGGCTGATGTAAAGAACTTTCTGCACTGATATAATTATTTGTCTGCCTAATGATGTACTGTAACTCTAGGTTCAAATGGACTTGTAGAGTACTACGTGAATTATTCTATACCCAAACTCAAGTAGCAATATGCTTTATAGAGCACTACATCACTGTGTAGGTAATATTACAGAATACAGCTGGGACCTTTATTGCTTGCTTGATGACAAAGAACAAATATTGAGGACAGTTCTCCCTCTCTGTGGGTGTTTTAAAATAAATACTGATTTTGGACATGGATAGTAGACTGCCTTTAAGGGTTAACACCCGACTGTAGCCTATCCTGTATATGTATGGGGGTTATTCTATCCCCCAACATGCACTACTAGTCAAATATTTGCATGAGATTATTTTTGGGTAGGCACACCTGCTGTCTACAGTATGCACCAGTGGCCAGAGCTGCCCTTCCGTGTGTAGATCACCCTTTCTTTCTCACCCCTGTGAGGCATCCCCTCATTTGGTATTCATCCCTCCTACACTGTGGTGAAGGTTGAGCAATGACGTCAGGGGGATTCACTAATGACTTTACAGTATCTGATGATGTATTGTATGAAGATGAACTCATTAGATACATTGGAATAAAGTCTTGAGATAGTCAAAACCCATTTTCAGTTTCATTTTACCAATATGTCATAGTTTGGCAAATATATTCTTATTTGGCCTATAACAGTAGTAGCAATGCATTTTAAATAATAATATAATACAATAGGAGTCTCTTACAGTAATGTTTATAATCATTGTTATAAGGTATGAAAATTGCACATGTAATTGATGTAATGTGTAATTTTAGCTTAACTAAAAATCCTTGGCATCTCCTGTCTTATTTTTAGTATTACAAATGCCAGTAGTCTGTCTCTTATTCCTTACTCAGCAAGACAGGTAACTGAGGAAAGAGAAAATAAATTAGGGAAAAAATTGATAGACATGTAAAACTCAAGTCCAAGAGAAGAGAGAGACAAGTAAATCTCAGGTCCAAAAGAAGAGAGAGACAAGTAAAACTCAGGTCCAAGAGAAGAGAGAGACAAGTAAAACTCAGGCCCAAGAGAAGAGAGAGACAAGTAAAACTCAGGTCCAAGAGAAGAGAGAGACATGTAAAACTCAGGCCCAAGAGAAGAGAGAGACAAGTAAAACGCAGGTCCAAGAGAAGAGAGAGACATGTAAAACTCAGGCCCAAGGGAAGAGAGAGACAAGTAAAACTCAGGTCCAAGAGAAGAGAGAGACATGTAAAACTCAGGCCCAAGAGAAGAGAGAGACAAGTAAAACGCAGGTCCAAGAGAAGAGAGAGACAAGTAAAACTCAGGTCCAAGAGAAGAGAGAGACAAGTAAAACTCAGGTCCAAGAGAAGAGAGAGACAAGTAAAACTCAGGTCCAAGAGAAGAGAGAGACAAGGAACAGAATGTTAATAACTTCTGGAGTTTCCACAATGGCAGAACAGAAAGGCAGTTCCTCCTTTGTATCCATTTGAGTGACTTCAAGTGATACCAAACTTTGCTCGTTGTGAGAGGGATACTTAAAGTGAAAACGCAACACAGCCCTCACCCAGGCATTCACTATACTCTCGCTCTCAAGTCAGAGATTTTGACGTTCCACTGAAACTGTGTTGATGGCACTACAAAAGTGTGTTTTTCACTCCTTCCTATGTTCACCGAACCCCCTTGGGGAATAGATGAGACTCCTGTAGCATTCAAATATGTTATTTCAACTAGACCAAAAACTCAGGCTCACACCCCAAAAAGCCCCCTTTCTATGGCTTGATTGTCTTCTGAGAAAAGGACAGGTGATGTGAGATGTCTGTGAGAAACTATCTGCTCCATGACCACATTTATGAATCATCATGCTAATAGTCAGACACTATGTTATGGCTGCCAGCCCAGTCACACAGCAGAGCAGACATGGCCCACGTTTAT
The DNA here is from genome assembly GCF_018296145.1 of Oncorhynchus tshawytscha. Taxonomy (NCBI): domain Eukaryota; kingdom Metazoa; phylum Chordata; class Actinopteri; order Salmoniformes; family Salmonidae; genus Oncorhynchus; species Oncorhynchus tshawytscha. The sequence goes on from NC_056451.1 coordinate 20,987,710, forward strand.
ATGTTCACTCTTCACATCTGGCTGTGTAACGTGCTCTCGGCACACACAGCAGCGACAGGAAGGTGCTGTGGTTTACCACAGCCAGCGTAACGGAGCTAGACAGGAAAGAGTCACAGAAAATGTGCAGTGGCAAGCCTCCACATGGTAGTGGTTCTATTGAATCTGTCTGTTAGTTCTGACCTCACAGCCTGTTTTCCTAATGGAATAGGTTCCTCAGAGCTCTCTCTCTACCTGTTTATGCTCCTCGGTGGAAATGTCGCTTTGTCTTTCACGTGCGGGGTGATGACTTCGAGGAAAAACTACCCTGCTTTGCCGCACACAAGCAATATCAAGCTGGAAACCTCAGATACCTATATTTTTCACCACCATCTCTCTTTCCTCTGGCTGCTGAATGGAACAGAAAGTGATGGGGAAAGATAATAAACATGATATCATAGATGAATCATGGGAAATCACAGAGCTGGAGGAGAATGGCCTCTTTCTGCCAATCCTTTCAATCCAAAAACGAAAGAATGAAGCGTTATCCAAAATTACTACATTACTTCATATTATGTCATAACACTATACCAAGAGCTTTAGCTGTGTCGCTCTGTAGTAATACATGTCTGATAAGAATCGTAGACCATTGTAGAAAAGCACCCCAATAGAGAACAAATGTCATGGTCGACTTCATGACTATCCACCAAAGATCATTCATTGCAACATCACCTCTGTCTCCACAGCACCGAAGGAGAAGCCGTGTTACACTCTTCCCACAGTGAAGAAACTCCTGGAGCAGAAGAGGAAGAGGGAGACCTCCTCGACGGCAACAAGCAGTACCGGTGTCTCCACTGCCACTGTCCTCTCCCAACAGGTGTCAACACCAGAGAAGTCTACCTCAACAGGTGAGTACTGCTTGAAGCACCCATGTAAGCCCTTTGCAACCCAACCAGACCTGGGTCAAATACATTGTCAAATCTTTCAAATACTTTTCCATTGACATTGACAGATGGGTTAACTTGTGACCCTCCCAGGTGTAGCCAGCAGCTACTCAGACATGGCAGTGGGGTATGAGAGATGGGGTCCTATGGATGAGCACCAAGCCCTCTCGGCCATACATGAAGGTCCATTCTCCCCTATGGGGAACAATTACTTCTCCAGCCCATCCTCCTCAATGGACTACAGCCAAACTCCGGCCTACAGCACTCAGATGGCCTCCAGCTACAGCACACAGCAGATTCAGGACTACCCAGACACCAGGATGCCCCAGTGTTATGTAAGGAGGACTGGTTTCTCGAGCAGAAGCAATTTGACATTACATCGTCCTTTTGACTACTTGTTGTTCACTTGCTATTAAGTACATGAACAGTACGTGCTATAGCATTTATGATGATACCAATTTTACCTTTACAGACGGAGTGTCCAGTGACCGAGGCTGTGTCTAGTTTGGTTCCTTCAGGGCCCCTGCAGTCTGCTGTCTTCTCCTGGTCATCGGGGGCCCTGGGCCCCACAGAGCTTGTCCAGCAGGTGTTTAGTGGCCAGATGGATGTCATTAAGCTGGAGGAAGCCAGGATGTTCCTCAGAGGGATGGACTACAGCAGAACCACCTGGCAGGATGACGACGGAGACACGTAAGTGTGTGTTTGTGACATCAGCTTGTGACCTGATGTTGAGAAAGTAGACCTGTCTAAGTTTAAGAAAATGTTAAGAGAAACTTGGCAAATGTCTTATGTTTCATGACTTTTTACATTTTCGACTGTAGGTGTCACCTGAAACCAATTTGTCACTTTGTATTGTCTTGTCAGGATTCTGCACATCTATACAGCCAAGGGCCTGAGGGAGTATGCATTCGCTGCAGCAGAGAGGCTTGCTGAGCTGGGCAAGCTAGACTCCAAGGAACACAAGGGGAAGGTATGCACCAAGGAGACACTTCTTCTTTAGAGAACACAGGATTGAGTTCAACACAAATGAGATGCTTCCTCTAAAATAAATGTGTGGATGCCACACATACTGAGCCTTAGTTTAATAGCATTACCCCCCCCCTCCTGTTTCCCAGTCTGCTTTGCTGGTGGCGGTGACTGCTAACCATCCGGAAATCGTCCAGGATCTGTTGTCTTTAGGAGCGGATATAAATGCCTGTGATGTCAAAGGACAAACAGCACTTCATCTTGCTGCCACCTATGGCTTCCCCAGGGTTTTGCAGGTAAACCAGCAGCACTGCCTTCAACCAAAGTTATCATCTGTTAGGGCTCAATCTAGATAAATAACAGAATGATGTGAATAACCAATTTCAATCTTTGGATCTGTATTTGTAGGTTATTCTCTCCATTGGGCCTGGAGTGAACCTGGAGGCTCGCAATTTTGAAGGTAACATCCAGCTTATGTCAAATGAGAACAACACAACCATTACTCAAAATACATGACAAACAATTTAATAAGTCAACAGAATAAGTAATAACAATAGAATAAACTATTTTCCCACTCCTGTCTCAGGTCTGACTCCTCTGCACTGTGCAGCCATCTCCCACAGTGACACCATGAAGACTCTCTCCTCCCTCTCCTCCACCGGGCTGGGTGATGCCAGCCTCCATGCCCTGGCAGAGGAGAAGCTCTCCTGGCTGCAGATGCTACTCAACACTGGAGCCTCCCTGACCAGCCAGGTACTGAATGCACTACTTAAATGTAACGTACAAGAGTTAGTATTTTAGAGCCAGTGTTCTACAAGTGGTGACAGTACTCAATAAGTAGAAAACACCATCTATACCTCCATCCTCCCGAGGGAATGGCATGGTTTGTTTTGGTAGAAAATAAATCAAATATGGAGCTATTAGTCAGCTTTTTGTCTACCCAACCTCACACCTGCAAAAATCTTGAATGGGTTTTGAATATTTTCCTCACTTCGGCGCGTTGCAGTTTCATTTGGAGGCTTCATACAGTGTTTTCCTCTGTTTCCAGGAAATCAAAAGTAACAAGACTGTTCTTCACCTGGCTGTGAAGGAGGGGAACATCCAGCTGGTTCGCCATCTGCTGAAAACCCCCCTGGACAACATGAGGGACTTTGTCAACATGAAGGTCAGTGCTGCTGTGAGATTGTCCCCTCTTCAAAGGTGTAGAGAAACTGACCTGTGTCCTGAGAGACTCCATGAAAAGAGAAAGGAGCGGTAGAACATCTTCAGCAGTGTGTGAAAAGGTGAAAGGAAAAGAGTGAAAAGAAAGGGAGACTCATCGACAGTGTGTGCATATCTAATTATTGCCATAGTGTTGGTCTATACTCACAGCTTCATGATTCCCTTTACTTCCTCACCGGCAGGCCCATGGTCATACTGCGCTGCACATGGCTGCTGGTCTCCATGGCAGCCCACACCAAGAGGAGATGCTGAGGCTGCTGCTGGGCCGAGGGGCCGACCCCAGCATCCGCAACCTGGAGAACGACCAGCCTGCACACCTGCTGCAGAGTGGACCCCACGGGGAACAGGTGAGCGGTCAGACAGACAGACAGCAAATGGCCATTTTGTTTAATTCATATAATCTCAGCTCACCTATCCCTGTCCCGTCTGTTTTCAGCTCAAGCTCATCCTGAAGAAGCGAAGTGCTTCCTCTCGTCGACGTGTAATGTCCTTACAGGACCAAGAGTGACCCGGACTACTTTTTATGTCCCTGTGTATCCCTCCACCTCTTTTCAGAGGAAGTACTGAAGGTCTGCACTGTAGGTTGAATCCAGACATCTGTACTTCCAAGAGGGAGGGATTCTAGCGTATCTTCATGTGAGGATTTTCAAACACGGCAAATCTCTAATATATACTAGGGCATTCACTTTGAAACTATATGTTTGATTGACATGATTTTGGTCACTGTCTGAATTCAGTTCTGAATTTAATAATGGCTAGCTAGTAATGAGCAATGGTAACAGGTGGTATTCCAGTCCTCCCTGATATTACTGTCACTCAGTACAACCTTGATTTCTATGAAATCGTTTACATTATATTCAAAGCTGCACAGACTCATTATGTGAGTACCCCCCCAGCCGGGAAGCCCTCTTTAGAGGTATATCTGAGGAGGGTTTCTGGGCTCCCACCCCCACTCATTCTCTTGTCAAAACTTCCCACCATGGTCAGAAATCATATTGGTTTGTTGAAAGATGGTTGTTGTTTCACTAAGCATGTGACACAGTGTACCATTGTGCTCATGCTTTCAATGTCTTTTATAACTTAACTAGGTCTTTTCTTTTTATATTTGATATACTCACAGCGCTCTTTGAATAGCTAATATATTGTCAGTGGTGGAAAAAGTACTGAAAAATCATACTTGAATAAAAGTAAGATACCTTAATAGAAAATGACTCAAGTAAAAGTGAAAGTCACCCAGTAAAAAATACTTGAGTAAAAGTAAATATACTTAAGTATCAAAAGTCAATTGAATTGCTAACATTTTTATTTATTTATTAAAAAAGGTTTTTATGGATAGCCAGGGGCACACTACAGCACTCTGACAGTAATTGACAAACAAAGCATTTGTGTTTAGTGAGTCTGCCAGATCAGAGGCAGTAGGGATGACCAGGGATGTTCTCTGTTTAGTGAGTCCGCCAGATCAGAGGCAGTAGGGATGACCAGGGATGTTCTCTGTTTAGTGAGTCCGCCAGATCAGAGGCAGTAGGGATGACCAGGGATGTTCTCTGTTTAGTCAGTCCGCCAGATCAGAGGCAGTAGGGATGACCAGGGATGTTCTCTGTTTAGTGAGTCCGCCAGATCAGAGGCAGTAGGGATGACCAGGGATGTTCTCTGTTTAGTGAGTCCGCCAGATCAGAGGCAGTAGGGATGACCAGGGATGTTCTCTGTTTAGTGAGTCCGCCAGATCAGAGGTAGTAGGGATGACCAGGGATGTTCTCTGTTTAGTGAGTCCACCAGATCAGAGGCAGTAGGGATGACCAGGGATGTTCTCTGTTTAGTGAGTCCGCCAGATCAGAGGCAGTAGGGATGACCAGGGATGTTCTCTGTTTAGTGACCAGGGATGTTCTCTGTTTAGTGAGTCCGCCAGATCAGAGGCAGTAGGGATGACCAGGGATGTTCTCTGTTTAGTGAGTCCGCCAGATCAGAGGCAGTAGGGATGACCAGGGATGTTCTCTGTTTAGTGAGTCCGCCAGATCAGAGGCAGTAGGGATGACCAGGGATGTTCTCTGTTTAGTGAGTCCTCCAGATCAGAGGCAGCAGGGATGACCAGGGATGTTCTCTGTTTAGTGAGTCCTCCAGGTCATAGGCAGTAGGGATGACCAGGGATGTTCTCTGTTTAGTGAGTCCTCCAGATCAGAGGCAGTAGGGATGACCAGGGATGTTCTCTGTTTAGTGAGTCCACCAGATCAGAGGCAGTAGGGAGGACCAGGGATGTTCTCTGTTTAGTGAGTCCACCAGATCAGAGGCAGTAGGGATGACCAGGGATGTTCTCTGTTTAGTGAGTCCCCCAGATCAGAGGCAGTAGGGAGGACCAGGGATGTTCTCTGTTTAGTGAGTCCACCAGATCAGAGGCAGTAGGGATGACCAGGGATGTTCTCTTGATAAGTGCGTGAATTGGACCATTTCCCTGTCAAAATGTAACGAGTTTGTTTGGTTGTCAGAAAAAAAGTATGGAGTAAAAAGTACATTTTTTTCTTTAGGAATATAGTGAAGTAGTCAAAAATATAAATAGTAAAGTACAGATACCCCCCAAAAACGACTTAAGCAGTACTTTAAAGTATTTTTACTTAATTACTTTACACCACTGTATATTGTCTCATTCATACTATGACTTATGGAAAGAACATTTTATATTTAAAGGGAATATGTTGATATTTGCAACACATGCTATATAAAATTAGATAACATATCAACAGTGTATACAATGTAGACACCAGTAGTATGTATTTCTTAAAAGGCATTATAGGAGGAGTATTTCAGTTATGACTCATTTCACCTTCAACCAATCAGGTATTTTCAAACATGACTCATGATTGAAAATACCACAACATGTTTTGTGGTGACAAGAAAACATCCATCACTTATTCCTTTTATGACTGTTTTTTCTTCTTTTTAATCTCCAATGAGGTAGCATGCATGTGCCCTTTGAAATATTGTTGTAGTGAATATACCACTTCATCACTGCCAGTGGCATAAAAAATGTAATAAAAAAAGAACATCTCATTGGAGATATGACACAAGATTTCCCCAAACTTATAGAAGAAATTATTTTCAAATGTGATTTCCCCTAGTTTTGGCACCTGGGCAGTCTTAGTCTAGGAACATACATAGATGTTCTTTGTATGTTCCTAGGTCTAAATCATAGGTGAGTTAACATTAGTTATCCTCCCTCATGTTATCATTTAAAAATGGTACTAGAGAATTTGTTGATTTTGGCTGCTTGGTTCCATTTGGCTCAAAGTTTCTGGACTATATACTACTTAGACCGTTTGTAACAGTGTAATACTGCTGATACTTTTCACTGAATGTATCCTTCTGATTTACTGAATTGCCTGATTTACTGAACTTAACGCTGGCATTAAATCTGTTCTTCAAATATCTCTATTTGTCATCTATTTTATACTCCATTTTACATCACATGTACGTATTGATAAAGGTTCAGATTAAAAGATATGGGATAACTGTAAACAATACATCAATAAGACCATTGTATACAGGGTGATTTTTATTGCAGCAGCTGTCTTATTGGTTAGCTCTGGTGAGAATCACTCATTTGCTTTTGGTTAACTGTTACGCCATTGGCTCAGTATCAGGGATTACTAGTGCTACATACCGGTAAATAAAAAGAGCTGAAGATAACAGACATTGTACTTTCAGCAACTTAGAAACAGCTCTAAATAATGATAATACAGACCGTTTATTTGCAGGTAGTTACTGTGCCTTCTTATCTTAATGTATTGACCTTTTCATTAAGCTTAAACTCAAACACTTTTAAAATGCCCGTTCCTTCAACCCAAGGTAATACCTTTTTAGTGCTTTGAATGATTCTACTCGTGCAATGTAACTTAGAATGCATTAGGAGAATGAAAAAGGCCATTGATATACAATACTATACTGGTGGCACCCTCTTACAGACCCCAGAGAATGACAGGAGACTTCATTCCTGCTTCTGTTTCAAATTGCTGTAAAATTAACATTAGACATGGGGTTGACATTCTTCTCATTGCTACCTAGAACACAACCACCCACGACAATCCACTTAATGCCATCAAAAATGACAGCAGATAGATCCTGAGCCAACCGTCAGTAAAACAGAGTGGGATAATGGGGTTGGGTTGATATCTTAATTCATGCTTGAGGTTGTTAATACAGGTCCAATGTGAAATCCTAAACATTAAAGACCTCTCACACAACTGGATAATAAAGTTGTAGATTTCTAAAGTGCATTGAGAGTACTATACAGTAAAACGAGACATGCAATCAACTGTCTTGAGTGTGCATGAAGTCAAAAGCAAGGAACAGAGAGAGCACAGCATTCAGTTCTGTTTCAACACTACCCACATCATGATATACATTTACAGCGCACCTGAAAGCTGATCTTGGGCCAGGTATGTTTTTTTGCTGGGCAAGGTAGATTGATAGCACCTAATACACAAGTAACAAAGACGGTTAAGAGTCAAATCTTCATCTTGGCTTGATATACATTTAATTTAAATCAAGAATGACAATTCCGTCATTCTTCTGGTCAGCTTGGGCTGGGTGTGCACCATTACTTGATGTTCCAATGGGCGCTGGTGTGTGTCAGCCATTAACAAGTGAGTGTGTGTGTTGGCCTCTCAGCGGCACCTCCCATGATGACTCTCCCTCGCCTCCATGTACACTTCGCCTATACTGTTGGAGGTGGCACTGCAACACAAGATAGAGGACAGTGTGTTATATCTCTCTCTCTCTCTCTCTCTCTCTCTCTCTCTCTCTCTCTCTCTCTCTCTCTCTCTCTCTCTCTCTCTCTCTCTCTCTCTCTCTCTCTCTCTCTCTCTCTCTCTCACCATCTGTCTTTGGTATTTGGGTGCCTGCTGTATTAGAGCTGAAGACGAGAAGACAAGAGAACAGTTATTCACTCTGACACAAGGAGAGAAAGGGAATTAAAGGAAGCAATCCTGGATAGTTACGACAGTTCAGTTCTCCTCAAAGCTTTGTGGAAACAACCACAATGTAACCAAGATCATGTGTGTTCTGACCAAAGAGAAGGTATTTTAGATGGATTAGGTCAACTGTCCCCATGCACAGAAGGGGCTGGGGCCACAAAGCTTTGACAATCATAGGATTCAATTTGGGGCAAAATGCAGTGATCTGTCAGGGTCTTCCCAATCAGTGTCCTCTCTCAAAGGTTAGGCGAGAGGAAGAGACTGGGTCAGCATGCCATTGGCTGTAAACATACACTCTTTGAGGCCATCCATCCACACTGCCAACCCATGCAACAGCCCCCATTCTCAACCAGGGGCCCCAAAAAGCCCTAATGCAGGACATTTCCTTAATATTGCTTGTTTGACAAGAACACTTGATTTTCAGAGTTAGACTACTAGACTATCTTGAGATATTTGACAGTAATATGATGCTCTGTATAAGGGTGACTGCTTAATTAGTTGAATGGGTGGGCAGTATTGTTGGATTTAGAGAGGGAGGGCGGGACTGTAATATCTTAACCAATAGGCAGCATTCAGACATGGGCTCCACTGTGGGAGGGGAGAGAGGGGGAAAGGACAGACATGGTAACAGTAAAATAGTATTAGTAAAGCCATCCTGTATTTGGTGGGGACTCCTCTTCCAAAGTCTGATGCATTCCACATGCACAGGCGGAGCAACTGCCAAGCCATGTACAAACTCTTACTTGGAAGACGATTTTGAGCATGTGAGTTTTTTACCTGTTGAAGAGAACAAAAAGTTACAGTGACCTTCAGAGAGTTACAGGTGAGCATGTGACAGACTAGGCGGAGTGTGTGCAAGTATACTCACTAAGAGCTATTAGGATACCCGACACAAACAAGATCACACCAATGATGACCCCTGTAGTTCGAAGTGTCTCATAATCTGAAACCAGGAAAAAAAATCTATAATCATGACCATTAGTAGTAGTCACATGGTACAACTCACATGCCATGTATGGTGTGACTCAAATAACAAATGAATCCATTCGGGTGAATTCACTCACCATATTCGAAGTCACTTTGATCATGTAAAATCGATTCTGTAAAGAAAACACAAATGATTAACCAGAACACAAAACCATGTATTATCAACATTAGGCCTAATAACAAGGTTCTAACATGATGTAATGTAAGTTGTAAAAAATGTCAGAATCTTGCAGTGCTGGAGAAGTAAACAGCCAATAGACCGAGTCCAAACTCATGGGAACGCCCTTTTTGGGATGGAAGTCGGTTCAGCACCATGGACAGCAGAACGCGACGGTTTTGGGAAAACGATATTGATATGAGTAGCCTAATGTGGACAGATTTTGCTCTCGTATTTATCACTGATTCTAAATTGGCATACTCGTGATAGCGATGAAAGCAATTGCAATTTGAGTTAGTGCGTTATTTTTGCTTAATGTGATCACACAAATAGACCAACTGTAAATAAAATCAACGCGCTACACAAAAATGAATATCTTATGCGTAAATCTTCCACTTTACTAGGCGTTATCTTAAAGACGACAACAGCTGTCTCCGTGCTGCTTGACTGCGGAGCGCTGATCAATGCAGTCTTTGCTCAGCAGAAAAGACCGCCCACAGAAAGTGGGTTAGAAGCGCACGAGAGGCGTTCAATACAACGCGATTTACAAGACAATCAATCAAGTTGCTTGTACCGATTATCCATATCGGATGTGTTAAAAAATAGAACAATCCTAATAATTGTTAATACAATATTTTCTTTTATACACTAAAGTGTTGTCCACACCCTTGGTGATGAACTGTACTCCAACATCTTCAGATGAGAGCTCGCAGCCATAGTCCAAGTAAATATGCAAAATCGAGCAGTAGGCTATAAGATCCGAGCGTCAACAATGCGGCTTTATGTTGCTGAACCCCCACTTTATGTAATGGCTTAGTTGGCGCTTTCAACTTCTCCCCAAGCGCTCTACCCCTCCCCTCTTGCACCCCGATGGCCAAGCCAACACAACCATTCACAAATTATAACAAAACCATACATTTACAAAAAATACACTGAGTATTACGTATTTAAAAAAATAATAAGCAATAGATACATTAAATGGAAAGTGATCCAAAACATGGGAAAAGTAGCCTAGACTGTAATGGCGCTCTAGCAGCAATGCACCAATTGTTCATCAACTCCATGAAATAGAAATTGATGGGATGAGTCTAGGAGCAAGCTTAGCCTAAATAATTGATGTGCAAGAACAGTCTGAGCAAAGAACCTGTACCTAAAACACTGAACTGAAGAACAACACAAACATTATGAAACGCACTAGTAGTTTCAATTGTTTTGTTCTATTTAAATGTAAAGATCGCTTAGCATAAGCTACATTCAGAAAAATACAAACCTCCTTCAGTTGACATGACTGCAGTGTGGATATACTGTGTCTTTGTCTGCTGAGTTTCTCTTGCGCCCGGATGCAGGTTTTCAGGTCAGCGGACAGAAAATGGGAAGACGCGCACTTTTGAGGTGTGGAGTAGGATAAGAAGAAAAGAAAGGAAACTGCGGCTCAATAAAGTCAATTGCACAAACACTTAGAACGCACGAGAGTCCTCTGGTGGTGATGCACAGGCACTGCATTCGGTTATAGGCTATTCAATGCTGCAGCCTCAGTCTATTGAAGTATCCCCCAGGCCGTGAAGAAAAATGTGCCTTCCACTGCCGACGGTATTCTACCGCACTCGAGTAGCCTACTATCAATATGCCCCGAGGAGGCGTGGGAAACTGCGAGAGGAGGAATGCGCTAACAGGTCTCTCCTCCTGTAATGCGGCACGAGGAGGAAAGATATCCCTAGCAACAGAGCAACAAGGGAGAGGTTTCCCGTCTTCACATCTATATAAAAATACAGAGTAAATGTATAGTAAAAAAAACATCTGCAAGTCCCTGGTGGTGGTCTAGGCAGAAAATGCATGCGATATTTTATGCAATAATTTAGCCTCTAGTTTAATAAGCTACATTATTTCACAAAGAATGCCTTAGCCTATATTTGAGTGACTAAGATAATTTAGGGAAATTCTTAATTTCAAATGGGAATTATGATTTCAAGTATTTTTCTAATGGCATGATAGAAAGGTTCATTATGAAGTCAACCCCCCTTTTCTTTTGAATGTTGCCACTTTCCGAGAAAGGAAATAAATCTGACACTATTGAAAAACTGTCTTTGAAAGGTCCCCTCCCTCATCCATCCTGCAGCTAGACCTCCTTTGGCCAAGAATATATCAATAGAGTTACTTTCGTTATAAAATGATAGGCCACAGATTAGCATGCAACAATGGTTCTAAACAATAGGCTACAGCATTGTTGATGTTGCGGCACTTGTTAGGAGGTTGAATGATTTTGTCTACTATTGCCTGCAGAAAGGTGCAACGTCAGCAAAAGGGGTGTGCTGCATAACCATTAGAACTGCGCTACTGGGACGAGACCGTGCCAGTGATTGACAGTGGGAAAAGTTGGAACACAATACACAGTTACCCATGTACATCACTTTATTTCAGTGTGGAAATATTACAATTTAAAATAGTCAGTCAAGTTATAACTTACAAAATCGCTTGTTAATGTGTCTATCACGTATGGCAGGTGTAATTATAGCCTACAATTAAACAACCCTACTGCATCAACCAATTATGTCCTCAAAATACTGTCGCTGTAGATTCATTCATATAGAAAAAAGAGAAAAGCAAAAAAAGATGCCAAGAGAACATATCAGCAGGATGGAATTTAAAAAAGGAGCCTCGTGCTCTGGGAGACGGACATAGTAGCACTCTACAGTCCGATGCTGCCGCCTGGTGGCGAGACTTCACATCACTTGGGACCTGAGAGCAGATAGGTGTCATGATGAGATGTATTGGTTTCATAAATACAAATCATATACACAAATCAGACATTTGATAAAGACCAACATGGAAATGAAAACAATGATAAGTGATTTTTACTTGTCACAGCCCCTGCCTCTGCCTCAGGTACTCCAGCAGGCCTGAGAGATGAACATGGAAAACAGGTAAACCACCACTTGGCCAGTGATTAAAAAGTATATAGTACCAAACCAAGCCATCTAAACCCTAAAACATAGGGGGGGGAATGTATTAAAGATCAAACCGGGTACTGAAGCTTCTAACTGTTAAGAATATTCTAAAAGCTCCTCTCATTAAGAGTCTAGAGATAACACTTTAATAGCCTTACAATGAACTCAGTCAAGGTCTTCTCTGCCACGTTTAATCAAAACTAGCTCTTCTTTGCCCAACTTACCGTGACTTCGGACTTGATTTACATGGGCATTTCCGGCCTGCAGAGAGAGCGAGAGAAATTAGTGTGAAAGAGCTACTATGATGGAAAGCTGATATACTCTTGAGGATAGCTTGAGTTGACACGACTCTCCATCCTAGATGTCAGACACACGCCTGCTAAACTAGCACTGGCATGAAGATACCGCCTGCTAAACTAGCACTGGAATGAAGATACCGCCTGCTAAACTAGCACTGGCATGAAGATACCGCCTGCTAAACTAGCACTGGCATGAAGATACCGCCTGCTAAACTAGCACTGGCATGAAGATACCGCCTGCTAAACTAGCACTGGCATGAAGATACCACCTGCTAAACTAGCACTGGAATGAAGATACCGCCTGCTAAACTAGCACTGGCATGAAGATACCGCCTGCTAAACTAGCACTGGCATGAAGATACCGCCTGCTAAACTAGCACTGGCATGAAGATACCGAAACTAGCACTGGCATGAAGATACCACCTGCTAAACTAGCACTGGAATGAAGATACCGCCTGCTAAACTAGCACTGGAATGAAGATACCGCCTGCTAAACTAGCACTGGAATGAAGATACCACCTGCTAAACTAGCACTGGAATGAAGATACCGCCTGCTAAACTAGCACTGGAATGAAGATACCGCCTGCTAAACTAACACTGGAATGAAGATACTTCAGTAATTGATGTGTATAGAAGTTGGAATTTTACAAGACCCTATCCAGTAAAACATATACAAACTAACTGCTTGATTATTCTAAATGATTATTTGTACAGCTTGGACAGAACACTAAAGACCCAAAGCCTTCTCTTTGCACATGTGCAGTAGCAGGAGGGGGCACTCCCTCTGTCCCCTGTGATATCTATGACTAATGTATGGGCTGATTAATATAATGGATGCCTGGAGTAAGAGTTAGGGTGGGTGGAGGTCTCCAGCTATGCCTGGGATGGGGTGGATGAGGGCAAGGGCAGGAGATGAGGAGGGAGGGGACAAGGCTGCATAGTGTCCAGGCCAGTTTTAGTCAGTGCCCTAGATGTGAAGATGTCTACAGGGTAGAGAGGTGTTGGGTGTCCTGGGGGTTGTGCAAGGCATGTTGGCCTGCATCCCAGCCCCCAGCAAGTAACTGATCCCAGGCTTGTTTATAAGGACTGTACTGGTAAAGAGGGGCTGTCCAATGGCTCAACATGTTGAACAGCGCAGAAATACAATAATTATGGAATGAGATTGGTACAGTAAAATAAACTTATGGGACTAATCTCATTTCAATGGAAGTGTAATACTTCAAATGGTATTTTAAATATAACTGTAGTTGGGCCGACAGACTTACTGACGATGAGGACAATGCCCATGACAAACAGTACCACAGCGAAGATCAGTCCACCGATCCTCAGAGATTCATAGTCTGAAACAGAAATACATTTTTATCCCTACACACTAAGGCCCACTACTGCAGAATATGTGCAAGGCACAGTGTAACTTAAAACATCTTATTCAGTACATACATATGCACTGTACCCTCTTAGGGTGGATACAGCATAGCAAAGCTCTGCAATTATGACACAATCAATCACATTCCTGAGACAATTCAAACATACGTGCCTACTGTATATGCCACGATTGATGAATCCATCAGGTTCACATCTATAGATATCTATATTCTGATTAATATTACTGCCTCAAACATGGAAGGATATTCACTGTAAGAGCTGAATATATCCTATAATGTGTCTGAATGCATAGACCTACTGAAGACAGGATAGAGCAATGAACAGGTTTGATGACAGAATCTCTATTATGGTTGTGATGTGTTTAGAAATGAGACTACAGCAGAGTGGGACGGACTAGAACGGTTTGCCAGTTGAACTCCGGAAGCGTGGCCCGAAGGGTCAATGTTTTCCGACGCTCCTGGAAAAATGGAGGGAAAACACGAGCCCGTCTTGACCTCCCTGATATTCCCTGAGAAGTGTCACGTTTGCCCCCAGTGGAGTTAGTCCATGTTGATCCATCCCCCACTCACCGTAGTGAAACGCAGCGTCATAGTCTGGGAGGGGGAATACATGAAAACCAGATACATTTAGTGAGGGACCGTATTTTGTAGAATGTTATTATTCACAGTTATTCAATCTACATTGAAATTGCAGCTATAGTATTAAAAGGACATTAGACCACTTGTCCCATTGCCAGCCAAAGCAGATTGAAGACAGAGCTGCGCATGAGGCCTGATGGAATGCATTGTAAAGGATCCACTGGGAGACTTCTAAAACATTGTGTCCCTAGTGGGAATTACATCTCCTTTAAAATCACACGCATTCATAGTGGTCCTTTTCAATAGAAACTTACACACCATGTTTGGAGCTAAACTAATTCAAACGTCAACGGGGTTGAGTGTAACTGGAGTGAAAAAGGCAAGTGACCAAAAACTGTGATTTAACTCTTTGCCAACATGCTCTTTAAAGTGAAATACAATTGGTACAATAATGTTCATTTGAAACAACAAGAAACATTTACCTTTTTCATCCATCGTCAATGCTGGAAAACAAAAGACAGAAAGCATTAGTGATTGACAGGCATTAGCTCTGACTGCGTGCTTGGTGTGAACTACGAAGCTTTCAGAACTGGTTTGAGGCTCTGTTGACTTTCAGAACTGTAGTCAAGTGTTCCAGAGGTGTACATTGAATGTCAATAGTGACTACTGTACACATGATAGTAAAGACTGGTTGTAGTGTTCTATGCTTTAAAAAAGTAGTCCACTTGTACTGAAAGTTTAGGAATGGGCATGCATTTACAGATTACACCACTGGGTGATGCAATACACAGTTCATGCTTTTAAATACAATCTGGCAACACTCAGGTGGATCACTCCTCATAACAGTAAAGGAGAAGCAGCTAAATGCAGTGTCCCATAAGCAGCTCTGTTGAAAGCAGTAGAAATGCTAATGCTACAATGACACCACAGAGACACCACAGAGTCCTGATGCATTACTAACAATCCCCACTCTGCAGTCATTTCCTAAGGCCAGTGACCCATGTCAGCTCAGGTAGGTGCTGTAATAAAGCAGACTTCACTGTGTGCGCGCGCACGCAGAGCGAGTAACCGTTTGAGAATCAACCAAATGTCACATCGGTCCTCACAATACCATTAAGAATCTAAATCACATGGATGTCACACTATCTGGATCACCAAACAAATGATTCCTGCTTTGTTTAGTACAGAAGTAATAGAACCACTTCTAGAAAGTTCCAAAGTGTATTACATTAATCACTGCTCAGCTCTCTAACAACGAAATGCTCCTCTGATTGGCTCATCTTATATCTGCTGACATTTAAATTTCCTCTTCTAAAAGGATGTCATAGAATGACAACACGAGTCAGCAGGGCTTTTTATGGTGCAGTAGATAAGCCTAATGTCCGACAAACACTTCCGTTTGGTGTCATTCCTCTCCATTACCAGGGGAACTCATATCCTGCCCAAATCACCCTGTTGACTGTGGAGAAAAACTACTAATGCAGTGCAATCTGCTCAGGAACAAGTCAGCACAACACAACCCAAAGTGCAGTGTAGGACTGCCTAGCACCACATGCTACTACAATATGGGAGGCTTAGCTGCACTTCAAATGACCGATTAGCCTTTTTCTCATGTGAAGGATTTTAGTAATCCTGGCCAGGAAAGCAAAGGCTCTTTCTTACACCAGTCTCAATGAGCCCATTTCAAATGAACTGGATTTAATCATAACTTGAAATCCTTACACAATAGTATTTAAATAAATATAGTTGTGCAATATGTAAGTACAGACAGAGCAAAGCTGGTCATACTCTAGGGCAGGGGTATCAAACTCAATCTATGGAGGGCCTAGTGTCTGCTGGTCTTTGCTTTTTCCTTTCAATTAAAGACCTAGACAACCCGGCGAGGGGAGTTCTTAACTAATTAGAGTTGAGTGAAAACCCAGACACTCCGCCCTCCATGGAGTTCGACACATGTGCTCTATGGCAGAGTTTCCTGACACCCCAATGAGGAGATATTTCAATCAGGTGTGTAGTGCACCAAAATGTGCACCCAGGGGAGACCGCCAGACTGAGTTTGATGAAAAGCTGCTCTAGTGCAACTGACCAGACAATAACAAATATGTCTGTGCATGCTTAGTGCCCATTCCAAAACAGACACCGTGTTTCTCATTCCTTTATGACAACACTGAGGCATCCAATAAAACAAACTTACCTGGCATGTCCCTGCCTATAGATGACCCTGTTAGTATAGACAGACCAGTTCATTCTTTAAATCACTGGCACTCTTAAGACACTACAAACTTTCCTTTATCACATTGCAGTGTCTCCCCTACATGCATTGGCTAACACTGTAAAATATTAAATCAATGATATGCCCCAGGAACACCCCCTTCCTAACTCTGCTGAAAACCACTGCATTGTGAATGACCTTTCCAGTTTCTCTACAGACAGCCATACTCTAGGACAGGGTTTCCCACCCCCCACCAAACATTTCACACTTTTGTTTTAACCCTAAATGGGCACACCTGGTTCGATTAGTCAACTAATCATCAAGCCTTTGACTAATTGAATCAGGTGTGCCCATTTAGGGTTAAAACAAAAGTGTGAAATGTCTGGGGGGTGGGGGCAGCGGGAGAGAGTTGGGAAACCCTGTTCTAGAGTATGGCTGTCTTGAAGCCCCGGACAAAAACACCAAATTCAACTCATCGAGGATTCAATGATTAGTTGACAAGTTGATTCAGGTTTGTTAGTCCAGGGCTACAATAAAAATGTGGACTGTAAAAAACAAGGGGTTTATTCGAGGACTGGAGCTGGGAAACACTGCTCTAGGGCAACTGATAAGCCAACAACAAAGATGGCCATGCATACTGTGTCCATTCCAAGGCAGACAGACTGCATTTCTCATTCCTTTAACACAACTGAGGCATCCAACGCACTGCAAACTTACCTGGCATCTCCCTGCCAAATCCTGACCCTGTTAGTACAGACAGACCAGCTCATTCTTTAATCACCGGCACTCTGAATAAAACATTACACTTCCCTCAACCACACTGTGAACGCTCCTCAGTCACCATTCAAGAGCTGGGGTCAAGTATTTGAGAGAGAAGCTCAAACAAGAAAAAGAGTGAAATGAAAAAGCTCACCCAAAGCAGGAGGAACACAGGAGCAGAATGCCACCAACAGAGAGAGATCCATGTCACCTGGAGACAAAGGGAAACAACCACCAGAAACATGACAAGACAGAAAGCGAATACTTGATTTGAGAACCAAGTTCAATCCCCTGGGGGGACTCAAGTTGATACATGACAATTACATATTTCAAGCATAACGTAATGGAAAGACTTCTGGGCTCATAATGAGGAAACATAACAGGCTTACACAGTTCAATCCTACAGATGAAGAACCATATATGTGACAATTTTTCCATTTGAAGTTATTTTTCCATTATTAATTGTGTGTACCACATTAGGTGTTTTATGGTTGACAAATAATTCACCATACCCATCTCTTCCAACAACAATTGATATTTTTCTGTTATTTCAAAAAATACTTTTGTTATTGCCGTTTAAATTTTTAGAATGTGGAAGAACAGTATATCTCCAATGATGATTTCAGTTTGTGGAAGAACAGTATATCTCCAGTGATGATCTCAGTTTGTGGAAGAACAGTATATCTCCAGTGATGATCTCAGTTTGTGGAAGAACAGTATATCTCCAATGATGATCTCAGTTTGTGGAAGAACAGTATATCTCCAATGATGATTTCAGTTTGTGGAAGAACAGTATATCTCCAGTGATGATCTCAGTTTGTGGAAGAACAGTATATCTCCAGTGATGATTTCAGTTTGTGGAAGAACAGTATATCTCCAGTGATGATTTCAGTTTGTGGAAGAACAGTATATCTCCAGTGATGATTTCAGTTTGTGGAAGAACAGTATATCTCCAATGATGATCTCAGTTTGTGGAAGAACAGTATATCTCCAGTGATGATTTCAGTTTGTGGAAGAACAGTATATCTCCAATGATGATCTCAGTTTGTGGAAGAACAGTATATCTCCAGTGATGATTTCAGTTTGTGGAAGAACAGTATATCTCCAGTGATGATTTCAGTTTGTGGAAGAACAGTATATCTCCAGTGATGATTTCAGTTTGTGGAAGAACAGTATATCTCCAGTGATGATTTCAGTTTGTGGAAGAACAGTATATCTCCAATGATGATCTCAGTTTGTGGAAGAACAGTATATCTCCAGTGATGATTTCAGTTTGTGGAAGAACAGTATATCTCCAGTGATGATTTCAGTTTGTGGAAGAACAGTATATCTCCAGTGATGATTTCAGTTTGTGGAAGAACAGTATATCTCCAGTGATGATCTCAGTTTGTGGAAGAACAGTATATCTCCAATGATGATTTCAGTTTGTGGAAGAACAGTATATCTCCAGTGATGATTTCAGTTTGTGGAAGAACAGTATATCTCCAATGATGATTTCAGTTTGTGGAAGAACAGTATATCTCCAGTGATGATTTCAGTTTGTGGAAGAACAGTATATCTCCAGTGATGATCTCAGTTTGTGGAAGAACAGTATATCTCCAATGATGATTTAAGTTTGTGGAAGAACAGTATATCTCCAGTGATGATTTCAGTTTGTGGAAGAACAGTATATCTCCAGTGATGATTTCAGTTTGTGGAAGAACAGTATATCTCCAGTGATGATCTCAGTTTGTGGAAGAACAGTATATCTCCAGTGATGATCTCAGTTTGTGGAAGAACAGTATATCTCCAATGATGATTTAAGTTTGTGGAATAACAGTATATCTCCAGTGATGATTTCAGTTTGTGGAAGAACAGTATATCTCCAGTGATGATTTCAGTTTGTGGAAGAACAGTATATCTCCAGTGATGATCTCAGTTTGTGGAAGAACAGTATATCTCCAGTGATGATCTCAGTTTGTGGAAGAACAGTATATCTCCAGTGATGATCTCAGTTTGTGGAAGAACAGTATATCTCCAGTGATGATTTCAGTTTGTGGAAGAACAGTATATCTCCAATGATGATTTCAGTTTGTGGAAGAACAGTATATCTCCAGTGATGATTTCAGTTTGTGGAAGAACAGTATATCTCCAGTGATGATTTTAGTTTGTGGAAGAACAGTATATCTCCAGTGATGATTTCAGTTTGTGGAAGAACAGTATATCTCCAGTTATGATCTCAGTTTGTGGAAGAACAGTATATCTCCAGTGATGATTTCAGTTTGTGGAAGAACAGTATATCTCCAGTGATGATTTCAGTTTGTGGAAGAACAGTATATCTCCAGTGATGATTTCAGTTTGTGGAAGAACAGTTTATCTCCAGTGATGATTTCAGTTTGTGGAAGAACAGTATATCTCCAGTGATGATCTCAGTTTGTGGAAGAACAGTATATCTCCAGTGATGATCTCAGTTTGTGGAAGAACAGTATATCTCCAGTGATGATCTCAGTTTGTGGAAGAACAGTATATCTCCAGTGATGATTTCAGTTTGTGGAAGAACAGTATATCTCCAGTGATGATCTCAGTTTGTGGAAGAACAGTATATCTCCAGTGATGATCTCAGTTTGTGGAAGAACAGTATATCTCCAGTGATGATCTCAGTTTGTGGAAGAACAGTATATCTCCAGTGATGATCTCAGTTTGTGGAAGAACAGTATATCTCCAGTGATGATCTCAGTTTGTGGAAGAACAGTATATGTGACATTTTGCATGACTCTTGTAAGATGTCCTTTTTTAAACACCTGATATGTTTTAAGTACTTTCAAGTACAGATGCCCTTCATGTAAATAACCTAAATGCAATATATAGTTAATTCATTTGTATGGAGGTTCATTTAAAGGTGGTCTATCAACTTTAGATGACTTTTCTTAAAAGTTGAGTCATGAAATATTAGTCTCATTTAAAAGCCATTTAAAAGCCCTCAATGTGAACATACCATAGAATAACTACAAAAATAGAATACAATTAAATTAATTAAATCAAAACCAGCACAACTTGTACATATCAAATATGGATCAATGTGATGTGCCAATATGCATGTCCATTATGCAGGTTCCTAAGGTCAATATTACAAAACATTCAGAAAACCATTCTCTTTGCGTTTAACACTATGATCAGCAATTCAGTTTTGAATTGCGTTAAACCCATGCTAAAGGCAAGAAATGTCCTTCTGTACTGAGGTGACAGCAGTACATAAGTATTAACTGCTTAGAGTTCATGCTAAATGTGGTGACAGAGAGACGTACTGTATATTGTAATGAATAAAACAAGGGAATCAAGATCAAATGAATACCCACATACTGTATGTCATATCATTTTGTTATTCTGCCAACAGCATCTGTCACTGACTTATTTGTTTTTAATTCATTCAGATTAAAAAAGGTTCAAATGATCACACACAAAATAATTCTCAACAGAACACATTGTACATAACATTTTCTACACTAGGAACATCTTAAAATTAAATTAATTCAATATATTGTGCTGGTTCAAATCATACACAAATTGACTCACATAGAAAACACATTTAATTTCCTACAATAGGGGTGACAGGTCTTCTGAAATGTATTCAGATTCAACATACTACACAGGTTCAGGGGATCATAAACTCACAGAAAAAAACCCGTTAATTATGTAGCTTGGTTTAACAACAAATGATTCACTCTGCAGTGATTTATAAAAAGAGCGTGCAGCAGCTGGCAAGTAGTTGAGCAGGTCATCAGATCTTGGTACTTGTTTTTTTGATGGGCAGAGGACTCTCATATGCTCTAGGGTAGTGGCTTGCAAAATAGGGAGGTTGAGGTGTAGCTCCTTGTTTTGGTTTGGAGATCAGCCACGATTTCAATCCCTCAAATAGACTGTGGCTCTGTCTGGCGTACAGATTCCAAGGATCCTCAACTGAAATTAGAACAGAAACATTTTAAGTTCCTGACATCAATAAACAACTTTCACAGTCAAGCATTAGGATATTTTATTGTTAGAACAACATGTTGCATGATGATGGGATGTTGGTAAACTATTCTCTGTGCAATACCTGTGACTTTTAACCACCTCACTGAGGTGATCTGTAGTCCAGCTGGTCGCTTGAGGACAGAATCTGGGAGGTGCCTGAAGTCTTCACATTGCATCCTCATCGCCTTGAATGGTTTTGCTAGTTGTGCATCAAGTATCATCTTTGAAACATCATCAGGTGTATGAAGGACTGACACCTTGCGCCTCTTCTCGATGGTGGCAAAAGATCCATCACAAGGAAGAAAAGAATGACCAGAGACCATGAACTTCTGCTCAACTTGGGTAAAGTAACCCATTGAGACGAGCATCGACATCAGATTGAGGATCCGCCAGTTGTTATTCTGCCCACAGCATCTGTCACTGAAGATGATCAACTTGCGCACCTCTGGTTTGGTGAGTGGCGTAAATTCTGTCTTCACCCACTTCAATATGCAGCTTGCCACCTCAATGGACCCCTGGTGTGCAATCCCTGTAGGATACAGTGTAACGTTACATATAACTAGCTAGCTACTGTAGCCATGTCGAATCATCCGGTGGATGGAGAAAAAGTAGCTAGCTATGTTTCTTCTATAGTTACAAATTAGACAACCCAGAACATACATGTTAGTTACTATACTCTATAGCTAGCTAGCTTGATTGTTTGATATACGGTTCATCCACATACCTCTTTTGGACAGCTTTTCCCAGTTTTTTCTTGACCCTTACGATTTGTATAGGGTTTTCCCGCATCCCGTAAGATCTCCCTTTGCTTGTCTTTCCATTCTTTTAGTTTTGTTTTACGTTTCTTTCCCACATTTCGGCGATTTTCATCAGCAACAGAAAGGTTGTGCGCTTGTCCGTCCATTCTGAGTGGTGCACATAAACAGTTATTCCACGAGAGCCTATCTTTAAATTTAAAATGATTGTTAATTCGAGCGTGGAAAGCTTGTGAAACCGGTTCACTATTAAAAAAGGGTGTCCAATAATGATTTTTCATGTATATCTCTTTTTGTACATTTTTTAAATGTCACATATATGGTTCTTCGTCTGTAGGATTCAGTTGTCCTGGCCAGAGGAGTGTTGAAGTTCTCCCACCACCAGTGTCTGACAGGTCTGGTTGTGGGAGAAATAGGTGCAGATCCCAGTGGTTTAACATCAGCCTTGTTACTGAACACATACAGCTTTGTATCTGAGGGGACCAGCAGAGCTAGTCACAACACCCTGCAACTTTAACACTTCACTATCAAAGAAAGCACTGTTCTTGAAATCACGCCAATCTCTCTCAAGAAATGAAACTACAGGGGAAAGGTACATCTATAGAATTATTCTTGACTTCACATTCCTTGTTTGTGCCCCTGACCGTGGGGAGGAATTAAACATTGAGGTGACGCGTTCAAATAACCCCAACATCTTGTGATCTTATAGCTGACCTGCTATGGAGGCCATGGTCTGTTGCTGCTAGACGTAAACAGTTCTCCCATGATCTCTTTATGTTTTTAGCTCCTGACTCGGGGTAAGGGAAGAGGGGGCTATTTCAGTCTCTGCACCGTAGAACATGGGTGTCCTGTCCTGACAGTATTGGGGTGCAGGGAGGAGAGACCCGGGTTGAGTTGCACTTGATATTTGGTCAGTGGGTTAAAGACATACAGTGCCTTCAGAAAGTATTTACACAACTTTACTTTTTCTGCATTTTGTTTAGTTACAAAGTGGGGTTCACATTTATTTAATTGTAATGTGTTGTCAACGATCTACACAAAATACTATGTAATGTCAAAGTGGAAGACAAATTATAACATTTGTAAAAAAATAGTGAAATAAATTACTATTATATCTATATTAGGTAAGTATTCAACCCCCTAACTCAATAAATGTTAGAATCACCATTCGCAGCAATTACAGCTGAGTGTCTTTCTCAGTACATATCTAAGAGTTTTCTGCATCTGGATTGTACATTTGCCCAATATTATTTTCAAAATTCTTCAAGCTCTGTCCAATTGGTTGTTGGTTATGGCTAGACAACCATTTTCAGGTCTTGCTATAGATTTTCAAGTAGATTTAAGTCAAAACTGTAACTTGGCCACTCAGGAACATATACTTTCTTCTAGGTAAGCAACTCCAGCGTAGATTTGGCCTTGTGTTTTAGGTTACTGTTTTGCTGAAAGCTGAATTCATCTCCCAGTGTCTGGTGTAAAGCAGACAACCAGGTTTCCACTAGAATTTTGCCTGTGCTTAGCTCCATTCCATTTATTTTTTATCCTTTAAAGCTCCCTAGTCCTAAACGATTATAAGCATACCCATAACATGATACAGCCACCACTATGCTTGAAAATGTGGAGAGTGGTACTCAGTAATGTGCTGTATTGGATTTGCCCCAAACATAACATGTTGTATTCATGTCAAAAGTGAAATGCTTTGCCATATTCTTTGCTGTATTACTTTAGTGCCTTTAGTTGCAAACAGGATGCATGTTTTGGAATATATTTATTCTGTACAGGCTTCCTTCTTTTCACTGTCAATTAGGTTAATATTGTGGAATAACCACAATGACTTTGATCCATCCCCAGTTCTCTCCTACTGTATCACAGCCATTAAGCTCTGTAACTGTTTTAAAGTCACTACTGGCCTCATGGTGAAATCCCTGAGCGGTTTCCTTCCGGAGTTGGAACGACGCCTGTATCTTTGTAGTGACTGGGTGTATTGATACACCATCCAAAGTGTAATAAATAACTTCACCATGCTCAAAGGGATATTCATCGTCCGCTTTTTAAATTTTTTATAAATGTTTTGACCCATCTACCAATAGATGCCCTTCTTTGCGAGGCATTGGAAAACTTCCCTGGTCTTTGTGGTTGAATCTGTGTTTGATATTCACTCCCAGCGACTGAGGGACCTTACAGATAATTGTATGTGTGGGTTAGAGAGATGAGGTTGACATTAAAAAAATCATGTTAAACACTATTATTACACACGGAGTGAGTCCATGCAACTTGTTAAGCACATTTTACACTCCTGAACTTATTTAGGCTTGCCATAACAAAGCAGTTGAATAATTATTGACTCAAGACATTTCCGCTTTTCATCTTTTATTAATTTGTATTATTATTTTTTTAGAAAAACATAATTCCACTTTGACATTATATCATTAGATCTAAGTTTCATCCAATTGAAATGCAGGCTGTAACAACAACATTTGGAAAATGTCAAGGGGTGTGAATACTTTTTGAAGGCACTGTAAATCAGCTGGGGGTTTTTTCTCAGCTGGAATGTGCAGTCACTGCTCACGACGGTATGCCGCATACCGCTACAGTTTGTTTTTCACACATAGGCCATTCTTTCTACAGATGTTCTTCCAAGCCCTTCTAGATTTTCACATCAAGTGTTAACTGGCCGTGGCTCTTAAACCCAAACTCCCACACTGGAGTTTTGTTTGTGGAGGCATTGGCACCCTCGGCAGAAAGTGTCCTGAGTTTTGTTACAGACAGCAGATAAGCCTAAATGTTTCTTTAAACAAAATCTTGTTTGTTGGAGTGCTGCAGAAAAATGTACTCACCTGACACTAATCTCTAGGGAACTGTGAGCATATTTGATTCATGTGCAGAACATGATTGTGGGATTTTGGAAGAATTGAACGGTGTACATACAAATTAGCCATATTATATATCTAATTATGTATTCATTGCATCACCTGTCAGATTAAGTCACTGTCCTCGGGACTTCTGTACAACTGAAATATGATAATTAAGAACTACTCCGGCAGCAGATGAGGTTTCAGAACTCATGCTATACATTATGTAGATTTCCGTATGAAGAAATACCATACTGTAATGGGCATCAGATAGCCGTCACTGTAGTTAACATAATAATTTGACATAGCCATTAAAACGATTAGCCCCAATGACTCTGATCAGACCCCATCTTTTGGCACAGACCCTATCCTGTTCCATCCCTAGCCCAAGGCATAGAAAAGCTGTTCCATACGGCGACTATAACTATTCATACTTATGGTCTCTGAGTTGGAGCAGTATGGCATGGTTTAGAGAGATACAGGGATTTAAACTCTCAAACCAGGGCTTAAGAACAGGACTAACAACAAAGGACTGCCAATCAATATCTTAATCTGCCAAATGCTGCAAGAGTTATAGCAAAGGCCAATAATCGTGTTTGTTACAGCATTCTACTTTAAAAGAAGACTAGGTTCACCCTCAAGTAAACAAAGTTTAAACTAAGTTATTCTTAGAAAATACTTTTAACCTCAGTCATGGTTTTCATCTAGCCCATTAGGCTACAGATAGCTACTTCTCATGCCTAGAGAGTTGTGAGGTTATTGCACTTTGCCTGAACTGAAAAGGACAAATACAAAGTAAGAAGTAGACCTACCTACTACAACCACTGAAACTGTTAAGCCAGTCAGTTTTGAAAAGTTATGGTACAGCAGGCCTACGCCAACTGGTGGCCTGCGACTGAATTTGGCTCGCGGGTGATTTTATTTGACCACCCAAGTTTTCTAAGCAAAAAAAATAAGTATTTAAAATTAGTTTTATTGGACATAAAATACTGTAAAAACTCAAGCAAATCAGCTCCAAGTGATTTTAATTTTGTAAATCTCATCCAAAGTATTCCCACGCATAATGAAGAGATATGTGACCATATACAAATTTAAGCAAGGTTAGAAATGATGTTTTACTCAAATATTATACACTACATGACCAAAGGTATGTGGACACCTGCTCGTTGAACATCTCAGTCCAAAATCATGGGCATTAATATGGAGTTGGCTCCCCCTTTGCTGCTATAACAGCCTCCACTCTTCTGGGAAGGCTTTCCACTAAATGTTGGAACATTGCTGCTGGGACTTGCTTCTACTCAGCCACAAAAGCATTAGTGAGGTCAGGCATTGATTTTGGGCAATTAGACGTGGCTCGCAGTCAGAGTTTCAATTCATCCCAAGGGTGTTCGATGGGGTTGAGGTCAGGGTTCTGTGCAGGCCAGTCAAGTTCTTCCACACTGATCTCGACAAACAATTTCTGTATGGACTTCACTTTGTGCATGGGGGCATTGTCATGCTGAAACAGGAAAGAGCATTCCCCAAACTGTTGCCACAAAGGAAGCACAGAATGGAAAGACCTGTGTGTTGTTCTTGTTAATACAGACAGAGAAGAGCTCCAACTTCTTAATCATAACCTCAATTTTGTCCCGCATATTGAATATAGTTGTGGAGAGTCCCTGTAATCCTAGATTCAGATCATACAGATGAGAAAAAATATCACCCAGATAGGCCAGTCGTGTGAGAAACTCTGTCATCATGCAAGCGGTCAGACAAGAGATAATTATGGTCAGCAAAGAGAACTTTAAGCTTGTGTCAATACTTTGCCCCTTGATAACCAGCACACTTCTGTATGTTGTAAAAGTGTTACATGGTCGCTGCCCATATCATTGCATAGTGCAGATAATGCACAAGAGTTCAGGGGCCTTGCTTTAACAAAGTTAACCATTTTCACTGTAGTGTGCAAAACGTATTTCAAGCTGTCAGGCATTTCTTGGCAGCAAGAGCCTCTCGGTGGATGCTGCAGTGTACCCAAGTGGCGTTGAGAGCAACTGCTTGCATGCGCATTACCACTCCACTATGTCTCCCTGTCATGGCTTTTTCACCATCAGTACAGATACCAACACATCTTGACCACCAAAGACCATTTGATGTCACAAATCTGTCCAATACTTAAAAAATATCCTCTCGTGTTGCCCTGGTTTCCAGTGATTTGCAGAAGAGGATATCTTCCTTAATTGACCCCCCATAAATGTAATAGACAAATACCAAAAGATGTGCCAGGTCCGCCACGTCTGTTGACTCATACAGCAGTAACGCGGACACTGCCGCAGATATGGCTTGTATGTGAAGCAGTAATTGTTTTAAAACATCTCCTGCCATGTCACTGATGCGTTGTGAAACAGTGCTGTTTGATGAAGCAATTGTCTGTATAGTTTTTTGGGCCTTTCCCCCCAGCATTGTCCCAGCCATATCAGCAGCAGCAGGAAGAATTAAGTCCTCCACGATAGTATGGGGCTTGCCTGTCCTAGCCACTCAGTAGCTCACCATATACAACGCTTCTAGACCCTTCTTATTAATGGTATCTGTTGCTTTTATACATGTCTTACTACTCAAAAGTTGTGTTAATTCTCCCTCAAAAAACTCCCATGGCTTATTTTTCAAATTGGCATATTTTGTTTCTAAATGCCTGTTTCGTCGAGTTGTGAGATAAAAGTACTAACACACTGTGGCCGAGGAAAGGCACTACTCAATATAAGTGAACCCCATATAAGTGAACCCCAAATCAATGTAGTTCTCATCATATTTAATATTTGCGCCTCTTGATAGTCCAATGTCCCTGTCTGTTGTTCGGTACTTTCCCGGGCTGCATCAGATTCACAACTGTCAGTGTCCATGGTAGCTGGGTTAACAACAAATGTAGAATTACTGATGTTATCATTGGATGTGCTCGTGGAAGCAGGACAACTTGTGTCATCGACAGGTGCAGTACTGCTGGTAGTAGCAGTACTACCAATAGAGCTGGTATGTGTCTCTATGGACGAGGCCTTACTTTTTTAAAACATGTATCCATTTTTGAGCAAACGGAATGAGCAGCAGCTGCGTTTGGCTACATACGGACCGTTAGTGGAATTCCCACAAGAGAGTAACGGTTAACGTGATTGGATGTTAATTATTTGACTAGGCTAGCTGTATTTGAAATTGTGTTGTTATTCTGCTGAACACTAGATAGTTTCATTTTATTTTTGGTAGTGAAGGCTAAGAGGCTACTCAGGCGAGAAAAAACCTCACCAAAATGTATAGCCCGTTGGAAATTATAAATGGACTGTTTGAATATGTGAAGATTTTTTAAATGTTTTTATTTGCATACCACCCCAACAGATCCACAGATGACGCAATCTCAATTGTACTCCACACTGCCCTTTCTCACCTGGACAAAAGGAACACCTATGTGGAAATGCTGTTCATTGACTACAGCTCAGCATT
The DNA here is from genome assembly GCF_018296145.1 of Oncorhynchus tshawytscha. Taxonomy (NCBI): domain Eukaryota; kingdom Metazoa; phylum Chordata; class Actinopteri; order Salmoniformes; family Salmonidae; genus Oncorhynchus; species Oncorhynchus tshawytscha. The sequence goes on from NC_056451.1 coordinate 21,016,160, forward strand.
CAACACCATAGTGCCCACAAAGCTCATCACTAAGCTAAGGACCCTGGGACTAAACACCTCCCTCTGCAACTGGATCCTGGACTACAAGTCTGCCACGCTGATTCTCAACACTGGGGCCTCTCACGGGTGCGTGCTTAGTCCCCTTCTGTACGCCCTGTTCAAACACATCACCAAGTTTGCTGACGACACAACAGTAGTAGGTCTGATCGCCGACAACGATGAGACAGCCTATAGGGAGGAGGTCAGAAACCTGGCTGTGTGGTGCCAGGACAACAACCTCTCCCTCACTGTGAGCAAAACAAAGGAGCTGATTGTGGACTACAGAAAAAGGCTGGCCGAACAGGCCCCCATTAACATTGACGGGGCTGTAGTGGAGCGGGTGGAGAGCTTCAAGTTCAAGATCTGGTGTAAAAAAAACACACCAAGACAGTTGTGAAGAGGGCACGACAACACCTGTTCCCCCCTCAGGAGACTGAAAAGATTTGGCATGGGTCCCCAGATCCTCAAAAAGTTCTACAGCTGCACCATCGAGAGCATCCTGACCGGTTGCATCACCGCCTGGTGCGGCAACTGCTTGGCATCTGACCGTAAGGCAAAGCTTCCTGCCATCCAGGACCTATATACCAGGCAGTGTGAGAGGAAAGACCAAAAAAATGGTCAAAGACTCCAGTGACCCAATTCATAAACATTTCTTTCTGCTACCGCATGGCAAGCGGTACCGGAGCGCCAAGTCTAGGACCACAAGGCTCCTTAACAGCTTCTACCCCCAAGCCATAAGACTGCTGAACAATTAATCAAATGGCCACCCGAACTATTTACATTTGACACCCCCTCCATTTGTTTTTACACTGCTGCTACTCGCTGTAATTATCTATGCATAGTCACTTCACCCCTACATACATGTACAAATTACCTCGACTAACCTGTACATTGAATCGGCACCAGTATTCCCTCTATATAGCCTCGTTATTGTTATTTTATTGTGTTCGTTTTGTATTAATTTTTACTTTATTTGGTAATACTTTAACTCTTTCTTGAACTGCACTGCTGTAAGGGCTTCTAAGTAAGCATTTCACCATAAGTTGAAATAAATGTGAATTTATATTTTGATGTGTGTATTTTCTGTAATTTCTGTAATTCAGGACTCATCTGTAAAATATACCTTGGTCTCAGTAGGACTCCCTGATAAAATAAAGGTGAAATAAATAGATACAAAATATATGGTCACGTGCTCTCAAAGATATTTAGAAATCGTTTAAATGTAATGATATAGGGAACTTTCTATAGACTAAATGTTCTTAAACCAACGTTAAACATGGCTTACTTGCAAGGCTATTTACATAAATGTAGCAAATTATACAAACTTTAAAGCTATGCGCACAGGTCAAAAACAGTTTTGTTCCCTAAAGCACATGTTAGTTGTTCACATGTTTTGACGGGGAAAATTGCCTTTTGGTAAAAGATTTATGGCAAATTAAAACAAATTACCTGTCAGAAGTCCAATTAATGGAAAATAGGTGACTGTGGAGATTAGATGAATAATAAAAACGCTTAGGTCGCTGCCTTGCCTCCGCTCCTTCAGAAACAATGTTTCTAGTGTTCTAATTTATCGACACAAAAAGTCCGCTTTTGCAAAACTGATAAAACACGATTTAATGAGCGTACTTAATGTAGGGAAATTAATGAAAATCTGGTCCTGAAATGTTTCTCCTGAAACATCCAGCAAAGTTTTCGTAGTCGGATATATTTTAGCGTCTGGCGAGGGAAAGAAGGGGGAGGGGGTTAGGGGTTGGTCTGAGAAGAAATGCAACCTGCCCTCCAGAATTACCCTGCTACTGAGGGGTAAACAACCTTACCACCAACTCTATTTTGATGTTTGTTTTTTTACCACCATTTTCACATTTTCGGACAATTTGTTGTACACCGCGTTCAGTTTAGGGTGTGCACCATCCTAAAACGAAAATACATGTTATAACGCTTGCTTGTTCTGCCCACTACGATTAATTTGCTCCCATTGGAAACGAGAGTCTGTGGTCTATCTTGGGTTAGGTATACAAATCTTTGATGATGCTTTATGTACAACTACGAGCCGGTCCATGGGGGACACGAGTGTATTACCGGGAAGGCACGTCAATCCTAGACAATAGTGCAGATATAGCGCCCACTATCGGCTGTTTGGGCTACCCTGAATCGGTTTTAGTCTGTTTAGTAAAATAAAAAATGGGTGCAGTTATTTGGCATTTTGAGACTATTTTCCATATAATTATTTCACAGTTCAAAACAAGTTTAGCACTGTATGTTAGGTCTGAGTGAGGTAACATTCAGTGGGAGTCAAATTATTTCCTAAGCATGCAGAAAGTGGGGTATGGTCTTATCTATCTCTAAGGTTGGCCCAGCAGTTGTAAGGTTTGCCCAGCAGTTGTAAGGTTTGCCCAGCAGCTGTAAGGTTGGCCCAGTAGTTTCGAACGGAGGCAACAGAACAGAGTCAGTTCCAGGTTAGTGGGAATTAGGCTAGAACAAAACAATAAAATTACAAACCTTGGAAAGAAAACAAAAGGCTACGCTTGGTTATAGGTTATGCCAACTTGGCTTGGGCCCTAGAAAGTTAGCTACATGCTATCCCACACATCAAGACTTTTCCATGTAGGCCTACTGCCGTGAGTAGCCTGCCTAGCCCTCGAGTCATTGAGTAATAGCCTCAAGTGAATGTTGAACTAGAGGCGAAAGTTCCGCATCCAGTTCAACATACACTCAAGGGCTCACCATGGCGGGGCTGTCCAGGTGAGCTATACATTCAACTTCTGCATAAAGTTCAACATCCACTCAAGGGCTCCCCCTTGCGGGCTATACAGTCTATCTTGGAGCCCTCGAGTGGATGTTGAGCGGGATTCAAGGATGACTCCGTCAGGGAGAGCCACTGCTCAACTGGATGCGGAAGTGTAACCAGATCTCGACAGATTCTGTGGTGGTTTGCATTTTGCCTGTACATTTCATAATATAATTTTTTTCTAAAATGCTTATATGTTGTTTCAGACTGTTTTTAAGACATTCATTAAGATTAAACTTGACTCTTATTGTTGCAAACAATTATTTTGTATGTAGCAGTAAAGCTAGCTAGCATCCTAGCTATCAATCATAATGGGTTTGGTTAGCTAGCTAACTAGTGTCGTCAACCAGATTAGAATCTGAATTCAAATTATTTTGAGTGTAATGCAGTTTGGTGACACTAACCACATTTCCATCCAGTTATGGGAGTAAAGTCATACCTTATTAAAATAAATCATGACAGCTGTCATGGAAACAGGAAGTTTCGGTACAATTTTACAAATGCCGACATAATTTGTTGGTTTGACATGGTGGGATCTGTTTGTGTCAATAAACTTAATTATGCGAGAAATTATGGTGGAAACGCCTTTATGTGCAAATATTGAAAGAATAATCATCATTGAAGTAAATTTGGAGTCGTGACGACATGGTGTGTGGTCCTCCCACTACGACTCTGGAAAGCATTACTTTATTAGGCTACAGATTAAATAAATGCTGAACTTCACAGGGTGGTGAAAGTGCACAGTATGAACTTTTATGCTCCTTCCCAATAAATGTTGAGGGGTCTTATTCTGGTGACATGATGATTGATGCTTGACTGTCGTTTGACAAATAACAATATTCTTGCTCTTATCCACAATAATCTCATCATGTAGACTAACCTACCCGCACTGTATCTGCAAGCTGTTGGCTAGAGTGTACATGCCAAGAGTAAGCACATGCAACAGTTTGTGACAAAACTATAGGTAGAGTTGAAAATGCAATGGAAACACATTGAACATTCAATTTTTATTTGGTACATGAAAACTAAAAAGTGTGTGCACTGTGTCATCACACACTGACTTTTATCCTCAACATGTCAGTTTGCTGGAAACATACCACTGGTGGGAAAATGTGCACATTTTCTTTGAGGATTTTAGAATATTCCCATAAATCTGTTGCCAGGTTTTAGATGGAAACCTAGCTAGTGTCTGACTTTTGGCTGTCACAGATGCACCTCTCCAACTTCTCACTTGCCGACTTTCATCGACAGTTGGCTTCGTTAGGCTTACTAATTGAACACACACCTTTTCTATCTATTCCTTCCATAGAGATAGATAGGGAACTCATTTTTGTATCTGTGCCATTATAGCATTTGTGACAGCATGGGCAGCGCCATTGAGCAGTCAACTGTCTTCTTCACGTTCGACTGATCCCTCCTGATGTCCCGGTTGGACATAATAATGGTGCCGAAGGAGATGGCTACCGTTTTATGATCACGTAACCAATTGTGCACTGTGTATGTTTTCTTTGCATTATTTGTAACGTATTTTGTACATAATGTTTCTGCCACCGTATCTTATGACTGAAAAGAGCTTCTTGATATCAGGGCAGCGATTACTCACCCGTACTGGAGGAATTCTTCTTCTTCAACGAGTTGGACGGGAAGGATTTACGCCAGACATCCGACAAGGCCCTCCTCCCTGTCATTGGCAGGAGGAAAAGACAAAGTTATTGTGGATGACGGTCCGTATGCCTTGTAAGGATCCGTCGCCGAGAGGGTAATCTACTTTTGCCATCGGTCCTATTAGCCAATGTACAATCAATCGATAATACAATAGATGAACTACGAGCAAGTATATCCTACCAACGGGACATTAAAAACTGTAATATCTTATGTTTCACCGAGTCATGGCTGAACAACGACATGATTAACATACAGATGGCGGGTTTTAAGATTTTTTCAGTAGGATAGAACAGCGGCCTCTAGTAAGACAAGGGGCGGTGGCCTATGCCTATTTGTAAACAACAGCTGGTGCACGGTTTTTCAAGGTTTTGCTCGCCTGAGTTAGAGTATCTCATGATAAGCTGTAGACCACACTATTTACCAAGAGAGTTTACATAAATATTTTTCGTAGCTGTCTATATACCACCACAGACCAATTCTGGTTTTAATGCAGGGAAGCTCAAATCAGTTTTACCTAATTTCTATCAGCATGTTAAATGTGCAATCAGAGGAGAAAAAAAAACTCCTTTACTTCACACACAGAGACGCGTACAAAGCTCTCCCTCACCCTCCATTTGGCAAATCTGACCACAATTCTATCCTCCTGATTCCTGCTTACAAGCAAAAACTAAAGCAGGAAGCACCAGTGACTCGGTCAATAAGAAAGTGGTCAGGTGAAGCAGATGCTAAGCTACAGGAATAACTTTCTAGCACAGACTGGAATATGTTCTGGGATTCTTCCAATGTCATTAAGGAGTACACCACATCAGTCACTGGCTTCATCAATAAGTACATTGATGATGTCATTCCCACAGTGACCGTACTTCCCTCCCCTAACCAGAAGCCATGGATAACAGGCAACAACCGCACGGAGCTAAAGGGAAGAGCTGCCGCTTTTAAGGAGCGGGACTCTAACCTGGAAGCTTATAATAAATCCCGCTCTGCCTTCCGACGAACCATCAAACAGGCAAAGCATCAATACAGGGCTAAGATTGAATCGTACTACACCGGCTCCGACGCTCGTCGGATGTGGCAGAGCTCGCAAACTATTACAGACTACAAAGGGACGCACAGCCACGAGCTGCCCAGTGACACAAACCTACCAAACGAGCTAAATTACTTATATGCTCGCTTTGAGGCAAATAACACTTAAACATGCATGAGAGCACCAGCTGTTCCAGATGACTGTGTGATCACACTCTCCGTAGCTGATGTGAGTAAGACATTTAAATAGGTCAACATTCACAAGGCTGCAGGGCCAGACGGATTACCAGGACGTGTACTCCGAGCATGCGCTGACCAACTGGCAAGTGTCTTCACTGACATTTTCAATCTATCCCTGACTCGAGTCTGTAATACCAATATTTTTCAATATACCCATATTTTTCAAGCAGACCACCTTGTTCCGCAAGGTGTTCATTTTGTATATCAACAACATTGGGGATCTTATTGAAACAGCGGATGTTCATTTTTATGCAGATGATACTGTTCTTTATTCAAGTGGTATTAGTTTATCTTTAGCTTTTGAAAATGCTCAAAGAGCATTTAACATCATACTGTTAAGGTTTTCTTGTGTCGAAAGAGAGGAGGACCAAAATGCTGCGTGGTTATCTTCATACATTTTTAACAAAGATAATGACAATACAAAACAATAAACGTAAAAAACCTAAACAGCCTTATCTGGTGCAAACAGAGACAGGAACAATCACCCACGAAACACTCAAAGAATATGGCTGCCTAAATATGGTTCCCAATCAGAGACAACTATAAACTCTTGCCTCTGATTGAGAACCACTCCAGGCAACCATAGACTTTTCTAGACAACCCCACTAACCACAATCCCATAACCTACAAAAAAAACCAGTAGCATGCCGTGGTTCTGGGGCCTGGGCCTTCAGTGAAGTCCTACACAGTCCCACCCAAATTAATCCACCTCTTATTACCATCATTATGATGCCATGGCCCTAGACACTATACATTTAGACAGAAACGCAGTATAACCAGGCGTTGCGTCACCTTGAAATTGACATTTTTATTCAGAGAATTGCAGGGGAAGAGTACAATACCTTTTCATTGTGCAGCTTCGTTGCCCTGCGCGCTTGTTTGTTGAGCTGTAGATCCACTCGGGTGTCCCCAAAAGTTTTCAAAAGCACCATTGCTTGTAAGTGCCCAGCCGTACTTTGGTGTCTCGTTGCTGCCTTGGTTAGACAACTCAGGTTTGCAAAGCCAGTGTGGCTCCAAACACCAAATCGATCACTTGCAAATAATAGGCATTCCCAGCAGTACAGTTTGCAGTGCTTCTCGGAGCCTGTGAGTCATTGATAGCGCCCATAGTTGAAAGTGGCGAACGAAACCCTTTCCCGCCCGCTTTGTAGCATCGGAGTCTACCTCTCCTGACAATGTCTAACTTTTCTTGAAAAGTTTGTCTTGAGAATGGCATTATAATTATATCCTCGACCAAATCGATATCTTCTCCTTCCGCCATTGTGGGTTGAAAAAACAGCTTAGTAGTACGCAAATTAATTCGTTGATCAATTTCAGTTTCCTAGTTCTGAGACCTGCCCATATAGGACCTGCCTCTAAATATTGGTAATCCAATCAAAAGACGTGCATGCACTACGCCTGCTAGCTGGCTCCTGTGTAACACTGGAGCCAGCCAGCAGGCCTACAATAGCCAACTCTAAAGCTGATTGGTTGACACTAAATTTTAATTTCCATTCACTTTAAGCTACAAATCAAATCAAATCAAATTTTATTTGTCACATACACATGGTTAGCAGATGTTAATGCGAGTGTAGCGAAATGCTTGTGCTTCTAGTTCCGACAATGCAATAATAACCAACAAGTCATCTAACTAACAATTCCAAAACTACTGTCTTATACACAGTGTAAGGGGATAAAGAATATGTACATAAGGATATATGAATGAGTGATGGTACAGAGCAGCATAGGCAAGATACAGTAGATGGTATCGAGTACAGTATATACATATGAGATGAGTATGAAAACAAAGTGGCATAGTTAAAGTGGCTAGTGATACATGTATTACATAAGGATGCAGTCGATGATATAGAGTACAGTATGTACGTATGCATATGAGATGAATAATGTAGGGTAAGTAACATTATATAGGGTAGCATTGTTTAAAGTGGCTAGTGATATATTTACATCATTTCCCATCAATTCCCATTATTAAAGTGGCTGGAGTTGAGTCAGTGTCAGTGTCAGTGTGTTGGCAGCAGCCACTCAATGTTAGTGGTGGCTGTTTAACAGTCTGATGGCCTTGAGATAGAAGCTGTTTTCAGTCTCTCGGTCCCAGCTTTGATGCACCTGTACTGACCTCGCCTTCTGAATGATAGCGGGATGAACAGGCAGTGGCTCAGGTGGTTGATGTCCTTGATGATCTTTATGGCCTTCCTGTAACATCGGGTGGTGTAGGTGTCCTGGAGGGCAGGTAGTTTGCCCCCGGGTGATGCGTTGTGCAGACCTCACTACCCTCTGGAGAGCCTTACGGTTGAGGGCGGAGCAGTTGCCGTACCAGGCGGTGATACAGCCCGCCAGGATGCTCTCGATTGTGCATCTGTAGAAGTTTGTGAGTGCTTTTGGTGACAAGCCAAATTTCTTCAGCCTCCTGAGGTTGAAGAGGCGCTGCTGCGCCTTCTTCACGATGCTGTCTGTGTGAGTGGACCAATTCAGTTTGTCTGTGATGTGTATGCCGAGGAACTTAAAACTTGCTACCCTCTCCACTACTGTTCCATCGATGTGGATAGGGGGTGTTCCCTCTGCTGTTTCCTGAAGACCACAATCATCTCCTTAGTTTTGTTGACGTTGAGTGTGAGGTTATTTTCCTGACACCACACTCCGAGGGCCCTCACCTCCTCCCTTTAGGCCGTCTCGTCGTTGTTGGTAATCAAGCCTACCACTGTTGTGTCGTCCGCAAACTTGATGATTGAGTTGGAGGCGTGCGTGGCCACGCAGTCGTGGGTGAACAGGGAGTACAGGAGAGGGCTCAGAACGCACCCTTGTGGGGCCCCAGTGTTGAGGATCAGCGGGGAGGAGATGTTGTTGCCTACCCTCACCACCTGGGGGCGGCCCATCAGGAAGTCCAGTACCCAGTTGCACAGGGCGGGGTCGAGACCCAGGGTCTCGAGCTTGATGACGAGCTTGGAGGGTACTATGGTGTTGAATGCCGAGCTGTAGTCGATGAACAGCATTCTCACATAGGTATTCCTCTTGTCCAGATGGGTTAGGGCAGTGTGCAGTGTGGTTGAGATTGCATCGTCTGTGGATCTACAAGCGCCCGCACTGTTGATTCTGAAGGCCTGAGGGCAGATTTTAGACCCCTGGCAACACATGATGGCTGAATATGATTGGATAAAAGATCTAACATAAAGACCAGCCCTCCAAATCTCAACCTGGGGCTGGAAGCAGTGCAACCAAGAGGAACGCTATGAAATGAAGAGTGTAACTCTTACTCTGGGGAATAATTTAATACATATTTGTGGGAAAATATATATATTTAAAAAAAATATTCTGATGATGTTTAGGCCAGCAGAGAAGGCCTTGCTGGCCCTGACGGCCCACCACTGGACAAAACACACCACATAAATAACCCATGTCACACCCTGGCCTGGCCAAAATAATAAAGAAAACACAAAATACTAAGACCAGGGCGAGACACATACAACAGAATCTATATGATTTAAAGCTGATTCTAAATTCGGGTAAAATAAAATGCATGATATTTTCAAACGCCAGGCATGTTACAAATCATGTCATTGCTACATTGGCTGGACATACTATAGAGCAAGTTAAAGTGTACAAATATTAGGGTGTGTGGGTTGATGATAAGCTGAGCTTCACTGTGCATGTAGAGAACTTGATAAGGAAGCTCAAGCTGAAAATAGGATTGTATTAATGGCATAAGGCTTGTTTTTCTTTTGAGGCCAGGAAGGAGCTGGTACGATGTACATTACTGTTGGTTTTAGATGTTAGTGATGTTATATATATGCAGGCCTCAGCACCTACCCTAAGAGCACTTGATTCAGTGTATCAAGCAGCCCTCAAATCAGCCTTCAAATCGGAAACGTCTAACACATCATTGTGATCTCTACAGCGCTGTTGGCCTTGCGTAGGCTTAAACACTGGTATACACTGATTTATAAGGCCATATTGGGTAAAATGCCATTTTATCTCTGTACTTTTTTAGTCAGGTCAGTAAATAAATATCAATTACGGTCCCATTCTGATTTGCTTCTAACAGTACCAAAAATTAGAACAGGACATGGTAGAAATAGTTTTGTTACTTAGCGCTGTGGTCCTGGAATTCTGTAATGAACATTTTAAAATGTGATGATCTAGTTTCGTTGGTGGAATTTAAACACTTTGTCACGTCCTGACCTTAGTTCCTTTTTTATGTCTCTATTTTAGTTTGGTCAGGGCGTGAGTTGGGGTGGGCATTCTATGTTTTGTGTTCTATGTTTTCTATTTCTATGTGTTTGGCCTGGTATGGTTCCCAATCAGAGGCAGCTGGCTATCGTTGTCTCTGATTGAGAACCATACTTAGGCAGCCTGTTCTCCCACTATGGATTGTGGGTAGTTATTTTCTGTTCAGTGTTTTTGTTGCACCTCACAGAACTGTTCGTTTGTCGGTTTTGGTTCAAAATTGCACAGGTCTTATTTTCACGATTTGGACATTCATTCGCTTTCCAAAGCTAATAAACATGTGGAAATGTGATCAACATTTTGTATTCCTAGTTGAATTAGTTAGGGAATGTGAAAGAAGTACAAACTTTTTTAACATTTGAATTTCAATAGCTCCTTTGTCATGTGACCTACTTGACTCAAACAAGGTTCAGAATGTCCACTGACTACCCTTCTATATTGCACACCCTTTAGTTTGTCCATTTTCATCTCACATATTTTTACATACATTTTTCAAAATGTAAAACTTCAGTAGCTCCTTAGTCATGTGACCTCGTGACTTCAAACAAGGTTCAGAATGTCCACTCAGTGGGCCTACACATTGCACACCCTTGAGTTTGTCCATTTTCATCTCACATTATTTTACATACATTTTTCTAAATGTATGTGTAAGCTTGCAGACCTTCATTTTCCTCGCAATAACCATCTTTCACATGGACAGTGAAAAGATCCGCAAATGTGGTATGGAACAAGGACAGGGTGTTCGAACAGAGGTGCTTAAAGGAAGGCGCACAGGTAGGCCTCTATGGCCTAGTCCTGGGGCATGGTCCTAGGGCTCAGGTCAGTTGAAACTGGCCTTCTATGTTGAGTATTAGAATGCAGTTTACATAACCTGATAATGACTTGATATTTGAGTGTATTCACAACAAACCACCTGCAGACAACTTACAAAATGCAATAGTGCATTTGAGGGTTCGTTTTTCTAATGAAAATAGTTATTTGATGCATAGCCTACTATTTCTAACTGGAATAATAAATTCCTATGACTTTTGTGAGTAAAATCCTTTTTCCAAAATTGATTTAGGTAAATTTTTGTGAACAGGTATGAGGGTTGTGATATGGATCATTTAATAGTAAAATCATTTATTAAGGGATCAATACATTTCTATATTGCTTCCCCAGTATCTGCATGAACCATCAGGCCAAGTGTTTTTGGTTGACCCTGCTGGACAGAAAGAGAAGGAGGAATCTGAATACGCTGTATTCAAATTCAGGTCATAGTTATTCCATTGTACTGGATCTAATACATATTAGCATTTTACAAACATTCATAAGTGTAATACTTTTTTATGACATACTGTGAAAAACTCTCTTGGCTGCTGGCTCTGTCCCTTTCAGACATGCGCAGAGCAGATTGAAATGGGAAGGGTCGCTCTTGACTTGAACCACAAGGGTTCTCTGTAAAGAGAAAGTAATCCAAAAGGGACAGACACACCCCTTGACTTTCAATTGGCATCGTTGACCTGTACCTGATTGGTCTAGTCTCTCCTGATTAATTAGTCAATGGGAACTCCATTGCCAGCCCCATCATAACGTTTTTACACAGTCTGGCAGTCTGACTAAAATGCCAGAGGTATGAGGAGAGACATCCTCCTTTGTATTTATGGGGAACAAATATTTCCTAACACTTTGGATCCTATTCTTGGACAGTTAGAAGACAAAATGCATCAATGCAAATTTTTTTTTTTTACTGTCCATGAGTAACCTCAACCTTGTGGGTCTATGGGTGTTTGGGCCAATAAAGTGCCAACTCAATTCTACCACTGACTAGTCTCTCATGCCCCTATGAACAAGGACACAGAGCAATAGTTTTTCATCTAAACCAGCCCTTTTTTACTGGTGTACACTAACCCCTAATTGGGGCTCTTTTCTTGACACATAGTAGCAGTTCACCAGATAACAAGTCAAGAAGAACAGAAAGTAGATTGTTGTAAGGGTGTATTACATCCTGTGCTGGACCCATTGTCATATCCATTCTGGATTCTGAGTGGTAAAATCATAGCTGGAAAATGCCTTTATGTATGTGTATACATTTTCTGCCAAGACAGAACTGCCAAAGGGGGTGGAGTTGCAATTTACTGCAGAGACAGCCTGCAGAGTTCTGTCATGCTATCCAGGTTTGTGCCCAAACAGTTCGAGCTTCTACTTTTAAAAATCCACCTTTCCAGAAATAAGTCTCTCACTGTTGTCACTTGTTACAGACCCCCCTCAGCCTCCAGCTGTGCCCTGGACACCATATGCAAATTACTTGCACCCCATTTATCTTCAGAGTTTGTACTGTTAGGTGACCTAAACTGGGATATGTTTAACACCCTGGATGTCCTACAATCTAAACTAGATGGCCTCAATCTCACACAAATTATCATGGCACCTACCAGGTACAACCCCAAATCCGTAAACTCAGGCACCCTCATAGATATCATCCTGACCAACCTGCCCTCTAAATACACCTCTACTGTCTTCAACCAGGATCTCAGTGATCACTGCCTCATTGCCTGCATCCGCCATTGGTCCGCGGTCAAACGACCACCCCCCATTGCTGTCAAACGCTCCTTAAAAAAACCTCTGTGAGCAGGCCTTTCTAATCGACCTGGCCCGGGTATCATGGAAGGATATTGAACTCATCCCGTCAGTTGAGGATGCCTGGTTATTCTTTAAAAGTGCTTTCCTCACCATCTTAAATAAGCACGCCCCATTCAAAAAAATGTAGAACCAGGAAAAGATATAGCCCTTGGTTCACTCCAGACTTGACTGCCTTTGACCAGCACAAAAACATCCTGTGCCATACTGCATTACCATCGAATAGCCCCCGCGATATGCAACTTCTCAGGGAAGTTAGGAACCAATATACACAGGCAGTTAGGAAAGCAAAGGCTAGTTGTTTCAAACAGAAATGTGCATCCTGTAGCACAAACTCCAAAAAGTTCTGGGACACTAAAGTCCATGGAGAATAAGAGCACCCCCTCCCAGCTGTCCACTGCACTGATGCTAGGAAACACTGTCACCACCGATAAATCTACGATTATCGAGAATTTCAAAAAGCATTTTTCTATGGCTACCCCTACCTCGGTCAACAGCTCTGCACCCCCCACAGCTACTTGCCCAAGCCTCCCCCAATTCTCCTTCACCCAAATCCAGGTACCTGATGTTCTGAAAGAGCTGCAAAATCTGGACCCCTACAAATCAGCTGGGCTAGGCAATCTGGACCCTCTCTTTCTAAAATGATCTGCCGCAATTGTTGCAACCCCTATTACTAGCCTGTTCAACCTCTCTTTCGTATCATCTGAGATCCCCAAAGATTGGAAAGCTGCCACGGTCATCCCCCTATTCAAGAGGGGGTGACACTCTAGACCCAAACTGTTACAGACCTCTATCTATCCTACCCTTCCTTTCTAAGGTCTTTGAAAACCAAGTTAACAAACAGATCACCGACCATTTCGAATCCCACCGTACCTTCTCCACTATGCAATCTGGTTTCCGAGCTGGTCATGGGTGCACCTCAGCCACGCTCAAGGTCCTAAATTATATCATAATCGCCATCGACAAAAGACAATACTATGCAGCCGTCAACCTGGCGAAGGCTTTCGACTCTGTCAATCACTGCATTCTTATCAGCAGACTCAACAGCCTTGGTTTCTCAAATGACTGCCTCGCCTGGTTCACCAACTACTTCTCAGATAGAGTTCAGTGTATCAAATCAGAGGGCCTGTTGTCCGGACCTCTGGAAGTCTCTATGGGGGTGCCACAGGGTTCAATTCTCAGGCCGACTCTTTTCTCTGTATATATCAATGATTTCGCTCTTGTGGCTGGTGATTCTCTGATGTACCTCTATGCAGATGACACCATTCTGTATACTTCTGGCCCTTCTTTGGACACTGTGTTAACTAACCTACAGACAAGCGTCAATACCATACAACTCTCTTTCCGTGGCCTCCAACGGCTCTTAAATGCAATTAAAACTAAATGCATGCTCTTCAACCGATCGCTGCTCGCACCTGCCTGCCTGACTAGCATCACTACTCTCTGGACGGTTCTGACTTGAATATGTGGACAACTACAAATAAATAGGGGTCTGGTTAGATTGTAAACTCTCTTTCCAGACTCACATTAAGCATCTCCAATCCAAAATAAAATCTAGAATCGGCTTCCTATTTCGCAACAAAGCATTCTCCACTCATGCTGCCAAACATACCCTGGTAAAACTGACTATCCTACCGATCCTTGACTTCGGCGATGTCATTTACAAAATATCGTCCAACACTCTACTCAGCAAATTGGATGCTGTCTATCACAGTACCATCTGTTTCGTCACCAAAGCCCCATATCCTACCCACCACTGCGACCTGTATGCTCTCGTTGGCTGGCCCTCGCTTCATACTCGTAGCCAAACCCACTGGCTCCAGGTCATCTGTAAGTCCTTACTAGGTAAAGCCCTGCCTTATGTCAGCTCACTGGTCACCATAGCAGCTGGAGACTCATATATTCCTCACTATATTTAAGCATCAGCTATCAGAGCAGCTTACAGATCATTGCACCTGTACATAGCCCATCTGTAAATAGCCCATCCAACTACCTCATCCCCATATTGTTATTTATATTTTTTATTTCCTTTGCACCCCAGTATCTATCCAGTAAAGTAGCTGCAGTGGGTACGGAACTGTTGGCCGGGGTAGGGGTAGCCAGGAGGAAAGCATGGCCAGCCCTAGAGAAATGCTTGTTGAAATTTCTGATTATCATGGATTTATCGGTGGTGACCGTGTTGCCTAGCCTCAGTGCAGTGGGCAGCTGGGAAGAGGTGCTCTTGTTTCACATGGACTTTACAGTGTCCCAAACATTTTGGAGTTAGAGCTACAGGATAAAAATTTCTGTTTGAAAAAGCTAGCCTTTGCTTTCCTGACTGACTCTGTGTATTGGTTCCTGACTTCCCTGAACAGTTGCATATCGCGGGGACTATTCGATGCTATTGCAGTCCGCCACCGGATGTTTTTTTGCTGGTCAAGGGCAGTCAGGTCTGGAGTGAACCAAGGGCTTTATCTGTTCTTAGTTCTACATTTTTTGAAAGGGGCATGTTTATTTAGGATGGTGAGGTGCCTGGCTCAGGGCTCAGGGCTAGCTTCGGGGCTGGGTCACTCAGTGGCAGCTAGATAGCTGTGATGATCAATGGTCCAGGGTTTATGGCAGGAATCCGGCGTTGTAGTGGAGAAAAACAGTTAGAGGCTGGCAGGTATTATCCAGGCTAAAGAACAGAGCAGTGGCTAACAATGACTAAATAGCTAGTAGCTAAGTAGCTGGATAGCCTCTGATGCAAGTTTTGGCTATAAGGTCTAAAGGAAATAGCAGATCCATGTCACATTGAGTGAGGCGGGTTACCGGAAAAATACATTGAAATATATACAAAAAAGACGAGAGGACGACAAACCACATCTACACTGCTACGCCATATTGGATCAGTACAGCCGCACTGCTCTGGACGCACACACCCCTCTGGAATAAGCCGGTATTACAAAAGCAGCCCTGCACACAGATCTGGATGTACATTTTGGAGTTGGACTCACAGGTGTGTGGATAGGCTGAGCCACAGTCATCATCGTAGCTGATCACTGGACAGATCACATCTGGGGAGAGAAATCAATTTGAGATGTATTATTCTGTAAATAAGAAAGACATCCTAGTATATGTACTCCAACGAAGGAAGTGAATGTAGTACAGGGTTGTCCATATTTCCAATCCTCTCCATATTAACTTAGTCTAACAGTCAATATTGCTGACTACAGTAGATTACTAAGTTGGTGCAGGGACCAGAGCAGTAATGTTACCTACTGTACCTATGCTGTGGTAGCCGAGGACTTCATTTGAGACAGTGCAGACATGACGGTCAGGGCAAGCAAATGGTTCACAGACCAGGGAAGCCCCACAGTGGCAGATCATAGAGAGGCCAAGAATAAAGACACAGGTTTAAATAAACAAACTATACCCAGTAATTTAACATTGCCAGTTCAACCATAGCATATACTTATGTCTTTGATATGCATGATGTGCTGTTTGAGTGAGTTTTTATTTTATACTTAAACAGGGAAGTATATTGAGATCGACATTTCAATATTTGAATAATCAGCTCTGCTTATTCCATCAATTGGCTTTTCTATAAACGTACCTAAACCTCCTCCTGTCCTGACAGCAGCCACACTGCCCTGCTGGCATGCAGGCCTGACCATTGGTCACATTGGCACCCCTCCTCACAGCCATCTGGGCACGGCACAGACCCCGCTTCTCCAGGGCACAGCGAGGAACAGGCGTTGGCACACAGGCTGTAGTGGCTGAACTGGGGGCAATGAGCTGAGGAATACAATTTTCATGATTAATACATGCATTTGTAAATAGGACCAGATTTAAACAGATCTCCAGTGAAGACCTAGATGACTAATTAGACATTTATGGCATCTTGTTCGACTTCATTCGTGAGAATATACATTTAGCTTAAGTTTCCGTATTCTAATTATTAAAGGGCAATCAACAGAGTTTTATAGATTGAATGCATTGTGAGGGCCACATTTGGGCAATATGATGCCATTTTCTGTCAGAGGGGACACTTACCACAGCCAGCATGGTTCCTCCATGGGCCCACCTTGACCCCTGCCTCCTAACACTCCACATGATAAGCCTGCAGCTGCTCACACAGCGGCTGCTGGGTCTGGTTCCCTACCACACACGTCAGCCATGCAGTGGGAGTAGTGGGTCTGTGACTGGACTACAGAGTGACAGGAGGAGATGGGCAGTATCTGCACCAAACTACATAAAACATTAATTCTGATGGTGAAACCCATCCTTTACCTGAACCTCTCCAAGATGGTCAGAGAACCATCTGATGACCATGTGTATTTCCCAGGATGTATTCTCATTGCCATGACGCACAGCCACCACAAACTCCTCCACAGTTTTAGAGTGCAGCTGGCAGGTACTGAGCAGCATGTTGTCACATGTCCCATGGAACTCAAATGCACGGCACACATCTCTTCTCACAGGACAACACCAGGTACTCTCCATGGTGGAAGTGGCCACAGTCCTCGGGTTGGACACTGGGGGAGCCACTGAGCATCAGGCCTGGTTCACAGAAGCAGTTCCCCGAGTGGTCTGCAGGCAGCGCCACAGTTTTGTTGAGCAAACCGTCGCAGATGAGAGTAGGACCAGAGGAGTGTTAGGTGTAGCTTGTGCCTTTTGGACAGACTCTGTCTGTGAAGGGAGAATGACGTCGTTTAGTTCTGATACAGTGAATAGGCATGAGTGATTTTGGCTCCACTGGGAAAATCAATTGTGTTACTCCCATCTAGTGGTAAAGAGGCAGCAGACGCACCGGCCTGAATTATAGTAACCGTTTACTAAACAAGCACCAGCTATTTATTTTCAGCCTTATAAAACCCATCAACGTCTTAGCTGGAGAATAAACTGCAATAAAAAAATCCATAAATCCATAAATTGGGGCTCCTCCAGGCTTGAACCTCAGCACCGTCCATCTTACAGGCTTCAGCATATTCTGCCAGCCACCTACATAGAGCAAGCTGGTGGTCTTTGTGATGACACAGAGGTCACCAATGCAGCAGTTGAAGAATCCAGCTGGGTCCACTTTGACGTGATAGTCTCGGGAAGATATGCTGACCTACAAAATCTTCCTACACACCCCTGAGCTGGAGTAGAGGGCCAGCTGCTCTGGGGAACATTTCAGACAGTTTCCAAAGCCGGGGTCCACACCATGGGTAGTCTCCATTCTTCCACAACTTCTAGAACTCTGTGGAAACCCACCCTGTAAGCCTATCAGCAGGGTCAGAGTTCTAGTTGCCACACAGGCCGCAGGTGGAGTTGGAGTATTTTCCAGAGAGAATGATGGTGATATTTGCCTTTACTCTCAAGCTGATGGAGAAGCCTCAGTCTGTGTGGATGTAGATGATCAGACCAACAGCATGAGCCACTGTGGAGGGACTGAAGAGGAAGGGCATGTTCTTCTGTACTCCATTCACCTGTAGGGGGAGGAAACACTGCACTCAAATGTTTCAGAATGATGACTTTAACAGGCCCATTCACAGATTAGGGCTGGAATTTCTGCCTGAAGTGTCAAATCGAATATACCCCTTTTATATATAAACACACAATGACTGAAAAACAGTTTGGTCAAAGACGCCACAAATAAATCAGCCTATTGTCAGCGTGCTTTGAACAGATGTAGGCTATACAGGAAATGCTTAATTTAACTATTAGCAATGTGAAAACCTACCTGTACAGTTTCATAATTGTATAATGGTAATCTCCACGATGGTGCCGTTCACCTTGACCAGTAAATTCATAGGAGAGTCTTGATGCCCGTCAGTCTGGACATGCACTTCAATTGGAGTCAGGCTATCCCTGTCCCCACACATTCCCACCAGCTGGTACCTACAGATCCCCTGGAAGTCATACACAACCTGGTCAAAGTTGGACAGGTGTTTGCTGCTCTGCCAGCACATCTGCCAGAGGTAAGCCATGCAGCCCCTGACCCCATCCTCACTTATACCACAGCTGCCACAGGAGGCCGGATGGCACAGGACCCGGTGGGTGCATGGCATACAGACACAGTGCTCAGCACAGTTGTCATGGGACCAGATGGGGCCATTGGCATGGTAGAGGAAGCCATTGTGTGTGCAGCCCACTGGGGCACAGGAACATAGGCGTCCCCCTCTAGAACAAAGACCTGGTCACACTAGCAGGTCTACACACAAGCCAGGGAACATGGGCTGGAGCTTAGGGGGTCTTCACAGGTGGCAGTGCAGGCTGAGCCACACAGCTCATAGTGGCTGTGTACTGGACAATTCTCTCTTCCCTGAGAGAGGGAAGAGAGAATGATGGAGGGGGGGAGAGAACTACATGAGCACAAATTGCCGCCATGACACCATCTAGACCAGAGGTTCTCAAAGTTTTTCACCCGGGGCCCCCCTTCCAACATTGGGGAACTCGCCTCTTGTAATTTAGTAGATTTAAAGCTCATTGCCTTATTCTAGAATTGATTAATTGATTCAATCATTCATTAATCTACACACAATACCCAATAATGACGGAGCAAAAACTGTTTCGATTTTTTTGCAAGTGTATTAAAACATTTTTTTTAAGGAAACATCAGGTTTATGTAAGTTTTTCGACCCTTTACTCAGTACTTTGTTGAAACTCCTTCTGCAACTATTACAGCCTCAAGGCTTCATGGGTTTGACACTACAAGCTTGGCACACCTGTATTTGGGGAGTTTCTCCCATTCTTCTCTGCAGATCCTCTCATGCTCTGTCAGGTTGGATGGGGAGCGTCGCTGCACAGCTATTTTCAAGTCTCTCCAGAGATGTTCATTCAGGTTCAAGTCCGGGCTCTGGCTGGGCCACTCAAGGACAGTCAGACACTTGTCCCGAAGCCAAGAAAATGCAGGAGTGGCTATGTGCTCATGGTCTTTGTCTTGTTGGAAGGTGAATTTTCGCCCCAGTCTGAGGTCCTGAGCTCTCTAGAGCAGGTTTTCATCAAGAATCTCTGTACTTTGCTCCGTTCATCTTTCCCTCGATCCTGACTATTCTCTCAGTCCCTGCCACTGAAAAACATCCCCACCGCATGATACTGCCACCACCATGCTTCACCGTAGGGATGGTGCCAAGTTTCCTCCAGATGTGACGCTAGGCATTTAGGCCAAATAGTTCAATATTGGTTTCATCAGACCAGAGAATCTTGTTTCTCATGGTCTGAGAGTCCCTTTTGTGCCTTTAGGCAAACTCCAAGCGTGCTGTCATGCGCCTTTTACTGAGGAGTGGCTTCTTTCTGCCCACTCTACCATAAAGGCCTGATTGGTGGAGTGCTGCAGAGATGGTTGTCCTTCTGGAAGGTTCTCCCATCTTCACAGTGGAACTCTGGAGCTCTGTCAGAGTGACCATCGGGGTCTTGGTCACCTCCCTGACCAAGGCCCTTCTCCCCCGATTCCTCAGCTCTAGGAAGAGTTTTGGTTGAGTTTATTTTATTTTATTTTTTACATGGACAGTGCACATTAATCAACGTTTCAGTAAAAGTGCCGGTTTTAGCCAGCCGGCTAATTTTCAACCGCAGTCCCTGGGCAGGTTATTAAAAACAATTACAATATAGACAATAGCAACATAGGACAAGCAAGACATAGCATACAGACAGAGCAACATAGAACAAAATGCAGCAAGACAAAATTCATAAAAGCAACAAAGTGTTTCCACACCCCACAAGCTACAGACAACAGACAACATGGAAAGCGGCAACACACATCTAGGGACCATGTTCACAAATCTGATGGACCTTTAGCCATGTCTTCAAACATTTTGTGAAAGTGTGATATGTGGTGCAGTTATGTGTGTCTGATGGCTGTGTATCCCAGACATGGGAAGCTCTCACAGAGAAAACGGATTTACTAAAGGTGCTTTTCCTTAAGGGAACTATACAGTCACCTCTCATGGCGGACCTTGTGGATCTGCTGCCATATGTTTGGGTTTTATGTTTAACAAAAATACTGAGTGGAGGGGGAGCCAGGCCATTTAGGATCTTGAATACAAGACATGCATCGGTGTATTGCACAAGATTTTCCCAACTCAGGAGCTCATGCTTTCTGAGGATGTAACAGTGATGATGGCTATTGGGTTTCCTATCAAGCACTCTGAGAGCCTGTTTGTAGACAGACTGAATAGGTCTTAATGTTGTACAGCATGCTTTGGCCCAACTAGTCATGCAGTATGTTAAGTGGGGAGTATGATAGATTTGAAGTACAGTTTTGCTACCTCTGTAGTCAAACAATTTCGTATAAATCGGAAATTAGCTAGGTTGAATTAGGTTATTTGAATTACCTTTTTCACATGCTTTTTAAAAGAGAGGTTGGAATCAAGTATGATGCCAAGGTACTTAAAATCAGACACCACCTGGAGCTTCTCCCCTGACACATAGACATCTGGCTCAGTAGCATCTGTTGCCCTCTTTGTGAGAACATGCAAACAGTTTTTTTCACATTGAGATGCAAACACGAGTCACTGAGCCACTTTGTAACCTGGACCATTACAGTAGTGAGTTCTTGTGCAGCTTGTTGTTTGCTCTTTGCATGCACATATATCACTGCATCATCTGCATACATTTGAACTTCAGACCCAGTACAGACAGAAGGCAGATCATTAATGTACAGGCTGAACAGGAGGGGCCCCAGTATTGACCCTTGGGGCACGCCCACATCATAGCTAAGAGTGGGCGACAGCTCATTGCTCACTCTGACACACTGAGTTCTGCCTTCAAGGTATTATTTCATCCATCCCAAGGCATCATGGGAAAAGTTGAACATGGACAATTTTGTGATGAGAATCTCATGGTTAACAGTATCAAAAGCCTTCCTTAGGTCCAGAAACACAGCCCCAACAACGCCCCCTTTCTCCATCTTGGACTTCACATTTTCCAGAAGAAAGCAGTTGGCCGTTTCCGTGGAGTGTTTCGCTCTGAAGCCAAACTGCATGGAGTGTAATGTGAAGGGGCTGTTGTTGAGGTGGGCAATCAGTTGTTCTGCTACACACCTTTCAACAACCTTTGACACCACTAATGGGCCTGTAGTTACTCACGTCAGCAGGGTTGCCTGATTTAAAGATGGCCGTTATTATGGCCGACTTCCATACCCTTGGAAACACCCCGAGACCAATAGATGTGTTGGTGACCTTAGTAATGGGGCCAATGAGGGACTCTTTGTAGTTTTTAAGAAAGGTAGAGTCCAGCCCAAACACATATTTGGCTTTAGAGTTCTTTAGTGAGCTAATCACCTTGTTCACCTTAGACTCAGAAACCTCCCTTATGATGAAGACAGGTTGAGCATCATTTACTAACACTGAGCCCAAGAAATCAGTGGAGGGGTTATGTGTCAGTACCCTGACAGAGTCAATAAAGTAGGAATTGAAGGCTATTGCTATTTCAACTGCATCCTGTGTTAGATTGTTATTCACCATGATTTCTAGACTTTTTGCAGTGTTACTATGG